>NW_027071824.1:5527838-6200338 GCF_038088225.1 Cyrtonyx montezumae
GACAGAAACGTGGGATGAGGGCACACAACACTGAACTGCTCAGTGAAAACAGAGCTATGCAAACACAGAAGCAAAAAGCATCCTCAGGAAACCTTAACAGCAGAACGGGGTTTGAGAGCACATTACACATGAGGATCTGCTCTGAACAGTGCAAGCTGTTTCACACGGGATCGGCACACGATCCAGTGCTACCTGTACAGCATTGGTCTTGTGAATACAGTAACAAAATCTCTGCTCTCAATGCGTGAGTCGCACTTTACTGTCGCAGTGCCAATGCACAATGGCACAGTAACACCTACTTTGGTTCTGGGGCCCACACAGCTCCATCTCATTAGATGAGTGTTTTACTCACACACATAGCGCATCTGATCCTAAGTAAACTCAGACTCAAGTTCCCCAAGTCACAGAGGTGATAGAGATACTTGTTTTTGGGACAACAGCGTGGTTTTTGTTTTGCCTTGGCAGGGAAATCTGTAAAGCTGTTAACTCCTGCTGATCACCATCAATTTACAGTTTTCAGTAACTTCAGCTCACAGTGGAAAGCCACAATTAGCAACATGAGTCACACGGTTTTACCCATCTACTACATCCTCCAGTTGTCCTCAAATAACTCACGTGCTGCAGCCCTTTAGCAGAACCACTGCTCTGCATTACCGTCCTCACAAGGTGAGCAATAACCTCTGTTATCACTCATCTCCTACCACAGAATGAACAGGTAGCACTTTGCAGGTAGCATGCCAACTCCCATGTGCCAGTGTCCTTTCATGACTTCAAGCTGCAGGAAGTTCTTCTAAGCAATTCTGGATTTCCCCCTGGATTACATCTCTTTTCCCCAAAGAAGTGTTTGGGAAAAGGAACCAGCCTAGTTATTGTGTTTGTAAGCCTTGCCAATTACTTTTACTTCCATAGGAAGAAGGTCTGCATAAGGTTTTAAAAGCTGGAGCACACTGAGAAATACAGGACAAAGCTACTAATTCAACAAATTCTCTTCCAAAGAGCAAACTTCATAAAGGGAAAATTAAATCACATCCTTTCTTTACACAGGATTAGAGAGTTTTTGCATCCTGAAGCGTTAAGCCCTCAGAGAACGCGTGGATGTAATTGCACATAAAATACCACTACTTCTCAACACTTCTGAAAATCAAACTGAGCCAGAAACTTTTCTAAAGTGAATGAACTTTAACGTATGTAAAGGTCCTCTATAAAGTGAATGTTTGCTGATGGTACTGTTGCCTGACCACGTTGCTATGAAATAAAACCTCTGGTACTAACGTGTTTTATAATTCAACAAGATTGTTATCACATAATTGTGTACTGAGGGCTCAAAGTCCAAACTCGGTGCATGGGACAAGACTCCTCCTCCAGAAAGGACTCCTGACTTTGGACTATCTTCCAGGCAAACAATGTGTTTTACACAGGTGGATAGCTGAATACACACTACGTAGTCTGAATTGAACACAAAATCATCTACTTTTCTATATTTTTTTCTGTATTTTTTCACTTCCAGCAGACCTGCTGGGGGGCAAGTACTGACAGATGGAACTACAGACAACGTATAGCAAATAAAATATTTTAAGCAGCAATACATTGCTTTAGTAGCTGAAAGTAACCAGGAATGAAGTGCTATTGTAACCCACATTGTTAAACTTTCTTTGATTCAGCAATTGATCGTAATTTTGTTCTGTTTCAAATACAATTCCCCAGCACAAACTGAAATGTATTCACTGAAAAATAATTCAACGGTTACCAATTAGCAGCAAAATACCTTGGCTATCTGTGCCATGAAACCTCTATACCAAGAACAAACATGCTCTGATGAGGAGATATGATGTATGACACATGGCAGGATCAGACTGAATAATGTATTCCAAAAATCAATCACAGCTTCAACTATAGAGAATATGAGCTTGCCAACACTGAGCCCTCCTCTTTACGAGCAAAAGCAGTTGAGGTCACAACCAGTTTGCTGTTTGCATAACCTGACTCAGTTTTGCTTATACCAAGAGCATCATGCAGAACACTTACATTTTGTTCTCCAAATACTATAAAAGAAAGATCAACACATGAATTGTGTACCTTCCAAAACATGAGCCCAGGATGTTCCACTATCGAACCAGATGTCTAGGACATCCTGCCCCTTGACATAATCCAAAACGTCACGACCACCAGCCTGTTGGAAAAAGAAAAACATTATTAAGAAATGCAAATCGAGCACTCCGTATCACTGATGCTTTTCAAAGCCAGAAATAAAGTGCATTTGGTTTCTGGACCAGTTTTGCACAGGTTACACTACCAAACTCCACAAACAAAACACAAAATAATTCAGATATGTAATTACTGATGAAAAACCCAAACAGACAAAGGAAAAAATTACCAAAGAAACTGTGATGGCAGAGTAGCACTACAGTTTCTGTCAGCTTTCTAACACAACTGTAGAG
Organism: Cyrtonyx montezumae; assembly: GCF_038088225.1. NCBI lineage: Eukaryota > Metazoa > Chordata > Aves > Galliformes > Odontophoridae > Cyrtonyx > Cyrtonyx montezumae. The sequence goes on from NW_027071824.1 coordinate 5,530,277, forward strand.
GGAACAATAAAAAGACAGGAAGGACTAAGTACAAATTCAGATTTATTTTAATGGCAAAGACTTTATATATAATCTGGGCTGATAATTTAGTTAAATAGAATGTTGGCTTCCTCTCCATCTAAAAAGAGGAGGATGGAGTTCTTGGCCACAAATTAACAGCACAAATCTGAGTTTTGCCTTATTCAGGTATCACTTTCTGAATATTCCTTTCACAAGATACGTTCTCACAGAAGCAGAAGACTGAAAAGGACCTTGAGAATTTATACTTTTCATTACTTCTCACCACTGAACCATCTCATGCACTTGCTGCGTTTAAGTCAGTGATTACCTTTGCTACAGCCCCTTTTGATAATAGCTGCTCAACAGGAAGGGTCCACCACGCATCTGTTCCTTGCTGCTCCACTATTTTGATGACATCTGTGATTGTTTCACTGGGTTAGTAAGGAAAAAGACACATTCAAAATGACACATTGAACTGTTATCCACGAAGGAAACAAGTGAAATAATCATCTGGCACAACTGTCTTGAAAATACAGAAAGTTAAAGACCTAACTTCCTTAGAGTCAGCACTTAGTCTTCTATTTGGACACTGACACATCTTCTCTGTACTGCTGTTAAGCTGAGCTGTATCCCTACAGCATTGACTCGGCTCTCACAAAGTTTAAGCATGAAAATCTAAGTTCTCCAAGCAGCTGTAAAACAAATTATTACATAGTAACACCACAAGGTAGAAAACACAATTTGACTGTTGACTGTGTGGATAAAATTGCACTGCCAGACCTCCCAAGGTCTCCTCTAAGCAAATCCACATAGAACAACAGAGGATGATTTATGGAGAGAAAAATGCTAACCAGTAACACTTCAAAAATGGCAGACCACTGTCACTCTTGCCCTTCAGTCCTGACTAGATGCCATTCACCTTCCACTCTAAGGATCCCGGGACACAGTTTATAACTTTGTAATGCACCTGCTATTTATCTTGGTAAAACAACGTTTAGGAGCTCCATTACTGACAGGTATCTTTTCCTTTCAGAAATGTTTGCATAGAGGCTTATTTGTCCGTACTTCCAGTTGTGAAGTGTTACCTCTCAAAGACAAATGCAAACAACTCCAGCTCTGGTAGACTGCCTGGAAGCTAGCCAGCAAGCATCCCACATGCCTCGTCTCCTCTGGGCTAAATGTACAAATTCAGGAGAAAGGCAGTTCAGTGACAGCAGGAGTCAGTTTGCCAGACAAACGTCTCACCAATTCTAAGCTTTAAGTAAAGGAGCTACAGCCTGAACCACTAGCACTCTATCCATCTCCCTTGTGGAACCAAAATGAGTGCTTTCACTCACTGTAAGTGTGGTTGCCCACACCACACAGCAGTTATCTAACATTGTAGAAACACCATTTCTACAAGACACAACATGAACTAAGCTTTCTTCTTGTGTATCGCTACGCAGCGTAAGAGCTTACAGTGTTATTTTGTGAAATTATTTAAAAGGCATTTTAATGAACAAACAGATACAATTATGCTGTATATGAAAGTTCTCAGACAAGTATGAGAAGGTCGGACTTGTTTTAGGCACCCCTTACAGTGAATAAGGAGTCCATAACTGCCAGGTCAACTTGCTATTGAGCAACCTATTCAGAGTTCTAGCACAGTTTCAAATCAAGACATAAACATTGTGGCAGTGCAATTTTTTTTTCTATTATATAGTTTTCCTACAGAAAAATACATAAACATTAACAGTCATCCAATCAAGTATTTCAAAGGCGACAGAGTTAAGACTTTGAGGATGCAATTTCACAAAACCTTTTCCCCCCTACATTTTCAAAGAAAACTCTGAAAAAGAAAAAAACCAACCCACCCTGTCACTCTAATCTTTTCCTAGGATCCCTACGATTAGCTGTTACCAGATGAGAGAAAAATGAGCATATTTAAGTTATCAGTAGTATAAGGAGGAAGATTATTGCAAAGTACTTCTGTGTAGGGTCCAAGATAAAACCACCTTCCTCAAATAACTACTCATCACTTTATAATCTGTGAGCTTCAGCGTGAGCATGGTAATTCCCAGAGTTAGCAATAAACACCACTGTAAAACTTTGCCCTGTATTCATACACGGTATCTGGAAGAACTTGCACTACGTGTCATTCGCTACGTTTTTAACGCTGAAACTCCTACGGCAATTCACGCTACCCCGACAGCAGCCAATCACTCTGAAGGCTGATATTGATTATGCTGAACACTTATTTAATGTGTTAACAGAAATTAGGCAGCATTAAGATATAGACAGGAGGAGAAGAATACAGTTCCTGATGATCTCCCGACCTCTTTTCAACTGCAGTAAAGAAGACAAGTTATCTTCCTTCTAACTTCAATCTCGATACTTCAGCAGTAAGTATTGAGGTAAGCTGCTATTGCTCGCAGGTGATGAGACATTCAATGTTTTAAAAAGCAAATTAGAATGCACAGCAGAACTATACCCAAAATGGGGTTTTTTTTGTTTGTTTGTTGTGTGTGCGTGCGTGTGTATGTGAAGCTAATTCACAAGACAAAAAATAAAGTCTGTAGCTCACATTTATTTCCTGGTCTGGAAATACAAAACTCTGGTTTTGCTTTTGGATCTCTTTCTCTCCCCTTCCTCAAGTTACACAATTTCCTAGAATCAGATAATTTTCCTCAAGAAAGAGATTATATTTTAGAAGTGGAGAAACTGTTTCTTTGGGTGTTTATTCTGCTTAGTTCTCCACTTGTGCAGAAAAATCATGCTTGTATTTCTATATTCTCCTAGTTCTTAGTAGAAATTACAATAATTAAAATGTTTTCTCCCATAGGTTTTTGTTATTATTTAATTTCTGGATTGTAACATGATGAGGTGTACTCTACAAAAAGAATTTAGCCTTCAGCAGACCATTACATTTATAATCTCAGACAACATTATCACAAATTCAAATCTACTTAAGGGCTATGTGGGGCCACAGCAGCAAATAAGAAGGCTCACAGGGAGATGTGGAATCAAACCTGATGCGTAGAAGATTACATTCTAGCTTTCAGCTTTCAAGTTCCAAAGAATAACTTTGTGGTCACAAAAAACTGCGGCTGTTAGAGACCAGCAGTTGTATCTTAAAAGAGGAATATCCTGAAGACTTGCATGTGACAAATGCATGTGGTCTGACTCACAGAGGGACCCCCAGCAGTTTGTTTTAGGGATTTTTTTCCCCTAAATCTTATTTTTATTATTATTTATTTTCTTACAGTTGATAATGCACAGACAGGATCATTCAAGACAGACCACTGGTGCTCTCATATGTAACAGCAACTCCATGTGGACTACACTGACTTCCAGTGGAGATGCTGTTACTTTTGATAGTGGCTCAAAGACTCCGGATCAGCTGCTACTGGAAGTACATTTATCCAGCAATCAAGATAGGAAAACAGCTTGTGTTTTGAAATGTAAGTTACTTATTGTTGTATAAATGATATTGAATTATTTGCACGATCTATGTATGAAACTTCTCATGAGGTATAAATAAGTCAGCAGCCTGTTTTCAAGATGACAATGCATATGCAGTGAAATGTTCAGGCTTACGTATTTACTGCAGTAAGAACTGGTGTCCAGGAAAATGACCTATGAATTGACAGACTGCTTTCAAAATGTGCCTGTCATTTCTATAGGCCAATATTCTGTGCACTTCTCCTACTCTGGCTGCTAAAAGTCTGCTTTAAATCTTTAATGCTCGTTTCACATTTGGCTTTGAAAACTTCACCTCTACTGTAGAACGTTTAAGGAGAACTGAGTAGAAAGGAGCATCAGAAGCTGTCAGTGGAATTAAATAAATCTAATTTTGCAAACACACTGGATAAGTCTCTTTTTCCCCCCTGGAACAACGCTCACTGAGCATGCTGTTGTATCCTTCCACTCATTCACCGACATGTGTGACTGCCGGGCCAACACCCACACAATGGGGACAGCCATTAATCAGTGGCAAAGCCTGTCATGCCAGAATGCCCTCGTGGGCACACATACAACTCCTGAAACCAACTCACACAGCTCAAGCACTTCCAGAAGACATGTATTTTACTGGTTTTCAGGATAACTTTCTTGTATCCCAAAAGAATTCCCTTACCCCCCTCCTTTCAAACGCTTTATGTACCGGATGGGACTGTCATACTGGGTCAGCTCCTCCAACTGCTGAAGGAACAATTCCCTCACAGTGCCCTTCATGTCTGATTGCCAGCTGCTGAACTCTTATCTATTTCGCTATGCTCTTTAGTTTGTTGTAAAAGTGTGTCTGTAATGACTTTTAGCAAGCTCAAGGAACAGACTCAAGCCTACTGTGCAAACAGACTACAGTAAGCATTCCTCAGAAATAGGGAACGTTCATACCAAAAATTAGTTCTTTTAAAATATACTAACAATTTCTGCAGGTAAAACGATTTCACATTCCACAAAGCCTCCACATTTCCTGATGTGCCTCAGCATTACCCAAGTACTATAAATGACTACAGTTATTGTACTCATTTCTCGGAGTTATTGCCCTCTGTGAGAGACAAAGTACTTATCTGTGCACTAACACACCCAGTCACACCAGGTAAAGCTAAGGACTAACTGCTTAAAGTCCATTCCCTACTGCCTACACCCCAACTCTTGCTACTCATTACATTTACATGTTCTGACTAGCTTCTGGAAAACAAGCTGGACAATTTCTAGAACATTTACTCATCACCAAAATAAAGAAAGTTCTGCAATACAATTAAAGTTAAGTCTCCAGATGTGTCATCTTATTGTCCATACTGAATTTACACAAACATTTCTGAAGTTAAAATGCATAAAATGGAGTTCTACTGGCATATAACAAGGCAGAAAACAATTACAGAAATAAACAATGAATATGGAACTCTATAATATTATTTTTATGAAACGACCTCTTAGAGGATGCTCCCAGCTCAATACCCCTCTGCTGCACAAAGGAGTAAAAAACAGAAACCTATTAATTCTTAAGAGAGAAAAAGGACTGGATTTGACCAAGGTTTCCTTTTTTTAAAAGCACAGCTGGATTTCCTCTGCATTACGCTGTCTGGAATTCCTGAAATTCAGTGTTTGCAATAACTGGATACTATTAACAAAAAATGGCAGAAAAAGGCATTTGAAGCTCTGGACCAACCAAATTACACAGCCAAAATTCACTCACTCCCATTATTGAAGCTGATTCTTCAAAACAACTCTATTTGATTTGAAACTAAGTGTAGTTATTCATTCTCTAACTGATTTGGTTATTCTTCTTCAGATTTCTCACTGGTAGTGAATTTCAAATAGTTATTTTGTCAAAATATCACTGTTAATTCAATTCACAGTGCTAAGATGACAGCTAGGATCTATTCTTGTCACAACTTGCATTTTATTCCTTGCTTAAATATAGAAGTTGGTGACTACTGCCTGCCCACTTAACTTGAAGATGGGAGGATGGAAGTGGCAATTACCATCAAGGAGATTCTTCAGACAAGTATCTAAGTAAATTGATACCTGCTACTTACATAAAAGTCACCTTCAGTAATGAGTTTTTGACTGTTTAATTTATGGCTACATTGGGTGTGTGTATAAATGACTGCAAGTAAGAATAAATGTTTATACTGAAATAGTTATAAGAAGTTCTATATGATACTACTTATCTAAGTTTCATAGTACTGTATAATTGCAGTAGAACAGAGCTCATTCCTTCATTTCTCAGTATATAGTTAGATGAATACCTGTTTATCAGGCTTTCTCCTGTGTCCTTCTGATAAAAAACAGGAATAGGAACACCCCAACATCTCTGCCGTGATATACACCAGAACGTCCTTCTGTCCAGCATTTCCAGCATTCTGCTCATTGCAGATGCAGGAATAATTTTCACCTTTTTTAGCACTTCCTATAAAGTAGACAATAAATTGATGGACAAGATTCAGCATTCAGACACACACTGTTCTTCACTAACAAACAGTCTAAATACATACAGTCTAACAGAATCACAGAATCCTTAGAGCTGGAAGGGACCTTTAAAGGTCATTCAATCTTCCCTGCAAGGAACAGGGACATCCACAGCTCCATCAGGCTGCTCACAGCCCCATCCAGCCTCACCCTGAAAGTCTCCAGGGACAGGACATCAACCACATCTCTGGGCAATATGTTCCAGTGCCTCACCACCCTGACTGTAAAAGAATTTTTCCTTACATCTAACCTAAATCTACCATTTTTAAGCTTGAAATCATTTCCCCTTGTTCTATCACAACAGACCCTGCTAAAGAGTCTGCTTCCTTTCCTGCAGCTCCCGTTTAGACGCTGAAAGGCTGCTACCAGGACACCTCCGAGCCACGTCCTACAGCAACTAATATTGGCTTTTTCCAGTCCTGATTCTCTAGCAGACATACCCTGTGTGAGTTAGAAATAGCTTTAGCATCTCTGCTTTGCAACTACATCTTGATACACAGTACCTGTACTACACAGCATGAGTTACACCTCACTCCCCACCCCACTGAATAACTGTCTTATTTTAGTTCTTGCTAGATAAGGATGAATATGGAATAAACAACTCATGCCCTGATTAGAGCAAAATCACTGCTACCCAAGGCAGCCTAAAGCACTGCTTGGAGTTTTCTATGCAGATGTACAGAATTTCAAAGAGCACTGCATGTAAAACAAAAGTTTTAAAGTGATTTAAAACAGGACTACGGCAAAATGAACAGATGATCACATGAAGGCATATGACCTTGCAAGACTACTGTAATAGCAAAGCTAACTTTACTAGTGATAAAAATATTGTGTTTCAAGGTTAGACCAGAAGAAACAGTTTTAAAAACATTTTAGGGGAAAAAAAATCGGTATCTCTTTAAGAAACTTAGAGCTCTCCTGTGAAAACAGTGAACAAACTTATCAGTCATTATTTGTATCCCGAATTGTATCAATACCTACAAAAATAAAATGACAACATTAATCGCTTCTATAATATTCATCAAATGTGTTCTGTCTGTACAGGTCTGCAGTGACCTGTACCAAGACCATTTCCCAATTCCAAGTATTACCAGTCACTTTTAAATGTCCCACAGAAAAGCAACGTAAGATACCTGTGCTGCAGCCTTTACATCTGCTGTGTTTACAAACCATTGCTTGCTGGCACGAATAATCATTGGTTTTTTGGTCCTCCAGTCATATGGGTAGCTATGCACATATTTCTCCTCTTTTAACAAATTCCCTGCTGCTTGAAGCATCCTAATAACTAAGAAAAAAATGAGGCAAGATGAAAATCAGGTTTGACAGCAACACTTGTGTTAACCTCAATTAATTCCTTTCCACGATGAACACATAAGAAGTGCTTGCATCTCATCCATATTCAAAACATCTTGAGTTTATACAAACCCTCAAGATATAGACGCATGGAAGTAACAGAAATAGTTTAAAGGCTAAACATCAGATACTTACCAGCTTCGTTTCCCTCTTCAAGCACACTCTTGTTTTTCAGTTCAGGACCTGCAGCTTCAGTAAAATACCCACTTTCATCCACAAGGCATTCCTAAAAAATAGAAACACAGATCATGTCAGTAAATCACTAAATGGCTATTAATTACTTTTTTTGGTATTCAAAAGTGAGTTAAGTACCCTGCTGAGTAGCTACTTTTCTAATGAGAAGCAAATCACGTTAGATGCTTCAGGTTTAACAAACTGCAAGTAGTTAGTAGCTTACCTTCAGCCAAGTTAATTTGACATATGAGAAGAAACAAGCCCCGTGATGTTTGCAAAAATACCACAACCACCTTCCATCAAGTCATTGGTTAGTGTCTGAATGACTTAGCAAATTAACAGTTAACCAACAGTTACAGAAAATCAAGAGTAAAAGATGAAATAAGTACCGTGGGTAGCTGATGGTGAGAAGCTACGCTGTAGTCTTCCATACCATGAGCTGGGGCTGTGTGAACTAATCCTGTTCCTTTTGTCATTGTCACATGATTTGCAGGTAATAGAGGAGACACTCTGCCAGGAATCGTGGGATGAGCACAAGAGCCATCGGCTAAATCTACACCTAGTGTAGGGAGAATAAACAACAGTAAAAATGGAGAAAGCAAAGAAACAATTCATAGATCCAGCTTCTTATCAAAGAGCAGAAATGGCACAAATGATTGTATGCACATGATACTTTGCATATGTCCTGCTACTTAACATTATTTGTTGGTTCCCACACAAATGCTTTCAAATTCTCTGTATTTTTTTATTTTGCACAGTTTTTTCTTTGAAATAATAGCTTTTCTTCCACCTTAGATGGTATTCCAGAGGCAGTGATATTCCACTTAGAGATACTCTTCACATTCCCACTTCTTAGGGACAGCTATCTCACTGTTCTACAAACAGACCTCAGATTAGGCTAGCAAACTTGAATTTGAGATCTCTTCTGAACTCTACCTCTAAATACTAATATTGCCATGAAAAATTCATTTTAGTTCTCTACAGTATACGCAAATGGAGTCCAGAATAAACGAAGCTAGTGACAATTTAAAGTTTAAACTAAAGAAAAGAAAACACACAAAATCTTAGTGGTAAAGCCTAGCTGAAAATCCAGAATCAGAGCTTAGATCATCCTCCAGGCTACAAAATCGCTTTGTTCTTAGACCATTTTCTTCTTACAGGGAATATATTCAGGAATTGCCCTCAGACAGCACACAAATACAGAAGCTAACAAATACAAACAGCTGCTATATTACCAGCAAATAAAAAGAACAGATGTATTTCTTGTCAAGAAGGTTCAGTACTCCTATTGTATGCTATCTGAAAATCATACAATTCAAGAAAGTAGAACCTGTGAGGAATACACCTCCAGCTAATTTTGTCATTAGGTAAAAGCAGATTATTAAGTGGAGAAACTGATAAGATTTTTTTTTCTCTGAAAAAAAAAAAAGGGATGGAAAAACACCAGAATAATGTAAAAAGAAGTCACTGAGATAGATTTCTCACCTCCTTCAGATACGCACGTTTACCTGAATCACAAATACAGGCAAATGACCAAAATCCACGACACAGTAAAGAATTCAAAACACTGAATCTGAAGTCTGCCTATAACAAAATATTACTATGGACTATGTTGGGATGCAAACTTAACTGCTTTAGTTTCTCAGTACAAACCATAATCTAGGGTACCCAAATCATCCTCATGGTGATGAAGGCTTAAGACAATGAGACAACAAAGCACAACAGTGAGAACTGAAGTGTATTAAATGACAACCTTTGCTGATAGCACCAGCAGTTATGCTGCACTAGGGTTTTTTTTTCCCAGTAGTTTTCACATTATTTAGCAATTGGGCAGTCAGTAAGCACACCTGTAACCAGCTCCCTGTTCTCACCAGCAAGGGCTGAAAGACAGATGAACTGCAATGAGTATAACTAAGATTTTGATCCTAAACAGACTTCCATTCCATGTTTAAATTTTTCATGTGTGAACCCAGATTTTAAGAAGTACTTTGAAATTCATGACTGAGAATTTCAGCTTCAGTACACCAGTACTAGGCTGACAGACTATTCATTGTATTATATTATTATAATAAAGCACATTCACATAACATAAAAAAGCCATCAAAATGAAAGCAGTTTTCAATTACTCATAAGATTTCTAAGCATCTTAATATAAACAATATTAAAATCTACCTTTACACGTTGATACAACCTCAAACTGTGTGTCCAAAACAGCAGCTGTAGATTCAACTCTATCTGCAGCTAGAATGAAGTGTTCACCAGTAGTCACACACTTCACAACTGAATATCTACAATGTAAATATAGATTTATGATACTAAAATAATTACAAACATCGTAAAGCTAAAACACAAGAATCATGTCTAAAATACAGCAAAAAAGGCTTTTAAGATGCACATATCCAATTCACTTTTAAATCCCAAAGGAATTTCAAGATAGCATAGCATCAGAAAGAAGAATTAACTAAAAATGAAAACAGAAATTAATATATTAATTGAGATAGGGAACGAGGTTTACAATTCCGTCGCTTAAAAAAAAGATGCCTTCAGAATGTAAATGTTGCTGTAAATGTTTTAACTTTGCTGATAAGTATTGGTAAGAATGATGAGATCAAAGTGAAACACACATACTCTGAATCTGGCATGTAGCAAACTGCTTGATTCGCCGGCACGGTCCAAGGTTGCGTGGTCCAGACCAACACACTCGTAGGGGATGATCCATCTACAGATGTAAATTGGAAGCACTTAACTTAGAAATTATGATAGAAATAAAAGCTATCAGTCTTAATATCTGCACAGAAGTCATACCTATCACAGAGGCCAGCTTAGGTGGTGACTTCAGCAGGGGAAATTTCACGTACACAGAACGACTGACATGCTGCTCATTGTACTCAAGCTCTGCTTCAGCCAAGGCTGTTCTGGGTAGGTAACAAACACAACAAATATGCTTAAGTATGAAAAGCTACTGATAGCCTTGCTAAAACTTAGAGGGCAAAACGTTGATTCTTACTTTGCTGAAGGAGACCAAAACACAGGTTTATAGTCCTGATAAATGAAACCCTAAAGAGGAAAGGGAAACAAATGTTAAGAGAATCAAAGCTCACGTAACAAATCAAAACATACATACTTCAGGAGAAAGCCAGCGCACCTTATCATACATTTTGTGGAAAATTCTCAGCTGGTTAGCTTCATACTTCGGATCAAACGTATGGTAGCAGTTAGCCCAATCTGCCATGATGCCCCAGCGAATGAAGGAAGCTTTCTGTTTCTCAATGGCTCTTTCTGCAAATTCTCTGGCTGAAGGGAATAGTTCCATTAACTATGTGCTTTAATCCATTAAGACCAATATAAAAACATTTAAAATACATCGTTAACATATTTAAGAAGAGCCTGAGCTGAACGTGTTGAAATTATACACTAACTACTGACATGTATTATATAATTAGTCAAGCTAAATATATATACATTTCATAGAAGTAGTTATATAAAGTAACTGCAAGAGGTAAAAAGATACGGTTAAGTAAAGCAGAAATCTAAACCCTCTGTCCTGTTTTTATTTCTCAACTCTTGGTCAATGTGATGCGCGTCCAGTACAGCAACAAATTCATCCTGAATCGAGTCATTCTCCTCCTAATACCATATTGTACTCAGACTGCTTAGCAAATACATACAGTGATCCTAGAAAATGGCAGCAACACCTGATATTAACAGCTTACAATGAAGTACAAAAGCTATATAGAAAACGTAACATTTGAAATATGGTGAGTAATAAGTAGAATTACTTAAGCCAACTTTTCAACATATTGCAAAGAGTACTTTACCTTTTTGTCTAATTTCTACTGGTGACAGTTTCTCAGCTCCTTTGACTTCTGACAATGCCTTCAACTCAATTGGCAATCCATGACAATCCCATCCTGGCACATAATGCACTTTATAGCCTCTCATCATGTGGAAACGATTAGTGATGTCTTTCAAAATCTGAAAGGACAGAAGGTTAGCACTGCAGCTCCCCCATGTGGAGTAGGGACATTATGACTTAAGAGCCTCCTATTAAAAACTAACAAAAGGTGACATAATTAATTTACATTGAAGACTACACGTTTCTGACTTTTCTTGCTCATCACTTAGCACCTCCAGCTAATTTGGCAGAACTTCAAAGATTTCCCATCAAAAGAAATCCCATTCTAGAGAAATGAAAGGTCAGTCTGTAAACTTGCAGGACTTTAAGTGAACAAATCCTACTTGCCCTCAAACATTTAGCAGGATCTGCAGTGTTTGCCTAGTGCAGACAATTTCTTCTTGATATTGATCACTTACCAAAACAAGTGGCTTTCATAAGGGTAAGTTTTTGCAATAGAACCTTAAGAAATTGTGGGGAAAACATTTTAATTTTTCCCATTCTGTAGCATTTGTAAGACTGTCGTTCTCAAGTTGGAATCTAGACACATCCAAACCCATTTAGCATCATTATTTGAAACTGAAATGCTTATTTTAAAAGGCACTAATGTTTTGTCAGTGGTTACACTGAGGGTACTGAGATAAAGAACAATTGCAATGCAACAAAATTGCAAAATATCCTAAGGAAGAAAAAAGAACTCCACGGCACAGCTCAACCATGCACTACAGTAACTGTGTGCATGTTCATGTTAGAAGTTGACAAATACAAATAAACACTCATGCATGTGACAAAATGCAACTCACAGTTAATTGTTTGGGAATGGATTTTCTCTAATCATACTTTCTTGTTTTACAGAAACAGCTTCAAATGAACACAGAGCACACAGGTACTGTATACTGCATATGCTGCTTATGTCATGGTACAGTTTTCATACTATGTTGGTGTCTTACAGCATCTCTGTCACTGTGTCACTTGCTTTTGCTCATGAAGTGAAAATCAAAAGCCCTGAATACTAAAATTAGCCAAACATTTGGAAGAGTTATTAATAATAAATGGTAATGGAGAGTACCCAGAATGTTACAGGAAGCATTCTACAATTGAAAACAGAAAAGCAGCACCGGATCATACAATGCTTTGGGCTGGAAGACCCTAAAGCCCACCCAGCCCCACCCTCAGCTGTGGGCGGGGCTGTACCCCAGCACAGGCTGCCCAGAGCTGCATCCAACCTGGCCTGCAGTGCATCCAGGGATGGGGCACCACAGGTCTCTGAGCAGCTGTGCCAGGGCCCTATCACTCTCTGAATAAATACCCCCCAACAGCACAAAGGAGTAGGTACTTACTTTATTTAAAGCATGGCCAACATGAGGATCTCCATTGGCATACGGCGGTCCATCATGAAGACAGAACTCCTGCTTGGCTTTCCTTTGCCTTTGCCACGAATACAGCTCCAAGAAACCACTCTTCTGCGGAGACAAGAGGAAAACACCCAAACCGTCACCCCTCGACGCGCTTCCCAAAGCCTGGGTGGCTGACCACTTTAAAAACAAATCAAAACAAAGCGCGGTCAGGGTGGAGGCGCTGCCCACGTTGCGGCACGGCCCCGCGCCTACCTGCTGCGTCTCCAGCTCGGCGTCGGGCTGCAGCCGGCCCGGCAGCTGTGCGGCGAAGCGGCTGTGCGGCAGCAGCACTGTATCCCGGTACTGCGAGTCCTGCTGGCTGTCCTCCGCCGGCTGCCGGCTGTTGGCCTCCGAGGCGGCCGAGCGCGGCCGGCCGCAAGCGGCCCCGAAGCGGGCGCGAAGCCGGAGCCCCGGCGCGGCCCTCCAAGCCCTCAGCATCCTCACAGCTCCGCGGGCCACACAGAAGGAAACTTCCGGCTGCGCTACGGCGCGCGGGAAGGCGTGGACGGGTCGCCAGGAGGGACAGGCCGCGCCGCTACGCGGTTTTTTTTCCCTGGCGGTGGCTGGCGGAAGGGGCAGGCCCGGAGCTGAATGAGCGTGGGGGAGCTCCGCGCCCGCGTAGAGGTGAGAGCGGCTTCGCTGAGGTGCGGGGCCGCCGTCCTGGAGCGAGGCAGTGCTTTCAGGTCGGAGTGCGTGCTCAGCACCGCAGAACTCAGCTGTTTTAATAGCTATAAAAGCGGGCTGACTTGGCAGCGGTGCTCGGTTGCGTTCAGCTCTGACCGGTGACTTGGTTGCTCAGGATAAAGGGGGGGGCTGCCTGCGAAGGGGAAAACGGGCTTTGGAAGTAGTGCTCGGATTTAAGAGTGCTCGATCCTGTCAAAGCCAGAACCAGAAAGCAGAAGGCACCTTTGCTGCAATTACATTTTTTCACTTTAAGTTGCTCGGTATCAGGGAAGGTGGTGTTGAAGCTGATGTTTCTGCTTCTCTTTAACAAATCTTGGTTTTTGTAAGAATGTTTGAACTGTAGGGGTTGCTTCAAGGTTTCAGAGGATTTCCCCGCAGAGGGGAAATAGGTTTGTTTCCTTTAAGGATGGGAATGAACTACATTTGTTTTTTCTTCCTGTTAACTTGTTTCATGCAGCGGTGCATGCTTTAAACAGCATACATCTTGCCGTGTGTTGTGATGCTTTTGCTCCACCACTTTTCAGTCATTTCAGAGCTGCTTTTCTTTTGGCCACAGATAGCGTTTCCAAAATCCCTGTGACCGCTGCTGTCTGTCCATGACAGACAACTTTCAGGCTGGACCTTGGCACTTTGCTCCCATTCATCAGCAGTAAATAATAATTAACGTTAGCTACTGTGCTTTCTGGAAGTCGTTTCTCAATCAGGCTATTCTTCAGAGTTCTGGCTTTTAGAAATGTCTGTACAATGCTCCTAAATACTGAAAAGGTTCTAAATCCAGCTGCATTTGGGATTTTGATACCTCTTAACATTGTTCATTGCCTTGAGCATACTTATTGCTCTAAGCAGAGGTGAAATTGGGGTCACATCATGTATGGTAGCTGTAAGGTAGACTGTGTTATAGACCTTATATTACACTGAGTAGATAAGCAAGAAAGGAAGCGTGTTGTATAGTGACTTGTGCAATACTTACTGCAATTGCTGCAGACAGTCTGTGACTCTGAAAGAAGCCTCATATTTTTCATATTCTGTTCAGTAATTATTTCCTCTGTGCTTTTTCTAGCTTTGTGCTCAAGTGTCTTACTTGGAAGTGAGTCATGTATGTGAGGCTCAACCCAAAAAGCATGCAGTAGAAGAATGGACGGGAAAACATAAAAAGCTATCAGCTCTGCATTTTAAAGAATACAGAGTAGTTGTTAATACTTCTTACTCCTGAGGCAGAGATAATCTTGGAGGAAAGGCTGATTACTGACCTTTAGCTACAGCTGTAGTTATTCTTCACTTTCAGAAGTAGAAGCATATTGGATTGCACTGAAATGTTCCAGAGAACAGATGGAGAAGACAATACAATGAGAGGACATACAGTGTTGAGAGGAGGAATGTAGATGTAATAGATTTTCTTAAAGAAATCAAGAGAAGTTAAAGAAATACAGAAAGGATGGTAAAATTTAGATGAACAGCTTTTCACGTGCAAGTGTGGTGTTTGCAGTATTAACCTACTTAGTGTCTGTTATCAGTCCACATACGAAAATCTATTCCTTTACAATACAGTAAAGGGTGAAGTTGCTTTTGGCATCCTATCCAGAAATTTTCTCTTTGAGTCTGGGCACAAGCAGACTCTGTAGGTTCATAACTGAAAAAATGAATCTGAGTGCTGTGTGTAGGCTGCGCTGTTTCAAAGCTTTTATGATGAAGAATTTCTGCTGCAGTAATTTTGTTGGGTCTTTCCATTGGTTTTTATTTAATGCCAATTGTTTAATTTAGTGAGGAAAGGTAGTTTTAATGTCAGTATATTGATATTAGGAATTCATATCTAAAAAAGCATTATATCCCTGCATACCTGTTGATTGTATTCAAAAGTCACAGCTTACTATTACTACTCTTGGAAAGTAATTCACTTTCCCCTTCTTACTTAAACAAACGACATCTGCTTGGAATGTTAAGTAAAAGATTTTCCTTCTTGTCATCCTCTGTAAGCTTGTTTGTTTGCTTTTTTCTTTTCAGCATTCAGTATGGCTTCTCCAACTCTGCTCATGCGTGTGGTTGCCTCTGCATATTCCGTTGCAGAAAAAGCAGCAACAATTGTTAGAAAAGTAATGGCTGGAGGAGATCTGGGAATAGTGGAGAAGGTATTTCTTTAACTTTGTTTCAGTTTCAATCCTTTTATCAAGATACAAGTCAAACTGGTGTTTTTGAAGGTCAGCCACGGGAGAGGAAAATATAATCAATTCTGAACTTCACCTCTTTGAATCAAGAGCTGTTCCTTGTTAAAGGATTAAAAGAGCATTGGGGGAGAAGTGCATGTTAGATTGTATTTCTACAATGTTCAGACACTTACTTATATGAAACCGTGATTTTGTCTTGATTCCCCTCACAAACCATGAGCTTCAGATAGCATGTCAGAATTGATAATCATGCATCTTTCCCATTAGTTTCCATACCTATGCTCTGACATCTGCAGTACAGGATGCAGTACTATGCCTTGAAATTTTGGATTAGGACAAATCAGTATATTACTTCTAAAAACAAAAAATGAAACGTAGTTTTCCGAGTTAGTCGTACTTTTTGAAGTTATGTTGAAAAGAAACATTAAGTGACAGTTATCCACACAGTGTTTTTTATTTGCTCCAAGTTGGTATGCTGCATTGATGAATCATGATCTGGGATTAGGGATCTGCAATGCTAGAATGGTGAGATTAACTTTGAAGGGAGTTCCAACCTTATGAATATGCTATGGTATCATGTATAAAGTATCTATATTCTTCGTAGAATTGTTTGCATTAAAGGAGACTTAAAAATCACCTAGTTCCAAGTAGACCAGGTTGCCCAAAGCCCCATCCAGCCTGGCCTTGAATGCTACCAGGGATGGGACCACCACAGCTTTTCTGGGCAGCCTGTTCCAGTGACTCACCACCCTCATGGTGGAGAATTCCTTCCTAATATCTAATCTAATTCTACCATCTTTTAGTTTAAAGACATTATCCCTTGTCCTATCACTGTACTCCTTCATAAAGAGACTCTCCCCAGTTTCAATTTGAGAGTCCAGCTAGCTTAAGGTTGTTTTAATAAAAAAATAAATGCTCGGTTTTATCAGTTTCACTGAGTAATTCAGTTTCACTTAGAGGAAAAAAAAAGCAAACAAAAGTTTTAATATTATTTTCCAATGAAGTGAGATTGCTCAATCATTTTCTGATATAATAACACCATCACATTTTGAATTCTGATCAAGTAAATAATTGTAAGTACAGTATAACAAAAACTATCAAAAGGAGCAGGTGATATGGCTTCTAAATTAAAACAATGGTTACACCTACTGTATTTTTATGAATACTACGAACAGTCAAGATCAGATCAAAAATAGTGAGCAACAGGAAAGGTTCTTGTTCGAGGAGCTAACGACCTCAGAGAATTCCTGCAATCTTTTTATCAAACTTGGCAGGGGAAGAAAAAGAGAGTGCAAGAGAAAGAGTCTGAAGAGAATAGGTATGCAAAAGAATGTGGTGTTTTCATAATTCATCTTCTTTCTGCAATTAACAAACATCAGGATCAATTACAGTTGGCCTTATTGAATGAAAGCTTTAGAAAAGCTAGGAAGAGAATGTTCCCCCTTTTCCCTGCCATCCATTTATCACAGTGAGGAAAAACTGGTGCAAAGGACAGTTGAATTTCTAGCTAGCTCCTCCACTCCCTCTCCTGATGTTCAGAATTTACTTCTTCCCAGTCGGCTCTACAGTCACCATTTGTATTGCTTTTCTTTGTAACCCTTGTACCTTTTTTTTTTCTTTTTTTTGTAGGAAGGCAGTTTAGCCACCTATTCTTATTATTGATGACCATTTTGAAGAACTACTTTGTAGTGTTTTTATTAAGTTTGTGTCATGGAAACAAGGAGATCATCTGCAAAGATTTGATTTTTTGAGGTCTGAACTCAGCACCAAATTCAACCGAAATTTATTAGGAAATAAGATGGAGTTTTCAGAGAACTTAAATATCAAGTCTCATAGGAATAGGCAGTTGGATAAGGGATGGACTAGGCTTGAAGCATGACAAAAAAGTAATCTGTAACTATCTTCCATTCTTGTGGCTAATTTCTGTAGCTGGATAAAGCAATTCTGTCACCAAATAAGATGTAAGCAGATAAAACTTCAGTTTAATTCAACCAAGATGTGAGTATCGGCATGAACCAGCTTTAATTGCTACACTAACAGAACTGTTTCTTACTGGGATGTTATCTTTTGACCTCCATTCACAGTTTCATGAAGATTACAGCTGGAAGGCCATTTACTCTTTTTGTTATGTTTTGAAGTATGTAAATTCTTATCCTCCTTTTGACAGAGTGGAGCCAATGACTTGCAGACCAAAGCTGACCGGCTGGTGCAGATGAGCATTTGTGCTTCACTGGCACGGAAGTTTCCCAAAGCAACAATCATAGGAGAAGAAGTAAGCACCTGATTTACTTCATACTAACAGTTTAGCTTGCTGTAACTTGCAGTGGAATATACTTCATTAGGTTATAGAAAATTATCTATTTGCAGGGGGAAAAAATACCACAAGGAATCTATCATCTTTCAGTACATTAGCTTTGTGAAGTAAGCTGCAAGCAAATCAACAGTTCTAAGGCAAATTGAGGTGGCTGCAGCATAATATTGAGACTTTTTCTTAGGAACTACCTCCTGAAGAAGTGAACGAGGAATTAATTGAAGATGGTTATTGTGAAGAAATACTAAAGAAAACTTGTCCTGCTCAGTACACAGGAATTAAAGAGGAAGAGGTAATTCTACACATATGACTTTGTATTTTACACTCCTCTATCTATATTACTTTGATTTTATCTAAAAATCTATACAGGGAAAAAAAGATTTTTGGTTTGATACTCATACATGGTGCTCATATAGTCATGTAGCAGAAAACACTGAGTATCCCTTTGTGCAATAGTGAGGAATGAAAATTTGCTTCTTACAGCTTTTTAGAATGAATTGACTTAGAACATGAGAATGTCACTTCTGTGTTTAATTTAACCTTATTACCTCTGTTAAGATATTTTCAAACAAGATCCCATTCGTTTTTTAGGGTTTTTTTTTTTTGTGAAATTCTGATGGTGTAGCTTTTAGTCATAACATTGACCGAAAAATTTGAATGTATTTCCTTATTTTTGTAAGGTAATAAAAGTGCTTAAGTAAATATATATATGCTTTGCATATTTAACTACATTATTTGTATTTGTTCATGATGTTCTTTAATTTTTATTTTTTCAACAGCTTGTAATATGGGTTGATCCTTTGGATGGAACCAAAGAGTACACTGAAGGTTGGCTTCTCAGTTCTGCTGACTCAAGAAATTACTGCAGTGCAGTAAAGTACTACATACATGTATATTGTTTCATGATAGAAGTTATATACAGTACTATTTTATAAGGCTGATATTTTTTTCTGTACTTTGTAAGTGCAATGGAAATTTATCACTCTTGGTTCTAACAGGTATTGAATATTCCTGAAAAGATATCAAGTTCCTCCCAGTTTTTGTAAATTCAGGGAGCAAAGAGCTGCCTTTAATTGCTGTTGGATTGTCTTAAAAAGTTTTTAGTCAAATAAATTTACATTTCCATACATACTTTGAACTGGAGAACTAAATCTCCCGTTCCTACAAGCATACACTTACAAGCATATTTACATCCTTCTCTTCAAACTACTCAAATGCTGTAGTTGTATTTGTAGTCATTTCAAAATAAAATCTTCCCTTTATCATAATTATTTGGTTATGGAAAGAAATTGTTCACAGAAAAGACCAATTTTGTGTCCATATAATTAGACCCTACAATAAAGGGGAAAAAAAAGGCACCAAACAAAAACCTCAGAAAATGTATGCCTAAACCTTGCCTTCACTTCCTGCTGCCTCTCTTAGCTATTAACATAAAATCTTTTAGTTAGATTTATTTTTCCCCTGTTTTCAGGGAAAGAGAGGTACAACTGCCATATGATTGCTGTTTCTGAAGACCACTGAAGAATCTAGATTCCCATTTTTAGAAGAATATCACATGCCATAATGTAGATGTGCCTTTCAACTTTTCTCATTATGTGTTAATTATAGCATAGTTCACACTAGAGAAGCTCTATCTGGGGCATGCTTTGAAGACTTTTGAGTCTGAAAAGATTGCGTTACATCAAATGCAATCTATTTTACTTTTACACCAGAAAATCCTGGTGGTATTTGCATCTTTAAGATACCACCTTGCATATCAATTCATGGACTTCTATTTGAAGGTTTACTTTCATTCATTTATTTATTTAATATTTTCTCTTTTCCAAGCATAACTACCTTCATGTTACTTCTGTACAGGTCTCCTTGACCATGTCACTGTTCTCATTGGAATTGCTTATGGAGGCAAAGCCATAGCAGGAGTTATTAACCAGCCGTATTACAACTATGAGGTATTAAATGCATTGATTTGTTTGAGATTGCTAGGTGATTTTTTTTAACTCTCTCTTCTGTGATATTTCCAGTTAGCAAATTTTCAACTGGAAAGCAACGTGTATTGGAGTTAATGCTGTAACATAAGGAATTTTTGCTTTATTTTACATGCACAAAGTTTTTAATGTTTATTTCCAAGAACTGAATTTCAGGGACCTAATAATAGCTACAGAGAATCTTGAGGCTTGTGTAGTATCACAGTGTACGTCACATATGTACTGTATACATTAATATTGTACATAAAAGTTACCTATTGAAAAATAGATATATATCAGTGTTTTTACAGTCTAGGCTATAGATTCTTTACTAAATCCATACAGTTTAGGACAGTTACCACATATCACAAATCTGAAGCCCTAAAAGCTATCAGTGGTAGATAGTGCATCAGGCCAAATCTCAGGTTTAAGTCCAACATGGCCAACCTATGACATTTGCATGTATTGGGATTAAAGCTTACTAGGTATAAAGAAAAATTTCTTGAGCTAATACAGTGTATATCAGCTGATGCTACATGCTCTGTGTCTGTATGACGAGACATAAAAATGACACTGAAAATATCAGCAACAGATTGTGCCTTGAATAGAGAAATATGCAGATACCAGTTAGTCAGTCATGGGAAGCAGAATGTCATGCATTACCACAATTTCACAGATGAGAAAATAGTAAACAGTCTCCTGAAGGTTGAACAACATGTCATTGCCATAGATGAAAAGAGAGCTCAGGAATCTTGATTCCTCTGTCTGAGCTGCAGAGTAATTCTTTTTAAGTGCCCCCATTTAAATGCATCTCAGTGTTAATAATATACTCCCTAAGATGGAACAATGTCTCTAGCCACTTTTTTCCATTTGTGCTTTGAACGTGGCCACTGTAGTTAACCATCATCTGGATCTGTCCATAGGCAGGAGCTGATGCTGTACTGGGCAGGACAATTTGGGGAGTCCTGGGTGTAGGTGCCTTTGGATTTCAGCTCACAGAAGTACCAGCTGGGAAACACATCATTGTTACCACCCGTTCACATGGCAGTACCCTGGTAAATGATTGCATCAGAGCTTTGAATCCAGACAGCATCATCAGAGTTGGAGGAGCAGGAAACAAGGTATGAAAACCCAAAATCTTTTGGTTTGATTGGGAGGTTGTATCTTTGGAAAAAGAAACAGAATTTTGAAAGAAAACCTTTTTTAACTGCATGAATATACAAGAAATTTCCTCCTCTATTCCTAGCTCAACTTCTTTTTGTATAGTTTTCAGTCTGCCATGAGGTGAGGAGTCAAAATTCATTACAGATAGATTTATAAACAAGGGCCATACTGGTCGTGGCTGAGGTCCATGTTCACTTGTATTCTGGTTCTAGGAGATGCAATAAAATTTATAAAAAGATTAGGATGCCTATATGAGAATGCAATTTAATCATAGTAAGACTATTGTTCCTACTATCTAGAAGCACGTATCTAAGGATAAAAACAGAACAGCACAAAGTGATATCTCCTTTGCAAACCTTTCATATAAGTAATTGTGCTGCTAGTTTGAAAACTTACTTTTGTCATGGCTGTCCAAAACACTGTCTATTTTTTTTCTCCAACACGTGCACAGGCCCAAATGACTCCAGTATAACACACAGTTTCCATTTCTCCTTTTTTAGTATTTACACAAGATAGGAAATGTTGTTTTTGAAACTAAAAGCAGATTTCCATCCTATAGACTATATTTATAACAATCATAGAATTTAGAATGGTAATAGAGTGTATCTTTCTAAAGGCTAAGATATATACATGTGAAAAAATCTCATTTTCTAACAGTAAGTATACAGAATAAACTAATCTAATCCCTGCTTCCTGGTGTTGATTTTTCCCACCTTCTAAATGCCCAGATCCATTGAAATGATTGCCAATCTCTTTTCATAACAGATTATTCAACTTATAGAAGGCAAAGCATCTGCCTATGTGTTTGCCAGTCCTGGATGCAAGAAGTGGGATACCTGTGCACCTGAAGCTATTTTACATGCAGTGGGAGGTAAGTTACTAGCATTCAGAAACCTCTCCAAGGCAAGTGAAATGGCATCAGTATAATTTATTCTTACCACAGAAATAAAAGCATTTTAAAATATGTATTTGGAAAGAAAAATGACTATGTATTTTTAAATGATCATGATTCATTAGGGGGGCTTTGAGCCTTTATAAATAAGCAGTAACTTCAAAGGGGCAGTGCATCATGCAGGATGATAGAATGATTTGGGCTGGAAGATCATCCAGTTGCAGCTCCCCCACTGTGGGTAGAATGATGGGCTTCATAAAAACATTATTTATTTATCTCTTCTGAAGTCTACAGTACAGTGTTTGGAACTAGGATAGCTTTAAGCAGGTTAACTC
Organism: Cyrtonyx montezumae; assembly: GCF_038088225.1. Classification (NCBI taxonomy): domain Eukaryota; kingdom Metazoa; phylum Chordata; class Aves; order Galliformes; family Odontophoridae; genus Cyrtonyx; species Cyrtonyx montezumae. The sequence continues at coordinate 5,552,563 of NW_027071824.1, forward strand.
AGGCACAAAAAAGCAACCAATCTGGGGCAGCACATTGCTGCTTTTAGCCTAGCTGTTATGCAGGTATCTTGTGGTTAAATTAGCTTGCATAATGGTCTGTGTTGCTCTTGCTAAGTGATTTCCTGTAACTCATTTTAAACCAGCTGGGGTATTTCTCTGTTATTCTAGACTTTGTGGTGTATGCATAGCCTGGCTCTTACTTGAATGCAGGATTTTACTTTCCATCTTATCAACTGCCAGTGTATGATCTAGTCAGGAAGCATTTTAATTTATCCATAAGTGATAGCTATAGTTTTCCAGAAACATAAGGAATTGTAACTATTGCTGGGGAAAACAAACAAACAAACACAACTGCTTAGTTATCTGGTATCAGTTGATAAAAAGCTGTTGTGTACAAACTGACAATTTAAGAGATTAAATTTCACATCTGAAGACAGGTACATGTACCCCAAAGACTGCTTTTGTTGTTGTTTTTATCGCTTGTACTAATAAATCAGATTCTCTCTCTCCAACTCCTGTTTGCTAGAATTTCTTGTTTGCTTTTTGCAGGCAAGATAACTGATATCCATGGAAACTCCTTTCAGTATAACAAGGAAGTAAAACACATGAATTCAGCTGGGGTCCTTGCCACTTTGAGAAATTATGACTATTATGCCAGTCGTATTCCTAACACGGTTAAACAATCTCTTGTGCCTTAAAGCAGTGAAGTGTCTCCACCTGGCCTAGAAAGCTGAGATTGCAGAAAAACTAAAAGAAGGTAATAACTGTGCTTGAAATTGTTTTATGGAATCTGAATCTAATTCTTACATTTAGCTGTTCAATAATTTCAAAATTACCTGCAGACTGTCTGCTGTTGGATCAGATAGTTTTGCTGTGTTTAGCAGACAATATAATAATTACATTTCTTCGATATTATTTTCCATTTTCTTCAGACATATTCATTCCATGTGATGTGACTGTGGTTAATGTACTGCTAACCTTAACAATATAATCCAAAAGTCATCTTGGTGTTCAGGGCACAAATTCATTTTAACTTATCTACCAAATTTTGTGCAATTTTTTTTCTTGTATGCACTCAAGAAGATTTTGTTGTGTTAAGTACAAATGGAGTAGGAGCTTGAATGGATGGATGATCACATTTATAATAAAAGTGGATGATTTTGATTCCTAGAAGTGAAATGTGATCTTTATATGCATGTATTTGAGAATGAAGTGAAGTTGCTTGGTTTGTGTTTGGCTTAGTTATAGGCCAAGATTGTCCTATAAATACATGCAATTTCTGAGGCAATTTATTTCTTGCAGGACTTCCATCATATACTTGTAGCAGCATTTGGTGTAATCCTTTGCTGTGGTTCTCTTTTTCTAGCAAAACTGTAATAGTTCTAAGCTAGTTCTAGGGGGTTCTATGTATTTCTTAGTTTCAAAGTGATTTAGCTATTTAAAAGCCATTTTTGCAGCATGAGAAATTCACTGTACTTAAGCAGTTGATAGTAACCATTTCATCAGACTGTTTTAGGATGATATACTTTATTTTGTTTAGCAAGTCTCTTAAGCTTCTCCTCTATCTGGTCTCAATTTTTAAAAGACTATCTTTTAATCAGTTCAAGTTATGTACTGACCAAGGTGAAGTTGCATGCAAGTAGAATTGCTCTCTTTTCAGCGTAGCATGGGAAACTTAAGTACAGGAGGTCTTACGTGCAGAGAGCAGCTTGAAGTCATCAGATTACTAATGACTCTGAAATAGTCAGTTTCAAAGTGTAACTGAAACAGTGTGGTGATGTGTTTTATTTCCTCCCGCTCCCCATTTCTGACCTGCTGCCTTCTTACTGTAAGGCTATTGGATTTTCTTAATGCCTTAAGGTCTTGCACTAATTGTACCCTAAACAGATATGTAACACATTGTGCTTCTAGACATAAATGGAGGAAGAAAGATTGCTTACCAAATTCTAAAGTTTTAAACAAATCCAATCACTTAAAAACACTTTCTGGCCCCAGAGAACCCAAGACTACTGTTAATCCAGCTACCTCTCAGGTAAAGACAGAAGACTGAGCTTAAGCAGAGGAAAGATAAGATTTTCTGTGTGGTTGTAGGGAGGGTGCCTATTCTTGCGTACTTAATGCCTGAATGCCCAAGTCCTCCCAGTGTGACTTTTTTTTTTGATTCAGTGTTTTCCTCACACTGGTAAAACCTACCTGACTACCAGTCCATGATGCTGTAATTACACTAAAAGCTGCATACAGAGGAACAACACTTGCTTCTAATCCTTTCATCTAGAGCCTACCTGCCTTCTTTTTCTTCAAGTGGTATGACTAGTAAGAGCATATAAGACAGATTCAGCCTGTTTTAATTACAGCCTTCCTCATATTTTGACTACTTATAACTTTTGTCATGCCACAGGCTGATTGTGACTGAGGCATGAAGCACCTAGCAAGTACAGATTAGTTTTCAGACTCAGTTAGACATCCAAGTCTGGTCAGATCTTAGGAGAAATTTCTTCTCAGAAAGACTGATAATGCATTGGCACAGGCTGCCCAGGGAGGTGGTGGAGTCACTGTATGTAGAGGCCTTCAAGAAACATGGAGGTGTGGCACTAAGGGACGTGGTTAGTGAGCATGGTGGGGATGGGTTGGTCAGACTTGGTGAGCTTAGAGGTCTTTTCCAGCCTTTGTGTTTCTATGATTCTGTAATTCTTATCTCTCCAGGATTCTTGGCTACTTGAGTATTCATTTCAAAACTGGCATGTGAGATTGTGAAACAATCTGAGATGTAGAATGATTTAAAGACAAAACCTGTGCTAATGCTTCCTTATAATAGTCATTCAATTGTAAAGTCAAATCCAGGTCTTACTGCTAGTAACACTCACCTGTGTGCTTATATCCTTAATTTATCTAGTATCTGATGCATGTATAGATCTTTGTGCTCTTTTATGGTTGTGTCACTGGGTGTGGAGCATACACCATCCAGTGTTTAAATGGACTTATTCATGGAGCTGCTGTTCATGGAAACTGGAATACCTCCTGATATGGGTAGATACATGGGAAATGTGCAGTGAAATCCAACGGCAGGAGTCAGGGACCCAAGCTGGTGGGGAAGGTACAGTCACACACAGAGTCACAGAGTCGTAGGGGTTGGAAAGGACTTTTGGAAATCTAGTCTGTCTGTCCCACTGCCATGCTCCACCAGTCATGCATCCGAGAGTTCTTCTGCCAGCAAATTGGTGCTGTAAAACAGAGCAAAGAAAAGCACAGGGACACCACAATGTCCTTGTAACAACGTGAGCCAGAGCCTGCCTCCTGGAGAAAACTGCTAGTGCAGTACTTTTGTAATTAATTCTGACACCAGCCTCATCTATACTGCTAGGCTTGTATGTGAGAAATACAACACGGTAAGGAAGCATGGTAAATTGCGTGTGATCCTTCTTGGAAAGAGTGGTGAGGCAGTGGCACAGGCTGCCCGGACGCGGTGGGCTCACTGTCCCTGGAGGTGTTAAGAACTGTGGAGATGTGGCACTGAGGGACACAGTGGGCACGGTGTAGATGGGTTGATGACCGGACACGATGACCTTAGAAGTCTTAGCGATTCGATGATTCCGTGCTCTTTTTCATTTGCTTACACGACAGAAGAGCAGCAACATATCCCCCCGCTGCTCCCCAAACCCCACAAACGCCTGCGGACAGCCCAACCAAAGCTCCGCCGCCGGACGTGACGCGCCGGCTCCTCCCCGCCACGCCGGGGCCGCCGGAGGTGGTGCCGTGGCCGCGTTGGCGCCGCCGCCCGCCCCGCCTCGCGCCGCTCCCCTCCCCTCCCCTCTCCTGTGGTTCCGGCGTGGCGGCGGGGATGGCGGCGCTGAGCCTCTCCGTTCAGGCGGACTGCCCCCCGCTCGGTAAGCGCGGGCCGGGCCCTTCCTGTCCCCACGTCCTCCTCCTTCCCCCGTGGGGTGCATGGGATCGCGCAAGGTGCGGCCGCGTTGCATCATGCGGGGCAGCCGCGGGCTCCGCACGCTGCACGGGCTGCTGTCCTAGGGCTGCTCGCTTCCTTCTTTCCTTCCCTTCGTTCGCTCTCTAAGCGGTACGGTCTGAGCTGCGAGTGCGGCGTTTAGTTTGTGTGGCTGGTAAGCGGCACGAGAGGTTTAGTTGAGGGGATTATGTAATGATGTCAGAAGTATTACATCTTACGAGCGAGGCATCCTACTCCTGCCTACTCCGTGCTACTCATCATGGCTGCGCTGGGAGGTGTGGTAGCTATTAATATCCCTCGTATTAATTACACAGCTCGCTGAGTCTAGTCCTTGTCATCTCCAAAGCGTATCCGTGATGTTAGCGTACTTACAGGCCTTTCAGATGTGCAGGGTGAGCGATGTCACCCTGACTTTCACGTGTGGGAGGCAGGGATAGAAGGACGTCAGCTTATTGTTTGCACAAGCTCAATGCCACAGGAGGCATTTGCACTGAGGTGTGAGCTGGGAGCTCCTGTGACTTGTATTTAGGGCATCGCATTAGTAGCTTACGCGCCGTCGGCCTTGGGCAGTCTCCGTGTTGTTCCCAGGGAAGGTGAAACGTGAAGCAAGGTTTCAGGTTGGATGTTAGGAAAAATTTAACCTCTGAAAGAGCAGTGATGCGCTGGCACAGGCTGCCCAGGGAGGTGGTGGAGTCACCATCCCTGGAGGGGTTCAAAAAACGTATCGATGTGGCACTGAGGGACATGGGTTAGCGAACAAGGTAGGGGTGAGCTGGTGTTTGGACATGGTGGTCTTTTCCAGTAGTAATGATTCTGTGATTCTCAGGTGGTAACAGGTTGGTTAGGTGCCCTTCCAGCCCTTGAGCATAGCCCTCTGTCTACTCTCATTGAAGCAGTGCCCGTGCAGAGCTTGCTGTCTTTGTACACGCTTGTGAGCGAAGCACACGAACGCGAGCTCCTCTCCTCCAGCTCAGCAGGCTGGGTCTGGAGCAGAGCCAGCCCAGAAATAACGTAGCCCCGTTAGCTTAGTGCTTTTTTCAAGCTTTTCCATTGTGCTATGGAGCGCTGAAATCTGAGCAGGTTGCATTAAGCCACTTAGGATATGGGCAGAGCCGTCTTCCAGTTGGCGAATAGCCTTAAAAGATCTTTTATTTCTGCACTGTCACTGGTGAACTACTCTGAGGAGCCTGTCTAAATTTCTTGTGTTTGTCTTAATAGAATTTCTTGGTAAATTTTTTCATAAACTTTAAATTGGCTTAAAAATATTGTTGGAGCTGTGGTGGTGTACACTTTGATACCATTCAAGTAAAACAGTTTTATTATCATCTCTCAATGTACTCAGGGACAGAACTCATTTATACACTACCCTTAGGAAGCTCAAGGAATTGCTGCTGACTGTTGCTGGGCGCACTGCAGGTTACTGTATGCTGGGTGTTATCAATTTTAAACCATGAGGGTTGCCAAGAATAATTCTCCTGCATATGAGATTGAACATCGATTTCTTTCCTGAGCTTTCCTGAGCAATCTTTCTTGAAGGAGCACTTCAAATGCTTTGTCAAATTGCATGAGAAGTGCAGCTGTTTTGTTGCTGCTGTGAAACATTTTAACTGGAAGAGAGATGAGTATGTTTGTCTCTTGTTTTCTACAGGAGCTCTGCTGACTGTGGAGCTTGTGAAGAATGATGTCAAAATTTCAGTGGAAGAAGGCAAGGAAACCATCCTTCGTGTATCTGAGTAAGTGACTTTGCATCTCTTCTTCTTCCTTTGGGTCAGCAGTTTTCAAAATCATGTGGTCGTAACATTGACAGTAACCTTTTCTGGTAGGAGAATACTTTTATGACTGCATTACTGTTGTCTCGCTGTATTGTTTAGGTATTTTCCTTTTTTGATGTACTTTGAGTTATCAAAAATGAGGCTATTTTATACTATGTAAGAGTGGTATGCATGGTTCCTTGCACTCATACCTATGTGATAGAATTAATTTTAAGCTTTATGTGGCGTTATTTTGTGCGCACTCATGCTTATAAGTGAATGGTGTTATCTCAGAAAAGTAGTAAATATCTGTACCACGCTATCCATCTGCTTCCTGTGAAAATACTCTTAGAAATTTCTGCAATAAGATAATGTCTGACCTTCTAAAACTAGAGCTGTTGTTGCAATAAACATTTCCATGTTTGGAATGGGAGGGAGATTTTTTATTTTTTATCAACAGTAGGGGACACATTTTGGCCCATGAATGTTGAATTTTTATCTTAAAGTGTGATAATACTGATTAGAATTTGGAATGATTTATTTTAGCTACAATTTTGAGTAGGTACTGAAAAACTCGATTGGAAACTGCAGACTTTTTTCCCTGATCATCCAAAAACCAGACTTGCTCATATTTTATGAATTATCCCATGTAAGATGCTCTTGAAGTCACCAGTGCAGCATAGGCCAGTGCTCCTGCATGGCTTTCCAATGATTATAAAACAAACAGTATTATTATGTTGTGTTTGCAGAGATCCTTAGAAGTTAATAGCAACTGAGCTTTTCCACTCTCCTATAACCCTAGAGAGTGGGCTTGTCACCATGTATACATTTTGGCTAAAAATCAAAGTGTAGGATGATTGATGGTCTTCAATCATAATAGTTTATGTTTGCTGTTAGAATATGCTGAAATAAGAGTTCTTTCCTCATTGTAATTTCTATTCTTACATGTTGTCTTTTGCTCCAAAAGTATGCTTGCACATAAAAGTTATCCTTTCAAGATGGTGTTGGAGCATTCTAAATTTGTATACTCAGCTATGAAATAACATTTTCTAAATTTTATTAAATGTATCAAATAGTTTTATATTACCATCTCCCACTGCTTTGCAAAAACACTCATTTTAGCTGTTATTAAAATGGTCAGAATTGGAAAGAAGAAGCTCTTCTGCTCCTTGGTGCCAAGTGAATAAGATCTACATTCACGGTTCCATCAGATGGCATTTTTTTATGCACTGGTATCATCTCTTTTCTGGTATTGGATTATGTTTAAGAAGTTATTTCAAACCTCAATATTGCATTAATTTTCTCTTTCTTAGTCGTATAATCATTAAAAAAATTGATTATTTTAAAATCTGTTAAAAGTATATCTGTAACTTGAGAAGCATTGGCTGAATGAAGATCTCAAGTAATGCTTCTGGTAAATGGATTTCATGGCATCAACTCTGCTGAAGTCATCTTATTCTGGCATGACTTGAAGTTCACTTGGGATATTCCAGACTGTGATTTCATTTATTTATTTGTTTTGAGGGGTGAAACCAATAGTTGTAATGGTTTGCTTAAGTAATCAAGGGCATTTGTTTTAGTGTGAACTGGTGAAAACAAAAACATGTTTCGTAAATTTTCTGTAGATGCAAATGTATTAAAGATGTCTTGTTTCTTTGGAGAAGTTTCTTGAAAGTCTGGCAGCACGATGAAATGACAACAGGACATGCTTTACATGTGGTAACTCCCTCCCCCCATAGGTCTTGTTCTTAATTACAGTTTAAGGATCTGAATTGTGGATGCCAGGAGTTTCAAAAGCTAGCAGCAAAGAAAACCTCACAAATGAACAATGTTCATAAGATTTGGTGCAGTTAACCTAGTGAGACTGCCTAATCCATTTATATCTGAAATGGGAATCATTATTACTGCACCAAGGAGCCTCTTATTTCTTTTTCAGGACTTGATCTTTGCAAGACTTTTTCTGTGCTACCAAAATTCCTCTTAAGTCTATTAAGGACAAAACATGTGTAGCAGGACATAGATATATGTTTGTGGTTGTAAGAAAAATAGCAGCAGAGACAGAAACAAAGCTTGTTTGGACAAATTCAGTCCATTAAAATGAGAGGAACAGAACATACAGGAAGTCCTTGTTGATGTCAGTGCTTGTTAGAAGCATTTGGAGCTATTAGTTTGTAAACTACGCCTGTGTGAGACTGCAGAGATAAGTGTTACATTTATTTCAACTGCATGTACAGGTGAAATGAAATGGATGTAATACACCATATTTAATATACCTTTATTTTGCATATTTTTTCAGACATGTTTCATTTACTAATGTGAATTCTATAGTTCGTTACCTGGCTAGAGTTGCTGCTCCTGCTGGGTTGTATGGTTCAAATCTCTTGGAACACACTGAGGTGAGAAAGAACTTTGCCTTTTATTTTTTTTTCCTTTTTTTCTTTTTTTTTTGTGACCAAAGTGTTGTGTTTTTTTTGTGGGTTTTTTTTTTTCTGATCGCCTTTTTTACATTACTGTGTTTTATCGTTTATTGCTGTGCATTTTTCTTTTATTGTTAGGCTGAGGTTCCAGTATATGGGATGCTGAGTTGTTCAGCTTTTTCTTGTTTGCTTTTGTTAAGCTTGCTGCTTCTTGTGAAGAAGAGTCATAAATCTGATCTTGGAAAGGGTTGCCATTTCCTACTCCCTACATCAGCTCCTAAGCTGACAGTTCACTAATTCAGAATAATTTAGGTTGGAAGATGATGACTGTCGTTTTCTCTCTTCACTTTCTTCTGCTCTGTTGCCATCGTTTAACTCCCATGTCATGTGACACTTCACTGTAACACCAATGAACACTGTACTGCAGTACCATCAGAAAATAATGTTGAAACTAATGGCAGAATATGCCACTGCACACAAAACTTGTGATTTTGTACTAAATTGTTTTTTGTTGTATGTAATGGACAAAACCCTCAACCTGATTTCACTCAGTGCTTGACATCCAAGTTAAATGCCTTCTGGCTCAGGTATCTTCCCTCAGTGATGAGATGTTCTATCCTATAAAGTCCTTCATTCCATAATAAGTGGAAACTTCTTTATGGCAAAGAGGGAAGTTCTTGGTTATCAATCCTTATACAAATTACAAAAATTCATTATGAATTGTGGATCTGATACAAAATGGGATGGAGTTCTTCCTGAGTCCAGATGAATTTTAAGTTGATGACTGAAAATAGCAGATGAACTGAAATTAGTATCTTCTGAGATGTGGAAAGGAAACTGAAGGACTTGGTTCAACCCTCTCTTTTCTACAACTACTTGGAGCTAGCAGAAGCCGTCATCCCATGCAACTAGTCTAAAAGGGAGTGTTGTCATAGTGTCCTCCTTGTAAGGCATTAAAAACAAGTTGTAGTGTGCCTCGTGGCTACTTAAATTTTCTGAGGAAAAAACGTTTTGAAGTTAAGCCCAAAGGCCTCTGCAAACACACTTTCAAGACCAGTAGTTCTAGTAAAATGCTGCTTTTATCTCGTTTTTTCAACAACAGTGCAGTATCTTGGGACATGCAGTGGCAGTGGCATTTGTGGTACATGTACTTTGGAACATAACTTTAAACAACTGAAATGAGTTCTGAGCCTGACACATTGGCTGAGATATTGCAAGGATTCCTTATGCAGTTTACCAATCATTTGAATTTGCAACAGGGACAAAGAAGTATAAGAAATACTTCATCTCTTACAGAATTGAAGGGTTTGATTTGTAGGCAGAGCTTTGTACCAAGCAGGGGACTGACTTTTATTGTTTTATAAATGCATGCAGCAAGATGTATTTCTTTATGTAGGGAAAGACTTTTGCAGGAGAGAGTGAAGGGAAATGAGGTGGGGTAGGGATTAGGTTTCTTCAAAGCTAAAAGAATGTGAAGCAGAGAAGATAGGGACTGAGAGAAAAATGACATACATATCCAGTAGTGATACCAGAGAGATCAGATGGAGAACAAATGTTATACTTAAATAGTTGGAAGACATCCATTACTGTTTACTGCATGTGATGAAGTAAATGCCCACGAACTGCTATTTTATCCAGTGGGAATAGTTTCAATAAAGGCAGCATAGTTTGAGCTGTTTGAAAATCCCCATGAATTTAATCATGTAGTGTAGTTCTGGACGAACATTTAGATATACTTGATTTTAGAGATTCTTTAAGCATCCCTTGTGATTTAATGCCCAATATATTTAATACTGATATTCTAGTTAATATTTTCTTTTCAGCTGTTAAATGTAAATTCAGATTTTTGACTTGTTTCTCATTGCTTTACTGACTTTGAGTGTCTTATGTTCCTTAAAACTAGATTGACCACTGGCTAGAGTTTAGCACTACAAAGTTGTCTACTGCCAGCCAGTTTCCTTCAGCAGTCCAAGAGCTCAACCACTGCCTATCTCTGAGAACCTACTTGGTTGGAAACTCTCTGAGTCTTGCAGATGTTTGTGTCTGGGCTGTCCTAAAAGGTATTGGTGTATGTTCTCCTTTTCATTGGTTTGCTATCATAGTGTGAGGTTAACACAATGAATAATACCAAATGGTATTATAGCAAAGATATTTTATAGATTGTATAGTTAAACAGATTATTGTGATGGAAAAGAGACAGTTGAAATAAAGGGAAAAATGCTCACCTGTATCGTAGACTCAAGATAAGCTCCAAAGGAGCAATCTCCAAAAAGAGATCCTTTCCTACTGGTGGTCAGCCCTTAAATGGGGTTTAGGTTAGCCCTTAGATGTCTTCACCTGTGCTCCCGTGGCTGGCTCAGTGCTCGCCTCAGGTGATCAGTCAGTGGTTCAGACTGTAATTGAACAGTTTGCATACTCATGGCATACTAGGAGTTCACAGGTTTCTCCTTCTGTGGTTGTTAGTAGCAGTTCTTAGCTGTGTATTAGACTCTGTCCTGTTGCTCACACTGCTTTGTCCTGACCTCTCAGTTACATTACCTTTGTAGACTGCATTTCTTTGGTATTTAGCTTTAGTTTCTGAAAAGTGTTACCCTAAGTCACAGTCTTCAGAAGTTAAAACAAGCTTTGCTGAACTGTTTATGAATTTATATCTCAGGTGTATGTCTAAAATTAATAGGTGACTGTCATTTAGTATGACTGAATTTCTCTTGAGAGTAAAATACACGTTGAAGATTAAAGGCTAACATCTTTCAGTAGTTTTTTAAAGTTACAGCTCTTGGAAGAAATCTGAAATGAGTGCATTTATGTCAGTTTTCTCCTTTTCCCATTGGAATCCTTTTAGTGAAGTTACTCATTCAATATTTGATTTTAGGAATTGAGCCCTTGAAAATAAATGCTAGAACTGGTATATGCTTCACTTTGGAGAAAGCTTGAAAAATATCAGAAGTAGCCCTATTAGAAGGGTAGTCTCTATTTCCATTTTTGGGAAAAAACAAACAAACAAAAAAACCAACAAACAGCTACATTGCTACTAATTTTGAGTTAGGTGATAAAAAGTTCATGTTGTCCAGTCCCCCATCCACTCTGTTTCTTGAATCAAAGAATAATGCAGTATGTTCTAAGTCCAGAGGGGGTTTGTTTATTTAATTTGCTTTAAAATGACTTGTGTCCTCATGGCTAGATGTCCTTTCAGAACAGAGAGTAAGTAGGTTATTAAAAACCATAACCTTAAAAATTGCTGTTGGTAGTCTTTCTAATTTTATAATTAAGTAGTTTTAAAATTTTGTTTCCTAACAGATAATAACATCTGGCAAGAGCAATTACAGCAAAATAAAGCTCCCATCCATGCAAAACGATGGTATGGCTTTCTAGAGGTACAACAAGCTTTTCAGTCTGTAGGAGCCAAGTGGGCTTCTGGCACTCCAAAGGTCAAAATGGTAAGCTTTACTCACTTTCTCTGGAGATGGTAGCTTTATTTGTATGAATACACTATGAGGAACCTTTTAAAGTCAGAAAATTAGAAGGAATCAGTTGCAAAGTAAGTCATCTTTTTGTAAGCTCCTCTTAAAAAGGAGAAAGAAAACAGCTACCAATGTCATATTCATAAAGGAGTGAATAGTGTAATCCAGTGCTTAACTGGATTAATGTAAAGATTGCACTGCTCTTTAGCTATATCATTTTGTTTTTCTAACAAGGATTTCAAGATCCTGATAGACCTGCAGTGATTACAGTTGTTTGAAGTAGTTAATCACAGTGAGGTTAAAAGTACCGAGATAAAAGAAAACCAAGTTTATCTAGTAAATTATACAACTTGCTGGGACTTCAGTCCTAGTTCACAACTGAAAACGGATTAACTTGGAGCTGCAGAATTAATCCAGTTTTGATGTATGATGAGTAATATGAAAGTTGAGAAGAGATGAATTTGGGGTCCAGTATGATGGATTCTTGCTGTCTTGTTTGGAAAGGAGATATTGGCGCACAAGCGTGTATCTGAAGGTTTATACAGTTATCACGATCTGTAATTATAATCTCCATTAATTTTTAAGGCAACTGAAAAGAAAGCAGATGTTGGGAAGTTTGTTGAACTTCCTGGTGCAGAGTTGGGAAAGGTCATTGTACGGTTTCCTCCTGAAGCAAGTGGGTAAGAAGCATAAATGCTTTGAAAAGTTTCTATTTTTTGGTTTTCTTAAAAACAAAAATGAAAGTGTGCTTTGCTGAGGTTGTACATCAGCTTATCAGACAAGTCTTTGGAGTCAAAAGAGTATGTAAAGTGTTGTTTGTGACTGCATTAGAGTTGAATGTTTACTTCTCTGTGACTCACTGCAGTGTTAGCTAACCTTGAAATATAGAAGTGGCTTTTTAGTGTGCCCAGCAGTGGGAGGAGGAGAAGCAGCATTTGCATGGATAATGGAGATGTGTGCTAACAGGAGCTGTGATGAGTATGGTCTTCATGAGTTGGGTGCAAGATGCTTAGATGCAAGATGTTTCATTGGGAAGCTTAGATTTGGAAAGGGAGAGGTGTTTGGGATAGCCTCCCCTTCAGGAAACTTTACAATTGATGTATAATTGAGACCTTTGTCTCAGGGGGTTGGGTTATAGGTAATCCAAGATACAAACCCGTAAAGACGAAAAATTGGAGATGTTACAAATCTCACTGCCAACTTGTTTGGTCTGTTGATCCACGTATATTACAGCATCTTAATTGCCAGTATAGTTAATGCAGAGGTAGTCAGAAATCAGCAGGAGTACAGAAACGTTTAATTCAGCAAACAAATTATGCACGTGTTGTACTTGGTTAGTAAAGCTTTACTTTTATCACTCAGTACGTAGAAAAGAGGCCTAACTGATAAATAAAGAAATTACATAAATAAAACTTTTATCCAGCTTTTTCTTTTTTCCCATTTATTTTACAAATGCTAGGTAAGCTGTAAAATTTCCATTACTACTTTCCTTGAGTAAACTGTCTGTTCAGCATCATCTTATTTCTGTGCTTATGTTTCTTACTCTGTAAGTCCAGTACAACCTGTTGTTTAAATATAAGGAGTTAAGTATTGTGTGCATCACATAGATGATTATCACACTGTTATTTCTTTATTTTGACATTTTAGTTCTTTATAGGCACGTTTATTTGTAGATTTTGGGAATTTATATATTTAACATCTAATAATTTTAAGGTAGAAAAAAGCGTAATCTATTTTCATAAATGTACGAAATCTTGACATATTTTCTTTATTTGTTGTTTGACTTAGCTATTGCTTTCCATTTCTTACCTTTCACAAAAAAAAAAAAACAAACAAGTCTAACTAAAGTGGAGCTGATGTATTTATTTATTTTTCTTTCTTTGTAGGTATCTGCATATCGGTCATGCCAAAGCTGCTCTGCTAAATCAGCACTACCAAGTTAACTTCAAAGGAAAACTTATTATGAGGTTTGATGACACAAATCCAGAAAAAGAGAAAGAAGACTTTGAAAAGGTATCATAATGGAGCAGGGAAATCATTTGCTGTATTAAGCTAATGCGGAGGTAGATTTGCATGGAGATCTGTTGTATGCACTTCTGCAGTAGGTATTTAGGGTATCAGTATTGCACTTAAGTTTTATGGTTGCAAGAAATTTCCATCATCTTTAATAAAAACCCTTTATGAGTAACTTCTTCACTTTCTCCAATGTGTATGTAAATATGCAACTCCTGTAATACTCATTTTCATGTTAGAAATACTGTTTGTCTGTCAGAAGTAATTTTGTTTCAATTTTCATCTCCTTTTCTCGTTCTCCCTGTTTCTTGATGTTGTCTAAACCTGATCTCATATAATCATAGGCTTTGAATCAGTAAATGCTTACCTCTTTTTTTCTTTCACACGTCATACTATTGTTGTTGATCATCCTTCCTGGACTGTGGAGTGCTAGAACTGGCACGATGAGGATAGAGGTTTAAGAAAATTAACTTTCTGGAATATTACAGTGTACAATTCCACACTTTGCAGGTTATTCTTGAAGATGTTGCAATGCTGCACATCAAACCAGATCAATTTACATATACCTCAGATCACTTTGAAACAATAATGAAATACGCTGAGCAGCTTATTCAAGAAGGGAAGGCATATGTGGATGATACTCCTGCAGAGCAAATGAAAGCAGAGCGTGAGCAAAGAACAGAATCTAAACACAGAAATAACTGTAAGATATTTCAAACTTCCTTTTTTTTTTTTTGTCATTTTAATTTGGCATCACAGCTTGATTTTTATTAAAGGTGAATGAGAACTAAGTGTGTAACTCTAAGGTCCTTATAGGAACTTGGAGATTATAGAGCATTGAAGTAGTTTGGTTTGGAAGGGACCTTAAAGATCACCCGTTCTGATCCTCCTGCTGTGGGTAGGGACACCTCCCACAAGATGAGACTGCCCCTGGCCTCATCCAGCTTGGCCTCAAGTGCCTCCAGTTATGGGGCACCCACAACTTCTCAGATCAACCTGTTCTTGAGTCTTCCCACCCTGTGGATAATTAATTTCTTCTTTGTATCTAATAAAAATCTACACTTTTTTTTGTTATTGTTGATAACCATTACCCCTTGTTCTATTACTACACTCCTTGGTCAAGAATCCCTCCCCATCTTTCCTGCCAAGCCCCTTTAGGTACTGGAAGACTACCAGGCTATAAGGTCACCCCAGGGCCTTCTCTTTCCCAGGCCTTTCATCCACTGGTACTCAACAAATGTTTTGTGTTTTGTGTTCTGCATGGCTGGAATAACTGTACATTTAGACAGGTGTGGGAAACGTGTGTATGTATTGATTCATCACCATTCATCACCAGTTTCTAAAAAAATTCAAAACATATAATGTATCTAACAAGGAAGGTGACATTGCTTTTTGTTGCTGCAGTGGTAAAGAGTAGTTCTGTATCAAATTCATAATACCTTAGAAAATTCTTTTTATTGTTTTTAGGCGTTAACAAGAATCTACAAATGTGGGAAGAAATGAAAAAGGGAACAGAGTATGGACAAACTTGTTGTCTACGAGCAAAAATAGATATGAATAGTAACAATGGATGTATGAGGGATCCGACTCTTTATCGTTGTAAAAACCAGCCTCACCCACGTACAGGAACTACCTACAAGTATGCTCCATTTCTTTGTGTGGCCTACAATTTTTGCTCTTAATTCTTTTAATGCTTGGAACCTGCTTGCATTTTTCAGTCAGAATGCATAACGAGCCTCTTTACTTTGAGGAGCTTTACAGGCACTTTTTAAAACCTGTTAGTTGTCCTAGTCAGCAGTGAATATTTCAGTTTTGGTCCATAGATATACCATTGAGGCCTCTGCAACCAACCACACGACCCTGGTTTTGGAAATTTTGATGATAGTGTGTGTATAAAATTAAAGCAATTTCTCTGTGTAGGGGTTTTCTTCTAAACATGATAGCTTTGCACATTTTGTATTGTCTATATGCTATTTTAAAGAATGCTTGATTTGAAGATTTTCAGATCAGAGACTATAGAAATTTATACTATATAAATACAAGCAATGCTTAATTTAAAGCTTTAAATATAAGGAGAGAATTCTGCTCTTCTGCCTTGCTAACCATGACTCCTTATTTTCTAGGGTTTATCCCACGTATGACTTTGCCTGCCCCATTGTTGACAGTATTGAAGGTGTCACACATGCACTTCGAACAACAGAATACCATGACAGAGATGAGCAGTTCTACTGGATCATTGAGGCACTGGGGATAAGGAAGCCATACATATGGGAATACAGCAGGCTAAACCTCAACAACACTGTGCTGTCCAAAAGAAAGCTTACGTGGTTTGTCAATGAAGGGCTTGTGGATGGATGGTATGTTACTCGCTTGTAGCTCAGCATTGTTATTGTAGATAACTTGCACTGATGCATCTTTTTCTGCTTTGGTCAGTGTGCTTAAGCATCAAAGCAGCACGAATGAATATTTAAATGAAATTTGAGAGCAAGATTAATTACAATGGCTTCTGAAAGCACAACGTCACTGCTTACTGTGCTATAGTAACTGTACGTACATGTTCATATCCTATAATAAACATGGGGTATCTTATTTTTGGGCACTGGCTCTTTCTTCAGGTTCTGCCTATACATTTTGCTCTCTGAATTATCACATGCGTTCCTGAGCAATGCCAGAAACTGTATGTATATATGTATTTTGATTAAGTGGATGTCTGCAGAAGATGGAGGATTCTCAATGGCCTGCTAACAGTGGTTCTATACCTCTGCAATTAAATCTGAGTCTAGAGGGGTTTCTTTTTGGTTCTTCTCATAGTAACTTAGTTGTGGGAGCCCACCATCTGAAGTTTTCTCCTCATAGTAAAGGGTTCTAAAGAAATTGGTGGGTAATTCCAAGTCAAGCAACTGATTATAGTGCCTTTAGTAAGCTGGTTTTATGTAGTTCTCTACTCAATGTACAGGAGTATCATCTTATACAAATACCTAGGCTGTCTCTATACTGGGTGTTTCACCCAGTGTGTCAATAAGCTTTTTTTGTTGACTTCTTTTTCTCACTGTTTGAAGCATAGATTCCCAGTTTATGTGTACAACCACTTTGCTAGTGCCAGTGAGCCACTTTTTTCTTTCTATTCCCCTGTATTGATGTAGCTATTTTATGATGACTTCTCTCTGTTAGGGCCTCAGCAAGGTTTGCTCGTTCATGGGAATATGTATCATTAGGCTTTTTCATTTCATGCATAAAGGGAAAATCATACAATTCTATCACTTATGTCACTGAGAGAAAACGTTGCCATTGTCTCCCATCTCTTTCTTGTTTCTTCTGAGCAAGAAGGAATCAAACCCTGTTTCAGGTACCATTGAAAAGATAGGAATAGGACTTGCACCTAGTTTTGTGAGTCTGTTCTGCATAGACATGGGAAAAGAGCCACTTCCCCAGGAGTTGGCTTCACCTCCCTGAGGTAAAGCAGGAAATCTGCACCATGCATTTTCTATGGCTGAGAGCTCAGCCTTTTCAGATAGATCTTCTCATCTAGCTCTACATTCACAAAGGCAAAATACACTGAAGCAGTGTCTTTCACATATGGCAGTGTTAATAAGCTTTTTTGAGCAGTCTAATAAGTAGAACTTATCACGTGATACTGACAAAACTTCCTTTTCTACTAGGGATGACCCAAGGTTTCCCACTGTGCGTGGTGTGCTGAGAAGAGGCATGACAGTTGAAGGGCTAAAACAGTTCATTGCTGCTCAGGTGGGTATTTCCTTCTCTTCTGATTCTTTGAGTCTCACGCAGTAAGGACAAGTTTTCATAAAGTTTCAGTTATATTACTTGTGACTGTGAGGGTTCTTCTTTTGAAGATTTACTGCTTTCTTGTGTACAGCTTCAACTTGTATAATCCAGGTCCTTGCAAAATGCACTTGCAGGTTCCTTCTTTAAAAAAAAAAAAGTCAGCTTTGCAAGCTCAGAAGTGCATTTCTAACTTGTTTTGATAAATGCAAGTAGAGAGTTTGTAGCCATTAAAGGAGTTTATTTTAGGTGGGTCTGATAGCTAGTCTATATGCACTTGTGTTTTTTGTTTGTTTTTTTTAATTTTCCAGGGCTCCTCTCGATCTGTCGTGAATATGGAGTGGGATAAAATTTGGTCCTTTAACAAGAAGGTATGCTTTTACTTGAATTTGATGCTACTTCTGATATCCTGTCTGGAATATGTAGAAAATCCAGCATTCATTGGAGTGCTTATTACAACAAGTAGCAGTTGCAATATGTTGCATCATTTTGGCACACTTTCAGGAAAATGGAATGTCCCCTGCTGTTTCTAACCAGAGTTAGCACTAATCTTATTGACTCTCCTATCCAATACTTACTTGCTGTACTTAGTAGTATGAGGAAATATAATGATACATGTAAATCTGTTATGAAAACTGCATTTCATTTTTCTGCTTTCAAGCTGCGAGCTATCTGTAAGAAGGTATTACTTAAAGCTTTTTACCTTAGCACATAGCTTACAGTGCTGTAAGCGTACATAGTACAAGCTATCATTTTTGCAGCTTCATAGCACAGTCATATTTGCTTATATAACAGGAGCTCTACAAACCCACTGAAAATGCATTATTCCTGGCTTTAAAATGCTGCCCATTTCTGGTTTGGCTTATTTGTTAATGTATACATAAATCTTACTCAAATTGTTGGCCGCTTTTCCTTTTGGTGGCGAAAGTCTAAGGTGCTGTATATACTGCCTGTGTAGATAAAGCCAGCACTGCTGATGTTTCTAACTGAATGTCAGATAAGGAATACTGCATCTTGACATGGTTAGTTGCTTTTTGGCAGCGGATGCTTGGACACTATAATAAGGCGAATTATTAGAATGCTGACTGCATATTTTGTGTGATTGTGGAAACACCTGTTATTTTGCATTGGGATTCCTGCTTGATTTTGCTTAGATAGTACCCAGATCTGTTCATTTAAGTAGCTTCTGCTTGTCTGGCATGTGTCTTGTATTCATTCATGTATTTCGCATTTGTTTTTTCGCAGTGTACACAAAGGTTTATGAATTGGTTCTTTCTGTTGCTGCATAGATATAATTAAGAGTTGGATTTTGGGGGAAAGACCCACGATGGATTGTCAGGGCTCCTTTTTTTGAATTGGCTTTTGAACTGAGTTTCTCACATATCTGACTCCTTGGACAGCATCGTATTTACATCTGTCAGTTCAGATAGTTTGCAGTCTGTATTATCAACAAAAGCAATTGTTTGCACGTGGGTAGTTCTGAGCTTAAAGTCTTAGGGTGAGAGCTGAGCCACTCTTATTTCATATGTTAATCAGTAGTACATTTACAAGATTTTTAACATTTGTAGTCTGAGGAAGGATGGTGGATTTTAATCAATAGAAAAAGAGTAGTAAAAACATTGTAAAATTCAGTCATTTTGTTATCAAAACTATGATACTAAATCACGTATTTTGAAATGCATGGGTGAGTCCTATTTTAAAATGTATCTAGCTCCTAGGATTCTAGCTTTAGTTATTGTCAACTGATGAATATATGACCTCTCTAAGTGTGTTGTCATCTCCTTGCTTGTTTGTGTCAATAGGTGGATGTTAAGTGATTTTTTCCTACATTCTTTATGTAAGGTTTTTCACTTCAGCAGGAATAAACTTGGGGGGAGAGAGTCACTTTATATTAGCGACAGCAGACATTTTTCTTTGTGTTAACTTCCAGTTAAACTGGGAGATCTCTTCTGGTCCTAGGCAGCTGTTCTAGTTGAATTATGTAACGTGTCTGAACAGATAGTCAAACCAATCTTTCACACATGAAAAGCATTGTGAAAAACTATTTTAGCTGAGATTTAAAATGAATGATGAAATTATAGTAAGACAGTTTGTATGTTTTTCTTGGCAGACTCAAGTTGTAGAAATCCTGATGAAGTCAATATTATGATGTTGCCTTATTATAGTATCTAATGCTGATGTGTTTAAATTGCAGACTAAATTGGTGCTTCCTCTATAGCCAGGTCTATCCCTGATTCTGCTGGAGTACTGATCTGGAAAATAAATATGGGACCAGGTCTTGTGCTGCTGGAAAAAGAAAGGAGTGCATGAATAAATTATTGCTTTAAATTCAGCAACCTAGGAAAGAAAGTGGTCCAGATTTAGTCCTGTTTATAAGTAGAAAAATTGGATCTAAGTACTTTTTACTATCTTCCCTGTGAGACAGTAGCTCCTAATTTTTCCTACTTCCAGTGTTGGAAGTATTCAGTGCATAGTTTTACTTTCAGTGGAGACAAAAAACTGAAGTATTATTTCCTCACTTTTGTAGCTTTGGGTTAAAGTAAAATTAAGATATGAACAAAGTAACATTTTAAAAATGCAGTAACATAAAGAATACCAGTTAATATCCTTTTTTTTTCTTTCTTTCCCAAAGTGTTGTTTTATACAATATTTTGCTTCTCTGTCAGTGTCATATACTCATGACCCTCCCCTTATTTGTTTTTTGTAGGTTATAGATCCAGTAGCACCTCGATACACTGCTTTACTGAAAGATGCAGTGGTCCCAGTGAATGTTCCTGAAGCTCAAGAGGAGATGAAGGAAGTGGCTAAACATCCAAAGGTTCTCAATTTACTTCTTTAATATTCTTGTATCAGTGAGGTTGGAAGTACCTTGGCTTAGAGCAGTCAGCAAGGAGAGTCCTGGTTTTGGTTTGCTCTGACAGCATGAGATAAAACCAAGGTGTGTTTTATTCACAAAATTGTCAAGAAGTCAGTAACTACTAATGGTGATTGTTCACAAGAGAATGATATAAGAAACTGCTTTTGTAAACGTTTACAGTGCATGTAGATGAAGTCATGATGAAAGGCACCTCTGGTAGTTTTCAGAAGAGGTGATGTATCACAGATCTGCAGTGACATTCTGTCAGCTTTCATTATTATTTGACAGAAACTCTTGCAGAGAAATATAAAGTTTATTTAAACCTTTATGGTTACAGTATAGTAATCACAGTTTTAACTGTAAGAGTGAGGGATGCAGGATGAAGTAGACTTAAGTAGCAAAGTAAAATATTAACCTGTTAATTCGATTACCTACCTAGATCTTTTGTAATATGACTTTTGAATTCAGTTAGTGAATAGTTACTGTCAAAAGTTGAGAACTTGCTAATGTAAAACTCATAGTAATCAGTAAGTGAACAACACCCACTAAGAAGGCCTGTGCTACTGGTCCAGTCTTTTTCTCCCCATTACTGATAGGGAAGAGGTTCTACTTTGACTATGACATCTCATGTTATACTTCAGCTTCTCTGAAAGCATCTTTTACATAGTGCATGTACGTGGAGAAGCAAGTAAACATTTTGGAGGTTTTACTTAGTTTCTTTTTTGCTCTGAATACTCATGTAACAATTTCTTGTATCTGAGAGGTCAAAATCTGGTTTACTCTTTTCCCTGTGGTTTTAATAAGGAAATAGGTGTTGAGCAGATGCAAGTGAGACCTTAGACCCTTAGAGTCAAAAAGAACTTTGATCTGATGCATACCTGCATGTTAAAATACATTTTGTATTACTATCCTTAAAATTCTGTGCAGCTGGGAAAAGCATATTTGCTTCAATTTTAACTATGTAAAAAAGAGCTGAGAGTAATGAAATTTGTTTTGAAGGGAATTTGCATAGCAAGTAGAAAAACTAATCAAAAATTAGTTTTTTCATGTAAGAATTTGAAGATGTGTGAACTTGAAGATGATGTTGGTATATTGTAGATTGTGTTGGACTTTGTGATTTGATACAGTTGTATTTTTGGAGCGTGCTGTCAGGGGAGTGCATGAAAGACTTGTGGACCAGAAGCCTGACAGACAGTTATGGAGGAATATAGAAACTTACTGTTATTCTCAGTCTTACATCTTCATCTTGTCTCTATTCGTTATAAAGAAAGCAGGGTTTTGGCACTGCTTTAAATTCAGACAACTTTGTCAGCCTCTACTTTGAAATAAAAATCATTTATCACAGAATGCCGATGTTGGATTGAAACCTGTGTGGTATGGCTCCAGAGTGCTGATAGAGGGTGCAGATGCAGAGACCCTGACAGAGGGAGAGGTGGTTACGTTCATAAACTGGGGCAATATTATCATCACTAAATTGAACAGGTAAGCAATACTGGGAGATGAAATTAACTTTTGTTGATTTGTGTAGCAGATGGTTTACTGTTTTACTGTTAGAAGCTATCAGTGGTTACCTACATATGTAGAAATATCTTTTTTGAAATATGTCACAAATCTTGCATATTTGACATAAAGTGTATTGTACAGGCAGTCCAGGTCTGAAATCAGCAATCAGTCCTACTGCTGCATGTCCTGTTTATCCCATGTTCTCCATGTATTGGTGGTAATATTTCTACTGTGAAACAAATTTTTTCAGGCAAAACAAACAAGCAAAATGACAGTGGAATTTTAATGTTTTGTTCTGCAGAAATTACCTGCAGGGTAAAAAAACAAAACAAAACAAAAACAACCTATCACAGTTTTAGTTGCAGAACTGTTGGGGTGAGAGGAGGCTGTTAATGTCATCATCACAGAATCACATTGTAGGGGTTAGAAGGGACCTCCAGAGATCATCTAGTCCAACCCCCCTGCCAAAGCAGGCTCCCTACACCCTATCGTAATACCTTGAAAATGCCTGTGTTGAGAAAATGGCAGAATGGATTGAGCTGAGGCACAAGGTAAAGCAAATAGAGATTTTTCTCATGTTCTTTAGTGTTACTTAGTGTGCTGTTTAAGAAATCAGAAGTAAAGAATTTCCAACAGAAGTGTTAGCACGTTTTTTATTTCCTGTATCTTCCATATTTCATTTATGAACTCTTAAGTTACTTTTCAGTGGATCTGTTGATGGTCTGTAGTATCAGATAACAAACCCTTTCAGCTTTGCTCTAATCATTTCTCTTTTCCTGTAGAAATTCAAGTGGAAAAATTGTGTCCATTGATACCAAGTTGAACTTAGATAATAAAGACTTCAAAAAAACCACTAAGATTACTTGGTTGGCAGAAACTCCACGTGCACCACTCATCCCAGCTGTTTGTGTTAATTATGAACATCTGATCACTAAACCAGTTCTAGGTAAAGATGAAGATTTCAAGCAATATATCAACCGAAATAGCAAGGTAAGGTTTTTTTTCCTCTTTATACTCTGCCAGACTTAACTTTTTTTTTAGCTGTTACTATTTTTTGTTACATTTTTTTACCTTAAAAATTTGATTTCTTAAACAAGAAAATCTGTGTATCTTGTTCTCCTATTTTCCATTCCATTTCTCATGATAACAAGAGTTGAAGCTGATTTTTTGTTTGTTAATGCATTACCTGTCTTCCATGCTTCTAGGACCAGTGAATTTTTATGTTGTTACATTCTTATAATATGGCACTTTCTTTTGAGCATTTCTGCTGCTTCTGTAATTAACTGTCATTTCAGCACTTAATAACACTGTTACAGTAGCTCTGCCACGTTTCTTACTATTCATTTCTTGTCCTTTGTTAGGTTTGCACTGATCTCTTTTAACTTTTACAGCAAGAAGAACTGATGCTAGGTGATCCGTGCCTTAAGGATTTAAAAAAAGGAGACATCATCCAACTTCAGAGGAGAGGGTTCTTTATTTGTGATCAACCCTATGAGCCAGTGAGGTAAGCTGCCTAGGAATGACCCAAGGAAACTTCACAGAATTTAATTTAACTCTTTGTGTTTTAAAATTTTCACTCATATCTTGGTGAGGGTAATATCACCAATGTTTTGCCAATGCTACAAATATTTTCCCCTTTACCACTACTTTTCTTTGCATTATTTCTGTGATCATACCTCTTCCAACTGTCTAAGGCAAGTCTAGGGCAGATGTGTGGCACTTCTGGTGCACCCCAACTAGCTTAGAGTTAGCAGTGAGGTCAGGTTTACTCGTGATTCAAAGTGCATAAATCAAGGAACGACGCTACAGAATAAAACAGGCATTTGTCCAAGTAGTATGTGCAGTAATATTCATTTTAGCAGTTCCTTAGCAAGCTGCCAAACATCTAAAATTACACTACCATGTAATATTACAGTATAAAGAAAGCTCACTGTTCCTAAATGGAGTCAGTGCTGATCCCCAGTTACGTAAATTTAGGTAACTGCAGTTGTATACAGAGGTAAATATGGAGCTATAAGAGAGTAGCTTGTGGAAGGATAGAACACTTGTTTCAGTGTTTTACATGGATTATTTTGTATTCCTTCTGTGATTGGGTTGGATTTTTTATGAATCCTTTTACAGTCCATATAGCTGTAAAGAGGCCCCATGCATTTTGATTTACATCCCTGATGGACACACTAAGGAAATGCCAACATCTGGGTCAAAAGAGAAGACCAAAGCTGAAACTGCAAAGAAAGAGGTAAACTTTTGTTTTAGAGAAGCATAGAATGTACTAATGTACAGGATCATCCTGCCAAATGTATTTTTCTTTTTTTCTTTTTAAGGCTAGTTCAGCTGTAAAAGGAAAATCTGTTCCTCTTGCTGGTGATACCTCTACTACAACCTGTACTGTCTCAGAAGACAACCTGGTTATGTACAACAGGGTGTCTGCACAGGGTGACATTGTTCGTGATTTGAAAGCTAAGAAGGCAGCAAAAGAAGATATTGATAAAGCTGTGAAACTGTTGCTGGCCTTGAAAGCAGAATACAAAGAGAAGACAGGCCAGGAGTATAAGCCCGGAAATCCTCCAGCAGCTGTAACTAAACATGCATCTCCAAAGCATGAGAACTCTGGTACCCTGGACTTCAAAGCTCTGTATGATAAAGTAGCAGAGCAAGGAGAAGTGGTCCGAAAGTTGAAAGCTGAGAAAGCACCCAAGGTGGCTGGCTAAACTACTTTTTTGCTTGTTTGGGTTTGTGTAGCTCATTGTCCTCTGCCTGTGTAGGTGTATGGGTTCTTCTGACACAGCGTTGGTAATTTTTGTATGGGCTGTGTTCTGGCAAGACTTGTTTTTTTCAGTTTGTTTTAGCTAGATGTACATGACAGAGTCTTTGTTAATACTAGTAAAGATGCAAATAAGTTCCTGCATTTTTTTAGTGTTGAAACGGGGGCAGAAGTGCTCACCCCACAGCATGGGTTGATGATGTATCTGAAACTGGACGAGGGGTAAAAATGTATTTATTTTACTAAATGTGATTGAATTACTGACTTCATAGAATTGTTATTTAGGGCTTTTTAACAAAAAAAGAAAAAAAAGATCCAAGTACAGCAGAGGTCTTACAAGACACCTTCTTGGCATGGGCTGAGTATAGAAAACATA
Organism: Cyrtonyx montezumae; assembly: GCF_038088225.1. NCBI lineage: Eukaryota > Metazoa > Chordata > Aves > Galliformes > Odontophoridae > Cyrtonyx > Cyrtonyx montezumae. Next base: position 5,577,443 of record NW_027071824.1, read on the forward strand.
GCTACTAATTGTTGTATTCTTTTCATTCTTTCTACTGCAGAGTAAGAAATAATGCACTTTGTGCCTGGTGATCAAATACTGTTTGTAATAGCGTCTTGATGGCACCATAAAACTAAATAATGGGAAGATCTAAACTAGTTAATTGTTACAGTTTTACACAGGATTGTTAGAATTGTATATCCTTAGTTGCAAATGCCTTGTTATAGTAGAAACACACTTAACTACTCTGAAAAACTCTGCCAGATAATTAAGAAAATTGAACAGTGTGCATAAACATCAGGTCTTTTCATAAAAAAATATGTAATGTGCACTTCAGAGTCTCATGTCTCTGCCTCTTTGTTTTTCCCCTGTTTCTGTCTCTTCCTTTCTTTTACAGGATCAGATAGGTGCAGCTGTGGAAGTCCTTTTATCCCTAAAAGCAGAATATAAACAACAGACAGGCCAGGAGTACAAACCTGGAAGCCCACCTGTAGTCCCTGTCCCTGCTCAGTCTTCTGTTTCTCCTCTTCCACCCTCGTGTCCAGTAGACAGCAAATCTCTATACAGCAAAGTAGCTGAACAAGGCGAAGTGGTCCGCAAACTTAAAGCAGAGAAAGCTTCAAAGGTGTAACAGCAGTTAATATTTCTGAGTGGAACAGTATTATCACTTTAGACTAAAGCCTATTGGCAAGTTTTGTGCAATTTGGGGAACAAAATCTAAGCAAATAATTTCCATATGGTGCTTTCCTGATTTCTCTAAAGCTGGTGTGGGTGACTTCAGAAAGTTCTGTCATAGTGAGCATGGAGAACCTGAAAAAAATGTGAACTAATTTTATTTTTTTTTTAATGATACAAGCAAGTGAAGCAGAATTTGGGTGCTAACTTAAAGTCTAGAATGACAGTCATAAGTTTGTTGTTAGTTTGGTAGTGGCAAGGGGGCTGTTTTTCATTCAGAGTTTGAATATTTACATGTGCATGTAGTGTGGATGTGTGCATGGAGTTGTGGACTGCTAAGACTGCATGGAACTAAGTTGCCTAAATGGAGAACTTTCATGGCTCAGAAATCAGCCCTTATTTATACGGCCTGAATAGGTCCTGTAATGTACAGCTCATAGGTGTTCTGGCTAGGAAGTTTTACAACAGAACTCAGTAATGACACGGCTGCTATCACGTTCTGTAGAATTTTTATTACAACAACTATGTTTGTGTGTTAGTAAGAGTTATGTTACCTCAGCTAGTGTCTTGCATCTGTGTTTTTTCTGTAGATAACTACAACTGCTTTTTTCTCTTTTTTTTTTTTTTTTGTGCTTCAGGAGCAAGTAGATGAAGCTGTGAAAGTTCTTCTGAGTCTGAAAGCAGAATATAAACAAAAAACAGGTCAAGAGTACAAGCCTGGAAATCCACCTTCAGCTCCTCCTTGTGTTTCTTCTGCTACACTTCCATCTTCTGTATGCTGCAATAACTTGGGACCTTGTAGCTTAGTGGATGCCAAAGCACTTTATGATAAAGTAGCTGAACAAGGGGAAGTGGTACGAAGACTCAAAGCAGAGAAAGCTTCCAAGGTACCATAGTGAACAGAGTAATCAGTTGCAATTCTTACCAGATTTTGCCACTGGGGGGAAGTCTTTCACCAAGTACAAACTGCCTTATGCCCTGGTCATAGCTTAGCCATCCAACTTGCATGGTCTGGTAGTGCCCCACAAGTTTGTTCTGATGCTGACTGCTTTCCGGACTCTGAGGTTTACATTCTGTATTCTACTGATATAAAATGTCAAACTAACCTCTGACATCCAGATGAACTGACACAAGCCTTGTAGATGTATATACTGCAGATTTTTTTGACGTACTTTACTTTTAGTTGCTGTATTTGTTAACAGGTGAAGATAAAAACTATCTAGTGTACTGCAACAGCAGCAAGGCTTTTCCAAACCTGACTAATTCATTGATGGGCAGTAGAAGAGAACAGGAGACCAACTGTGTTTACAGGAGTCATTTCTGTTCCCTTCCCCCCCCCCCCTTTATATTTCTACAGTGTAAAATTGTTTTCTTTGTGATTTTTATTTTCTGATGTCCTTTTCTAAAATAGTTTGTGTTCATCAGTTTAGATTCTGCTGCAGTTATTAACAGGTTGTAGCTTGCTGGGTGGAGTAGGAGAAACATTCTGGTATAGTGTGATAATACTCAAACAAACACTTCTGTTGCTTAGAGGAGGGCTGGCTGAGTCCTTCCTCAACTACAAAGCACTTTTTTTTTTATTGCTGGATGGAGATTTTATTCTCTTGGCCTAAAAATCAATGCTTCTTGTAAATTCTGTATTTAATTTTCATCTTGCTATTTATCCTCCACACAGGGTGAAATAGATGAAGCAGTAAAACTCCTCCTTTCTCTAAAAGCTGACTATAAGGAAAAGACTGGACAGGACTACAAGCCTGGAAATCCACCAGCAGTTCAAGATGCTTTGCCACAAGCATCAAATACAGTACTAAGTGGTCCTGACACAACTGAAGCTAAAGCACTGTTTAACAAAGTAGCTCTTCAGGGAGACGAAGTTAGGAAACTGAAAGCAGAAAAAGCAGAAAAGGTAAAAAATAAAGTGAACATACAAAGTGCAGTTCATGTATTTAAATTTGGAAATTTCAAGTCTAAAATTTCACGTCAAGTGTAATTATAGGCAGCATTTGAATTCTGATATCTGAAATGTACTTTTAAAACTGTTCCTTTCAGACGTGATCCTTAATATGTTAAAGCCTCTAAGTATTGACTTTTGCTGAGGTTTTTCTCTGTCACTGCATGAAAGTCTGTAAAACCATATCATAGATCCATTTTATTCTTTGAATGGAGCCATTTTATTCCTGTGGTTTCTGTATAACTTTCATTTTTTGTTCTTCAAGGAAAAGATAGATGCAGCTGTTAAAGAGCTTCTTCAGCTGAAGGCCCAATATAAGTCTGTTGCAGGAGTTGACTATAAACCTGTTTCTGCTAGTAGTGCTGATGACAAAGACAAAAAGAAGAAAGAGAAAGAGAACAAGTCAGAAAAGCAGTGTAAGCAACAGAAACAAAGTGATGGACCAAAAAAAGAGCCTTTGCAAGGACAGAGTGGTAATGAGCTCTCTTCAAATGGGCCAGGAGAGGGTCAAGGTCCTAAGAAACAAACCAGGTAAAGATTAGATTCTTAATCTATTTGCTAAAAACCTGCACTGTTTACTTCCATTCAGACTGTAGAGTTTTGCAAGTTTCTCATTTCACTTGAAAGCATGAATGATTACAGAATGTTTATATTCAGCATCAAGCAAAAGCGAGTTACTGAAGTTTACTTAGTGTCTGTTTCACCTCAGTGTCCCTCTGAGGAGAACTCTGCCTAGCCTGTAGAAAGCACAAGGCAATGTGCATTGTCTGTTACTGTGGTCCAGCTGTCATTGGGAACTTGCTGTGTTTCATTGTTTGCTTCTGCAAATGTGCTACTGTATTTTCCTCACTATAAACCCTGGGGAGAGAGGGAACTGAAACCCTGTGCTTTTTTGAGTTTCTAAAGGTTTTACCGTGTGTACCTTGAGAAGTATGTAACCCAGAGCAAGGCACTCTGGATGCTAATGGTGAAACTCTGTAGTGATGATTGCTGTGTGTTCCATCTCCTGCTCCCATGCTGAAAGCTTAAGAGGCTTTTTCACAGCATGTATCATGCAACACTGCTTGTTTCCTATTTCAGATTTATAGTTTAGGGTTCAACATCCCTAGTATTAGAGCTAGAGATATGGTTATTTTTATAGAAACTATCCTAGAGAAATGTATTTTTCACCCTTAACTTTCTCTGTCTGTAAAGATATGCAAACTGTACTTTTATCTATTGTTATTTGAACCTGGTAAAAACTGTAAGGAGTTTGGCCTTTGTTAGGATCTTGGAGATGGACTGGTTATCTTTATTTTGATTGTAGAATGTTTTCTGTCTTAGAGTGATTGAAGTGCTTATTGAATAATTCAAGTTACGTCTGTTTCTTGAAAGTGTAGCCACAGATTGGATAATAAATAAATCAAACCAAACCAACCAAAAAACAAGAAAAAACAATAAAATAGCTTGCGTGTGTTGGTTTTATGTTCTTATTGGAGATGTTTGGATTTCTTAGTGCGTCATTACAAGGATCTTTAATGCAAACTTGATGAGAATGAGAAGGGTTTAACAGTGGAAAAGAAACAGATCTGTTTTTGTAAAATATTCTTGTTATGCCAGGAACTGCTAGCAATTCATACTAACCAATTTGTATCTGAACTGTCAGGAGGGGAAAAAAATGGGAAAAGCTGGCATTATGAAGTAAACTTAAAACACTCTTTTCCCTGCCCCTCCTTCTGCCCACTTAAGGTCCATACCCCACTCCCAACTTTAAAAAGAAAGTAATATTTATCTTACTTCTTAATGTTTGAGGACTGAAGTCTGGTTGTTTTCTAAATACCACAGGCTGGGTCTAGAAGCTAAAAAAGAAGAAAATCTTGCAGACTGGTTCTCTCAGGTAAGTGCACAACAGAATTAAATAATCATTTCGTCCTCTTATAATTCAAGATTTGCTTTGGTTCGGTATCTTATCTAGTATTTCTATTTTATTTTTTTCCCAATACAAATTAAAATACATACTTTTGTGATCTTGTCATTGTCTTCAATACAAGAGTGTAGATTGAAGAGCTGGATAAATCAAGATAGCTGTTCTTGGGGGAAAAAAACAAACATCAAAAACCCCAATCTGGTGTGTCAACCATTTCATGCTTCCCACTGTATTTGTAAGTGCACGCCCAAAATGTGGAAACACAATGGTGCACAGAACTTTACTAAAGCAACAGGAATTTCACAGGCATGGAAGTCTTGTTTCATCTTAAGATGATGTGTAACAAACGTTATCATCTGTTGGTGCTGAAGGAGTTTGCTGGCTCACAAGGTACAAAACAACCAGAACAGAGTTTACTTGTTCAGATTACCCTATTCATGAAAGATTGTAAATAGGTATCAGTGCTGTACGTTATCTCTTACTACTGCTACTTCCAATTTCTGCACATAACCAAAGGAATAAAAAATGACATGAGCTGAAGAAGGTTCATACAGAAGCACAGTTGTTTGGTTCTTGGAAAATGGTTCCTCTCTCTTATTGAGATAGATTCATGAAAATCAGTTTCTGAGTTTGCAGTTCAGATTTGTTATTTAACTTAATGTTCCTGCTTAAACTTCTGTCACGGGTAACAAAAGTGATCTCTATGCCTAACTGCTAAATTTTGAGCACAAGTACTTTTTAATAGGAGTCTTTTCTTGAGTTGTATGCCATAGGCTTCAATTATTGAATATCCTTTCTGTATGAGATTGAAACTTCAGTTTCTAATTTTTTGAAAGGTGATCACAAAAGCAGAGATGATTGAATACTATGATGTGAGTGGCTGTTATGTTCTTCGTCCTTGGGCTCATTCCATTTGGGAAGCTATCAAGAACTTCTTAGATGCTGAGATCAAGAAACTTGGAGTGGAAAACTGCTACTTCCCCATGTTTGTGTCCCAGGCTGCACTAGAGAAAGAGAAGAGTCATATTGCTGATTTTGCCCCTGAGGTATACTTCCGAACTTTACTTTGAGTATAGGAAAACCCAACCCGTTAGTCCACAGCCATGCGTGAAATTAGATTTTCTTCAAACTTGTTTGATTCTCTTTTATTTATTTATCTTCCCTTTAGGTTGCTTGGGTCACAAGATCTGGGAAAACAGATCTCGCTGAACCGATTGCTATACGTCCCACAAGTGAAACAGGTAGACTTCTTGTCATGCAGTTATAGGTCCAGTAAGGGTTATAAACAAGAGTCCTTTCTAGAAAGTTTTCTGTAAGCCACAGAATCACAGAATAGTAGGGGTTGGAAGGGACCTCTAGAGATCACTGAGTCCAACCCCCTGCCAAAGCAGCTCCCTAGCCCAGGTTGCACAGGTAGGTGTCCAGGTGGTTCTTGAACATGTCCAGAGAGGAGACTCCACCACCTCTCTGGGCAAAGTCCGTACCATATTTCCTAAATTCTGCTACCACTTACAGCAAAATGTCACAGGCAGTACTAGTTCCTTTCAATGGACTTCTCTTGAAAATTCACACCCCAGGATTTTTTTTTTATCTTGAAGACTACTGAGTTTGACTAAGAAAAATATGTTGGGTTTTTTATCTCATAACTCACTTCAGTTTTGAATGTTCTTTGACTACAGTTGTGAAACTTGATTTTACTAAAATTTCCTTTAAGTAATTTATATAAACTTTTTAAGACTTAACACTGAATGAATTTTTAAGGAAGTCAGTCTTGGTACAGTATCCTGAAATCTTGATGTCAGTCCTTTTTATATTGGTGAATGTGATGTACTCACATACTATAAGCCAGTGACTCAAATGGTGTCATTAGATAGTTAAGCTTTGGATTGATTGTACTTTGATCCACATCCTGTGTGAAAACAAGCAAGCTTTTTTCTAATAAAACAGGATAAAGTGAAATTTCACTGAAATTGTATGTTATAATGTTTAAAGGAAGCTATAACATAGTAGTGTAATTCTCACAGTAGGGAATGTTGTTTATGTGTAGCAAAGGGAAAGATTTTGTGTAAAGTGAATGTATTATGCAAGGAACCCAAACTGCTTTCGTTTTTTCAGTTATGTATCCTGCCTATGCAAAGTGGGTGCAGTCGCACAGAGATCTTCCTATCAAGCTTAATCAGTGGTGCAGTGTTGTGGTAAGTCAGCCTGTAATTTCTAACTGAAGTGATTTTGGAAGTGAACTGTGGATTATTTATCCCATGTGGATATGACCTGACAAAACAGATCACACTGAAGTATGAATGTGGTTTATGTGATTTTATTTTTCTGTACTTCTTAATGAAACTTGTTGCTGATGTGCATTGTTGGATGATATCTAGGTACGAGTCTGTACTCTTTAGCTTTATTCAGAATTGTTGAGCTTTAAATCAAAAAGTTACTTTATTTTTAATAAATAATTCGAGACTTTAGTTCTAATTTTGGCATTCATTTCTTTTTCTTGTTGTGTTTTGTTTCCAGCGTTGGGAGTTCAAACATCCTCAGCCTTTCCTTCGCACTCGTGAATTCCTTTGGCAAGAGGGTCACACAGCATTTGCAACATATGAAGAAGCTGCAGAGGAAGTAATAAAGCAAATGCACTTTTGCTTTCAGAAACTTGTCTTACTCCATAGCAATGGAAACAAATCTTTTTAACCCAGGCTTGGTGAAAATCAGCCTCCTTTTCTTTGAGGGCCCTCATGAAAAATGTCGAGTATGCTAGAACCTTTGTTTTTTCTCAGATGTAACCTATTTGTGGGCCTTTAGTCTTTTCAAACAGTATGACAAGTTTAAAGACTGTGATCTTTATATAGGATGCTTATTTTCCTTAAAAATCAATTGAGTTCTCTTGCTAGTTGCTACTAATTATAGAGCCTAAAGAAAGGCTTCATTGAACATCGTGACGTATCCTTAGCAGGTGTTCACATTTTAATATGGAGACTGAAAGTCAGTAGAACCTCTGGATTGGCTTTTTGGCACGAGTCTTGTTTTCTCTCTCCATCTATAGTTGTGATTTGATTCACAGAAAACATGAGACAAAATTCAAAGCACTGGGAAGAAATCTTAATTTTTTAATCACGACCTGGAGGAAGGTATTGGATTTTGGAGATTTTAGATATTGTATTTTTTTGCCAGTGTTCTGGAAATAAGAAAAATTTCTGGATTAGCAAATGCAAAATAATGAGTAATTCCTGAAGCAGTTTGTTTGTTGTAGGTAATGCAGATACTTGATCTTTATGCTAAAGTGTATGAAGATCTCCTAGCAATACCTGTTGTGAAGGGAAGGAAGACAGAAAAGGAGAAGTTTGCTGGGGGTGACTACACAACAACCGTAGAGGCATTTATATCTGCCAGTGGAAGAGCTATCCAGGTATTTGTCTGAATAGATTTGTTTAAAAATTATTTTCCTTTTGAAACAGTGAGATGATGAGAGGTCTAAACTTGTTATGTTTAACTGGCAGAATTTTCTGTGTGCAACTATTTCAGGGTGCAACATCACATCACCTAGGGCAGAATTTCTCAAAGATGTTTGAAATCGTGTTTGAAGATCCCAAGAAACCAGGAGAAAAACAGTATGCATATCAGAATTCCTGGGGCCTTACAACTCGAACAATTGGTGTAATGACAATGATTCATGGAGATAACATAGGATTGGTGCTCCCACCTCGAGTAGCTTGTGTTCAGGTGTGTGGAAATTGTTCACAATATTCCTTTCAACTGGTATTTTTGTTTTGTTTTGTTTTGTTTCCTGCCTTGGATGTGGTGAGGTTTTCCTATCGGGAACCAAAAATATTTTTACATAGGATAGCAGCTGTCTAACTGCAGAATGTTCTGTATGAAGTTAATGCACTTTCTTAGGGTGCTTGTGATAGTTGTAATAGTCCATCAGTTGAAAATAATTTTATCTGTATCATTTGGATAAATAGGGAGATGTATTCCTTACTGCTGAGATCATGAAAGAAATTTCTGGGCCTTGATATTTGTTAAAACTTATTAAAAAAAAAATTAGCTCCTAGTTGTTATAGAATGTGAAATAGCTGTCATGTTACATTGCAGGTTGTAATTATTCCCTGTGGTATCACAAATACCCTTTCTGAAGAGGACAGAGAGGCTTTATTGAAGAAATGTAATGAGTATCGTAAGAGGCTGCTTAGTGCTAACGTCCGTGTGCATGCTGATTTAAGGGACAACTACTCACCTGGCTGGAAGTTCAATCATTGGGAACTTAAGGTTTGTTTTTTTCAAAGCTCATATATGTGTGCCTTGTATTCTGAAAGTAAATGTTTTTCTGAATGAAGAATTACTTCCTGATGATCAGTGGTCACCCCTATTGATATAGGGGTTCCTCTTGCAGCCTAGAAGGCCAACTGTATCCTGGGCTGCATCATAAGGGAAGTAGCCAGCAGCAGGATGCAAAATTAATGCTTTTTATAAAATCAATGAAAATATCCTGCATAAGTCATTTATACATGCAGCCTTATATTTATATTGTAGTTAAATGTCACCAGTGTGTGTACATATACATAGATACATGTAAAATTATCTTGTTTGCTACACCCCCTGAATTTAATCCTTTTATGTTTCCCCTCCTCCCGCCCCCCAAGAAAAAAACCCAAAAGACCTAGGGCTTTGTTGGTGTTTTATCTTCGTGGCTTAAATTTTGACAGAACAAGAACAGGCAGAATATGCAAACTAGAACCAAACTACAACCAACCACAGGCAAAGTGCACTCATTTTACTGAGTACTGATAAGGAAAGATAACAGGGATAAAAAAAATACAAGGGAACTAGAGTAGTAAGTACAAAAATGAACTGGAAAGTATTTTGCCTTATCTGCTTCTCAGCTTAGCACATTTCTGCTGTTATGTTACTTCTGATGGGAGCCAGATCATTGGTATTTGTTTAACAATGGTGTTAGTTCAATTGCTCTTTCTTTGCTAATCTTCCAATATGTCCTTTTAGAATCTATTTATTTCCTCCAGAAAATGGTATTAAAATTAGAAAATGACACAGAAGCACTAAATACTTTTGGCTGAGTTTTAATTATGGAGCCCATTTTTTTCTACATGCCATGAATTGGAATGATTTTGATGTTATTTGATACAGTTTTGAACAGCTTTTTCTGTAACTTTGCCGGCAGAGTAGCTAGATCTTCCCTCAGATGGATTTCACTCCATTATTCATACTTTTTAGCATAAAGAATTTAAGGTATGGGGGTTCTGAGCAGAAAGTTAGTAGAAAGTTTGGCTAAATGTCTGTGTGATGTTTTTAGCTTTTAGCTTACTGATGAGATTTCTTTCAGGAGGAATAAAATCAGACACACCTCTACTTGCTCTCTCATGAACTCTGCATACAGGTCACAATACACATTAGCAGGATATAAAGGAAAGTACATGAGAGTTGGTAGACTCTTAACTGACTAACAGAGTGAAATTTTTGCTTGCCTGTACCTGTAGATGAGAAATTACACAGTTCTTACCACTGAAGCTTACGAAGAGTAAAAGCTCTACATGTCAGATTTTTGCTGTTTGGGGTAACTGAGTGTAGCATCAGTGGTGTTCTAACAGTCTTGATATCACTTCCACATTGGCACAGATGCAGTGTCCAAACTCGTGAAACATGAGGACAGCAAGATACAATGCACAAGTGAAGAGACTGTGGATGGGAAAGACAAAAATTGACATGTTTTCCACTGCTTCTACTCATTTATTTCAAAGAAAACTAAATATGTAAAGCAGTTCCATGTTAAGACTGTACTTCGAAACAAAATAAAGGAGAAAAAATAACTCCTGTGAGAATTATGTACTCATTGTAATTTCTAATGTTTTTTTTTTTTTTTCATGAAGGGTGTACCAGTCAGGGTTGAAGTGGGACCACGAGACATGAAGAGCCAACAGTTTGTAGCTGTCAGAAGAGACACGGGACAGAAGCTGACCTTTTCAGAACATGAAGCAGAAGATAAACTGAAGCAAATTTTGGAGGAAATCCATGCTAATCTATACAACAGGTAAATTGAGAGGTATAGAAATGGCTGTGCTAATCACAGATGTACTCTGTCAGAATGCTTCCCACAATTTATTGATTAATCTGTGCAGAAAGATAGATTTGGCCCACCTTTCTGTTAGTGGTATTTCATTTTTCTACCTCTGAAACTAACCTGCAGCAAATAAAAGTTTCCTTTAGTTCATGAAACAGAATGCTAAAGGTTGTGAACTTAAATTGAAAAATATTTCACTGAATTCCTTTTAGTAGTTAATAGGATGATACTGTACTGGATTCATTCCTGAACGATGCTCTTGGTAGGGAATTTTGAAAGGTTGAAGATCTGTTTTCAGAACTGTATGTTAAGAGTATATGTTCTATTGGCTTTTCGTATGATTGTTTGCTCATAAGCAATGAAATGCTTTTGAAGCTGTTGTTTGCAGTTATTTCATATGCCAAATCTGCATCTTGATCATTGCAGATGAGTTTTACTGCTGGAATATACTTCCTTTTGTGGTGATCCAAGTTACTTACAAGCAAAATATGTTTACTTATTCAAAATCTGAACAGCAGAATGCTTTTTAACTAAATTGGAAGAAAATATATCTCTAGTATTTATCCGTTTCTGTCTACAACTGATGTGCAAAACAGTGTGAATTAGCATAGTAAAGTACACAGCAGCCTGTATAGACAGCAGTCTATCGAATTTTATCTTTCTGGTGGCAGAACTGGTGGAAAAATATAATTTAATTGGAAAAATCGGAATGAATATATAGCTTCTCATAACTTTTGTTTTGACTAACTCTGAAAATTCGGTTCTGTTGGCCAGTGAGGTTATGTGCATAAATCTACCTTGAGTTCGCCTCCCACCCCCACCCCTCTATTTTGTAGGGCTTCTGAAGACTTAAGAAGTCATATGGTGGTGGCCAACAGTATGGAAGACTTTCAAAAAGAGCTTGATTCAGGAAAGGTAAGGAAACTTTCTTAATCCCAGAGTCCTGGTAAATGTCTTCGTCTGCTTTCTGCCTCTAACAAATAATTGGAGGCTAGAAATTTCAAAGCCTGTTAATAATGTCACACATACTCTTTTAGTTCTTATGGAACTCCCCCCTAAGGAGGAGGAGGAAGTGTTCCCTGTACAGTTACACAAAGGAAGGTTAGCTTTCCCAGGTTTTTTTTTATATGTTTTTTTTAAGGTATTTATATTTTTAAATACTGTGTTTTTTAAAAATTCTAGTGCTTGTGTAAGAAGTGGGAGTGTCCCCTGTGGTAACTTATGTCACTGCAGCTCATTTCATTTAAAGCATTCTATTTTTATTATTAAGTGCTTTTCAGAGAGATTACTGTAAATATTCAGATTCTGATAAGCTACTGTTACTGTGCTAATAAAAAACAGTGGAAAACACTTGCCAAGTCTTGTAATAGAGTCTAAGTTAAGAGTCTAAAGTACATGCTGCTTTTGTCAAAGATTTGCCTTTATGATCCGGGTAGAAGCCATTGGGTTCATTTAGAATTGCTGGGAGTCAGTACCCATCTCGGAATGATATGTAAAACAGGAGGCATTACTTTCGCAGCAGCCCTTGTGTTGAAGGCTCAGATTGGATCATTAAGGCTGTGTATTTTACAGAGTTTTCTCTGTGGTGTATCAGTTAGATCTAGTCTGAACATTTCAGAATTTCTAATGGAAAATGCTAGCGTGCCATAAACCCAGTTCCTTCAGTTGACTTTAAATACTCTTCAGTTAATCTTAGCCTTGACAATCCATCACACACTTTTATTGCTTCTTCTATTGCACTTGAATCAGATTTATAATAAGTTTTGGAGGAATGATTGTGAACCTCAGAGGAGGGATTGATTGTAGCATGCTTATTGAGTTGAGGATATGGGGTTTGTTGGTTTTTTTTGTAGACATTCTTATGCACAGATAATAATAGATAATAGTAGTGCTGCCTAATGTTCCTCTACAGAACTAAATGCGAGTGTGAAATATTCTGTTTCCAAACAATTTGAGGCTCTTCCTGCTGACTACAAAGTATAGTTTCCTTGGTACAGATCTCTGTTTCTGGTGGCAGATTTAAAGACTAAAAATCTTTAGCCTTTGATCAAATAATTCTGATTGGTATTGGTGTTTAAATAGTACTACTGCTCTTGTGTGTTGTGATCCTGGTACAAAAAAGACCAGGATCTCCTGGAAAGTGTCCAGTGGAGGGCTATGAAGATGATAAAGGGTGTGGAGCATTTCCCTTATGAGGAAAGGCGGAGAGACCTGGGTCTGTTCAGCCTTGAAAAATGGAGACTCAGAGGGGATCTGATCCACATCTATAAATATCTAAGGAGTGGGAGGCAAAGAGACGAGGCTGGACTCTTCTCTGCAGTGTGTGGTGATAGGACGAGGGGAAATGGCCTCAAAATCAAGCATAGGAAGTTCTGCACGTATGTGTGTGGGAACTTCTTAACTGTGCAGTGATGGAGCACTGGCACAGCTGCACAGAGAAGTGGTGGAGTCTCCTTCTCTGGAGATATTCCAGACTCACCTGGATACCTACCTGTGCAACCTGGGCTAGGGAGCTGCTGTGGCAGGGGTTGGACTTGATGACCTCCAGGGGTCCCTGCCAACCCCTACAGTTCTGTGACTCTGTGGTATCAGGAACATGCCATTATCTGAAATAAGCACTGCTTGAAAGTGCTTCAAGACAAAAACAGTCAAGGAAAACATAAAACTTGCACGTAAAAATCATTAAAATGGAGAGTCCAGATCATTGCAAGAGCACAAATACAATGTGAAGTGAATTCTAAAAGATAGTAATTTACGTACACATCGTAAGTAGTTTTGATGAATGCTATAGGTACCCCTTCTTTCCCCACCTACTGCAGATAAGCTCAAATGATACTGGAAAATGTGTGCTCTTCAGTGACCAGTGTTGGGTTTCCTGTACAGCTAGATTCTAGAGAAGGAATTGTTCTCTTTGTTCAGTAAAGTTTAAATACAGTTTAATATATAGTGAAACTTGTGAATGTGAACAAATAAGTTCCAAGTTGAAGATGCTCACGCCATTTTAGTACTCAGGTTTCAGAAGTTTATTCTAATCACTGTATCTGAATGGAGAAAAATGAGTTACATTATTTTATGGCTTCTTGTCTACCTGTAGATGTTTTATGGACCCTATAGTATGGCACATGTATCCTGTAATTTCTTTAAATTTACCACTAGCACTGCCTATGGTTTGAGAAGATCTGTAAGCTGAACTACTCCTGCTTTACTCCTGGCCTTTCCCCAGGCTGTAACTGGAATGCAGGTGTCTTTTTACCAGGAATCTTAATTTTTAGTAATCAATAAAGTCCAGAACTTGGAAGAGATTTGTTACACTCACCAAGGGCAAAGTACTGTGTGTATGAGACTTCACATCTACTTTCTCAGTTCTCTTTAGCTCTCTTAACATTCAAACCAACTGAATCAGAGTACTGGAATTAAACTGGGAAGGCACTGTCTTGCACCACGTAACCAAATGCTTATTCCCCACTTGGAAAACTTTAAACTTTTCCTGAAAAACTGAGCATTTCCAGGAGAAAACAGTATTAGTGCTTTCCACGGATAGAAGATGTGTTGTGTTTAAAATTAGCACGCTGTCTTGATTTAATTTCTCTGTCGTGTTTTTGCGTGTTTCTTCACACAGCTCGGTGGAGGGATGAGTACACTTACGTATGTCCCTATTGAGAAAGGGCTGTTAAGATTTAATTATAGCAATCAGAAATGTTCCTACTTTGAGTACGTATGAGATCTTAAGGTTTAGGATTGTTCCAGAGATGAGGAGGAGTTCTTTTGTAGATGTACAACTGATTTTTTTTTTCATCCTCTCCTTTGCTCCCTTCCTTTTCAGATTGTACAAATCCCTTTTTGTGGGGAAAGTGAGTGTGAGGATTGGATCAAGAAGACCACTGCCAGGTAAAATATAAATGAACTCAGAGCATCCACTGAAATCAAAATGAAGATGATTGAATGTTAAACAGTATGCAGGATACCTGTAGGTATGACAGAAATGTGTGGTCTTCACCCTCGGCCCTTGCTGTCCTGCACAGTTCAGCATCCCTTAGTTTTGACACTTTCAGAGTAATTAGTGTGCGTTTGAGATTTTATGCATGATTCACTTTGCAACGTTGTGTCCTAATCAGTGTTTTTACTTACAAATGTGCTTTCATTTCAGAGATCAAGATCTTGAGCCTGGTGCCCCCTCCATGGGAGCAAAAAGTCTTTGCATACCTTTCCAGCCTCTCCGTGAACTGCAGAGCGGGGAGAAATGTGTCTGCGGCAAGAACCCTGCCAAGTTTTACACCCTCTTTGGTCGTAGCTACTAAATTGCTAATGGAAGCACCTTCTCCTTTATCTGTGAATTGAACTTTTTTTAATAAGACTGAAATAGGGCCCCAAAAGTAATCAGTTTTGCGACTTTTTAGATAATTAAAAAAAAACAAAGCCATAAACCATAAACACCCCCCAATGTCAGTCTTAGACTAGCAGTACTTGGCAGACTTTTCTGTAAACACCTCTAATAATAAACATGTACTATGAGCTGTAATGTGCTTTTGGTTTTTTTTCTTTGTTGCTGAGTGGAGGGGACAGAATATGCCTTGCCTCATGTCTTTTATTTCATTTTTAGTTCATACGTTTTCTTGAACGTGCCTAAAAGATTGGAGAGAATGTCATAAGCACTCAGTACAGCTCCTATGTAAACTTCTTAGATAAGACATCTGTTTTTAATTTTGCCTTCAAAGCTTGTAAATTCTTCAATTTTCAGTGCAGCCTCGCTGTAACTTTTAGGCAAGATGAATTCTTTTTTTTGAAAACTCCCTTCTGAGCCAGGTGTTTCAAGGAATATACTCATCACATTGTGAAGCACATTTGAAAAGCTGTGTTTAATTAAATGCCACGTTGTTAGCGAGATGTAGGTGAATGACTTTGCAAAGGTCTGTTTCTCTTATCTTATAACCTGGCATTTATGGCTGTCTCACGCTGATACTGTGATGAGTAGTGTATAGGCAATCTGAAAAGTTATTTTCAGTGCTAAGGATTTTAGACTGTGGTTCTGCTTTTAATACAAGCTTCTTAAAGTCCTTTTTCTTTGCTTATTATGCGTTGCTTCAGGCCGGATGTTGTGGAGGAAGGAAATGATTTGGGGGAGGGGGGGGAATAGTATAGGATTGGCTTAAAAAAAAAAGTCTTGACAGTACACAAAAATGATAACATTTGCATGGCACATGTTTAACTTGTTCCTTGTTTTCTGATAAGTTTGAAGGCTGTCTTCATAAGACCCTTGCCCTGAAGAGTTGAGGGAAAATTTGGCAATTAAAAAATGCAACCAGCAGGATTCTTCCCAGACTCTTCGTGGGACTATATACTACATGACTCCCTGTTTCTATACACTCCCTGTTACCACATGCTCTCCCTGTTTCCAAAACCCTATTTTTGTGTCGATAAGCATATAGGAGACTTGCAGCCTTATTCTCAGGTCTTTGCTTTTATTCTTGGGTGTTTCCTTTTGTGTAAGATTCACATGACTAACCTTGCTAGCCAAAATATTGTGGTTGGGGCTGGGCTCTTTTCAGTGGTGGCTTGTGGCAGAACAAGGGGCAGTGGGCAAACTGGAACATAGGACGTTCCGTGTGAACATGAGGAAGAACTTATTTACTGTAAGGGTGAAGGGTGACAGAGCACAGGAGAGACTGCCAAGAGAGGCTGTGGAGTCTCCTCTGGAGATACTCAAGGCCCATCTGGACATCCCCCTGCGCAATCTGCTGAGAGGAGCTGCCGTAGCAGAGGATTGGACCAGGTGATCTCCAGAAGTCCCTTCCAAGTCCTCAAATTCTGTGATTCTGTAAATTGAACCAGCAGCCCATCCAGCTTATGATCTTGTACCCCAGTTTTTGAAGAGAAAATGGCAAAAAGTGTTGAAATACTTGAGACCAACTTGCTTGGAATGCTTGAGCACCTGGAAATTATAATATTCCTTGGATATGAATTAATACTTGAAGGGTTTGCTTCAGTGGCGTTTTAGAATAATCTATCTTGCATTCATCTGTGTATTTTCTCACTGTATAAAGAGTCTTGGAGGCAGTATTTAGCACAGCATCTGGGGAATGATACATCAGTGCATGTGCTTAGCAGTAGGTTGGACTATGCTGCATCCTCTCGTTGAGCGCTCAAGGAGAAGCAGCAATGCACAGCTTCCACGACCTCGTGCATGAGTGCTGGGAGAGCACCAAGACATACATGTATTTTTTTACTGAGCGAAACACGTCATTAAGAACAGATGAACAGTTTCAGCTCCCATTGGAACACTTCACAACGTCAGTATTTAAAAAATGAGGTTATGTAAGCTGCTAATAGTGCAGAACAAAGAAAAGGCACAACTAAATGCTATCTGTAACACTGCCACCTTATCAGCCTGAGCAAACAGCCAACCTTCAACCAGTTGACTTGAGCACAGTAAACATGTTGACAGTGCTGTTCTCAGAACTGAGTTCCTCTCAGTCTGCAGTGGGTTTGTTTGGTTTTTGGGGTTCTTTCCCCACCCCCATAGCGGGTTTCTTTCTGGTCACTGTGGGGCTTGAAGTGTCTGGAATGTGATGACTCATCTGCAGGTCTTTCCTGTGGTCATCTTCCACATAGGAGAGACAAATTCTGTTTGGCAGAGACACCTTCCACAAGCACAACCTGAGCTGTGTGCAAAGCTTTATACAAACAGCCCCAATTATATCTATATGAAAAGCAAATGATAGGAACTGGTCCATTGGTCACACAGTATATGGAGTAGCATAAGATAATGCAGATGATTAAATGATGCTACTTTGTGTTTGTAATAGAACTGCAGACCTCCCAGTGTTATTTCTTGCACTTGCACACTGATAAGTTTGGGTTAAATACTACAGAAAGGTGGGAATAAGTGGGGCTGCCTTAAGTAGTGCTGCTCTCTACTGACAAAATCGAGAACATTTGTGCACCGTAGCTTTGCTGCAAAGAGAATGAGCTCGTGTTTTGGGAACTGAAACCTCGTATGAGGTGGGACTTTCAGGAGCTCTGGAAGTTGAACTTGGGTCTGTTTTCAAATGGAAGGAGAATAACTGTTGAAAAAAAAAATCTCTTCATGCAGTGTAGTTCAGATGATGAAATTATTTTGTTGTGAATTGCTTCCATTCAAGAAGCTGAAGATAAAACAGCAGCACAGATATGAGAGGATGAAGAACAGCGTGTACAGATTTCAGTCTTATTTGTTTTACTGATTCCCTCTAAAGGGATTACTGGTGTTCTGAGAACAAAACCAACCTCGAGAGCTGTGGCTGCAGTTCTTAGGTAGACATACGGCTAAAAGCTAAAACCTGTATCTGTTGGCAGGCGCTGCTTCTAGCATGGCAGCCTGAACTTTAAACATAAATATTTTGGCTGTTGAATCCCCCTGAGGAAAAAAAAAAAAAAAAAAAAAAAGAAGGGGGGGGATGATGAGTGTTTGATTTTTTTTTTTACCTTAAGTTAATTCACCTTGGGAAGTCTAAGGCCAGCAAGGACAGTTGGTCAGCTCAGGTTATCAATATCATTATCTTATCTGTCTATGGAGGTACCACATGCCATTTCCTTCCGTTTTATCTTGTAACTGTGTGTATGTATCTACACAGATGGACTTACCAAACAAAAAAGTGGATCATAAACTTTTCAAGGAAGGCACTTTTGTTCTTATCTATGCTGCTTAGTGTGCTTACAGCGGCCAGATTTCCTTAACCACTGGGATTTGTGAGTGTGCAAAACCAGCAATGTTATACTCGAGCTCAACATTCGCTGCAATGATTGACAAGAAGAATGTCTGCGTCCAGTTCTGATGGCATAAGGCATAAACTGGAACTTCTGCATGTCTTAGTTTCCCTTCCCTGTCCTGCTTTCCTCAAATCCTTGCACGCGTAAGGATTATCACAGCGTTTTGAGTTGGGCAGGGATTTGTAAATGGGAATTAAACAATGCACTTCTGGTTTATTCTTCTGCCTTTATGTTCACTGGCACCATATTTGGAAAATCTAGAAAATTTCCAGCCTGGCTCCATTTCAATGGGCAATGTTAGAACGTGCCAAGATTGTGAGTGAGAGCTTTAGGTCACTAAAACGGAAGAACAAATCCCTTGTCTTCCAACATTTTCAACTACCTACACAAGCTGTTCATGTTTACTATGTTCTTAAAAGTAATGTCAACCAAGCGTGGATTTCAAGTACACAGGATCAGTCCTGAAGCCACTGACAACAGAAGTGTACAAAACAGATATCGGGATGTTTCTATGTAAAGGAAATTTCTTCTATAGCTGCTTAAAATTCTGGGCCAGCTTCCAAGGCTCTCCTGTCTTATTTTTGATGTCATCGGGTACAGCAGCAAGACCGACCTAGTTTTGTTTTGGCTTTTGCAGGAAAAGGAAAACTTCCTGAGGGTGGGGCACGCCCAGGAGAGTAGCCCTTAAGCTGCCTTCACATGAAGAATGTTGCTAACATGCCCTTTAAACTGATTTATGGCTTTACTGCAGCCTATAAAGGCGGCTCGTGCATGTGAGCAGCACTGACAGGTGGAGGGCAGAAGTGCAGAAGCAAATCGTCCATCGCACAGCTCGGTCCCACAGAACTGCAGCCTGAAAGAAAGGGAGCAGTAGAGATGGGTCGCTACTCGGGGAGGAGCAGCAGGCTCATCTTCATGTCCCTTCTAAGCATCGCGCTCTTTGCTGTCGAGATCTCAGTAGCGTACATAGGCAATTCTCTGTCCTTAGCTTCAGATGCCTTTGCGGTTCTCTCTCACTTCATCTCCATGATCATCGGTTTGCTCGGTGTGAGGTTCAGTCGCATCAGATGGCACAAGTCGAACAGTTTTGGCTTCAGCCGGGCAGATGTGCTGGGAGCCTTTGGCAATTCTGTTTTTGCCACCGCCCTCATGTTCAGCATCTTCGTTGAGGCAATCAAGAGGTACATCAACCCTCAGAAGACAGAGAACGCACTGCTTGTCCTCATTGTCGGGATCGTAGGTCTGTCCTTCAATGTGCTCAACTATATTCTCTTCATGGACTGCTGTTACTGTCGAGCACCCCAAGGGGACCCTGAAACAGGTAAATAACCTAATGCAGCCTCTCTACATCTCAGCTTCTATGTTTTCAGTGACTGCTTGTGTAGAGACTATTTACTGCTTCTTCGAGACGGGTGAGTACAGCACTGTGGTTTTCTTCATTCTTCGGTTAGCAAGGTAATGGATGTTGTGTCTGAACCTACACGTGTTTCCTGCTTGTTCTGTAAGGCAGCTGGAACTACGTGCACCTCTAAGTAAATAATGTGTGGTGTATTTGGTGGCTTTCTATAGAGAACAGGGATTTGCAAGGTGCATTTTCTCCCTAATCCTCTGGCTGGCAAACACGGGACAAAGTGTCGTACAGATGTGCTATGACCATAAGGAAATACTTTTTAGGGAAAAAATACTTCTGAAATACCAATTATCCACAATCCATAACTGCCAATAATTGAGTAATTCTGCTGAAACTTTTGTCCAGGACCTGCTTATCTTCTGAGAGGTCTATTTTTATACAAGACAACATAACAGGTCAAGGCAAAAGGGGATTCTCAGCCTTCTTTCATTTGGGACTAGACGGTTAAAGACAACCATTCTGAGAGTACTTGAATTCTGAAAAGCTTGGGAATATAGAGCTGAAATACTCTTTGCTGTTGATCGTTAGCATGAGCTTTAAGGAGAGAAGGGAGAAGTGTGGTGCCCTGCTGCCCAAATCTTTCCATCACATGGCTGCAAAAATCTCACTGACTGCGAACAGCCCGTCAGGCTCCATCAGAAGTTTGCAGGAGGTTCTGTTGAGTGCACGTTGTCGTTTGTTTTCCTTGGCAGTATGAATTTCAGATTTCAAATCTCTGCTTAGGAATTTCAAATCCAAAGGGATAGGGACCCTTTATGTTACTATTGCAGAAAATGCCTCGCAGTTTTTGATGTAAGATACGTGCATCTCCCTGTGCATGTGCATATACATACAAGCACACTTCTTGAAAACAAAAATATTTCAGGGATAGGAACCAGGTGTTTGCAAAACATTTACTGGATGTCCTGGGGGAAGCTGATAGACCCATCTGATAAAGCTGCTGCCTATAGGTACTGCTATAGTTGATATTTGAAACGTTTTATATTTGACTTTAAGGCTGGAAAGGGCTTCAGAGGTTCCTGTATGCCTGTGCTGAAATTAAAGTCTGTCAGTTTAAATTTTGGTGTCTAATGGAAAATAGTGGAAAATATTTCTAATCATCATTAAAACAACCTCTAGACAATCATAAAGGTACAACTTAACTGGAGTGTAATGCCACAGCCACATGCACAGCTTATATTGTCTGCCTGTTTGTTTAGACACCCAGTTCTTTAAGCTGCTCTTAGACAAAAGCAGTAGTTGCATGTAATTGGCAAAGGGATTTATTGGGATTTTTACCTTGCAGACTGTCAGCACCTCCTTGCAACATCATAACCTCTGTTTGGGACGGCTTCTTGGAAGGAAGTCTGTTTCAACCTTGCAGAAAATTGTGCTTCTGGGTGCAGACAGGGAGGAGAAACACGTCAGCACTTAGAGATGCGGATGGAGCATGTCAGGCAACTAGGGAATTAACAGAAATTAATGCTGTTTTTACTGCTTCCAGCAACACACTGGGTCTGCACAGCCATCCCTCTCCCTCCCGTGGACACACGTCCAGATTCTGCTCTGAGAAATGCCTGGAAGCTCTGTCTTATTTTCAGTTGCATTAGATAGAGATGAGAGTTACACCACTGCATAAACACAGCATGGAGATCCCTCTGTGGTTTTTTCCCTGTTTCTGATAACATTAATCTTTTCTGCTAGAAGTGGCAAAGCAATACCATTTTATGCTGTTTATATATATATACACACCATTTTTCTCCCTGGCCAGTCTGGTCAAGTCAGAGGTGTCCTTGTCCATGGAAGAGGGCTGGAACTAGGTGATTTTTAAGGTCCCTTCCAACCCAAGCCATTCTAGGATTTTATCACTTGATTTTCTAATTCCAGTTTAGGTGAAATTTTATATTTATTTCCTCTATTTCTCCCCACGTTCAGTCTGGGTAGGATTTGTAACATTTTTTAAAAAAATTTCATTCCTCAAAAGACCCTATTTTTAAAAGCTTTATATAATAGAAGGGCTGCTCCGAAAGTAATGCCTCTTTTTTTTTTTTTTTTTTTTTTTTTTTTTTTTTTTTTTTTTTTTTTTTATGTCAGAGGTAGATGTTGGTGGAGTGGCAGCAGAGGCTGAACCTTCCTGCTAGTATTCCATTATGTGTTGTTGCCATGCAGCAGAGAGGCAGTCTGACAAAATGGTGACTGACTTGTAAGTGTGTATGAAGCAAAGGTGTATCATTGAATTCCTCCAAGCAGGAAAAATGACACTTGCTGTGACACTTGCTGATGCTTGCTGAACGTTTACAGAGACCAAAGAGTGGATGGGAGCACAGTGAAGCAGTGGGTGGTGTGTCTCAGCAGTGGCAATAATGATAGTGGGTCACCTCTGCTGGTACAGATTTTTATGAGCATGGTGAAGATGCATAGCTAATGGTGGTGACTGTTGAAAGATAAGGTTTTGTAGCTGAGTGTTTGCTCTATCAATTAGTGATACTGTGCTCTTTGTATCTGTTATAGTTTCCATGGAGATAAATGAGAGGTATTGCTTTAGGAGCAATCTATGTGCATGTATATATAATTGTAGAATCATTCAAGTTGGAAAAGACCCCTAAAGACCATCTAGTCCAGCACCTCTGCAGTGAACGGGGACATCTTGAAGCTCGAGCAGGTTGCTCAGAGCCCCATCCAGCCTGACCTTGGATGTCTCCAGGGTTGGGGCACACCCACCACCTCTCTGGGCAACCTGTATCAGTGCCTCACCAATCTGACTGTAAAAAACTTCTTCATTGTATCCAATCTAAATCTCATATCTTTCAGTCTGAATCTATTTCCCCTTGTCCTATCACAGCAGACCCTGCTAAGGAGTCTGTCTCCTTCCTTCTTACAGCCCCCCTTTATACACTGAAAGGCTGCTCTTAGGGCTCCTGGAGCCTTCTCTTCTCCAGGCTGAACAGCCCCAGCTCTTTCAGCCTATACATATGTGCGTGTATATAAATATATATGAAACATCAAAAAACGAGGGATTCAACCTCACTCTGGTCATCCAGCATATGAGAAAGAGATATTATTTTCTCTTTCTTGTTGAGGCAAATTTTTGAGTGTGTCAACACTTCTAGCAGAAATTGAAGGGGCTGGTCGTGATCTCTGAACCTCTCTGGGGCGATCCAGCTACGCACAGGCGATATCCTTGGTGATACCTATACAATCTCCTGACGTTGGTGATCACTGAAGACTAAAGGTTCATAGAGAAGACCTTTACTTCACTTTTCTAGCTTCAAATCTCTGCTCCACACAGAGAGAGTGGACCTAAACAGTCCTACTCTCTCTTCCAGGTGATCATTTGCTTCCTTTGAAAAATTCTATCTGAAAAAAAGAGCATTTCAGACAGCAGGCGTTCAGTCAGTGCTTGTTGTAGGCTAGAACTATGAGGCAGTGGACCCTGAGGGTGCTGCTCACAAGCATTCTTCCTTCCTTCTATCTGTCTGTCTGTCTGTCTATCTATCTATCTATCTATCTATCTATCTATCTATCTACCTACCTACCTACCTACCTACCTACCTACCTACCTACCTACCTACCTACCTTCTCATCCTTCTCCCTCACTGTGCTTCTCCTTGTTCAGCTCATTATGGTATCTGCTTCTCAGTTCTCATTTTACTACAAATATTCTTGTCAAAAAAATGTTGATCTGCTCACACAGCCTGCCCTGCTCCTCTGGGCAAACCCTGCTGGCCTCCTCCACCTCTCACTTCTCATTTCCTCCACTTTCTCCTGTATTTTCTCTGGTTCTTGCTACCTTTTCATTCTCTGTCCAGTTCCAAAGTGATCATCTGTTGCATTCTCCTTTGTTTCTATCTCTGTCCTGGATGTAGAGGTGTACATTTAGTTCCATCCCTGCGCTCGATTTAGGCAGTCTAGTTCTCTATGCTCCGTGAGTGCTAAAGGCAGAGGTCAGCAAGAGTAGAGGGAGGTTGTGCCCCTCTTCCTTCTCCTGCTACTGGCCTAGAGCAGCTATTACAGGTATAAAATAATTCTGCATTGTGCTGGAGCTGCTGTGAAGAGGTGCGTGGGCCAGCTGGGCTGACAATAGCAATGTGGAAGGCAGCAGTGGTTATTGGTTTGACTGAAAACGCAGGAAATGCTTGCTAAAATGTAGAAATGTTAAAGCTTCCCTGAGAAACTTCTGCCAGAATTTAACGTTCTCAAAATACTTCTCATACTGCTGCTGTTGGAAATGACAGAGCAGCTTTAGCCAGAGTTTTCTGACCACTTTTGAGGTTCAGCATCTCACACAGAAAGCTTTGGCACAGGAATGAAGATTATGGCGGCGTAATAAGCAGCTGAATTAAAAAATAAAAATCAGGCTCTTATAATAAAATACCAGACAGCTTTAATGATGGCCATAGCCTTTATAGTCACTCATAAAAACGCAGAAGTCTGTTTCATTGCACACACAGATCGGCTTACTTCTGTTTGTGTAGCTCAGTGCGACTGTCTCTTCTATTCATTTCTACTGGATTTTCATCTCTTAGGGGAGCACAGTTTGAAAAGCACCATGTTAGTCCAGCTATAGTAATTCTCTGTTGTTTGTCTTGAGAAAATGAATAAAGATATAACGTGGAGAAAACATCTGTCCTGTTGTCCTGTGATCTGTATGGAGGGGAAGCAGGGACAGAAGAAGACACAGCCTCACCCAACTTGTCTGATAATGAGCCGGGCCTGCCATGTCTGGAGCTGTGATAAAGCAGCCCAGTCTTCTAACAAAAAGACTCATGGTCCTCACACAGTCCACAACTTGCTAAATAAAACACATTCTGTGTTTGCAGCCAACTGGCTTAATTTTATGTTTTATGCACAATGTAGCAGATGTGTGTGAGCTTCTTATGTGATAAGACCATTGGGTGTCCATTCTCCTATCTCATTCTGCACCAGCAAACCTGCCTCTAAGATAAGAAGTGACACGTAAGCTAGTAGTCATTCAAATGGAAAACATACCTTCTTTCTTCCCCTGGACCTTTAAGATTGTTTATTCTGAAGCCTGCTGTGAGGCGTATCTCTTTTTCCAGGCTTTTGTAGGTAGGGGTGTGGGTTGGGGATTTATGTGTGTGAATGAAGTGAGATGAAGAAAGAGAAGCTTTAAATGTCTGGGTGGTTTGGGAAGGCTTCATTGCTGCACTCTATTTTTGTGTATACTGTTGCAATCCTAGGATATGTGAGAACATTTATAGGCCAAAATAAGTGGATAAGAGGCTGCTTGACCTGTGTCTTAATGCCATGGGGCATCCCACAGGAGTCCAGGTGAGCTGTGCAGATATTGAAAAGCAATTGTATTTTCCCCTGCCCTCTTCTTGACTCAGTACACCCAGTAATATATACTGTCAAAGTGCTCTAGGGATTAGAAATATTTTTTAAATGCTCAAAACTACTTTAAACAGGGAGCAGCTGTGTAACCTGTGCTATGTGGAAATATGTACACTTACTTTCTTTTTCCATCCTCTTCCCATGAAATCTGCCTTACAAAGTGACTTGAGCTGCAGATCTCAGAGACTCTCTAAAGAAACTGTTCCTTTATCCCCATCTGTAGTGATGTAATGAAAATGTGACTTGACTGACTTGGTTGTCTTTCTGCTAGGAAAACTGGACAGAGGATACCAGTGACCAGCACAGGGGATTGCTCTGCCCCTGTCTCCCTGTGAATGCTTAAAACCATTTTATTCATCTACATTTAAGAAGAGAAAAATGTATTCCCTGGCCTGGACAGGTTATTCTCTCAAAAGTACTGCTGAAAGGGTGCCAGACTGTGCCAGTCCAATGGCTTGGGGACCTTCATAAAGAATGGACAAGAGCCCTGGGAGTAACACCCATAACAGCAAACCTTGGGCCTATCGTGCTTTTCTCACACGAGTCTGAAAGCATTTCTTCAGGATCAGCATTACTACAGATCAGCATTACTACATCCATTTTACCTCTATTCATCAGATTGATGCTAATTCTCCCTGAGAAAAAAAAAATCTCACAGATAGATGATTGTCACGTGCAGCATTTGAGTTTACCAACAAAGAGTCACACAATGAATCCTTACTGATTTATGCTTCCCGTGTAGTGCACCATAGAATCCAACTCCTACATGCTCACTAGAGTAATCTGCATAAACACTATATGGATTTAGCCCCATAACAGTGATTATTATAATCATTATAATTATATTATATTATGTTATATGATATATTATAAAACAGTTATTATAAATGTTATATATTACATTATAAATCATATATTATATCATAAATCAGCCTCATAATTCTCAGAGGTGTTAGTGCATTGCTATGGTAGTAACCAAAGGCCAATATAACCCCATATCTAGACTTTCTGGCTTTGATTTTCTCAGCTTTATTAGAGGTGGTCCTCTCAAATAGAATAAGAAAGCAGGGGAATCTTGAACTAAAGTATTAATCAGAGAGCTAAGACTGAACACATCTTTTCTGCAGGTCTTCCTTAGTTTAACAGGGTGACAAATAATCCTCACCAAAGCCTTTCAAAGCTTTTCTGAGCAGCTATCCCAAAAGGTGACCAGATTTGTGTTAATTTGTACTGACTGAAGCTCGAGGCCAGTGTCTTTAAGAAAGACGAGGCTGATGGGAAGAGATTGTGTGTCTATTTAGCAGCATGCTTTGCTGAATTTTCTTTAGATTTTGCTTTGTTTTTTGGTTTTGTTTTTCTTTATTTTTATTTTTTTGAATGCTTTATTCTCTTCAAAGAAGCCTCAAACACTAATCTAAAGAGAGACACTTTACTGTCCCCAGTCTTTTATGGAGAGAAAATTTTGTACGCAAACAGGTAGAAGCAAATGTTTTGGGGCTACCTTTTTGCCAACGTGGAAAATGCACAATGAGAATTTTTAAGTCAGGAAAGACTGCAAAGCATCCTTGAATGGTTTAAATGAGGGTAAGATCAAAACCTGTGAACTTAGATTCCAACAGTACTGGTACTAATGAACTTTGATTACCTACATTTGCTATCAACCTTGAAACAACTTCATAGTAATGGTGCAGATGTGCTGGCTGAATAACGTCACAGTATTTGTGGTGAGCTGTAAGGAAATAAAGGGACTGAAACAGAACTGAGTCCAAAGTCATAAACCACTTAAATATAACAGGCAACTTCAAGGACGCATTATATATGTTGACTGTTGTTGTTTTATTTGGACAGTTATTCCGCAGTGTTTGCTGCATTGACAGGTTTGATATCAGCTTCAGTTAAGAAATGCTGCTGGGACAGAAAATGAAGTTTTTGCAGCGGTATTCAGTGTAATTTATGATGGTGAAATCAGTGATTGGCTGTCTCCTCTCTGTGACCTTTGCAACAGGTTGCGTTACTGCCCAATACTCAAATCAGGGTTGGAAAGGTTATATAGGAATACATAGCTATGGGAATTTTAGCAGAACTGCACATTTTTAGAACTGTATTATCAAGCAGTTGAAATACTCAGGGAAGCATTAGCCCAGTGCTAGAACATACTGACCAGTTAGGTCTTAAATTAGGTAAAAGCTGCTCTCTGCCTGGGACATTTCCAGCACTGCTGGGAAGGGCCATGACTTCTGCATGACACAGGCAGGCTGGCAAAGCTCTCACCACAACTGCATGAGCTGTGCGGGAGGGAGAAATTTTAGCAGGAATCTGCTGCCTGGATTGAAGCAGATTTGATGGCTTTTCAGTCCTTTGGTGTATGCCAAAATAAAACCCCTTTCAGATTCTAACTAGAATTAGAGGAGATAAAAATGTAATGAACAAACAACTGGGAACAAAAGACCTGCAAACAGAGTGGTCTCATAACAGCCATCTTCCACACTGGGGTTTGGTGGTGTTTCTTCTGTGATTCATCTTGCAGTCAAATTTATCTGTGACAGAAACCAGCCATGTTGCTTCAGTTTAGGTTAGCTAAACGTTTGACCCAATATTCGTAATTTACAGAAACAAGCTTGAGAAAAGAGGCATGTCTTGCAAAGCCCCTCAGAGCAATTTGCTGTGTGAAATGCAAACAAGAACCTTCCAGAGCTGTCACTAGGAGTGGAGATGCTTTGGGCTCTGTGCGAGAGGAGAAACACAAGTGCAAAGGTCCAATCTCACCCACCCCCTGGACTGTGGGCTCATACACTGGGATGCTGTCTTTCCATGTGACATGCCCGACATCAGCCTCATCTTTTTAGTGTAAGTGTGATAGTTTTCTCACTTCAGACTCCAAGCGGCATGACTCTTCTTCCTCACATACAGTTGTGTGGGTGTTTGTTTCTTTCATCCTTTGGTCTCTTCCAGATAGTTCTTGAAATAACTTTCATAAGTCATCTTACTTTTATGTTGGGTTGAAAAGTAATGTCAGTCAGGGCTCTGATGAACACAATTAGCTGATCTCTCTTAATTATACTGTCCACAAGTAGTTCTTTATTTTTGCAATTTTCTTAAACTATCTAAATTCTGTAGCAATACGAGGCTATGAGTAACAATATTTTTATTCTTCATTCGGTAGTGGAAAGACATGATAATTATTACTGTGTTCGTTGTTGTCTAATATTTCCTAATACAGTGATAGTCCAGTTTCCATGGCTGGTGATGGCTTCTCTGCAGAGAACAGCTATGTAGATGCTAACCTGTCGTATTGAAAAGGGGTAACTCAAGGTGGAAGTGATCACCGTCTACAAAAGCATGAGCGGCATAGGGAAGGCCAATAGTCCTTCACTGTTCATTTTGTCCTCTGATACAAGAACCAAGATATAGCAAATGTGAGTAGGGTCAGGGTTAGGGTTGTGAGCAGGAACCAAGTCCAAAACACAGAGACAGAGGTGGATGGTTCATGATCGAGTAGATGTGTTGACACTGGAGGGTGAAAGGCTGGACAAACACATGGAAGAGCCAACAGTGTGCCCTTGTGGCCAAGAAGGCTAATGGTATCCCAGGCTGCATTACGAAGAGCACGGCCAGCAGGAGCATGGCCAGAGGGTCGAGGGAGATGATCCATGCCTCTGCTCTGCCCTGGTGAGGCCACATCTGGAGAGCTGTGTCAGTTCTGGGCTCCTCAGTTCAAGAAAGACAGGTATCTCCTAGAGGGAGTCCAGCAGAGTACCACAGAGACGGTGGGGGCCTGGAGCATCTCCTGACTGAGGAAAGGCTGAGAGACCTGGGGCTGTTCAGCCTGGAGAACAGAAGGCTGAGGGAGGATCTTATCTAGCTCACAAACTTGCTTGAGCTGAAAATACTTTGAAGAATGGTAGTCTGGACAAGTATCATAAATATTAACCTTGCTGTGGCTGCTACATGAATGTTTCATATGGCCTTGAGTGGGGGTAGGCTGTTGGCTAAAGGGAATAATTCCCTATAGGAAAATCAGCCTAAATATTCCCGTTCACCCTGCTTCTAAATATTCTGGCTTGAACAAGTCCTACTTAGGAGGCTCAGAAAAGGTTGTCCAGCTCTTTTGGTATTGTTCATCAACTTCATTTTGACCTACAACACTGATAGAAAGCCTGTTGCTGTAGTTTCCTCTCCCCAGAAGCAGAAATTTGTAAAATTTTTATGCATAAGGTGACTTTCCTTCTGGATGCAAGAGATCCACAGCATGCCTGCAAGCTCCAGCCTCTTTGTATGCCAGGTGTTCAAGGTTCTCTATGCACCACTCATCAGCACTTTAGGTGGGGCTGAGGTGACTGTGGTGCCCTGCAGAATGGACTTGGGGAGACAGAATGCTTGGGCTCCCAAGAGGCTTTACAATAGCCACAGGTCAAAGGGAGAGGCCTTTACCTGCCTAAGGAACTGGTCAGAAGTCAGAAAAGAGGAGAATGTGACCAGGTCCAAAGGAACACTCATTAAGTGCTTGGAGGCATAGAAAGTAAACCTGGGGTAGGAGTAAAGGACCTGTAGGAGGAGGGAGAATCAGTGCAGAGCCAAGGCTCTCAGTATGTGCTGCTCCTGGCTTATTCAGTGAGTCATCCTTAATTGTGCTCCATCCGACAGCACTTAGTCACAGCCTTATTTGGTGAAAATAACATTTTAGTGCTATTTCTTCAAAGCAACTGTGATATTTTTGTGTTTTTGAAGTGAGTTCCGGGCTCTGACACATTATACTTTTCAAAGAGAATTAATGCCTATTTTGCACAGGAGGATTAATGATGTTCCAGCTAGTGTTATACACAGTCTCATATTCCGCTGGTAATTCATCCCACCTCTATGCAGCTGCAGTGAGCTGGAATTCAGTGGCTTTTCTGATCATAGTGAGTGCCATAGGCAGTGTTTGCTGTTATTAGTAACATCAAATAAGACGTAGTTTGTCATCTTTTAAACTTCCTATCACTAGTACATATTTTCATTCTCTCTCTTCTTTTTTTATTATTATTCTAGATCAGTTATGCTGCTTTCTTATTTGCCACTACTGTTTAAAACCTCTCATTGTGTGTTGGTAGATGTAATGTTACAGCTGCAACGTGTTTTGATATTTATCAAATTTTATCATCAAATTACACTACGTGCTCTCTCTACTGTACTTGTCTTTACAATAAGCTTTTCTTGAAAGTCTTTTGGACACATTTCTTTTCTGAAGTCAAACAGGAAAATACACTGTGTGAGCATCCCAAGTCCTGTTTGGGACTCCTGTCAGCCCCATGGCATTAGCTGTTGTTTTTGACGGTGGAGCAGCTGACAGCGGCCTAATCTCCCAGGGCTGCCTTTACTCAATCACCTGGTTGCTCCCATCACTTTCAAATGCTGTTTGGTCACCAGGTTTTGTCCGACATTTGTGTGCCCAAGAACCAAGGCAGTGAAAAAGTCTAGAGTTAGAAGAATCATAGAACGGCTTAGGTTGGAGGGGACCATAATGATTATCTAGTCCCCCAGCCGTGGGCAGGGCTGCCCCCCCAGCTCAGGCTGCCCCATCCAACCTGGCCTGGAGCGCCTCTAGGGATGGCGCACCACAACTTCTCTGGGCAGCAGTGCCAGCTCTCATTTACTCAGTTCTGAGTAGATAATTTCTTCCGACAAGCTAAATCTCTCTTCTTTTAGCGTAAATCCGTTCCCCCTCGCCCTACTACTACCAGACCGTACAAAAAGTCATTCCCTCTCCTGCCTGTAAGCTCGCTACGAGCACAGCAAGGCTGCAGTGAAGACCCCCCCCGTCGCCCGCTCCAGGCACAGCGCAGCAACCCCCTTCCCACAGCCCAGGGCCGCCGCCTCCCCGCGCCCCCGCCCCATGGCGGCGCACCCCCGGCCCGGCGGGGCGGAGCGGGGCGGGGCGGGGCCGGGGGGGCTGCGGGGCGGCGCCTGGCGGCGTTAAGGGCCGGCGGAGGCTGAGGCGGCGCTCCCAGCGCGGAGCGGGGCGCCGGTGTCCGCCGCCATGGGGCGGTACTCGGGGAAGACGTGCCGCCTCATCTTCATGCTGGTGCTGACCACCGGCTTTTTCGCGGCCGAGCTGGTGTCGGGCTACCTGGGCAACTCTATCGCGCTGGTGTCCGACTCGTTCAACATGCTGTCGGACCTCATCTCGCTCTGCGTGGGGCTGTCCACCGGGCGCATCGCCCGCCGCTCCCGCCGCGGTCCCCGAGCCACCTACGGCTACAGCCGGGCCGAGGCGGTGGGAGCCCTCAGCAACGCCGTCTTCCTCACCGCCCTCTGCTTCACCATCTTCGTGGAAGCCGTGCTGCGCCTCGCCCGGCCCGAGCGCATCGACGACGCACAGCTGGTGCTCATCGTCGGCGCCCTGGGGCTGGCCGTCAACCTGGTGGGGCTGCTCGTCTTCCAGAACTGGGCCGCCTGCTGCCGCCGCCCCGAGACCCCGACGGGGCGGGCGGTCGGGCCGTCGGACGGCAGCGCCGAAGCAGGTGCCTCTCGGCCGCACCCCGCTCCCCCCGTCCCTTTGTCCCCCTCCCTGAGCGCGGTCCCATGCCCGTGTCACCTTGTACTTTGTGCTGGGGGAGGGAGCGCTGGGGCTGCGCTTGTCGTCGCCATGTGAGAAAGAATTTGGTTGTGAGAGATGTTTTTTCTGTTTGTAGAACTTATACACAACACAGCGTTTCTTCTTTGAATGCAGGTGAATCACCTAATGACCAAAAAAGCCCCGAGGAGGGCTCTGGGATGAAAGTAGAGAAAAAGTCCGAAGCTTTGAACATCAGAGGTATGGTAACTAATGCTATCAGCGTTCAGAACTCGCAGGTTGCCTTTATTTTTTTCCCAGGTATCAGTGCAAAGTGCAGCTCACGACTCTTCTGGTTAGCGTGGAGGTCTTGGTTGTGTGAGATAACGGGGTGACAGCAATTGATGTGATGCTGGCTTGGCTCTGAGTGATCATGCTGTGATTCTTTAGATGGCTGCAGCTGAGATGTGATTCTGTTACACACATTTTGAGTTTGCATTTTGGGTAGTGCTGTGTGGAGCCAGGAGTTGGATTCCATGACCCTGGTGAGTCCCTTCTAGCTCAAGATATTCGATGGTTCTGTGATCCTAACTTTTTAGAAAAGATCAGAGCTTCTTGCACTGAGCACAAGCTGCTGGAGACCATAAAGCAAGGTCAAGCAGGCATCCACGAGGATGAAGTATTTGAAGTCACTGCATGACTAGTTGAGCAGTTTTCAACTTCTAAATGCCTTTGGGCAGAGAAGAAGAAATAATCTTTAAATCCCAAGGTTTGCAGTCAATGTGAGGAGAAAGGTGCTGAAATTGGTAGCTCCGCATGTGCTTTTTCAGGTCCTTGAACTATGAACCTCTGCCTGAGAGAGGCAGGGCAGGGTCAGCCCCCTCTGTGTCATGCTTTGGCAGCTCTCTTGTTATCTACAGAGAGAAAAGTTACGTCTGTTTCTAGGGATGAGTTAACCAAGTCCACTTGTCTAGGTGTTTATACGCATACCTAATCACATGCCTGCTTCTCACAGGGCCCCAGGTAGTGTATTTCATAATGGCTTGTTCTTCAAGGAGGGGGCTGCTACAAAGAACAGGCTTCCTATGGTCACGTCTCAGCATCTAAGGAGATGTGGTGTTCCTCTAGAGCCATGTGGGTTGATGTCACGTGAATTCAGCCCAAAAGGCTGTCATGGCAATCAGACACGCAGCTTTTTAGGTGTGTGGATCTGTCCACCAAATGTGTTTTCAGAGTTATGCAAATGTGTGCGTAGGGGAGGATACCTGGCAAACTACACCACGTGCTAGAGGAATGTTTGCCTGAATAGCTAGACATAAACACTGCTGGATTTTATGGCATTAGGCTGCTGAGAGTACTAGAGCAGACTGTCATCTCCAGGAGTGGAGAAGAGGGGAATGAAAATCCAATGAGTGTATTTTAGGGGAGTCTTTACTCATCTGAACAATGACGTTTCAGGTTTCTGACACTCACAACTGTCAAA
The DNA here is from genome assembly GCF_038088225.1 of Cyrtonyx montezumae. NCBI lineage: Eukaryota > Metazoa > Chordata > Aves > Galliformes > Odontophoridae > Cyrtonyx > Cyrtonyx montezumae. The sequence goes on from NW_027071824.1 coordinate 5,610,533, forward strand.
AACAATGTGTTTTCAGAATAAGAGGTTTGGAGTGATTGTTTTACGATACCAGTGTTTGATTTGTAGAAAGGGAATTAGTCAAAATCTGTTTTGGTTTTGCTGCTCTAAAGCTGTGTCCACTTGGTAGAAAGTTTGTATGTTGAGGAGTGTGGGCCTCCCTGAAAAGCATGGCTGGGCAGAGTGGCTTGGCAGAGGAATGGATTCCTTGGCTGTAAAAATGGTAGGAACAGGAATCCAGAGTTTCTGCATAGCTGGATTAATTACTATAGTCTAAGATTATTCCTTTTACTTCTTTAACGTATGCAGAGTAGTTCAGACTTTGCCACACAAGCTGCTGGGAGCTGTGTTATCCATAGTTGCATCATATCAACTTTATTTAATAAAAAAATCCTTTTCTATTTTATGGGCATAGCTTTGGCAGCCTATGTAAACGGGCTTATTACATGATGTATAACCAAGCCTTTGTATTAATCATGTCAGTTCAGTAAGGATTTTCCAAACTCAGAATACTAAATTCTAATATAGCAGAATTGCTGTGCTTACTTTGTTTTCAATTCAATAAATGTCTTCCTGAAGCACTTTCTTGTTCCTTTTGAGCTCAGCTCTCTTGTTAGTTACCTTAGAAATTGCATCCTGCCTATCCCTCTTGTTAGTGCAGCAGCTGAGGGCACACGCTGAATCCAGATTATTTTATAAATGAAAGAGGAAACACTGCAACACTGTTACGGCCAGTAAAACCATGTGGGAGTTTGCCAAATGGGGCAGAGCACTCTTGACTCCAGCAGAAAGAGCTGGATTCAGTGAGAGTTCTACTTTCTTATCTTATCCCAGTGATTCCAGGGGACTCCAGTGACTATTGCCTGCATGCCCCATGCAGAGAGTCTGAGTTTGTGCCCGGAGCTGGCTCGAAGCAGCAGCATGGACGTGATACTAGTTTGAAGAAAACCCAGTTCACAGCATCTTAAGAGCCTGAACTCTTAAGTTTCATTTTAGATGAGTTTCAGAGGTAGTCTTTTGCAGCTTCTCCAACCTGGAGGGAAGGGTTACATTTGAGGGCAGCTTTGGAAAGTGCTTGTATGAAGGATGTTAAAAGGAATTTGCCCAGTTTGTTCTGTCACATACTCTGAATAGGAAGTATAGTCAAAGAAGTTAGCCTAAAGTTTAGAGATGCTACGTATTGGGCATGGTTGGAATGAAGTCTTGAGTCTGAATAGTAAAGATTGAGGGGAAAAAATGAGTGTTTTATGATAATAACAAGAAGAGGCAAGATTATGTAAATTAGTGTGGAGAAAAATGTAGCACAAAGGAAGTTCTTACAGTATTGTAATTCTATAGCAAGAACTCTGCTTTGGTCATTACGCTTGAATCACAGCTAAAAGTGTGCTATTACAAGAGCCTGTTTGTCTTTACCTTGAGAGCAGCCAACTGTTGAACCAGATTCTGAGCTCGAGCTGAGGGCTAGTACTGTTGGTAGGACAAGGTTTAAAACCAGTAATGGAGTTTGATCCAAAAAAACTGGATTGTGGGGCTGTCTTGAAACCGTAACAATGGCTACTGCTTAGGTTTCACTTCCATAATGTTTTTGGGTTTCAACAGAGTAGTAGAAACTGATGGAGAAGAATAATTATTAATTCCTGGGTATGTTCTCTGGCCACCACTTCTTCCAGGGTAGAACGGGCAGGGTTTAGTCATCAATTTTTAACTGAGAATTGAGGTTGAATGTGCCAGGATCTCTTAATAAACTGCAGGCATTTAGGCTAAGACACGTTATGTTGCCATGGCATTGCAGATGAACAACAGTTGCTAATGTACCCAAGTAATGCATCCTATTTAGAGAGCTGTGGTTCAGAGTCAGTGTTTTCCTTGCTGTGTTGTTCAGAAAGCTGTTGTTGAAAAGTCCAGTTATGATGTGAATTCTTGGGATGTTGCATTTTTTTTTAATGGGGCTCTGGGGGAAAGAAACTAATGGAAATTGTCATCTGTTTCAGGTGTTCTTTTGCATGTTATGGGAGATGCACTTGGATCTGTTGTTGTGGTAGTTGCTGCTACAATCTTCCATGTGCTTCCTCTGGAGGCTAATGCTCCCTGTAACTGGCAGTGCTACATCGATCCAAGCCTGACAATAATTATGGTGTTCATAATCTTGTCTTCGGCGTTCCCACTTATCAAAGAGACCTCAATTATTTTGTTGCAGATGGTTCCCAAAGGTGTTAATATGCAACTACTGAGTAAGTCACATTTGTTGTTGAAATGCTATTAATTTTAATGATGTATTTCAATGCATATGTTATTTCTGGAATGACATGTTTGGATTATTTACTCATAATAGCTCTAAATTCTCAAGAACAGTGGAATAGTTGCATGCCTGTTTCCTAGCAACATGACTCAAATCTCTCTGGATTAGTTAAAGCATGTATTTTGAGAATGTGGTACTCCAACAATACATCAAAAATACCAGGACTCAAGCTGCTAATGCTTTGTGTGGAGCGATTGTGGAAGAAACTGCATTGAATTATAGTATCTCCCGACCCTGCAGCAGTGTCTTCTGAAAGGGTTCCAAAACAGCTTAGGAAATTCCATTAAGACTGGGTTACTTTTGTAGTTCTTGGCACTGTTTGCACTTGTTAGTTGTAGTGTAGTGGGTCTTTCTGGAATTCCAGCATACTCAGGGTGAAACAAATAAGAATATATTGGCTTTGGTCAAGGTTTTTTTGCTTTTGCTTACTGCTACAAACTGATGATAAATGGCCCTTGGGCGCAGAGATGAACCCAAAAACAAGGGCCTGCTTATGTGTTCACCTAGCATTTGTGAACCAAAGGTAGTGGGTAGGAGATGTCATTCAAAGAGCTGTACTTAGGAAAATACTGCTTGGAGTCCGCTGCTTTTAGATTAGAGTCTCAATGAGAACTAGCCAGTGCACTGAACATTCTAACATCTTTCTCTTATGTTTTCCAGCTGACAGGCTAGCTTCCATACCAGGGGTTAGCAGCCTTCATGAGGTGCATGTGTGGGAGCTTGCAGGTGGCAAGAACATTGCTACTCTTCATGTCAAATGCCAAACCCCTACTGACTACCAGGATGCTGCCTATAAAATACGGAAGGTTTTCCATGAAGCAGGGATCCACTCTGTGACCATCCAACCTGAGTACATTGACCACAAGACCTCCAATCTCCTGTGCAGCTCACCTTGCATCTCAAAAGCTTGTGACTCTCAGCTCTGCTGCAGTCAGCAGGAGGCACCGCTGGCTAAAACTAATGGCTATACTGAAAAAAACGATAGCTGCCTTTCTGTGCAGCGTAAAGACAATGGTTCAAGTAAAAGTGATGTTCAAATCCGTATTGACTCCCCACTGACAGAGAATAGTGTTAAGGACATGAAAAATGGTGAAGTGTCTGATGACAAGTCACAGTTGAGCAGTACACGATTTTAAACAATTCTGTCTACTCTGCAAAATGTTTTTGTAGAATAAAGGTGTCTGGGCAGGAAAGTGTGCCAGCTGTGGTTGTAGCTGAAGGTGGTATGGCAAAAAGATTTCTGTGCTTTAGCTGTAAACCAAAATACACCTAGAAAGCGTGTATCTGAGATGAGGCTTAATATTCCTTAAAAGGTGTTGCATTTGTCTATGATTTTTTTTTCTGATACAGCCTAGCACAGTTCCTTATCAAACTGTGTGTTTGTTCCTATTGCTTGAGTGGGTGAGATGTGTTGCTGTCTACCCTGATGCTTGCAGTGTATGGCCAGTGCCACTGGGAATGAAGATGAGCTGCTTCCTGAGAGCTCTGTGGCAAGTTAATGATTGTACTGGGCTGAAGTACCGTATGTTTATAACGGACTTAAGTAAAGATGTTTTACTGATCCTCAGAACCCGCTTTGCATAGCCAGTTACTTGTGCTTCTGAAGCTTGTGAATGAAACTAAGGGTGCCTTGACTGATAGAAGGGAGAGAACACTCAGTAGTAGTTGTCTTGCATTATTTTCTTGACTCCTGTGTTTAGGTGTGGAGCAGGAGACTGCCTTGCTTCTTTATTGGTAATATTGGAACCTTAGCCTAATCACAGATATGTGATGCTAAAGAACATGCATTGTGCCACGGAAGTAAGGATTTCTAGCCTTGTCTGCATTATTCTAGCAAATGAAAATGCAAGCAATCATCCAATTAACTTTTGATCTAGTTCGCTGTTGTGATTATACAACTCGGTTCTTACCCCTGCCCCTCCCTCCCAAACAACAGAAGTTAAAACAGGCACAATGTTAATTTGTTATTGTGGGGAACAATTGTGGTATGTTTAATTCTGAGCATCTGTCCATATCCATGCTGAATAAATAAGCTAATATGTCTATTATTAATAGTTAAACCTCTGCAATTCTATTAAGAGGCAGGTTTATATTCAGTGAAAAATTCCATTTGAAGTTTTATAAAACAGTGTTAAAAAAGTTTGCTCTAAGATATATTAAAAAAATGTATATATTACTGGGAGCTTTTCCTATTTTAGTCCTAATTATTCCTTGGTTTATTAGAAAAATCTAAGCCCTCCCCCTGCCTGGAAGTGCATTTTGAAGTATTTAGTGAAGCAGGTCCCTTTTCCCTTTTCCTTTTTTTTTTCTTTTTTTTGAAAGACATGCAAGGCTGCTTTAAGGAAAATGAGATGACATGCCCAGTCACCAAATGTTGGATTGTGGTCAGGTCTTCTCTCCAGGTTTCTGGGAGAGGGGCATCTACTGTCTAATCCACACTGAGTTCAGTTCTTAGCCTTCAGAAGGTTTCAAATATATTTTTGGTATTGAAAACAGCTCTTTGATGCTTCATGTGGCCTGGACAGGCTACTTAGGTAGCTATTCATGGAGACACATTTATAAAATAGTGGTGTCTTTAACTCAGGGACAACTTAGTAGAAAGGGCAAATCGATTTCCTGCTGCGCTGGGAAAGTACCAGGGCTTCCTTGTAAGGCTGGCTTGGAAGCAGACAACTCCTTAATAAGGATGATTACATTAAATCAATGAATATTAAAACACACAGCAGGGTATTTTGCTACTTGGAAAATTGTATTTACTGGAGCTGTATGATAACAGTTTAAGTAGCACACTTTTAGATTTGAATTTACTTTTTTTTATCAGTTCCTGGATGAATTAATGTATTTATAGCCTTTTATGGTAGGTTTGAATTATAAAAATTGAGCTATATCCTAATACCATTAAAATACCATTGATCCCTCATTCTGTTTGATCCTGTTGTCAGGATTTTGCTTTGCAGCTCTTGCACAAATTGATGAAAATCAGCAAGCTTTTAAAGAACTGCTCTGTCCTTTGAAAGCATGTAGAGTGAAGTAAGACAGCCCTTACTTCTGGTTTCTTGTCCTCATTTAGATTGATCATGATGTCTAAATCCCAATAACAACCATAGATTTTCTGAGAACTGGAATAGAAGACTCCAAAATAACAACAAAATCTGTGCAGGAATTTACAACTCAGATACCCTTTAAACTGAGCAACCTTTTTATTAATGCATTTGTCTCTTAAATCTTTTTATATACACATTTTATTAAATGGTTTAAACGTGGTGTCAGTATTGTTTTACTCTGGAATTAGAGAAAATGAGCATGTGTAATGAGCATTTGACAAAATGGACCATCTTTTTCTCATCTTTCCAGTGTTTATTGAAACAGTGGTTATGTATTTTTTTTTTAAAGGTTATGAAGTGCTGTAACCTGAAAATACAATGAAGTAACATTCTTAACTTTTCTTGTTTGGTTGAATGTACTGTGAAAAAAATACCAACGACTGTAGAAATCTTCAGGTTTAGAAAACAAGCAGATTAAAAACCAAAACAGTTTTATTAGTAAGCAAAAGCAACTGAACTGCGTCACTGATGAGGTGAACCTTGCTTTTTCCTTGCAGAGGCTGTCAGGGTACACAGCAGAAGTTTTTGACCTGCTTATCCCTGCCTTCCTTTCAGCCCAGCAACAAAATATTGTTCTCCTTTTTTGAATGTGTGATAGTTAGGCTCTGCTGGGTGGTCACTTTCTATTCTGGTACGTGGTATCATTCCAATTAGAGTCCATTTTGTATTAGCTAATTTCCCTTAATTTCTTGGCATTCCAGTTCTCTTGAAGTATGCTTACCTCATTTTGAAGTACAATATACTTCAGTATTTGCACTTATTTATGGGCACTTGTTCTAAATTCAGCTTTGTAGCATATTGCATTGTCATAAATCCTCCTTTCTGTCCTCTTTAACTTAATTGCTTTATTTCTCCCTCCAATTCAGTGATGGAAAATTTCTGACTGCTGTGGATTGATTGCACAACCCTTTCCTCTTCAAGTACTCCCTTCTGAGTGCACCATTATAGTACTCAGTTTCTCTTGAAGTGATCTTTTTTTTCTCTTCCCCATCTATCTGTCACTGTCTCTAGCTAAGGATGTAATTTTCAAACAGGTGATCATGTTATGTGGCTCTCCAGTACATAACTAGGCATACATGTGACCTAGTTGTAGGCAACAGAACGTTTGCTAGCCTTGACAATGGCTCTGGAGAAAGAGTTAAATCTGGAATAAATTCACATGGCATTGAATGCAAAGGCAATTGGCTGGCCTTTATCAGTTGTGAGCCTTATTTGAAGGGAATTAAAGGTTTTGTCTCCTTGTCATATGTTGTTCTTTCATCAAACATTCTTCTGTAACTCTCCAAAGTGTAAATCTTGCCTTTTCTGTGTCAAGAAAGGTAACATGGCTGGTTTTTTTTAGCAGTATTGTCTTTTCTTTTTACTAAGTTTTCAGTCACCTTTCTGTTCTTTTGAGATCTGTCTTTTGTCTTGTAACCAAACCATTTTTTTCCTCCTCTTAATGTTCTTTTTTATTCTTTATAGTAAAAGTAGATCAATTTTGCTATCCTTCTGATCATGAACATGTACATATAATATGATTTATAAGTACCTCTTATGTACTGGTTTAATTTTTGCACTTCATTTTATGCAAGTTTGCCCCCTTTGCTTTTGCTGTGTGGTGTACTTTATTATTGCAAACGGATTGTTGACCTTGTTTATGCTTTCCCTTTTTCCTGCTCTACTTTAATGATCGCATTCTTGAGCGTTCCTTTTTGTTCTGAAGCCAAGGTCAATGGATAGCTTGATGTGAGCTGTTCCAAGGAATATTTCATGTCCTTTGGTCTGTGTAGAAGTGTGTAGTCTAAGGAGCCATCTGATTCAGATTATATATGTTTTAATTCTTCTGTGCTCCACTTGAAATATCTTTTTAAAGAAAGTTGGTTTCTGAACCTGAAAAGGTATAATGAAATCAGAGTTGTTAGTCTTTCTTTAACACCTTAGGGGAAAACTTGGATTTCTCATTAGAAAGTGAGTAGAGGGGAAAATTCTGAAAAGGTAATCCAAGCACTATGAAGATTTCTATAGGTTTTTCTTATTCTGCTGTACAGAGAAAACACTTTGTGTTAATACATTATTTAAATAGTGATACCTTGGTTTGAGGATGTCACTGTACAAAGGTGTTACACTTATGGAGTTATGTTGCTTAAAACTTCTTCTAGTTTTTCTTTTCATGTTGTGATTTAAATAATGTGCCAAAATATAATTTCTGTGATTGCCTAATCAATGAGTTGTAAATCTTGCTATAGTTTTATTAACTGTTAGTGAAAATCTTAAGGTTTTATGTACAGTTATATTTTTTTCTCCAAATGAAGTTTGAATGTGTTGTAAATAAAGTTCATTTTTAAATAAACCCGTTGTTCTGCGTAATGTATGGTACCTATGGAGAACTGCTGTCAGTTTGGACTACTCTGAGGTCTTTGAGTAAAGTTTCCTTTGAACCCACAAACTTTTGAATGTAAATTTTGTTATCCATTTGGATGAAGAGTAGACAGACATCCAGAAACTTCATTTGCAAGCAGTCCAGCCTCTTATAATGTAGGAGTGAATTTTTAGCTCAAAGTAGAGGCTCTAGATGGGCCCTTACTTTCTGTGTCTTCCTTGTGCAGAAGATGCTTTTTTATTTTTTTATTTTTACATGGTGTATGTGTGGGTTTAATAATCTGTAAGAATGTTTTGGGTTCCCCACAGCTGTGTGCACAGTATCCATCTTGGAAATGTTTCTGATGTGATGGAGATTCTGACCTGCTCTGAGGTTGTAGTAGGAAGTGGGGTAATGCTGGTGGTCACAAATAGGTGTTGAATGGTCAGTCAAGTTCTCTGCCAATTTTAGAGCATAGCCAGGATGAATCTGGTGATTCTTCTGGTTAGAGGTGGAGAATCCAGTAAGGTGGAGAATTCAGTAAATCTGAGAGTAGGAGATAATGGTAAAATGTCAGCTACTTCTGTAGTAGCACATTAAATACATTGGCATAGTACAGCTTGCATATTGTCCACTTCAAAAGAGGGTGGCTGCCTGATAATGGCCAATTGCAGGAGGGTCCTTGACTCTGGACCATGCCCGGGAACTGTTTGGAAGAGTGCTAGTTGGCACATGCTGTGAAATGTTTGAACAGCTTACTAATGCATGTGGTCATGGTTCAGTGTCTGGAAATGTCCCCAGACACTGTTTAATGTATTAATCAATACGTGGCCTTCAGACACTGAGCCTCTGCTGTATAATACAAGGTAGCAGTGGCGGCACATCACAAAGGAGTTGAGATTGATGCTGGTTTCTTGGGACATTAACAGATCCAGAAGGCAGTGGGGTCAAAAGCCCTGCTCTCCCCCTGCACCTATGCCTTGCTGTATCAGTGCAGGGTGGGCTGGGAGGGGATAGGCTGCTGGCATCAGCAATGCACGTATGGCATGCAGATAATGCTATCGCTGCAGCAGCTTGCATGGCTCTGAAAATGAGAAGTGTCACGTTTGATATGACACTGCACTTTGCTTTACCTGCTTCCAGTCCTAGTAATTATTTTGTATTTATTTTCATGGTGTTCACCTGTTTTTAATAAATCTCTGTATTTTGTTGGGCACATACTGCTGCCTGCCTTTTTGTGAGGAGATTGCAATGGAATAATGGCATAGGACTTTGCAGTATGTATGGGGACAATGAGCTCATGAAGATCTTATAAGAGTCATCAAAATGACCCAGGGGCCCTCAAGACAGTAACAGCAAGTTCTGTGGTTAAAGGAGGGCACAATTCATGAGAAAGAAAACAAACTTTTTTTTTTCAAACCTTAGGAATCAATCTTGTATTTGGTGCAGATGAGCAGTTCCCTCCTGTCTTGAAACAGGAAGCACTCCAGGCTGTTGTGAATCAGTACAACAAACATCATAAAATCTTGCAGAAATTGCTTTAAGCAGCAATTTCTCTTTAAAATTGCTATGTGAACTAGGGATGTTATCCTTCGGTTGCCCAGATTGCTCACAGAAAGTGTTTTTTTATGGGTTGGTCTGGCTTAAGAGGCCGGCAGCATACGGGATGTACCCTGTGACAAAGTACCCACTGGCCCTCCCTGCTGCTCTTGCGCTTCAAATGGAGGTGCAGCATTTGCATCAGAACAATTCTGGGGACGCTGCTGCCTAGGAATCACCTTTTGTTGTGAGTGCCTCCAGCATAATCTAATTTCTAAGACTGAATCTGGGTAGACCTCAATTATCCGGGTATGGCATGATTAAGTCATACAATTGAGGTGTCCTGCCTGGGAGGCATGCCTTGAGAAGCTGCTCCCTGGCCTTCTGCCTGCTTTGTGCCAGAGCTCCACAGATCTGCTCCCCACGTTGTCCATCCAGAAGTGTACGGTGGAGTTTATGTTGTCCTGCTGAAGGAAGGGCATTGAGACGTGAAGGAAGGGGCCTGCAATGTGTTGAAGCATTTTTAATTATTTCCCTATTTCCCTTAATTTTTTTATTATTTCCCTTAACACCTGTTGTCGCCAGATGTGCACATTTTTGTTTGTAGTTTGTCTCTGCTGTCTTTGCTCTTTAGTATCCAAAATGTCAATTGAATGGTTACCCAGAGATGGCTGACCTGCCCCTGAAGACAGTGAAGGCCAGGCTGGATGGGGCTCTGAGGACCTCATAGAGCTGTAGGTGTTCCTGTTTATTGCAAGGAGTTGGACTAGATGGCCTTTAAGGGACACTTCCAGCTCAAGTGGTATTATGATTCTGAGAAATCTAATCTTAACCAAGCAGCTCTTTACATTCATGGTGCCAGTAAGTCTGCCCACCTCCTTCTAGCCATGCTGGGCTCTACCTCTCCAGCAGACACACTGGTGATTTCAGGTGGCAAGACTGTGCCCTCTGGCAGGCCAAGCATTGCTATCCTGGCTGCTCTTCTCAGTTTGCTGAAAAATATATTATTTCTGGCAGAAGTCAAAGGTATCTCCTAATTATGATATATTTGCAACCCCCAAGTGCTTATGTTATGTATCCTTCTGAAAGACAAATAGTATCTCTCTCTAGCACTCTGTGTACTGGCCAAAGAGCAGCGGTGTGAGAGAGCGGCAGCGGGGGGCCTAGTGGTACAAAGCTGGGCTGAGCTCACAGGGCCCTTTCAGATGGCCCAAAAGCTTGGCAGCGTGCCTGTGCCATGTGCAGAGCCAGCAGGGCTGAAGGAAGCCTTCCTGGGGTGGGCAGTGTGCATTCACAGCAAAAAGCAGCCGAGGCAGGGGTGGCCTGGGGACAGCCCTGAATGACGGCAGAGCAGGCTCAGGTTGCTTCCATGGCAAGTGCTACTGAGAGAGAATTAACAGGAGTGGTCTGAGGAGAAACCTTGTTATTTTGTGATGCACACGGGCACATATGTGCTTATACTTCACATATACTACCATACATGTCTATTATCATTCAGCGAATGAGAATTTTTTTCTTGATCCTGGCAGGGTACAGATCCAGCTTGCTGGATATCCCTGTTGCCTTCTGTCTGCTGCATCCTTCCTGCTTATCGTTTTAGAATTAGACCAGTTGGTTCATGAAGTTCATGCTGATTTTCATCGTTCTGATTGATCTGGGAGAAGAGGAACATAAAAGCAAACTTCCAACGCTAGTGAGGCCTGTGTGGGGGAAAAACAAAAAGGCCACAGTGGGCCAAGTACTGGCAATTGGCAGTTGCCTAGGGGAAGTCCTCGTGAAGCTTGGTTCAGGGGGATCCAGTAGGCAGCTGCTCCTGTAGCATGTTTTCTTGCCTGGCAACAGCTTCAAAACACAACATGCTTTTATCACCCTCCTGTAGCCAGTGATCCCTGCTCCACCCAGGCTCTATCTGGGGGCTTCCAGTTTATCTGACCCTTTTGATTATTTTCCTTCCCCCTGCTCTTCTCAGATTCCTTCCCCTCCCTATTCTCCATTCTCCCTCACCCACTCACCCAGGTCTGCCAATCTGTCTTTGCTGGCACTGCAGTGTCTGTTCCTGCACCATTTACTACCCGGCGTTTGCTGTCTGTCTTCTTTGAGTCCTCTGCAGCCTGGTTGAGGATAAGCAGGAAAGATGCCACACAGTGCCCTTTAAATTTTTTCCTTTTATTCCTCTCAATGTTAGCTTAAAGGAATGTCCAGAGAAGGGCAACAAAGTTGGTGAGGGGTCTGGAACACAAGTCTTATGGGGAGTGATTGAAGGAACTGGGCTTTTTCAGTCTGGAGAAGTCTCTCTCATGGGAGAGAGCTCATTGCTCTCTACAGCTGCCTGAAAGGAGGTTGCGGTGAGGTGGGGGTTGGCTTCTACTCCAGTGTAACTAGAAATAGAACGAGAAGGAATAGCTTCAAGTTGCTCCAGGGATGCTTCAGGTTGGATATGAGGACAAATTTCTTCTCCAGAAGAGTGGTCAGGCACTGGAACCAGGTGCCCAGGGAGGTGAGGGAGTCACTGTCCTTAGAGGTGTTCAAGAAACATTTAGATGTGGCACTAAGAGACATCATTTAGTGGGGAAGTATTGGTGGTAGGTCAATTGTTGGGCTAGATGGTTTTGGATGTCTTTTCCAGCCTTGGTGACTCTATGATGTTAAGGATGTGTCTGTATGTGCCTTTTGAAATCAACTAATTGGATCAGAGGAGAGAAAGGCAAGCAGGTGTTGGGGTTCAGTTACAAAAGCTATTTATTTGCGCTCTTTACTCAGTGTTCTTAAGGATACATGCCTTAGCATAAACCTCCTGACCTCTGAGGAACTGCTGTTGTCACGATAACAAGCAGACACTATGCGTTAATGCTTATAATAACATTTCATATGGTAAAAGATTTCCAGGATTTACAACTTTGAACCTGTTATCCTCAACTTGATTAATAAAACTGTATTTACTGAAATGATTGCAAGGGCACTTCTCTCAAGATAGGTAACTATTCTTGTATGAATAATTAAGCAATTGTGACTAATTTAACTGCTGGTATATACATTTTAAAGTCAAACAGATCTTGAGCAAAGATTCCATGCACTTAGCCTTTCACTCTGATTAATTAAAAATGAGGTTCTGATGATCTGAAAGCCTGATGTTTCTTCCTTATCTGAAAACAATGATATTACAAGATATGTGGAACTGAACCACATGAACCTCCACTGTATCACTCACAACTGCTGCTAATTTTGCCCCAACTAAACCAATTCCTCCATCCTCTGAGGATTTTTTTTCTTCTTCTTATGGGCTTACACTGATAAGACTTTGTTAAATAGGCCAAATTCTGTTTGCACAGCTGAGCATTGTAAAGAAACTCTCTGAAGCTGTTTGAGTGTATACTGAAGAGTAAATGTTTAAAAATGTTAATCTCTATAGAAATGTCCTAAAGTTGATTGCACTTAATATTGTGAATTGGTCTTTTATTAGGAAAGCAACTGAGAATTAGCAAAGGTCAGAGCTCTGTTTTGCCAGACGTACTATATAAAAAACCAAACAAGATGTGAATGCCATTTTTGAGATGAAGAGTTTGAAACATAGACATTGTCAAACTTCCTGTCAATTAATTAATAAATTATTATTTTTTTAACATGAGTTTTATATTCAGTGGGGTTTGATCTGAATAGTTATTCTAGATAAAATTCTAGAAAGGCGTCTCAGGAGCATGCGTAACTTGTTCTTAATTGCTTCATCTTGACTTTAGTCTTAGTGATGCTGAGTCAAATGGCAAGTTACCAGATCAGAATGTATGCATGTAGGTATATTTTAATCACAGGAATTATTGATTTCAGTCATTGTGCAAGCATCTTAGGATTAGAAAGAGACTAAGAAGTTCACGAGTTCAATCTTCATCTCACAGACTGGAGTGCTTCAGTCCTGGCAGATGCCACCGGTGTCAGCTTCACTCCTTACCTATTGGATCAGGAAGGCATTTATTTGGTCCCTTTGACAGTCAAAGGATGACACCCTCTGTAGACTTTGGCTTGTTCAAACAATTCAATTAATGTGTTTCAGGAAATATTGCATGAAGTCTTACATGAATGACAAACATGAGCAGCCAGGAAACAACCTTTAGTGATGGCTAAAATGCAGTTGTCTGGAAGTATAGGCTCAATGTTATGAATGATTTTATTGTCTACATGAACCAGTTCCCTTTTTTACTTATCTGCTCACTACACCATGCAGCTAGAAATCTGCAAAGCTTGCACGTCAGACACAAAACAACTTGAGCATTTTTTTTAAACAGTGTGGGCTTCTTGATAAGCCACTAGGTCTATTTAGACCACTATTTGGAAACATGCATGTCTTCTTACATGCTGCACAGGGACCTTTGGAGTCTGACTTCAGGTTTTGGACTGCACACTTGGGCCTGAACAGAGTGCTGCTGCTGCTGGAAGCTTCTAATGGGTCTTGAACATTGCAGTCAAATAATGGGTTCCAGGAGGACAGCAAAATGTACCAACAAGGCATTCAACAGCGTCAAAGCTTGAGAACTTCTCTAAAGGTGAGAAGTAAAAAAAGCAAGCAGACAAAAAAACCCTTAAAACTGAGTGCGGCAATTCTCTGATGACATCCCTCTCTGCTTTGATTTTCTTTGTTGAAACTGAGCTTGCTAAAACAGGTGGCAGCTTAGTCCCTATGTGTCAGAGTAACACTAGGAAAGTGTTTTGTGAAGGCTGCAGGGCTTCCAGACTGCAAACATGCTTTTTTACCCCTTATTTTTAGTACAAGAAGGGCTGGTACAGTTTGCAGAGTGGTAGCAAGGGGTCACGAAGACTCTTCTTGATCAATACGAGGACAGACTGCCCTCTGGAAAACTGGATTGTCAGTCCAGAAGAAACTGGGGAGGCAGAGAGAAGTAACTGGCAGTTAGCAACTCCTGATGAACTTGTTTTTCTGATCAGTGGTAAGAGATGTAAATTTTATGTGGAAATTCCATGCCAGTCTTGGATGGTACTTCAAAGCTGCTCCTCAGCGACCTGCCCCATGCCTGCTGTATAGTTTCAGCCAGACATTTGCGTTAACTGAAGTGACATAAACTAATTCAATATAAACTGAGCCACACTGTAGTTTTTACAGAATCAAAATGGCTCGTGATATCATTATTATTTTAGTAATGTCTTTGGCTACACATGCAGTTGTTTGGACCTGATGAAAATAAACAGAAAATAATATGGCAAGTGGTGTCTGATGTGTAAATATGTTCTCTTTCATCCAAATATACTTTAACTTTCCTTCTTCCTTATCTTTTCCATCTCTATTTGTTGAACACGTTTCTTTTTCTAGTGCTTTTCCTGTTCTTTAAACTTCTGGTACATAATTTATGAGGGATTTTGCTAATTTATATGGGAGCAAAGCAAACTGGTAGTTCCCTCAGGTCTGGAGAGGCCCTCTGAGAGTAGAGCAGAGATCTTACATGTGCTGCACTACAAGAGAATTTTTTCTTTTAGCATTTTTTTTTTTTTTTTGCTGACAAAGGTCACAGAGAGACAGTGAATGTATCTGTTGGACATAAACTCCTGTTAACACTTTTTTCCATGTTTCTTTGCTTTTTATGATTTTTCTTCCACCTTTACCCTATCAGATCTGAGACTTCATCCTTCTGCCTTTTAAGGTCTGTTTGACCAGAAAGTCTTGTTTCCTCTGCAGTTTCCCCATCCTATTCCTACTTTCTTCTTTTCACCTTCCCTCTCTCCCTCTTCTAAGGTGATTTGGCCACAGTCTTCTTTTAGGCACCAAGTTCACAGCCTGTAACATTTAGAACCATGTCTCCTTGGTCGCTATGAGCAGAACAGATAGATTTAGATTTACAAATAAGCTCAGGGAACGTACTGTCCTTGTGGTGGGAATGCCACAGCTACATCCACTTGAGCTAGGGAGCAGGACTTATCACACCACAGCTCTCAACAACCTTGTCTCTATGGGATATTGCCAAATATGCTTCTGTCAAATAAAGAAGGAAGCTGTGTCACCACACATCTCTACAGTAGGATCCAACATGGCCTTCACTTTAAGACATTGAAAGCAGCCTGCTTAGACTTTGGGTTTGTTTCTGAGGAACAGAGGGGGACTGATATCCTTCCTTCCCAACCCAAACTTATGTACCAAATGCCATGGGGAAAGGTGAGATGCCAGTAAAATAAAAGATTTAATTAGGAAGTGTTCCTGAACTGTGGGAAGAGAGGACTGAGTCATACTTTTCCACCTTTAGACCCAACGATAAACAAAATCTCCTTTGTGATGTATGGTCCTTGATATTGCTCTTTGCCTTGACTTGAGAAAGAGATGCAAGCCTGCTAACTGCTGTACTGAGTTAAACCTTTCTTACTTGCACTGGCTTCATGTTGATGCTGTAAATGGAATTAATCATTGTTCATGCTGGCATAAATCAGAGTAGAATCAGTACCACATTGTCTTGAAATCTCAGTAAGTTTAATCTGAATTAGAACAGATTTAAAATCCTAATGATCTCACTAGGCTTTGGACCATGGTCAAAGTCACGATCACAGTGACTTGTGTACCTTTGTTATCAACAGATGATTGGTTCTTGATTCACTAATAATTAATAATAATGATTCATAGGAAGGCAGAAGCTGGTGGTCAAAGGTGAAGTGAATCATCCTGTCAGTGAAGATCCATTTTGCTACTGATCCATGCCTTCTTCAACACTGAGATTTCCTCTTTCCAGAAGAGCAGTGATTCCCTGAAAAGCACCTGAGAATGCCTCCAGGGGTTCTGTGTTTATTAACCATGGATTTTTTGCAAACAAAACCATCCTGCTCTCGCTCAAGGCCAGCATTCTGTCTCTTCATTGCCAGTCCCAACTACACCCACAGTTCCATACTTCAGCGCACTAATCTTGCACCCAGCGACACCTGTAATGCCATATCATTTCCTCCAGGGCTGGTCCTGGTGGTGCACAGGAGGAGCTGCTAAGCTGACCAGACACCCATGATCATGTTAGCAGCTGTCCTTGTAACAGAAGTGATGTTGTCTCGTAATTGTTCTTTGTTTTCACCTCTTTATTAAAGGTTTTGCAGGCCGAAGTGTCACCTGGGTCACATTGCCATCTATGACACTTAGCCATTGGGGAGCTCCCTCTGGAAAGACAATGTCATGTCTTTGCTAACATCATAGAATCATAAAATCATTGAGGCTGGAAAAGACCTGTAACATTATCTAGTCCAATCATCCACCTGCCACCAACATTGCCCACTAAACCGTGTCCGTAAATAAGTCTAAACACTTCATGAAGACCAGTTCAACATCAATTGAACTCATAGTCTGTCAAAGTTCCAAAATGACTGAAGTCCTTGATGGGTGTCCCACATCACTGTCCTGGAGATCAGCTGCATGGGTTCTTGGATGTGGGAGGGACCTCTTGCTGGACTCCTCACTCCTGTATTCAGCTAAGTGCTAGAGGGTAACAATACCTTTGTTCAAAGCACAGGCAGGTTAATGTGTGCTAACCACCCTGAAAAATCAGCTGCATTTCTGTGTGCTCAGTGCAAACAGTCCCAAAGTAATAAATCCAAATGTTTCAAGGTGTTGTTGAGTAAAAGTAGGTGAAACAACACTGGGGACACAAGAGATTGGCTGCTGTAAGCTGACTGGTACACTATCTCACTGTGTTGAAGGGAATTATAATGAATAAACTGGTGACCCCGATGCTCAGCTCTTAGCTAAAGGACACAGCATGTCTTGAAGAAATATGTATAGGAAGATCTTTGCATAGTACTTGTATTTTTTTTTAGATTCCCTTTCACCCAAAATATGACTTAAACCTTACATAGGAATATCTCTCTTGCAGAAAGAATATTCTCCAGGGTATTTATCTGAATTTGAACAATACCACATACTCACCTTTCAAATGGAGGTATAAAAGTTTACCTAATAAAATATTCTATAAGCCACTGTGATTACTAGCTAGTGATACTGAGTAATGATGGGGTTAAAAAAAATCTTAAAGAAGAAAAAGAACGCCATAATAGTCTTGGGTGAACACAGCAAATGTCAGGTCTGAAAACCTTGAGAAATTTCTCAGCCAAGGTGATCTCTGTTAAATCAGATCTTATCTCAAGGAGGTAGCCTTAGGGAATACATTTTCCCTTTGCTTTCGGAGGCAGTTTTTCATGTGTCTGTCCATTTATCACTAAACTCTGATGAGATACAGAGTTACAAGCACTTTCAATATATATTTTTAGATGATGTCATTAGAATTTGAAGAGATAAACAGTCCTAGGAAGGGTATTTTAAATTAAATTACAAATGAATAACGATCCTTTTTCATAGATGTAGGCCTTGTTTATTATTATTATTATTATTATTATTATTATTATTTTATTTTATTTTATTTTATTTTATTATTACAGCCATCGTTTTTGTTATTATAATTTCTTAGAAGGCAGGAGGGTTAATTCAGTGCTTGCCTTGGAACTGTGACAGCTTTCCCTGGGCCAGCCATTTTGCAAAGGATTAAACATGACTGGTAGGATATTGGCTGTGATGATAGAGGTGAGACAAACATGGGGAAGAAGTGGATTTTTAAAATGAAGTTCCAAAGGAAGATAGAATCCTTCCACAGTATAAGTGGTAAAATATTCAGTGTATGGGAGTTTTTGAAAGCAAGACAAGGTAGTATTTCAAAATAGTATTTCAAGTCTGGGATGTATCTATGGAAAGAAGTATAAGAAATATAACCTAAAGGCTATCCTCTTTTCATCCAAATCCTTTCCTACACAAACTTTCTGAAAATCTGTTTTTTAGAACAGTCTTTCATTTTCTCTTTTGGACTGTATACCTCTGAGCCAGTGTAGGGCTTGGTTGTTCCAAAGGCTCAAAAATATTGTGAATAAAAAATATTGTGAATAAAAAATAAACAGGACCAGTCTCTCACCCAAGACCCTTTGAGTAAAGAAGATATTCTAAAAACGCTGTCTTATGCCTATTGATATTTTTCAACAATTTCTTCCTCAGTGTGTGTGATAGTCTTTGTTTCTTGCTTCCTGCGTGACTGTCCTTGGCTCTTCTTTGTTTCATAAACCAGAAAAAAGTAGGTTAATTGTTATCCTTGTTGCGTGCTAGAAACAACTGGCACAAAGGCAACAAAGTTAGTAACACAGGCATCCTAAGACATTTTTGATATTTCAGGCATTTTAAATAAAAGCAAGAGATATGGCAACTGAAGAGCAGATCACACAGAGCAATTAAGAACCATTTGAACTCAGTAACTCTTGTAACAGTAGTACGCAACTTTTTCCATTGCACTTTCTCCAGTACAGTGGAAAAATCTGTTTTATTTGAGATGGACGTAAGATACTGCTCCCAAGGAATTGGTTTTCTTTGACACGAAGGACGAGTGCCACATGTTCACAGCCTGCCCAGCTGAATCTGCCATGGAGGCCTTAGAAGTCAACAGTTCAGCCTCCATTTCTGCCACTGCAGGGCATGTCCCCACACTAAATTTCTTTAGTGTTATAATGACAGGGCCAATTTCAATTGGAAAAGAATTCCCTTACAGGAAGCATTCATCACCTGGCTAGATGGACGGTAATGGAAAAGCGGAGATTCTGGCAGCCAGAGATACGGTGTAGAGATCTGCAGCTAAAATTGAAAGTCACTGTGTATTTAAAAAAAAAAAGTTTCAATTTGCTGAAAAAAAAACCCCAAAAGACAGCACAAAACAGGAAAAATCAGGCATTTAACCAAACAGCATGAGAGAACTCATCTACATGCAAGACACTGTGAAAAAACCTCTGCCTACGCAGCAGATTTCAGATTCAGGTGACGCAAACCCTGGAATCCATTTGTGCAATTATCATAACAGTCTGGTGGCAATGAGTTTGCTCCTCTGCTATCAGTCCTTCCTAGTAGCTGTTGGGTTCACCCTGTGGTTTGAGTTCATATCCGCAACCCATATGAGGTGGCTAACAACCCCATAAGTATTTGCTCTTTGTATGTAAAGATGAATTGTATACCCTGAACTCTGTTAATCTCTTGATGCTATAAACGCTTACATGTCCTTGACGCACGTGTTGCTTTTGCAAACAAGTCCCATTCAGTGTTCACTTTGAGCAAGGGCATCAGTCTCTGGGCTATCTGCATCTTTAGTGTTCCCAGGACCAGGGACGCAGGCAGCATCCAGCTACCCAGTCCTGCCCCCACTGGTGTCATTTCCCAGTGCACTCAGTGACACCACCACTCTGTGGAAACCCATCCTTTGGGTGAGGTACTTGCCTTCGATTCCTCTTTTGTACTCTTACTCATCTATCTCATGTTTTTAAAGGTATTTTTTTTTTTTGGAGATAACTGATGCTGTTTTGTTTGGAGTGTTGTGTGCTGTGATATATTGTTGGTTTCCCGGGAGAAAATGCCATTTTTTTATGTTAGAAAGAGCAGATGAAAGGGAGGAGAAAGGCAGAACTTCTGTCAATGAGGAAACCTAACCATGATCATGATCGTAATCATAATCAAAAGATGTCTTGGTCTGGAAGAAACCTCAAAGACTATCTAGTTCCAACTCCCAGCTGTGGACAGGGCTTCCCACCCAGCTCAGGTTGCCCAGGGCCCCATCCAACCTGGCCTTCAGTGCCTCTCAGGATGGGGGCATCCAAAACCACTCTGGGCAGCTGTGCCATTGCCTTACCTGCACTCATCACTTATCAGCAAGTTTGTGTGTTGCTGAAGACCCCACCAGCATGAATGGCTCTGGGGCATTAAGGGGCTCCCTGTTCCCTCCTCCACTTGGAGCATCTCATGGTGGGCAGAGAAGGATTTCAGGGGACATGTAATGTGTACAGAGGACCAATGGCTCTTGGCACTGCCAAGTATACATGCAGCACATTTATGCTGACAGTGCACTCCACAATCCTGCAAACTAACTCTTCTACTCTAGGAAGCAGGTCTGAGTGAGCAGTGCATTGGCACGCACTGGTGCAGACACCTGGCATGAGTGAAGGCTTAATGACTGCACATTCATCTCCCTTCCTTCGTGAAACCAGAATAAGGCTCAGATAGACACAGTAGAGGGGAAAAAATGATCTCTTATCTTCCAGCATAAACTTGCTACAGATTTTTCTGTCATTTTCCTCCTCTACCAGAAGCACTAGAAACCTAATTTCTCATAGATGAAAGCTGAAGCCACCCACAATTTCATCAAGTGGGTGACTAATAAATCAATTCAATGTCATGAGACTTGCTGTGATTTCTTTCCTTCTTGTGACACTACAGTGGGTGCTCCGTGGGAGGTGATGGGCTCCTTGAAGGTGATGGGGATGTTCTCCAGGGTCACACAGTCACCTGTCCCACCACTGTCACTGGTTCTGCACTGGGTTTTCTCAGGTGTTCACTGTAAACATGACCAGCAGCTGGTTAGGGAGCTCCTGAAGTTCATAGAATCATAGAGTCATTAAGGTAGGAAAGACCACTAAGACCGTCAAGCCCAAACATCAACTTATGCCTGTGACTGCTATGGCACACAGTGTAACATCTACCCTTTTCTTGAACACCTCCAGGGACAGTGACTTCCACCGTGTCTCTGGGCAGCCAGTTCCAGTCTGTTCAAGCACACTTCGTTGCAAATGAGTGTGGCCATGAGGCAGCAAACTCATTGAGGGCAGTTCAACTCCTGGAAAGCAGAAGCAGTGTGCTCTTGTGGGATGGACACTTGGACAGCGAGATGCATTTTTGCGTTCTACATTTCCCAAAAGAAACTGGGAATGCCTCTGTAGCAAATTGTCACTCCTCCCTCCATCTTGACTAGATCCCGTTTGGTCAGAAAACCTTCAAATTATTTCAGTGCAATATCGATGTCCATGCTTACGTGTTACCTTTTCCCTTGTTTAACTGTGCTTCACTGATGAATTTTCCCAGAACAGAAAGGCGTGTGGGGGTTCGTTCGTGGCGTCATGTTGTGACTGGGAACGACTGGGATGCTCAGAGATTTGCCCTCTATGCAGCTGACGTCCTGTGGAACTGAGCCCTCTAGTGGAAACTTCATTCTTAAAATTTACCAGCAACAAGATTTTAAACGATTTGGTGACAAGCATCACCAAAATCCTCGTTCATTGACTTCTGCAAAATCCTTTGAAGCTTTTTTATTTACACATTTTCCCATGGAAATCATGAAACTGTGTCATTAGAAGAGGAAAATATTTAAACGTTTATGAGATATTTTCAAATTTTCAAGGAAAAGCCCAACCTGTTATAATTTCTTCCTTAAAGAGAAAATTTAAGTTTACTGAAATTAATTTTTGAATTTCAGTATCTTCTATTCAAGAAATGCAAACGATTTACAGCCAAGAAACAGCCAGGTTTTGTGTGGTAACGAGCATCACAGGCAGCATCTGCTTCTGGGCCAGAACCAATGTGCTTTTCATTACCACAATTAGTGATTGTTAGCACACCTTGTTACAGGGCAAAGCATAAAAGACCTACTCCTTGTCCTCCATATTCTATTCTCTCTGTATTTCCCATGAAGGTAGTGGGGAAGCTTACTGGTCTCAGTCATTGGGATACACCCAGGGAAAAATTGGAAACTGCTCTTAGAGGTGAACTGCAACCCTGTTTCTGATGCAGTGTAAGCCTGTGCTTCTGCACAGCTGGTTGCTAGACCAATGGAAGACCTCCTGAAGCTTCTCTCTTCAATGTCATATGACCAAATCACCACTGACTCTTCTGTAGGTAAGAATTTCAAGCATTTTTGTTTTCAAATGTCTATTTTCAGACTTTTCTTTGTGTGTGCAGAAAAGACAGGGCCCTGGAAGGAGACTTTCATGCACTGATTGGGTAGATACAAATTTGTGACCTTTTGTGTCCTTATATGCTTGTAAGCTGTGTTCCATAATAATAAGTTGTGCCACTGTTGATTTGTGCTTGTCCACGTAACTGTTTCCTGTAGCATTAGTAGAAGAAAAGCATCCTTATATCTGTTGCATTTTCTCTGTACAAACTTATAAACTGTCTTTATTTTCCATCTGTCTGTGTATTCTGCATTGTGCATGTTTCTTCTTTACAATGTGCTAGGAAACAGGTTAAGTTTCTCATTTGGGTGTTAACAAAGGGATGGTTTATGTTTCCGTATGTAAACTACAGGCGAAGACCAGTGTGTGTTCAGAATACAAAGAAAGAAGGGGAAAGAAATAAATGTGGTGGGAAAGAAAGGCAGAGGCTTGGCACTGGCTGCAAGCTGAGATGACTTGATATGACTGATATTCCCTGGAATTATAACATAATTTCAAAGAGGGAGCAGAATAACGTGATTCTAATTCAAAGTGAAACTGGCTCTGCCACTGTCAGACAACTGAGAATTCCACTTTAAGGCATTGTGTAGTAAATGTTTGAGAAAGAGCTGTTTGAAGTTTGACAACTGTGTTTTGCCTTGTTATCGTATACTATGTTGTTATCTTGTGGCATTTTGGTTTGGATTTAAATTAAGAATGAAATGAAGGAATTTGTCACATTCATTTTTTGGTTAACAAAGGCTTGAATCTAATGGAATGTATGGGATTAGCTCATTCCAGGTACTCTTCACAGGTGTTTGGATTCACAAGTCTTGTATGAGATTAGTGTGTTTGTGGAAAACTACCCCTTTTTCTTGCAAAGAACTGTTCAAAACTAACTAACAGGCTTTGACTTAACACACCTGTAAGAATCATGGGAGTTCCAGTGAATGATTCTGCTGGAGTTCCTCACTCCATATTTGTAGGGAAGATGTTTTTAAAGCAAATAAAAAAATGGAAATGCTTTTCTATTTCTGTGGAAAAAGAGCACTTTATGAGAATTGTTTCCGGAGGTTGAGCTGGATCCAGTTGCTCATGGAAATCAGTTTGGATATCAGGAAAAAGTTTCCTCTCAGAAAGAACAGTGAGGAACTGGCACAGGCTGCCCAGGCAGCTGGAGGAGTCAATGTCCCTGGAGGTGTTCAAGAAATGTGTGGATGTGGGGCTGATGGACATGGTTATTGGACATGCTGGGGTGGGTTGGTGGTTGCTCATGATGGTCTTAAAGGTCTTTTTTTAATCTTAACAGTTGTGGAGCATCCTGTTACAGGATAGAATCTGACAACGTGGAGAGCAAAACCACTCAGGGTCAGGTATCCACGATCAGTGGGCAAGATCATTGCTGGCTTTGCTCTAGGGACATCTTCTAGAGATGCTTCCAAGTGGCTGGCTATGGCTGGAAGGCAGAACAGTTTGTTAGCTTTGTAAAGGATCCTTTGCTGCGTGCAGAGAGCTTATTGTTTTGTCTGTGCTTGGCTGCAAGTTATTTTAATACAGATATTTAGTTGCCTCTCTTTCTTCACTAGAAATAACTAGATCAGGTACTACAGAACTGAAGCTGTCTGTGGGTAGCTCTATAGTTTTCAGTAAAATGAGAAAGTTGCAGAAATTGTCTCTGTATATGAGACTCAAAGTCAGGGAAATGAAAGCCTTGATGAATATCAGTGAAGTTTGCAATGTATTGCAGGCTTATTTTCAGACTTACAAAGAGCAGCTCCTATACAAATTATTTTTGCATGCTTCCATACTAATAGTAATTGCCATACTGAGCTATGCAATGCAAGTAATCAGTGCTAATATGTTAATTAGTCTAATGACATGTTTGCAGTGAGGAAGATAGTATCTTGGCAAATGATGCCCCATCTCTTCTTTCAATGTTTGAATAGTGTACAGGAAGTGAAAGCAATTTGTGCAATTATGTAGATCTCCCAAGCGATCAGACCTGACAGACCATGGGTTTTGGGAAAGTGCTCTTCCATGCCTCAAATGTGCTCTCATGCAGGCAGTTGTCTCCAGCACTGCAAAGGATCTGTAAATTGCCTCAACTGCTTCACCCACAGGGTTTTACTGCTGTTGAAATGTTGATTTTTATTTTTTTATTTTAAATTATGGGTTGCACCCTCGCAGTGAACTGGGAGTGCAATGCAACCTTGGAATTGGCAATCACAGAGCTGTGCCCTGCTTTCTAAAAACTTGTCAACAATGTAAACATCATATGTGCCCAGGGTTATCGTAAAGTGAACCTGACAAGGGGGCCTGGAGGAACTACTCAAATTTTGGCTTGAACTACTCTATAAAGCTTTTCACCTTTTCTTTTAGAAGTTCTGGACAACACTGGTAGAAGTATTTGTTTGCAAAGGTGAAGATGAAAATGAGGATGCAATTCTAAACCGTGTTTCTAAGCATAGGTGACAATGGTGTCCTTGAAGGGTTTGTAGCACACAAATTATAGGAGTATTTGGAGGAAACAGATATAGAGTTAAGTCTGAGACAGGGCAGCTTGGAAGAGAAGTTGTGTATGTAGCTGGAAGAACTCAAAGGAAAGGGCTTGATTTGGGCCAACTAAAGCTTTTGCTGAGTAAGGCATGACTAATAAGATTTATAACAAAGCAATTTTAAAGTCTGTTGAAGATCTCTATTTTCCCTAACTTGAAAATGTTTTATTTCTTTTCCACTAATTCCAAGCTAAATCTCACTGGCATGGACTTAGACTTGTTTAGTAAGAAATTATGTATACAATTCCTTTCGGAAACTTTGTATGTAATCAGCAGTGGATTGAACTACTTAGCTCATTAAGCACTCAGCTGTTCTGTGTAGAATGGGATGCTTGCTTTTCATGTCAGCTGGAGTGAGAATGTTGGAAAGCAGGATACAGAGCTAATTGGCAAATTAGCATAGATGGAACTGCACTTGTGGAAGCTGTGAATAATTTGGATATGAAGGCTGAAGTGTTTATTGGGGGATGCATCAGTGCAGAGAACTGGAGCAGCTTACAAAATCACTGTGGCATAAGGGTGTTCAGGAGTGTGGTGGCTATTGAGACAGAACAGCTGGAGGTCATGTCAGGGTACTATATGGCTTTATTCAAAAGAAGTCTTCTTCCATTGAATTTGTTTTGAGATTAGGCATAATATAATGCATTACATCATGTGTGCTGTGCTGGATTCTTTTTGTTTTTTTTGGTGGGGTGGTCTAAATACATAATGTTAGAGATGCTGAATTCTATTCATAAAATAGAACTTGTACTGTGATTTTTTTTAATAACATATACAACTATATGACTAGATCTGTGCTAGAGCACTTTTTTTTGTAGGCACTTCCAATCTTCAGAAAAATCTGAGATGACTGCCTTTTTTTCCCTTCTTTTTAACTCCAGAGTAGAATGAACTGGGTTTCAATACAGTGTATTCCCAAGGAGTTCCAGCTGACTGTAAGTGTAGAGAGGCTGGGATAATAAGTCAGGTGGTATATTTTGTGTGCATAAGTTGGGGCTACTGCTCTTTTCTGTTACATTGCACCCTTTAAATGTTAAGATATGTAATGAAAAGGAAGGATTTGCTATAAAACTTGTGTAGCAATTTGTTGGATAATCCTTGGTTTTTGCATTACTTTACTCTGTATAACGCACCACATGAAGTGTATGTACACCAAGATGTATATGAAAGTGTTTTAATGGGGTGAGGGAGGAAAGCAAATTGACCACTGCATCGCTTCACATAAATATGACTAGATGGAGCATAGTTTAAGAAACTGGGTACCTATCTATTTTTATGGGACAG
The DNA here is from genome assembly GCF_038088225.1 of Cyrtonyx montezumae. Lineage (NCBI taxonomy): Eukaryota > Metazoa > Chordata > Aves > Galliformes > Odontophoridae > Cyrtonyx > Cyrtonyx montezumae. The sequence continues at coordinate 5,636,402 of NW_027071824.1, forward strand.
TTTGATAGAGTTGTGCCTAGCAGCAAGTTAAAGATTGAGTTACCCTGGTGTTTGCACAAGGAGGTGTATATGATCACCCAACTTCTGGCACTTCACCCCTTACACAGAACCATCCACATCACTGAGTGGTGCTGTTCTGCACTGTTTGAAGTTTCCCATATAACGTGCTTAGAGACAGATGTTGGGTGTGTTTTAGTTGGGTGACATAGAGTAATTGTGATACTGTTAGCAGCTGAGATGCAATAAAGAGTCTAATCTGCTGTTGCACAACAGTAATTGTTTGTACAGTCCCCATAAGTAAGAAATGTCCACTTCAACTTGAGCAATTGGGAATAAATTGGAGCACAAGGGTGCTATTCCCTAAGTAAAGAACAAAAGGAATTGAAGAAAGTTGTTAATGAGAATGTGATGACCAAGCTCAAATACAGGTTGGATGAAGAGCAGCTTGAAAGCAGCCCTGAGAAGGATTTGGAGATATCAGCTGATGGAAAAACTCAACATGAGCAGCAAAGGGTGCTTGTGGCCTAGAAGGCCAATTGTATCCTGGGTTGCATTGAGAGAAGCATGACTAGTAGGTTGAGGGAGGTGATTCTACCCCTGTAATCCACTCTCATGAGACACTGCCTGGAGTACTGAATCCACTTGTGGGGACCCTCAACACAGGAAGGACATTGACCTGTTGGAGTGGGCCCAGAGGCAGGCCACAAAGATGATCAGAGGGTTGGAGCACCTCCCCTGTGAGGACAGGCTGAAAGAGTAGGGACTCTAGCCTGGAGAAGACTTCAGGGGGACCCGATGTTAGCCTTCCAGTGTCTGAAAGGGACCTACAGAAAAGCTGGGGAGGGTCTATTTATAATGACATGTAGTGACAGGATGAGGGGAAATCACTTTAAATTGGAAGAGTGTAGATTTAGACTAGGTATTAGGGAGAAATTCTTCACTGTGAGGTAGAGACTCTGGAACAGGTTTCTCAGAGAGATTGTGGATGCCTCCTACCTAGAGGTATTCAAGGCTAGATTGATGCAACCTGCTCTAGAGGGAGGTGTCCCTGCCTGTAGCAGGGGGTTGGAATTTGATGATCTTACAGGCCCCTTCCAACCCAAACCATTCTGTGATTCTTTAATTACAGAAAGATGCTCTGGAAACTGGAGAAATGGCTTGTAGAGGATTCTTATCTCCTGATACGGAGAAATTTTACTACAGTAAATGTGTGTGCAAAGATGCAATTTTTTTTCTGTTTTCAGATAGGAAAGTAAAATAAAATCAAATGAGAAATTTCATATACTATTTCTTCAAAGCAAGTGAAATGCTTTTGTATTGAAATGATTTCTATTTGATTTACTGAACTGACAAATATTTGATGTGATTTCTCTTATATAAGTGGCACATTTTTTACCACTTTTGATAAAGATTTAAAAACATAGGCTTGTACATGAAGTCCATGTAAAATGTAGGTGTTGAATGTTTTATCCAAGTTATTGTTCTTGTCTACATATGCATATGTATACATATATAGAAGGTTAATGGGTAGTCTAAATGTTCAAATATCACATTTCCACATGTAACTTAAGGATTAGCATGTCTCTCACATTCTGTCCCAAAGCCATAGATATGTCATTGTCCAATGGTGTGTATACATTTAGGGAGGGTGTGAGGTTTTTTTCCCTTTCAATTTCCTTGGCAACTCAACAATATTTACACCATAACAATTTTCTTAAGAAGTAAACATTTGCTGTTGAGTTGGCTAGGGTATCTCTGATCATCTTGTCCTTTGAGCTGTGTGAGTTTGTTATCCCGGATTGCACTTTCTAGTTGTTTACTTGGTATATGCACGGACAAAGGACTTGTCTGTTTTTTCTTTCATAGAAATGGAAGCAATTCCTTGTATTCCAGAGGAGAAGAAAAAAGGGAAGATGAATTTAATAGGAAACTGATCTTCTAGCATTATATATTATACTAGCAAAATACTTACTTTGACAGTGGCTTTTCCTGTTATTTTCTATTTCCTGCAAGAAGTATTTAACTGTCCTTCCTTATGTGTTGGTGAGTGCTTCAGCAGATGATCGTTGCAGCTTTTCTGCTTTTCAGAGTAAATTCTTTGTAACCCAGCACACTGTCTCCTGTTGTACCTGAGGACGTAACCAAAGGATATGTTCAGTCAGATGGTGGAGATCATTGTTCAGTACTGCAAGGAACAAAGTGAAGATTGCCATAGAGTGGCTTGTGTTGGAAAGGACCTTTAAGGCCACCCAGTCCCAACCCCCCAGATGTGGACAGGGCTGCCCTCCCCTCCTCAAGCTCAGGCTGCCCAGGGTCACATCCAATCCAGCCTTGTATGCCTCCAGGGATGGGGCACCACAGCTCTCTGGGCAGCTGTGCCAGGACCTCACCAGCCTGAAAAAGCCTTTTGGGAATGGGTGCACACTGAGGGGTCTGTAGGTTTTTCACCTTACATGAGGTCCAGGCTGGATAATCAGCATGAGTGACCTCCTGCCCCTGTAGGATGGTACTTCTAATTCTAGTTTCCAGTGGGAAATGGAAATATTAGGTAAGTCAGGAAATATATGTTAAAAAAGAAGCAATGTTATGTTATAAATATATATTATAAGGTTGGTTTAGAAATGGGAAAGTTACTAGTCAGGAGAGAATATTTGGGTTTTCTAACAGCCAGCCCTCTTACTGTGGCTTGAAATTGTTTTTTTTTTTTAAATGGTTAGTGTAAGCCTGCATTGTAACATAGCTAGTTTCTCCAGAAGTTGATGGTTCTGATGTAGAGGTTGGTTTGTCCCTGTGCCAGTGTTATTGGCCACATAGTATCAGCATGTTCTGAACTTCTTCGGCCCTTATGTTTGTCATCACTTTGTGCATCTGAAAGAAACAGAAGTGAATTATTCTTTCTGGAGGGAATGTATTTTATTATTTGGGATGCACGAAGGATAGGGTATGCCTCAGCTGGCAGAGGAGTGATAGCTGGGATTTCAGGTCATGCGATAACTGTAAATACGGAGTAATGTGTAAATGGAAGGGTGTTTTGTAAAGTTTATCTCCAGACGTCTGAAACAGAATGGCCACGGGATGGCACTAGTGACCGAGGAATGGCAGAAGTGAGCTGCAGTAGCGCTGTGTTCCACGTGTCTAAAAGCGAGCCTGGCCACAGTACTAGGTGGTCAAAGGGGTAAATATGTCCCACAGTCATAACAGTGGATGGATCAAATTCTGCTCCTACTTCCATGGGTCATTATCTAATTATCTACACCGTGTCTGTCCGGATTAAACTGCAAGGTCCTTGGGGTAGGGACTTGTCTAAACGATGTATTGCTATGCACACCTATGACACAGTGCAAATAATTAATGGCTATAATTACTGTGCCAGTAAAGCAGCCTCAGTTGACATTGCTACTGGGCAGCTGAAGTCATCTGAATGTGACTGTCAGACTGAGACCTTGAATCTAAAACTGAAAGAGACTGAGCCACTGTTCAGCAACATTTTACTTAAAATAATTTTATAGAAAATAATTTTGCCAGTTAAACTTTCCTTAAATACATTTTGGGTAAGAATAATCAAACAGTCTGAGATCAGTACTTCCCCACTGTGAGCATACAGGAGAGCTCGATTATACTCCTTATGCTTCGGTGTACTTAAAAACACTAATTCCAAGTAGAATAAATGCTTTAGTGAGGATTGTTGTAAGACCTTGATAAGCCTGCCCAGGGAGGTGGCAGAGTCATCATCTACAGAGGTATTCAAGGAACATGGAGATGTTGCAATGAGGGATGTGAGATAGTGGGCACAGTGGGGTTGGTTCCAACCTTGATGATTCTGAGGTTGTGCAAAAATGTTACTTCAGCCAAGTGAAGGTCCAGAGCCTTTCAAAAGGATAACAAGCATTGCTGGCTCATAGGGATGGCTATCAAGTACAGAAGAACTTTACCTAAAATGTGCAGAGTTAAAAAAGGATGAATGTTGAAGAAAACCAACACAGTCAGTGCAACATCTACTCTTTTCTTGAAAACTGCAAGGGATGGTGACTGCTATTTTCACAGGTAGCCTGTTTCCTCACCACTCTTTCTGAGAAGAAGGTTGGTATTATTCTCCCTCTAAAAGTGAAAGCTGATTCTTTCTCTTAAGAGACATCCTGAATCATAGCTATGCACAGAATCGACTTGTGTGCTCTCCTCAGACTGCTGCCCCATTTGTGTCCCTTTCTGGTCAAGTTCTGCAGCAAACACATCCACAGTGCTTCTGAACTCAACAGAATAAAATACTTAGAGCAAAAGTATGCAGAAGACTTAAACGGGATGATTTCAGAGGTAAGGACGAGAGGGATTTCTGAAAAGTAAACAAAGATTGTGAAATTGCTTGGGAATTAAGTTGTTTGAATCATTGCTCCAGCTCTATTAAAAAGGTATAAATTTATTTCAATTCTTCGTGGATTTCAAGCTGCCAGTTTCTGAACGTCCACAGCCTTTGATGCAATTCCAGCTTTCTATGATGTAAGTGGATTATTTTTTCCCTATTTCTGAAGGTATCAATTCTTCCTTCACTGCCCCCCCAAAAAAACATTGCAGCAATCAGAATGACTAAAAATCGGAGTAACTAAACACTGATTTTGGCTCATGGTGGATATTAACCCACTCTCTGCAGTGGTCTGTTTTTTATACACTTCTTTTAAGATTTGAATGTGAGATGAAGATACTAGTGGTGAACTGCTATTTTAAATAACAATGATCCTTAAAACACAATGGACTGTGCACTCCAGCTCCAAGCTGCATACATAAAGAACAGTTAATCCATCCTTTAACTACCGCCAAGTTTAGGGTGGAATATGGAAGCTTTTTAGCATGTGGAGCAGCAAAACACAATAGTTTAGGCTGCAGCATGAGGAATAGTTTATCCAACTGAAAGCAAAAGGAAAGTTTAGTCAGGAAGAATGCATTATGTACCTGGATTTAATCCAAGGTACCTGAGCTGACATCTTTCCTTGAGTTGAAGCAGTTCCAGAGCCTTTCAGTCACAGCAAAAGTTCAGGACTGCTTAACTTTTGCAGTGGTAGCACTCATGTTCTACCAGTGTTCCTTACTGGGGCATCCAGTATCTTTAAGTTATACTCACAACTAACATTACAAAGGGTCTGGTAGAGCATCCAGGAACAAGGAGGTGCAGAAAACCTCTTGATTCTAAGGAGGGATGACAGTCCTGTGCTGTAACAGCCTTTTTGAGTCTGACACATACTGTGGTACATCATACTGGAACATATGCAGTTAAGCAGAAACAGAACTGTTATCCAAGTGAAAGTAAGATGAATTAGGGCAAGCAACCCTCCGGCTTCTCCTGAGGTACAAGCTTGCTCATGGGTTCGCTTAGGATCAAGTAGTGGTATTCTGACAGCTTTTATTTTCAGTTTTGTGTGATAAGTGGTGCCTTTAGGCTTTCTATATTAATTTTAAGTATTGCTCTTAATAGCAAATCACTGGTTTGTAAAAGGGCAGTCTTGCAGGTGCCTAATTGGATGATATTTCTCAGTAACTATCGCCATAGTTTACCTGAGACTCCCTAGTGAGTTGGATTTGCTTTACACTTAGAATTCAGGACACAGGTCATGAAAATAATATTGCTGCAATAAAACATATGCCTAACTTTGGAAGTGGTTGGGAATTTGTTTTATGTGGGAAGGGAAAGAGTTTCTCTACGTATTCATGTAATGAAAGAACGTGAATGTTAAACAGATGAATTAATTTGCATTAGTTTAAAGCTAGATTTTACAATTTATATCAATTTTGTGTCCAGCAGTTACTTCCAGGATGTTTCTCCTTGGAAAAATAGTTGTTTAATCTGACACCCAGCATGCACTAGATGGCACTATTTAACAGTGCAAGTGTATGTCTTTGGTTCTGGAGCTGAGATTGCTGCTCTGCAGGGGAAGTTGGTACTCAGGTAGTTGCGTTTAAAACAGTGGTAAACGAAATCTGCCTAATGCAGCATCTGGTTATTGCAGTGGGTCAATTTATATAGATTAAATGACAAAATTCTCAAACACTTGCTCAGAGATTTTGGCCTGTAATTTAAGAAGAAATCCCACAACTGAAGCTTAAATCTCACTGATCAAATCAGCAAATGTTTTTGGAAGATTTGGGGATTTCAAGGCCTTGTAGCCCTCTTCAGACCCTGGTCTAAGCAGTTCTGGGAGCTTCCCAGGGACATGAATCCAGGGAGAATCTATCCCTTAAGCTCTCATTTATAGGCAGCCACATAGATGAGAGGCTAACATCTGTGTAGCTGTTTGAGCCCTCTCTCTTCTGTAGCTCATGGTATAAGCACCCTTCACACTCCTTACAGTGCAGAGCAGTAGTTTAAAGAACTGGTGTTGTGTCCCTGTCTGAGACTGTAGAGCAAATGCCATTGTGTGCTCATCCCAGTGGCAGCCTCAGTCATGTCTGAGGCTTAGATAGCTGTCAGCAGTAAGGTAGATCCCCTAGGAGGTAAGGATTAGGAAGAGAATAAGATGGGTGGTAGAAATTCAAGAGGAATCAATCCCATTCCAAAAATCCTTACTCTTTGACACAAAATGCCTTGCTGGTTATAGTCGTATAAGAAATAAGCCAATGCTGGTCCTTAAATTCTAAAGATGTTCATGTGTACACTGAGCCTTAAACACTAATTCACTGTCTTCATTGGTTTCTGGGTTTGCCATAATACTTATGATGTCATACCCTGCTTGACTTTGTAACTTCACTGCTCTCGTCTGTAGAATGAGGATTTCTTTCTTTTCTGTCTTATTTCATTAGCTAGTAAATCTGAGCTGTACTCGTTTCCCCTTTCTTTGGATGGGGCCTCACCACTGCTATTACTGTGAATAATGCTATGTCTTCATAATGTATTATGGTCCCAAAATAACAACGGGCTATTTAGGAAGCTGTGCCCCAGGACAATACTGTTATGCTTTTCACAGCTCAAATAGATGATTGTTTTGAATAACATTAAGAAACCCCATGCTGAGCAGCGGATACTGAGATGTCTAAATTTAGGTGGTAAAACCTATATACCTGAACACAGAATGGATTTGCAACACAGTAATGGGTGACTCACACTTGTTGGTTAAGTCACTTAAAAGACTGTGAGAGGTGGAGCGTGGGGTGTGGTTATTTTGTTGGCTCTGTGGCACAGAAAATAGTTTAGTGGTTCTGGGTAACCAGATCCATGTTTATTTGAAGTCCTAGGATTTGAAGCTGATAATCCATAAGCAATGAGCAGAAGCAGTGTGAGCTACTGAAGCCGTTCTTGGGAGCTGGTTTGCAAGACTTTCTCAGTCAAGGTCCGTCTTCCCTCTCTGAAGCACTTCAATTTGTTTGCTCACTAGGTGGCACAAATGCTTAAGTGATTGAATTGGAGAAGTGTTCTCTGCAATTTTTACCTTGGATGCTGTAAAAGCATCTGGGCTGATCTTGAGTGTTTCAGAATGATCTGGTTGCCAAAGTTCATTTCTAAAGACATCCATATTGCTACACTTAATGGGGACAAACTTCAGTTGTGTGAGCAAATCTTCTAGTAGTGCTTTACTGCAACCAGCTGCAGTAATGTCTGTGGTGATCATTGGTGCTGCTCCTGATCCCAACTGTCAGAAACAGGGAAGAGAAATTTTCACCAGAACAACACCAGAATAGCAACAACAGGAAACCCCACTCCAAAACAGCAACAACAAACAAAGAAAGGAAAAGTAAGAACCCCTATTCAATACTGATAATTAGTTTTTGGGGGTATTTCCCCCCTTCAGAAGTAGGCACAGTGTGGGGAGAAGCCCTGTGACTTGTCAGGAAATGATATTTCTTGCCCCTTTTCCATAGGTGCTTTTGCCAGGAGAACTTCAGAAAGGAAAACAATCAGTTGAAAAGGAAGTGAAGTTTGATTTTTTTTTTTGTTTGTTTTGCTGAGGAATCTGGATGTGTCAGGGAGTGAAATTTGTAAGACTAAATTTTTTCTTTTTAAAAATGAAGTTCCATATGGAAAAATTCCATGTATTCCAGTCATGGAGGAAAAAGTGAAGAAAGGCCCTATCTGGCTAGGGGGATAATGTAGACAGTTTTGAAAGAAATACCAATGGGAGATGGACCAATGTATCTGTGAGGACAGCTCTCTTCTTGCTTGGGTTAATGTCCTCTATTTGCTCATTTGTTTTATCATCCAAATGAAGGAATAAGAAACTGTAAAACTGTGGAGAGCTGAGAATGTCCTGTGTTGGGCAAGGACCAGCACCTTCCATGGAGCTGCCTGCCTGGCCACTGTCCCTGTCTTTTCCTTCAGAGTGGGAAGAACTTGCCTTGATATAGGAAATTTGAATACTGAGATCTTCATTTGCAGCCCATTTCTGGCTTAGCAATACAGGTTGGCTTCGTACGCATCCTTTTAGGACTGTGAGCATAAATCTCACAAGCTGTGTCCTGTATTCCTTTCTCTAAGGATTTAATTTACTACTAAACATTTCCACCATTCCACCAAGAAAATATTTTGCAAGTATGAATTGTTATATGACATATATATGTATGTAAATACAAATTTGATTTTTCTTGGTTTATAAATTCCTTCTGTCAAGGAATAATGAGCTCTTGGATTTCTCTCCCTACCACCAGTGTTTAACTCTAAGGATGACAGAATATGCATTTAAACCAGGAGTTGAGTGTGAAACCTGCCAACTCATGAGGTTTGTGCCATGAGTAAGGAGGAGGCAGGTAGTGGCAGAAAGCCATCACAACCATTAAAACACAAAAGGAACATCTAAGGTAGGAGGGCTTGGGTTTTGAAAGCAAGTAAACGAACACTTTCTTTCCAAACATCTGCAAATTGTTAGTCTGATTTATTTTGAATTTAAAAATGTTTTTAGCAGACTGACAGCTTACTTTAATTTTCAACTGTTACACTTTTCAGCCCACTTAAATTAGACAATGCATTGTTGCCTTTGATATTGGAGAAACATGCTCCTGTTTGTCAGGTACACTTGGGCCTTCTAGCATGTGTACTATTTTCCTACCTCTGTGGAGGTACACTTTTATCAGGTTTTATCCTTTCTGATCAAGTCACTGAGTGTCTGTGGCTCTTCTTCAGGGTCCTTTGTCCTACTGAGAACACAATCATCTTGATTTTTAGTTCAGACCCATGGAGCAGTGTTGTGGTTTAAAGTGACGTTGCCAAATGCCCAAGTGTGGGATGTCTGTCTGTGAGTGGAAGAACACAACTTTTTCAGGATTTAAAGCACTTTGTTTCTCACTATTCCCCCTTCATTACTGGCATTTTACTTTTGTTACAGTAGTTGTCTATTTAGTGAAGTTCTATGATTCTATTGGTGTGGCACTGAAGGCCACAGTTCAGTAGGTATGGTGGTGACGGGTCAGTGTTTGGTCTAGATGATCTTAGTGTTTGATTCCTACCTTAATAATTCTATGATTCTACTTCCTTCTTGAGGGAATCTCACAATGAACTGATAAGAATTCTCACCTCTAATCTAAGAATTTTTGCCTCTAATCTCAGAAATCTTTATGGAAAGATAACTAAATCATGTGAGGTAAGAGTTATCTATTTATGTGGGTAGTCAGATGCAGTGCCAGAGGAGCCACCCAAATATAAACCTCAGGTTAAGTATAACTGCTGAGTTTTCTTTCAGAACCAAAAAAGTTTCATTGTTTTATCTGATCACATGAAATTCTTCCTTAGCATCTGAGAAACCTTCCAGGTTTTGTTTGAAAGCAGTCACAAGCTCATCAAGGCTTTGGATGAATGAGTTACTCTGGCATGTCCCAGAATTCACTCATAATAAAAACCTGACCATCCTAAAAATAAACTCACTGCAGGCTGTGATAATGACACACAGGGTATTCCATGATTCTTCTTAGTGTTGCAAAAATCTTGATGGCTGACACCATGTTGCCCATGGCCAGCAGATAGTAGATATACCTTCCAATAGACTTGCCCTCTTGATATTGTTAAAATCAGTTTTTACCATAGCAAGTATCTATTAGAAGTGTCTAGATTCAGGTCTCTTTTCTACAGACTTTCCTAGATGTTTGAACTTAAAAGCACGTGTGTTTCATTAGTAGCAGAATGTTGAGTATCTTGCAGGGTTTAGGGAAGGATTTGGTTAAAGTGAATGGGCAAAAATCTCCCTCCATCTCAGCTCATTGGTGTTGAACTTTTGACAAAATAGAAATTGACTTATTCCTGAGCAATCCTAAAGGGCACTGGGGGTCCCATTGATTTCTCAGAGTTTACTATGTTCCCCCCTGTGAGAGATCCTGAACTGTAGAACTGTCAAGATACTTCCAGCTATTACAAATATAACAAATTCAGATTAAACCATGTGGAAATCCACACAGAAATTACAGTGAGGGTAACATGTAAACATAGATTTGAAAGGTGTATACTTGTTTAAATTCCTAGTATTCCACAATTTGCATGGTGTTTTGGGAGTCCTCAACTCAGAACAATTCAGACAAAACTGTACTGTTCCTGGAAAGTGTTTAAAGACTGGACATCAGAATCACTTTTCCAGTCTGAAAAGATAAGCACTGGATGACTAATAATCTCTTTCATATAGATGTTAGACTGAATATCTTGCAAAATCAGTTTTAGCCATTTTATTTGGATATTTAAGCAACTTTTTCCACTTTTTTTTGTTCCCATCTGACCTCTCTGGAAGCTTAGAGTTTGATTTATATACAGTGATGGGTGAATTGTGTTATGGATATGAATCAGGCAATGCAGCTTGTAGTTACCAAATGTTTTATGATGTTATACTGAAGAAAATATCTTAGCAGTAAGTGGTGGATGAAAAGCACCTCATCAAGTCAGGAAGAATCCTGGAAGCTTCATAGGGAGTTTGAGTGACTTTTTCACATCCCACATGGCTGGCTCATCCTTCTCATCAGCCTCCGTTGGCTGTTCCAGCAGTAAAGGTCTTGCTGGCCTTTGCTTCACTGACAAGACCGTATAACTTCAGCACTTATGAAAAACCCACAGTAGTTGTTGCAATTTGTTCTTCTGACTTAACTAATAGCTTGTGAAGTTGGAAATCTATGCCTTGAGTGTGATGGATTTTGCTTGAAAATTGATCCCAGTGGACAGAAATTTTGACAGTCTTCCTAGCAATTGGATATGTGCAAGGAAACCTATTTGAAGCAAGACTCATCTCAGTGTATGGGGCCAGAACAGAGGTGTATGAGTGTCCTTACATGACAAAAGGACTCATGTATATTTAGTGTGTACAGTTGTGCTGATTGATTTTTCAAAGCTGCCTTTTTCCTCCTTCTTTTTAATTCATACATCAGCCTTTGAGCTGTCTTTGCACACTGCCTTTCTCATGGCAGTTAGCCAGGAAAGAGGATACTGGGATAGTCTGTACTGGAAATTGAAAAGGATAAGGTCAGTTGTTCTCAGCCCACAAAGGAGGACATAACAATCAGTTGTCAAATCAGGAGATTAGAGCATCTGAAGTTAAAGATGTCCGAAATAGATCATAAACACCTCAAAACTCTTCTGTAACAAGTGCATGGAAGACATGGGAAGCAGCTGTGCTAGCTGTTCCTTCATGTTTGAGAGAAAGTGTCATCTTTCAAAAGCCTTTTGATAAAGTATCTTACAGTTCCAGCAAAAACAGCATGCAGAGACAACTGTCTGTGGAGTACTGTTGCCTCCTCACTTGCTCTCTGGTTAGGAATTTCACATCTAAGTGGGAAGATACCTACGGGGGAAGGCAGAGAGTAGAGAAAGCTAAAGGGATTTAGAAGAGCTATTCTTTGTCTCCTCTGAGCTGCAAAGTGTTTCAATAACTGGTCTCCTGGTAAAAGATTTGTTCCGTGTATATGTTCACAATATCATCATCAATTTCACAAACCAGAAGTACCTGGGAGTGTATGTATAAAGCACTGATTGCAGCCAGCAGTTCTCAAAAGGTACTGGCATGCCAAAGCTAGTGCACAGTATGCAGGACTTTAATACAAGTTGGGTAACTCAAACTGAAGATGCAAACAGTGATGTGAATAATTAGTTCTGCAGATTTTTGCATCTGTATCTGAAATGTTTCAGCTGCCCTGTTCATGTGTACATAAGGTTGAACTATAATGCTGGATCAAAACAGACATAATCTGGGAAAATGCAAGGCAATGTGTAACCTCCCTTACTGGCAGCTGTCTCCTCAAAGAGAGAACAAAGAAAAATGCAGATGTGGTCTCTAGGAGTGTAGTGGACATTTATGACTTTAATATGGGTGCTGTGTATAGAGTTCTTTATGAAAGAAAATAATTAGAGATGTTAAGCTGAAGTCAGGGGGAGACTTGAAATTGGTTTAGGTAGACACTGTAACACAGACTGTTCTCTTAATGGCAATTGGTCCTATATATATATATTTATGTTTAGGGTGGAGGCCTGCTGACTGAGTCAGGCTTTGAATGACTTAATCCAAGGTACCACTTCTTGGATTTGTTAGGGATCACTTTAACAATGTAACACCCAATATTAATTTGGAATTGAGCAGAAATAAAATGCTGAGGCTAGCTGAGATTCCTGTCACGTTTTATCAAAGCATCCATTAATTGCTGAGGACAAGGGTTTGAGTTAATCCAGAGATGGAATCCAGAGATGGGTTTGAGTCTTGACTTTGTACATGTATTTAAAAGTTCCAGTGTTCTGATATGGAGTGGGTGGAGGGCTACTTGGACCATGATAAATATTTCAAGATGATGAATAAACAAGGAATAGATATTTTGATTTCACTCTGTTTCTGTTATCAACTGCCAATTCGCTATGGTCCCCACCCAAACTGTTAAGGCTAAAGCCAGAGTGCTGAACAATTGTAAACCTCCTCCTGACACTGTCGGCTATGACAGTTACTACATGGAACCAGTTTGCATTGCTGAACAATGCCTCTATCTTTAGGTACAGCTGAAAGTGTTCATGCATCGCTGTTTGTCTCAGTAACGCCCTTAACATATGCTTGGAGTGAACAGCAGATCTATCTGCCTATTGTAGCTGATGAACGCTGTACAGAATGGGGAAATTGATGGAGATGGAAATGTACTTGAAGACCATACTGTGCTCAGCAGTAGTGTGATTTTTTTGTAGTCATCTCTAGTATTGCTTTGAGATCATCAACTTACGGCTGCTTTCTCAGAGAAAGCCATACATAACATGTAGGTAGCATTTCTTATTAATAAACTGTTCAGGTGCTTTCCTGGAGAGGATCCACACATGTGAAGTTTGGGAAAAAAAACCAAACCTCAACAAAAAGCAACAAGAATAAATAAGGATGGAGTAGGAAATGCAAGTCTTTTTCATGAATGTTTTGAGTTTCTGGACTATATCTTTGAGCATGTCTCTGAGGTGATTTCTGGGTGGACAGAAGCCAGATGTGGGCGAGTTGTAAACTGAGTGCTGTGGCTATACGAGGGCATTGTTGATCCTCAGGTAGTCTAAACCTATCTGTCAGCAGGGTTTGGGCTCACTGCTGTGCTAACCATGACTGTGTAGTTTCACATTTGGAGCTAGTTGTGTCTGACAGACCTGGCTTCAGCCCACAGAAGGTGATGAAGGCATGCCCTTGTGCTGGTGAGAAATATTGGAGATCTCTCCCCTGCTGGCAGTGCTCAGTTTATTACTGTGACTCATTCAGTACTGTGGATAGATATACTACAGTTACATCCACGAAGGTCCGGAGAATCTATGAAGATCATCTGTATATGTAGTGTTGCACTCAATATTAACTTTTTTTTTCTGGGAAAAGAAAAGCATGTTTTGTGTATAATCACAAATACAATTTGTTAACTGAGTTGCTGATATTGCAGTTAATGCAGAATGATTATCTCAGAACTAAATATTATGGAAAACAAAAATGAAGACTATAATTCCAGAAAATATTTCAACAGTAATGGAGTTAAAATTCCACGTGCATGCTATAATACCTACTTTTTCTTTGCGCACCCTTTCGCTGACACTTTGGGTCCTACTGACTCTTGCTCCAGTCTGGAAAAGAAGTTATGGTGTGATATGAATGTTCCATGTCTTCCACTAGGAAGACTGTGATGGTGTTTTTTGAAGGCTTTTTCCACTTACCTTACTATTGCTTTTTACATTTTTTTTCTAACATACTTTAACACTTTCTTCATTAGCTTTAGTTGGTGGGATGTTGATTTCTGTAGGATTTTTGGCATCCATCCCATGTGTGTACTATTCTGCATGACAACCTGTGTCTTGCTGCCTGCCATACCTTGCCTGTATTCACCCACACAATATTGTTATGCTAGAATCATAAATGCTTAATTCTCCAAGAGAGCTACTTGCTTTGGCTAACAAGGATCCCCTTGCTTCATACAAATAAAGCTCTTGTAATATCTAAATGGCAGTGAGGGGCATGGGTCAGTGGGCATGGTGGTGATGGGTTTATGCTTGGACTAGATGATTTAAGTGGTCTTTTCCAATCTTTATTATTCTAATTTGGGAGCATCACACCATAGTTTATGTAGGGTAGGACACAGGGATTAAACGGATGGTTGTACAACATGATTAAACAAAGATAAGCAAAATAAGATAGTGATTAAACAATCTCCACCTGATTGTTTAAAAATTGCTCTGACTAAGGGGTAAAGATGAAAGAGAACTCCAGGCAGGCTAAGAAAATTTCAGACCAGGCCTGAGGCCTTGCGAGAGTTCATACGGAGTCTGGAGTCTGTTACTGTCCTTGGCAATACTGTATATGCTGAGTTTAAATGGAGAAGACTGAAGAGAGTGAGACAATAACTGCACCCATCCACAATGAGGTAGAAGCTTCAGAAAACTGGTAGTTGAGCCCTCTGCTTTCTTTTGATGAATCCTTGCATTTCCAGCAGTTGTGCAGCCCTTCGTGATCTCACAGTGAGGTGGAGCTGCTTATAGCAGTGGCTCAGATGAATATAAGAATACAGGTTTTCTTGCTGCAACATGTTCCCTTCTTGTGAACTGTAGCATATCAATTGATATCTGCTGTTAATAACAAAAGGTTTTTGATAGACTTCTTGTATAAGTTAAGGGGCATTCTTCAGATGCAAGGGCATACACAATTGGTATAAAGCACTGGGAAACTGTGTCCAGCTTGTGTACATATCAGTAAATGTGCAGGGGACAGGTCTTCCATCTTAGGGTATGTTTTACTTCAGTATGTGGGAAAACAGCAGAATCTACATATATATTCTTTTCCAGATGTTATGAGGGGACACTGAACTAGCTTGCACAAACCCTAGGAAATGTCCCATCCGCAAGAGGGAAGGATTACTTGTGATAGCCTCTGCACACTCCAGTGTGTTGGGCAGTGTTTTCTTCCTCTTCTCCCTCCCTCTCAGATGCATGGCTATCCTTCACATCTGGACAGTTCCATTTCTCTGTTCAGTGAGGCACTCAACCATTTTGTCTAATTATATCTGATGTTTTACTCATAGTATCATGCTCTTCTTCTGAGGAAATGAAAAACAGATTGTTTCCTTGGCAGCAAAGAATAACAAATGTGCTGCATCGAATAGCTGTTAGATGAAAAAGGGCTCCAGGCTGCCTCTGTGCCAGGCAGTGCTAACGATGCTCTGACAGGCAGGAGGCTGCTCATACCGCAATACAAGCACTGCTCCCTTGATGCATAAAACTGCTCTGAACTGAAGTCAGCGTTACTTTTCTGAGGGGGAGTGGTGGATATCTGACTAGGCAGAGGGTGCTAAAAATTTCCTGGGTGGTGTAATTTGTTTAAAAGAATTGTCATTAAAAAATAAAAACAAAATAAGCACACTCCATTATCTGAACACATTTTTATTTTGAGGTTACTAAGGCAAGTTCCATTTATATATTGGCCTTGATGCAACTAAAAAATAATGAACAACTATCTCTGAATGCAGGAAAAAAAAGTACTTATACATATTTATAGAAATAAAAGGATATTTAAATACAAAGTACAGTGTAATAATTTGCCTTTACCAAAGCAGGATATTTCCTCAGTGGGCTTGAATTTATTTATTCTTTTGCTGTAAACTTCCCCTTAAAGAAAAACAATGTGATATCTTTTGTGTCATTCAGTGCAATTACACTTACCCTACTTGATAAAAACTCTGAAATTTGGCTAGTTTTGTGATTATAATGGTGTTTGTGCCATCTCTATTCTTGTATTTCACAAAATGTTTAATATTCCTTGAGTCCCTGATACTGAGGTATTTTTTTAAGTGTGGGAAATAATGTAGGTGAATGTTCAAAGCTTTTTTTAGAGGAGGCACAAGTCCAGAAGTTGAATTAGTTCTTTTAACATTTGCAAGTACTGACTATTAGAACAGAGTCACAAAGATCGGAGAATGAGAGGAACTATTAAAACTTAAATCATATCTTGACTTTGTGTAATTTGATGAAATCTTTTACTGACTGTCAGCTTTTCTCTTAGAACTGAGTGTTTCTGGGCATTCTCATTGCTTCTTGTAGACAACTGAACAATGCAAATCCTGGAGTTCTTCACTGGTGCCCAGTGCAGACTTTTTTGCAGTAAAAATCTTTTACTGAATTCACTTGATAAAATACTTTAGCCAGCTCTGCCATGATATATATTAAGCACCCTATCTTTTCAACTATCACTACTTCTTTTTGGCCAACAGTACCTAATTTTAGTGAGAAGTGAAAAATGTGAAACCCATGATGACTTGATATTATGTGGGTGAAACTGCCTTAGTTCCAGCTGGGATTTTTTTGTTTTGGTTTTACTTTCTTCTGATGAGAATCTTGCATCATTCATTTTTTTCTGCTATGCCAGCTCACTGTTCAGGCTGAATTACTAATATCTATCTTATTTTCCCATCAGATTTCCTAACCACAAATCTGTGTTTTTTTTATGACTACTGAGCCATTTCATTACTGCATCTGTGCAAATGGATTTTGCTCTGCTTCTCTTTTGTTGGAGGTCAGACATGGCACTATTTTTACATCTTGCACAGACAAAAACCTGCCCTTCTGTTGCTACATTATATCACTGTCCAAATGGAAAGCCAGTAAACAGTGTCTATCCTCACCATCCAGAAAACTTTATCAAATATACTTGCTCACATACTCTAGTCCCCAGCTTGGTCATGAATTTCAGCTTTGAGTCATCACTATTACTTAGTCACATTAGAAATATGAGGGAGGAATGTGTTCTTGTTTTTGTGTGCAAAACCAATATTTATTGGAGATGGAAAAAAGAAATCAAGACAGAAAACATACTACCTTTCATATTCTCATAGCCTAACATCAGCCTCATTTGGGTTGTGGCTTTGCTGCAGTCATTACCTCTGGGCCAGACTTCTCTAACCTGGGATATCTCAGCAGAAGAGTGCTGATGAGAGGCTTCTGTGATTGCCTACTTCAGTCCCAAGAGTTGGACGTCATGGTTCATTTCAGCAAGTAAAGTCTTCCTTAACCTCTGTCCTCGAGGAGGATGAATAGCTGGAGCTCTTAATTGCAAAGGAATAAAATGCATGCTATTTCATAGATATAGATTTGAGTGCTTGTAACAGCAAGCCTTGTTTTAAACAGTAGTAGAACTTTCTTATTTTTCTGTTTTTTAAAATGCAGTTAATTAATCTCTGAAAGTAGTCTTTAAAAAACTTTATTGTTCCATGCAGCCCAGCTTTCCTGCCAGCTCAAATATCTCGACATATTCACACAGCTGAAGTAGGCGTTTTGACACGTGTACACATCATTTTTGTATACTCACTGGGGATGACTCTAGTGCCTGAGGTTTCTTTTAAGACTCTGAAAAGTCTTTGGCTCTGTGCAAGACTGCATTCCTAAACAGTATACCAACTCTGAGGTTCAGCCCGTGTTTACTTAATTTGAAAGAGAAATTTTTAATATCAAAAGGAAAACAGTCCTTCAGCATTCCACATAGGTAGATTCTATTTGCCATTTAAAAAAACAACAACAACAACAAAAAAACCCCAGAATAAAAAACCCCAGAATAATAATGACAGATGGAATTGCTTTCTCAGTGGAAGAATCAAAATTACAGTGGAATCATAGTTGTGGGATGACAAACAGATAAGTACGAAGTGTTTTGCAGTCAGACACAATCAAGAAGACATTCTTAATTAGCTCTTTCTGAACACAGAAACGATTGGTGGTGAAGGGTATATTTCATTCTTACTGGATAATTAAGTAATATATTCAATGTTATAAGGAGATTGGTTGTCATGGGCCAAATTTTCAGCTGGCTTATGTCTCGACTTCTAAAGTGATGGTCTAACTGTCAGCAGTGGATGTAGCCCTGTCCTTCTGAAAGATATTTCTTGTTGATGGCCCTCTGAGGCTGAGCTAACTTCAAGCTGCTATAGAAAAGGCTATTCCACTTTCACTGCTGCGTCTGTGTGTTCATATCCATCGTTTGCTTTGACACTAACAGTCATGGAGCAAGCTGATCTGACTAATCACAGAGTCACTGGGGTTGGAAAGGATCTCTAGAGATGACCTGGTTCCACCTCTTGCTACAGCAGTTCCCTACAGCAGGTTGTGTGGGTAGGCATCTCTAGAAAAGGAGATATTCAAGTTCATCCACAGCCTGTCTGGGCAGCCTGTTCCAGTGCTGTTACCCTCACAGTAAAGATGATCTTCTTCATGTTTGTATGGAACTTTGTATCTTCCAGTCTGTGTCCACTGCCCCTTGTTCTGTTTCTGGGCGCCACTGAAAAGAGCCTGGTTCCAATTACTTGACTTCCATCCATTAGATACTTATAAGCACTGATAAAATCCTCCCTTAGCCTTCTCTTCTCCAGGCTGGACAGAACCTCAGGTCTCTCAGCCTTTCCTCATCCAGGCTCCTCATCTTTATGGACCTCTGCGGGACTCTCTCCAGTAGTTCCCTATCTTCCTTGAGCTGATGAGCCCAGAACAGGATCCAGTAGTCCAGATGTGGCCTCAGCAGGGCAGAGCAGATGGGTGAATCACCTCTCTTGACCTGCTTGCCACACTCCTTTTCTCTTTTTTAATGCACTCCAATGCATGCCTAAAAATGACTACTTCTTTTTGGTTGTTCCCTTTCTGCCAGCTTAGCTTATTTTTTGAACTGATTGTGTGGTCACGTGGTTGGTGGGATTTTTTACAGGTAAGGCAGCAAGAATATGCCCAGGGAAAAGACAAGGCACTTCTTTCATTGAAAGTCCATGGACTGGTTTAGGACATCTGTGAAAATGCTTTGTTAGATAGGCAAACTGGGAACTTGTACTTGCTGATAGGAACAGTAAAACTCCCATGTAGTGGGACTGGACTCTTATTGAATAAATCTGCTGATGCTACAAAAGACACAGCTGTCAGTGTAAAATGTGTGTATTGCAGGAAGGAGGAGAACAAGGAACAGACACAATCCATTGTTTTATACAGTTAAGATTTCTGATACTGAGGAATTAGATCTATTATATATAATATACATTCTGAAAATTGAAGTGTGTGGCATATGGAGCACGTAGAACACCTTCATGAACTGATGAACTTGAAATTGGAAGGGGATAGGGGAAAATATCTTTCAGTAGTTGCTGGATTTTGCTCTTCACAAGTATGTGTTATAAGTGGCATGCTCTAGCAAGAACAATGATCACTAGAAAAATGGTGCCATTAGAGATGATTTTAAGCTCAGGGTTTACTGCGTTATTATTCCAAACTTATGAATGTGTTTTTATTTTTAAAGATTTCTTTCATGGACTGTCAACTGTTCCTTTTAGGAATCAAGAAGGAATCTTTCCAAAGCCAAATGAGGATATATTAGTTTTACTCAGGGTGAGCATGACATGAGTGCTCTTTCCTGCAAGAATGACCCTACTTATTTGTCTTCTACTCAGCAGTTTATCTGTTTTTACAATGAGCCAAATAGATTCAAAGGGGAGAAGGGCTGATCCATTTGTTTTCTTCCCACACAAGATGCATTTCAAATATTTTGCACTTTTGCAAGTGCTGTGCAATCACTCATTCAGAGACATTCAGCCCACAATATTTAGCCCTGACAACTGTGCAGACATGAAGATAGAAGGTGCTGCTTTGTTGTTCTGAATCACCTCATGAAGAGAAGCCAATCCAAACAGATTTTATTTGGGTGTAAGATTTTTTTCTGGCATTATTGCCAAGACAGCTTCATGCTCAATTAAAAACAAAACACGCTGAAGCTCTAAACCTTTTAGCAATTCCAGATTTCCTAATGATGTCAAATTGGGCAATTCCCCACCAAGGAGACATCATTTATTACAGAGGCTGACATCAGTGAGAGACTGTATTCTGTTGTCAATGCTCTTTACTGGGACACAGGAGAACTAAACTCAGTTTTTATCTTCTCTGTGCAACCTTTGTGTGACCTTGATAAAACCACCCCTCTCTTTCTTGACATCATGATATTTAGTGTATTTTCAACTCATGTGCTGCATAGTAACTTCTGGAAAGAATGGTTATAGTGCTTTGTGAGAATCTTGTCACCATTAGCAATGTGCTTTTGCAATTTAGAAGGCAATTTAATTCTAGATTATATGTAGGGTAACACTTCACCAATGCAGGGTACTGAAATGTGCAGGGCTCTACAGAACACAATAAATATGCAAGACCTCTCTGTCCTGTAGCATTCCACTTCTCTAACACTAGTTTGCTCTCATTCGGGCAATTCACTGAGGAAGTGCCAAAAGTGTACTTTCATGCCTAATAGTCATTTTGATTGTCATCTAAAGATGGTCTCTGTCACTAATTACATCTCTTCAAGTGCTGTAGCTGTTAAAATTGGGAAAATGTTGATAGCAACCAAAACTTGTAAGAAGGGTAGTACCTTTACTGATAAACTTCTTAGATTATACTGTGGAGTGCAATTCCTATCAAATTTCATGGTTTTAAAGGTACTTGATGTTTCCATGTTTACCCTATCGGAAGTGCTTATTTCCACAATTTTTTTTATAACAACCTGATTTTTTTTTCCTTTAAAATAGTGTCACTGTCTCCCAAATGTCTGTTTGAACAAATGGTTTTGAACCAAAAAGTAGAAGGAAACTGCAGAATGTAGGTCAACTCAAAATGAAGGATTTACAGTTTTCTTGATGAGATTGGTTCTAAATCAGTTCTCATCCATCAGGTTTTTGTAATTAAATGTTGTTCCATCTAAGTAATGCATCAAGAGAAATATTGTTTCTGTGAAAATAAATGTAGGTAAATTTGGTCTCAAACTGTTGCTTCAATCTGGAAAATGGCTTCACTCCATTGTCTTTTCCAAAAATTTTTACTTTTCTGGCAATTCTTGTGACAGCAAAGAAAGCTCAGAAACTTCAGGAGACAGCCTCTTGTGAAATCATAGTCTTATTTTCTAAGGGGAGAGAGAGTGCGGAAATGCATGATAACAGCAGGGAAGTTGCACTCTCCCAGAGTTTACTGGGTTTGTGCACTGGGTGAATATCTGTACTAATGTTCAGCAGTAACTTTTTTTTGCAGGAAGTCCTGCTGAAACCACTGGGAACAGTATTTTAGGTAGGAATGAGAACTGCTGAAGGGTGAGAAACATAGGGAGTTATATTTGCCTGGAATTAGGACTGAGACTGCCTTTTGCTTAGTGGCAGAACTCAGATTTAGTTTGAACGCTCTGCACCTTTTTTTCCCCTCTTCAAATATTTATGTGGACATTCTCCTTAGCTTCCAGGCTGCTGCCAGTATCTGGTGGTGGCCAAGCTACCGTGCTTCCTGGCTGCAGCATGCAGCTCTTGCTGGCTAGCAGGACACACAAATGGATCCATGTTTTTAGATCTGTTTATGTCATGGCTTCTGAGGAACTGCAACAACCTCCCATGTGTACAATCCCATCCTTGACCTTGCATTAATTGGTCTTTGCACTGCTTCAGAAAATCTTTGTGCTCCTGGCAGGTGAACATCATAGCCAGATGACAGACCCCAAAATGCCAACCCAAAATGTCGTAGCCTGGGAGCCTAACTTGTTCTTTATACTTTAATTAGATTATAGAGCAATTTGGATTATTTGCAGTAGTGATAAAAAGAAATATTTTTTTTTCTCAGAAGATGGGTGCTTTTGTTGACAAAGAAGAGAGCATTTAATTACTTTTTTTGATGCATCAAACCTTGGTATTAATATAAGTGTTGACTGTGTTTCCAAGATATATGCCTGTTGATAGAATAGCCTATATCTTTGTACGTCACTGGTAGAAGATAAGTTCCAGCTTTGGATTATGCAACAGAGCGTCTCAGAGCTTTGTAGCAGGTTAAAGGCTCTCACATCAAATCTTTCCATGGTGAGATGCAGAGTCATGCTGGCATTGATTGTTCCATAGTCTTGACAAGGGAATTTAATGGACTATTTATCTATCAACATTCATGCCCCACTGATCATGGCTGTGCTGGGCAGTGAGAATCATGCTTTCAACCAGTCCTGTGTTGTGACGACAGGCTATGCAATATACCTGCTGTGGAAGTGCTTGGTCAGAGCAACAAAGATGGAACACTGGCTAGACAAGTGATGGATTCCTGTACGTCCACAACTTGCTGTAACTGCTCTGTATTTAACTGAGCAGTATGATTGCTCTGACACCCTTCCTCAGCCAGGATTTAAAGGACCACACTGGTATCACAGACTGGGCAAGAAGAACATTCCATGCCTTCACTTCTTAGGGAGCTTTGACTTGCAAGGTTGTGGTGCAAATGAGTTAGATTTCTTTTGTGCGTAACCAAACTGGAGGATGCGGATGTTAAGACCTGCAGTTGCACAGTAATGCACAGAACCTGGGCTCAGATCAAACTTAGTATGAGGAAACACCATGCCCTGTTGGAATTCAGGTCTGTGCCAACAACCGGTTCACTTGCTGAAGTTTCTACTGATTTGCTTTCTAAGAATGTTGTTGTACAACTCCAAGCAAATTCGAGCAGGACCAGGACCTAACTCCTGTTTGTGTTTAACTTTTGCATATGCACCCTGATACAGCCTCTGATAGTGACTAGGGGAGGAGTAGAAATGGAATATGGTACTTCAGGTGTGAACAAATAAAGAAACCACAAAATGCACTTGCTTAGCCCCATTCCGTGCAATGTGATTGCCACAGGTTCTGCTTCAGCTCCAGCATAATCGAATATTTGCAAGAGTTAATGTGGGTCAGAGGATGAGAAAGATAAGTGAATGTAGTGACACATGGTGGGGAAGGAATTGGATGCGAAATAGGAATGCAGTGTTTGGACAAGAAATGCTGCTGTACTGAGCCAAAGAAATAGGCTCAAGATCAGTCAACCAGAAGACGAAAAGCTTTAAAGGCAGAAGAAATGCTAAAGTTAGCATGTGTGGCTTACTATAAATTGGGGTAATCTGAAACAGATATTCTCTGAAGAATATTTCCAATGTTCCCTGGCTCTGCTCCAGGTACTTCAAAGCTCTGTTATCAGTGAATTGTGGTCCCAGTGTTAGGAAAGCTGGGCGATGTTCTAAGGAAATGTCAACTTTAGATCACAGTTTCCTCTCATTTCTGTGAAAAGAGGTCAAATTAGCAAAAGCACTGCCCACACGCTGTCTCTATCACAGTCCTCCATGGCCTGCTTTGTTAATGCTTGAGCTAATCCTTAGGCTAGGGAAGAAAATTGCTTTGAAACAGTAGGCTATTTAATTTAGGAAGCAAAGTTTAAAATAATACCCCAGCGATGTGTTGCCAAAAATCTGCTGGGCTGTAATGTTTGTTAGAGGCGTGCAGAACAATTAAAGGAAGTTTTAATGTCTCTCCTCCACTTCAGGATCCTTCCTTCCTTGTGGGTCTTTTGGGGCATCAGGTAAACCTATGTGGGTGCTAATTAGTACAAGATTTAATGAGATAATTGAGGTGAACTTCTATCGTGTCCTCTACAGGCACCAAGATATGACTCTCTTGTCTAAACAATACCCACACTGCTCTTCACCACTTGCTTCTCAGTGGTCTGACACAGAGGGCTTGGAAAAGTTTATTTTTCCTTTTTACGTAACCAGTCTGGTTCACAAATCCAGGTATTGCCTGTGTTAAAACACTGAAATTGCTCAGCTTGCCATGGGTCAATTGTGCTAATTCAGAAATGGCTTTGACAGCAGGTCACATGTAGGAGACCTTTTAGAAGTTAAACATTTCAGTCTATGAATGGTTGGTGTAGGAGAGATCATTAAACTGTCTCACTTGAGTTTGTCTGAATTTCAGTGGAGCTTGATGTTCATTGTGAAGAAAATTTGATGTTTTAAAATAATTTCAGATTTCTTCCTGGTCACCCTCATAACTGACTGATCTAGGGCAGGAATATGCTGAATCTGTGCCTCGACATGGCACAACCCAGCATCTCAAATAAGGATCTGTGGAGGTGTCTGTATAGCTATTGATAAGCATCTAAATTGGGAATCCCTTGGTCCTTGCTGTGGATACAGTTGCGTCTTGGTCAAGTATTTCTGTTGGCACATGCTTACTCCTCTTAAGGACACTTAAAAGTGTTGCCATGTTGGATAGGTAAAGGCAGTAACATCTCCTGACTGAACCAAACTGAATATGACAGGAGCTGGATTTTCAGAATTTCATATAGTACAGTGGTTGAGAAGAACAAAGATAAGTCATACTAAAAATCTATATAGGTTATATCAATTAAGCTCTTTTCAATGGTATATTCTGTGACAGAAGCAGAAGGAAAAAATATAATTAAAATCTATTTGATATCTTGGTCTAAAAACAGTTCCAAAGACACAGGCTTTGAAAACATATGATGAAAGGAAATCAAAAGATTGCACTGTTTCAGATCTGTTTATTTTTGTTAGCTCTGGGAGCACCAGCAACTGACAGACATAATCATATGCTTCACTGATCACAGATGTAGCTGAAGCAATGATACAGGTGGCCCTTACAAAACCCTCAGAGAGCCACCGTGCCCTCGCCAACAGTCTAGACCTTCAGTGCTGTATTCCTCCACACAATCAGGTCAATACAGGTCAATCTTAGTCAGAGATACACACACAGGCAGTTTAGATACACAATCACATTTATCACAGGTGATTTACCTTTGTTACACAGTTTTTAATAAGAAAAAATGTTCCATATAAAGAGGTGAAAATTTTAACACCACTGTTCCCCAGCAGTTCTTTAGAATTACAAGACTAAGTCCTGATGTGATATGGAAGGCCACACTGGGGGCAAAACATCAGACCAGACTTGCATGAGAACAGAAGGATGGTTCTGTATTACCCAGCTGGAATGATGAACCATGAATCACGCTCAAGAGAGTCTCAAATATTCATTCACACATACTGTTTGTCTGGGGGAAGGATAGATGAAAAAAAAATTTACAAGTAAGAGATGCTAGGCACTTTGTTTACTGCTCTAATAATAACAGAAAACTCAAATACTCTGCTGAGTACACCATTGAGTCCCGTGTGGAGCTGAGTAGAATAAGAGTAAGAAAGCTGAAGTAACTGGCAGACAAAGAACCCTGTGGATTTGGAAATATGTGGTTGAAGCAGCTTCTTTGCATTTTTTACTGCCAGTGGCAAGCTGGTGCTGGTTCTAGTCTTAGATTTTTGCTTTTGGCTCAGGGATCCCACCCTGAACAGTGCGGAGTAATTGCTGCTCCCAGCCAGCACTAGTCTTTCAAGCATGATCTAAAGGCTCATCTCTTGGAGATTAAGTTGCTTGTCTTTCAAGGCTTGTCTTGCTTTTTTTTATCACTCTTGTTATTTTAAAGGGTGAAAAAGAGAGCATGGCCAACTATGAGTACTGAATGACTTTCCAAAGGTTAACCTTTGTTCTCTAAGTTATTTATGAATCGCCAGCTATTCAGTTTGTTCAGTTATTGTGAATCATTTCATTTTGGATTTGGAAGTTTGTCATGAGCTATTTGCTCTGTGTTCAGGTAGTCTGACTAGTGGGATATGACTAGTCTGCAATTTTGCTGACTGGAATGCTAATAAATGGGAGGAAAGAATTCATATTTTTCTTTAGGGTGACTTCTTTAACTCTTGCATAGGAAAGCTTTCATGTGCAAACAAGCTACTAAAATACTCACTAGATTTTCTCTTTTAGAAAATGGTCCAATGTACTCCAAGTCACTTATTTATAGATGTTGGAAATAGTTAAAATTGCTTCTGAAGGTAGTAGAAGTGGTTTTCTCTTCAAACAAGCATTTAAATAGCTTATTTGGCGAGAGTGGACCATCATAACATTTCATTGGGGCAGAAGATGCTCCTTTTTTGTTAGATGTACAATGGTTGCAATCTCATGAATATGAGATCCCTAGGGATTTGTGCTTCTTAGAAACAGAAATTCCTCCAAATCCCTGCTCTCCTGTTCCCAGAAATGGATCCAAAGAAGTAGAGCTCATGAAATTGAATAAGTGACTACATCTATCGAACAGATTCATCTTAGACTAGGTCTCCAATTTATTGTAACAGTTCTCTGCCGAGGTATAGCTGCAGAAAAGTAAATTCAGGGCTCTGTGGATGGAAACAGTTTTTGAGGAAAAGACCCACTGTCACAATAAGTAAGGAAAACTAGTTATTATATTTAAAGTACATTGGGAGGTTAGCTTCATCATTTTTCTTTCTTCCTGGTTCTTTTACCATTTAAGCTCAGTGAAAGTGTAGCAGACAATAATAGGCTGTTAACTTTCCTGAGTTTGATATGGTAATAGAGAAATGACTGCAAGAATTTAGATTTCAGGAGAGGTAGGGGCATGCTTTTTCTTAGAACGTTGCCGTGGGCTTGCTCCTTCCTAGAAGTTGTCCTCTGTGGCACAATTTAATGTTTCAAAGACTCCCCTTTTCTATTTTAAAAATGCTTCACAATTACAAAGTAAAGAGCTTGTCATCTTTCCTTATCAGGGAGGAGAGCTGAGGGGTGGTACTGTTGTGTGATCCAACCTATTAAGTACTTTCTGCAATTACTGCAATTGAAGACTACACATGATTTTGGAACTCTTAAACAGGGAGTTGCCTTAAGCTGGGCATGGGCTGAGAGCAGTCTCTGTTGCCAGTGGGCCAGCCAAAATGCAACTGATTAATGATTGCACCATTCGCTGTTGTCTTCTTAATGGTAACTGAGTACATCTCTCACATCTCTCCTTGCTACTGTGTAGCTACAGGTGTGGCCTAGGGCACGATTTTGCTGCGGACAGTTGTTGAAATATGAAAGTCTGAAAAGCAATGGTTATGTTATCTCCTCTAGAAGCTGGGTATCTCCCCTTGCCTCTCCCATCCTGCAATTTGAGCTTTCTTCCTCAGCCCTATCTTTCTTGCCACTTACTGAGAGTTACAAAGTGCAACCTTGCTGAGAAGGGTCTGGATAGGAAAGCCTGCCTCTTATTGTGAATGTGCCCCAAAAGCCCTCAGAGACCCCTGGCCCTTCTCTATAATCTTTAGAAAAAGATAATGTGAACAGGATATGGTGAATATACATATGTGTCTGGGGACAGGAAGGAAGAATATTTCCAGAAAGAGGGCTCAGAAATGCTGTTAGCTTGGGACATCCTTTTGCTATCTCCCTTGTTAGCTGGGGAGATCCCTGCACATCCTGAAACACTGTTTCTGTTTTAACTCTCACAGTTTCTCTATGTTATTGCAAGCAACTTTCTCTTTTTCATTACCTTGGTATTGAGGAGAAATTTGCACGCAGTCATTGTTTGACTAGATGATGCAAAGTTGAAGATGTGAGGGGAAAAAAAAAGATTAAAAATAAGGCAATTCTGGATGCTGGCCCTATTCCAGCATCTATAATTGTCCAGGCTTTGATCTTCTACATAAGTCATGGTTCACATCACCGACAGAAAAGTATCTTCATGTTCAAATTTAAGGATATATCATCCCAGTTTTAGCCTTAAAATTATCAAAGATCTTTACAGAGAGCCGGTGTGGCCAAATTAACACAAGATACAATATTTTAAGTAAGGGAATAGTAAAATGATAAATTCTCATGGCTGGTTTTATAAATGAGTCAGCAAGATTCATCTTAAAAAAAAAAAAAAAAAAGCATATGATTTGCTTTGGATATCCCCTGCATGAAGGGAGGTCACTATTTTCTAGTGGGCAATGCATTGCTGGGTAGTCCATGAAAGATGTAAGCTTTTCTGTTTTGCTCTGTTTGCTACCTTCTCAAAGTAGTTCCTCCATTTCTCCTTTTATAAAATGTGGAAAAAATCTTTCCATCTGATCTTAAAAACACTTTTAAATTTAACATAGGATAAGAGTTTTGCTTATAGCTCATTTTGATTTAGGAAAAAAGCAAAACAAAAACATATTTCCGGAAGCCACTTTATCTCTTGTTTATCTCTTGTAGTTCTTGCCCTATTTCCTGAGAATGACATATAAGACCAATTGTGATGACACGTGCTTTCTGAAGGAAGATGACTTATGTTGTGTCATTTGAGAATCCTGAGCACACTTAACGTACTTTGGACTTCTGGGTAACTCAACAAAACTAAGCACAATGTTGATATTGGTTATGATGATTCTACATGGACTTTTTCATTAAATATGTTTGGAAATACTTTCTTGTTTCTGTTTTCAGCTCCAGACTGAATCAGTCAGATTCAGGCCAGATACTTTGTTTTTTTTAAAGTAATTGTTCAATTCTGTGTGTATCTGTGTGTGGGAGTAACTGTATGCACGGCTAATGTGACTCAGGATCAAAAGTCTGGGTTGACTATGACTGGGCTTCTAATTTCCTCCTTAGTAAGCCACCCATCCTTTCTCTGAGTCATTCTCCAGCAGACAGCTAAAAATGCAAAATTAGAAAGTATAAATGTACTGGGAGAATTTACTTGTGAGAATCCTGCAAGCAGAACCTTTTTAAGCTTTGTGAACTGTTGTATTAGCAGCTATCTCAAGAGGTCCCCCTTCCAATGTCCAACTCAGATGCCTCCAAAGATATTCATAAATAATTCAGTCTGTAGAACATCTGCAAATACACTTGGTCTGAATGTGTTGTGGGCTGGCAAACATATCCACTATTTTTTGTTAAATATTCCCTGTGTGCACAGTTGCTAATGATATTTGGTGTTGCATGCCCTAGGAAGATGAACAAGGGCTACCAAACACCAGCAATGTCAGCTGTTATACACATAGGCCTTTCTAGAGAGTAATGCTCCTTGTTGCTAGAGGCCTTTGGCACTCCAGGCAGAGGTTGAAAATGAGACTTTCACCAGATGCATTTCAAAGGAAAACTGAAGACTTGAAGAATACAGAAGTGATAGAATAAGTCACTCTCCTGACTCTCTCTAGTCTTTATTGTGGCACATGGAAACTCTTTCAAAGGGTGGGCTGGGAAGTTGCTTATTAAAAGCTTAGATCATTCATCAGACTACTGAGCTACACACTCCTCTCGGTTATTTAAAATCTGTTGAGATAAAATACTGGCATGAAAAAGGCAGGGCTGAATAAAGCTGAGATCACCGTGTACATGAACAAAAGGAGCACACAATCTATCATCAGTGCCTTTGGAAGGAGTTGAGACAGTCCTTTCTGATTGCATAGATTTCTCCCGAGTGTAAATCCCTTCACACTCTGGCCTAAAGCTCATTGTTTCCACACCCTGCACCCTCTTAATTGCCACCAGACTCACATGTTTTGTAACACTGCGTTACTGCACTTCACAAGAGAATAAGTGATACAAAGGGATGAACAGTATGAAAAGATTGGACTGTAACACAGAAATGAATAAGAAGACAGTCTGATAGCATGAAATTCCATCATTACTCTTTATCCTACTTTTTTTTTTGCTGACTTTAGTTTTTATCATAATTATTAACTAAATGTTAAAAAATAAGTTAAAAATGTCTATTGGTGGCATTCCTGGAATTCAGTTTTGCTGTCCAACAAATATAGGGAAAGTTTTAGAGAAGATACGTTCCTGTCTGAACAACATGAAACATTTATTAATTGAAAATAAAATAATAATTAAAAAAACACTTGAAGTGTAAAGTATTTAACTCTAGCATTCAGAATTACACTTAGTTTCTCTGTTTCCATTTCCTTTTCTAAGTGGAATGATATAACTGTCTGTTCTTGGAGGCCATAATAGTTATGATCCTCGAAGAAGCTCACCTATCAGGCTAATAGGTACAAGAGATCCTCAGCTGTTCTACTGAATTCAACAGGAGTTTTGTTTTTAATTTCATAAAGAGAAGATTTTTTTCATAGAGGGTGAGAAGCCAATACTAAAGTGTACTCTGTACGTTAAACTTCACCAAAAACTGCAGATAGCATGCTGAAGTAGACAGTATTATTCAGCAAGCAAAACAGAGGATGAGAAATGCCCTATGACAAGGCCAGATAGCAAATAGTTGCAATTGCCCTTTAAAGATAGCTTTTGTACAGTCATCAATCTATCTAATTAATATGCCTGAAAGTAGCTTGAGTTTTCCTGAGGAAGAGTTCATAAAAGCTATGCAAGAACTCCCTGTTAAATGCAGCTGTTATGTTAGCACTGGGCTTTACTTTTCTGAAGTAAATTAAGGATGGATGGCTATCTGAAATCTTACCTGACCTGCTTAAAACCCCTACATCTGAATGATCAGGTTAGATAACTTGTGTTAGTCCAATAATGTTACTTTTTTTTCTACAAACAAGTAGATGGCTTAAAACCTTGCTTAGGCTGAACCAGCTAAAGGTGAAGATTTGATGCTTTTATGAAGGAATGAAGTTATCCTGAAGAGATGTAGTATCTATAATTTCTTCCCCTCACTCAGAACTGCAAGCTAGGGGCACTTGTTTCAGTCAGAATTCCTATTTGGGCATTGCCATTTAAACAGCTAATTGGTATACGTTTCTTTCTAATGGTGCTAATGCTGGCTGAACTGGGAAAATGTGTGTGATTAATGTATCTGCAGGCTTTCAAAACAAGTGTAGTTGAATTATATAACTTCTGGAAGTATTTGGTAGCATTGAATTGTCTGTGGGAGTAGTAGTGTGACAGAACAAAATATAGAGGAATAAAGTTTGTACAACTTTGAAACTTAACAACAGGTGCTAGTTTATTCGCTCTATTGCCCTACTGGAGAATCAGAGTTTCATATTTCAGTGTAGCAGTTGTTCTTAGGTTGAACAGCTCATACAGCATATCCAGTAACAAAGCCCTGGTTACTTTTATGCCTTTCCATTTTTTATTTATTTTCCTTTTCTATATTTCTATTATAATTAAGATAGAATACTGGATAAAGGAAGAAATTTCCAAGCCTTAATATTTCTTTAAATTAACTGTGGTTTGGAAGTGCATTAGTTGTTATCCAGAATATCTTTCTGTCTCTTTATGATAAAGATCTACTATTTATGTTTCACTGAGCAGAAAAATCTCTTTAGAGAAGAGGAAAGAAAAATATGACAAAGAAATGAAAATATGCTTCTAAACCCCACAACTTCTAACGTACCTTAGTGACAATCTTGGTATTAAATCCTGTCTGAGCAGGCTTTCAAGAATGGGTAATTTTTTACTTATGGAGGTGTTTTTATAGAGTGCTTAAACTTAAGGTTCTTGCAGCAGTATCTGCTGACTTTGCTGAAATGTCACAGGTGGGCTTTCCTGATAATGATTTTTACGTACAGCATGGTAATAAATATAAATTAAGTTTTAAAGCATTACGATGAAACAGGAAATTATCCAGTGACAACCTCCCTAACTCCTCAATTGAAGTCACCTGTGATAAAGATGAAGAGCAGTTTCATACAGAACAGCAACTTGGGCAGAAAAATAACATTTCTACCCAAAACTCTATGGAAAAAAACAAAACAAAACAGATTTTATATTATCCAGTCTAGATTTGCTAAGATACCTTGAAATTTAACTCTTGTAATCTTAAAGAAAGGTATGTGGTGGTTTTAGTGGCCACTGCAGCCCCTATTTTCCTCTGCCTCTGGAATAAACAGCCCATGCTGTCCATACAGCAGTGCCTCCCAACACTGTGTTGGTTCACATGTTTAAGGAAGACTCACATGGAAGACTGCTGTCTGCATAATTAACCCCTCTTCTTCCTAGAGCATTTTCACAGACTTCTGTCTTCCAAGTAGTTTGATCATTTAGTTTGTGAAATCCAATGCCAAGTGTCTTTGAAAGACACTCAGTGAGATTTGTAATGCCATTCTCTGCCCAGTCATCAGAGGGCAGAAGCAGCAGCCTTCTATCAGTATCTCAGAAGCATTCAGTCTCTGCTTAGATGCACGGTCATCAGCACCTGAGGTTTGTATTGATGCATCTTGCTGTGAAGGAGTTGTAAGTCATTCAAAACTTAATAACCAGCATCTGGCCCACTATGAGTTTGTGT
The DNA here is from genome assembly GCF_038088225.1 of Cyrtonyx montezumae. Classification (NCBI taxonomy): domain Eukaryota; kingdom Metazoa; phylum Chordata; class Aves; order Galliformes; family Odontophoridae; genus Cyrtonyx; species Cyrtonyx montezumae. The sequence goes on from NW_027071824.1 coordinate 5,668,668, forward strand.
GTGCTCTTCAAGGTGTTCTTATAATACAACGCACGTTTTATCAAGCTGTTCAGTGTTTTAAGTAGTTCAAGCCTTATGAGAACCTCATGCTAGATGCCTCCATCTGTTGCTGTTTTTACTCAAACAGGACAGTCTTTTAGCCTGTGTGTTGCTGGAATGGCATCACAGAGCTTCTTCTGAGCCAAAGGGATTAGTGCAGAGGCAAAATTTCCAGCATCTATTTTCACTCTCAAGTTACACACGTGAATAATGCATGACCTACAATACTGTCTAAATATGCTTAGATAACATTTTCCTATTTCTCACGTGATTTTGTTAAGTAACAGTGTGAGCTGGGTTAGATGGCAAGTCTAGTTTTTTCTATTTCCTTTCCTTAATTTAAATGGGGGAAAAATGTCTAAGCTCATACGAACCAAAATTGCAATGAAGACAGGTAAGACTTATTATTTCTTATTTTAAGTGTGTTTTGTCTGATTAAACAAACAAACAAACAGACAACAATAAGCAAAACCCCCAAAACTTTTTCACTGTTAACACAGTACCTGATAGTTTGTACTTTGTAATGTGAAGTTGCACTGTTTGAGTGGTCAGAAGAAGACATAAGAACCTCTGTCCTTAAACCATAAGCAAACTTCTCCAAGTTCTTTCATACATGAATGGTGTGGACTGTGGAAGATACAAGTTTTATTTGATTTTTACCAAGGATAACTTTGTATATTTTTTAAACATCCACGTAGAATTAAGTTGGTGTTGGGCATACTTGCTCCTGGCTGCAATCATGTAATAGAGTCATAATGATTGAAAAGATCAGTAAAGCTATCTGGTTCAACTATCAGTCTATACCTGTCTCAGTCAGTGTGACATTTGCCCTTTTCTTGAACACCTCCAGGGTTAGTGACTCCACCACCTCTCTAGGCAGCCTGTACCAATACCTCACTGCTCTTTCTGAGAATTATCTCCTAATATCCGACCTGAACCTCCCCTGACACAACTCAAGGCCATTTCCTCTTGTCCTATAATGTAGTGTAAAAAATGATGAGACAATCTAGAAAAAGAAAATAGACTGAGAGCTTTTGAAAGTGAGTAGGTAATTTCTACTGATTATTTTGCAGCCAGTACTGTCAATGTAAACTATTATCAGGGATATTTCACATGCATTGTATATTCAATATAAATACTATAGGAACATGAAGCTGCTACAGTGAGGATATTAAGACCCAAAATATAAGTTTGTGGAAGATTTTCTTCCAGTAGTTTGACTCACAGTTTCCATAAATTTTAGAAAAATAGATTTACTGTATTATATGCACATTATAAGTATTTGTGAATCTATTTCTTCTGATAGACAGATATATTGTCATATATAAATATGCATACATTCTGAATTGAAGAAATATACATATTTATTTACAGAGGGAAAGAAAAAGAATGCTTTCTGCAAAGGATTTTAAGCTACTGTTTCCAGCAGTCCATCTAGGGACGTTCTGAAGATAATTTTTATGCATGAACTTTTATAAAAATGAATGAACTATCCGTGTCATATATTTGTGCAACAAAACAAGAAAAGACAACTTTGTATAATTCAGAGCCAAAAAAATGATTGGAGGATGTGGTCAGCCCAGTTTTACAGCTTGTAGGCCCCGGTGCTCCTTTCAACTTGTTCTGTTCCAAGCACTCAACGCGAACGCCGTCCATGCCCTGGATGGCTTTATTCAATTAGAGCGCTTTCCCAAGGTCTTGGGTCCCTGTGGTGGAATCACGCAGTGCAGACATGTGTATCCGCTGAACTTGAGCCGTATCTGCTGCCAGCTCAGCAGCTTAAGGTCACTTGAGTACTTTCTAAGAGGAAGAAACAACTCCAAAGAATTATCTGCTGGCCTGACTCCTTCAGTCAAGAAATCTGCTAACTTTCTCAACACCCAAACTTCTGCCAGAGCTTTTGTACGCATTGTTTTATCCTGTGTTTACAAGTTGCTTCCTACTGGGCGCAAGCTACAGCTTACATTGCACTCTGCCAACAGATTTTGAGATGACAAGGTTCTAGACCTGAGTGTCTCGCTGCACCTGTGAGCACCTGGTGAGGGATAAAGCAACACATTTCTGGGTCGCTCTCACAAAGAAAGGCAGCGTGCTAAAATGCTCTTTCCATCCCCTTTGAAAACCACTTCCCTGAATATATGTAGTTCTGGCTTTCCGTATCATACCAAAAGAAGTAAGAGAAGATGGTGATTGAATGGAATTAAATATAAAAGGTGAATGAGAGTCATTGGTAGAATGCTTTATCAAAGCAGAAATAGCCTCACTTCAGTATTATTTCATTAATTCATGACTTAGAGGAACTTCAATTGTAAACTAAAACATTGGTTCAAGCATTTAATAAGCTTGTAATTCGTACAGTTTGTTTGTTTTTATCTTCTCAGTGATCATATTGAGACAGCAATAAAACAGTGCACTCTGGTACCAACTAGTTACTAAATAATAATTTTACCGTGTGAAAGCTCAAAGCAGAGCTAGTTATCAACAATGTGCAGAGCTAAATCTCAGTAGCTAACACAGTGAAAAACAGAATGACCCACATCTTGCTTGACCAGTGATTTAATTGTGTGCTACCAAAGCTCTGTATCTTACAGAGTTCATCACAGAAAAACAAATTTTCACTGGATCATCAAAAAAATGTTTTTTATTTAGGGTCAAATTTTAACTCTCTTCCACTTCCTTCTGAGATGCTGAGTTGTTCAAAACAAAAAAAGGTTGCCAACTTGAAAAAAGCAAATTTATACACACATTTCTGTCATCATACTCAGAAGTGGCTTAACTGTTTGTTGTCAAACACAGCCCAAAAAGCAGGAATAAACAAAAGCCAAGTAGAGAAATCTGCACTCTAAAATGATGATAAAACTGAAGTACTGGAGTGGGGGGAGAAATGAAATAAAAAAATCCTTGAAATTGGAGTATTCAGATAGTATGATTCTCTAACGCAGATAAACTAAAATTATACTTTTACATCCTGCTTCAGGTAAAAACAGTAATGATATCCTCTTTGTCTAGGGAGGGAGAGAACTGGAACCAGAGAGTGCTGGTGAGGTGCTGGAGACAAAGATTAGTAGTCAGAGTTCAACATCATCTGGCAATAGTTACCCTAAAGGCCAGCCCTGAGAGAGGGCTTAGCTGTGGCTTCATGACCAACTTGCTGCAAAGAGCAGAGAGATCACTGCATACTGGTCTGCAGCAAGACTGTTTTGCTTCTGTCCTGTGGCAGGATGACTCTATTTTTCCAGCCTGCGAGTGTTTAAATCTTTCTATTTAAGGTGAAAAACCTCAGAATCGGTATGTTTTCTTTAGCATCTCTTAGCGTCTTCAGTCTGAGAGTATGCAGTTATTATTTATATACACCAGGCCTTTGTTCTTGTTTAGGCTGCTGTAGCTTGTCCAAAATTACTCATTGGGTTTGCGTCCTTGAAACTGGAGCAAGTTCTCTGGTGTGGTGTCTACTCTACAACACATCCCATCTGGAGCTCGCTCCAGTGGGGTTATGTGTCTCAAAAACTTGAGGGAAAAAGGTTGTGATAGGAAAGATGGAGTAATCTTGATTACCCCTGTCATGACCCAAGCTCTGAGACAAGCACCCCAAAGATCTGAAGCCTACTTCTTCACTTAAATCCACAGAGAGATGACTCGATGAAACGTGGGCCTTTCTAGTCTTACACAACATGAAGCTGACTTTGAAAAATAATTAAAAAAAAAAAAGGACTGTTATGAAACTTTGTTGGCGTACATGGTGAGTGCTTTAAGAACTGTCCCTTTGGGTAGTAGGCTGCTGTTACCAAAGTGGACTGTGTGGGGTGGTAGATGGTGTCCAGACAGAGCAGGCAGCCTGCTTTCTCTGAACTGTAGCTTGCTCTGACTCTGTTCAAGGGACAGCTGGGTACATTTGGGATTGCTGGCTATGTTTGCATAGTAGTGGGCCTCATCTCAGAACACAGGGCTCTGAGAAATGTGAGAAGTTAGTGTGGCATGAAACAACTTAACCTGAGCATTAGGATGGCTGATGGGGGCAATGAAGAGGCAGGGCAATCTTGCCGATTTTCAGACACTTGCTGGTCCAGTGGTAGGTGTTTTTCATTCATTTTCACAACGGGTGAGGAAGCTGGGAAAAAAAGAAAAAAAGAGCAAACTTTATGCTAAGGCTTGACAAAAAACTTTGAAATGAGAAAGAAAAAATACTTGATTTCTCTGGTATAACAAGTATCTCCTGCTGCAATTGAGTTATGACTCATAACTGCATTGATGAGGAGGGAATAGAAAGATTTCCTTAAACAATGAGACAAAAGTTTTACAGATACCAATGTCTTATTGTTTAACACCCCAGCAGAAATCACTATTTGGAAATAAAGTTCCAGCTTTTAAAACAACTGTGATGATTAATCTATGGTTTTTGGTACTAAACTGAGATATAGATTCTCCATCTCTTTAAAATTCCTAGGGCAACGTTATTGAATGTGTCTCTTTTTGGAATGGCTCTACAGGGAACATAGGAACCCTGACACTTCCAAATGTTTGTATTAATAATTTGGAAAGAAATGACACAAGCCATGTTGATACGATGGTTGTTGGAGTGACTGTCCTTGGGATTCAGGAGACAAGAAATTTAAAAACAAGCTTTAATCAAGTAGCATTCATTGAGTTCAGTACAGGAGTGACAAAAATCCTCTGCCTTGTTTTATACAGGATGCAGACTGAATGATCTAACAGGCCTAATTGGCCTTAAAATAGAATTAGTCATATTCCTTCTGTGAGTAAAATAAGCAGCAGCAGACACACCCAAGGGTATCTGCATAACTTATTTTAAATCATTTTAGGCAGCCAAAGGGGATGAAATTCAGGAGCACTGAAGCTTGGGGGGATAGTTTTTCTTTAGATTGTCAACAGGAAGAACCATGTTCATCCAGGTGCACTGCAGTGCACCTAGGTGAGCTGGCAGGAGACACAGTGCTCTTCGTCATCTCTAGAGGTTACTTGAAGCCCAGAAGTATCCTATTCTGCCTATTGAATTTTAAACTACCAGAATAATACTATTTTGTTTCTAGAGTTTTTGGCAGTATATAAGCGTCTCATTGTGAGTGTAATGAATGATGAGAACCTCTGTTTTGAATTTCTGTTGATACTATAACGATCACTGTAAGAGTGGCAAGCCTCACACTTGAGACTTAATTTTTGGCTTGGTTTTAAGGGATGAGGTGCAGTTATGGTCAGCAGTAATATGGGGTAAAATATAATGTTGCCAAGTTTTGGGAGTTACAAAATATTAAATGTTCATACCCCATGCAACTTAAGATTTGAGCCAAATGCAGAGCACAAGGCCTGCTTATTTTAAGTGTAAATATAGAATGTGTGCATCTGAAACAGTATATAATTACATTCTGTATGCTGGGCTGTTAGCATTAGCATAAACCTCTTCCCCGAAGGGTAAATTCATAGATAAAAGGGACACCATAGACATGTAATTGCTTTAAACTTGGAGTCTTGCATAAATACCAGACAGTAAAAGTTCTTCTTAATCCCTTACATTCTTTCATTCTGCTAAAAGTCAATGTTGTGCTCTAGAACTTAAGATTATTATACCTATCCTTGCAGAACAACAAATGTTAGTGGTAATGACTCATGAAGTTATTCAGCCCTTCATAAAAGACCGACGATTGTTTGATGGTATGACCTCCCTTACAAGCAAGTTCCACAAGATGATTCCAGCACATTTCTGTAAAGTAGTTGTTTCAGAATTTATTGCCTTGTAATTCAGCAATAATTTCCTTGTTTGTCCAGTGTGCAAAAAATAAATATGAGGAAGATGGACCACTATCTGTTTGCTTTTATTCTATAGATCTTATTCAAATCTCAAGAACCATCCTTTTTTTTTTTTTTTTTTTTTTTTTGTGTGTGTGTGTGTGTAGAACTAATCTTGTGGATAACAAGATGGTTATAATTCAGCATTGTTTGCTACCTTAAATCTTTTAATGCTCTGAATATGAGTTTTGTTCCAAAACGTGAATCAACATCCTTCCACACAATCTATTTTTGTCTTTCGATCTTTCTTTTATGTCTTCATGAAAGAAGAGTGATTTTCCTGAGTCTTTCAGTGACAGGGTGAGAGCAGCAGTGTATTCAGTGTTATAAAGTAGAGGTTTGTAGCATGTAAACTCGCTGGCTTCAAGCTAGAGCATGAGTTAGCAATGAGGGCACACACTTGAAAGGCAGGAGACATTATTCTGACTCCAGCTCTTCCACTGACTTGTTGTGGAACTGCTGCCAAGTCCTTCCATCTCCATCTCTGCCTCTTTGTTTATCTTCTCTCTGTTTTGTATTTTTGGGTAGATTTCAAATTATTTTCAGCTGAGGGATTATCTCTCACTGTGTTTGTGGAACGTCTAGCACTACAGAGCTTCAGTGCTCATGCAGTCTCTAGGCACTACCTTAACATAAATAAGAGGGAGGGAGAGAGTTTCAGTCTTTCCAAGGTACTTTGTTTTTGCTGTCTGCAGACCAAATACAAAATACAAAATCACATCCTTTGATTGCTAATGACCCACATCTTCCTAGGGCCATTTTACCCATTTGCTACCATGACTTCTTTTTTCTCTGAACTGATTTTTTTATTATGTCAGGCTGTTTGCAGATGTTACTGTAAAGATTTGAGCAAGCTGGGCACATGTTTAAGACAGAAGTATGATGTGAGTATGAGGTGTTCAGTGTGGGGCATGTTGAGTTGGTGCCATACAGCACTGTATTGAATTCTACATGACCAAGTCCATGGTAAAACAGGGACAGTGAAACAGTGAGTTCTACTAATTCAGCACTGTCTCTTCAGTTTGAGAAGGTGTGTGGTCTTAGGATGCATCCAAGGCCAGGTTGGATAGAGGACCCTGGGCAGCCTGATCTAGTGATTGGCAGCACTGCCCACAGCAGGGGTTTGGAGTTCAATGATCTTTAAGGTCCCTTCCAGCCTAAGCCATTCTAGGAATCTCTGATCTTTACTGTCCCTGGAAAAAATGTGGATACATCTACTCCATGGATGCTAAACTCTCCATCTTTCGTGATGGAGAGTTTATACTTTTTATTTTGTTTTGCCCAAATCTGATACTCCATAGCAATTTTTATGCCAGTTGGCTGCCTTTCAAGTTCTGCTGTCTAGTTTGCAAAACTCTGAGATTTTGTTCTGTCTCAGCTAATCCAATTGAAAAACTCTGTTTTTTGTTAAATATCTGATGCACTGATACAAATGTAATTTTTTTTTCTCAACTGGAGACCTGCTCAAGCCTCTTGCTGTTTTAGAAATGAAGTTTCATCAGGAAAAAAAATAAAAAAAGGTTGTTATGCTTTTAATTTATTGATTGAAATGAAGCCATTAGATTATACCAGAAAATTTTCCCTCATTCACAGGACTTAAGTCATTCTGTTCTAACAATATTGCTGTCCTTGAAAGTTCTCTTATGCTTTCCCTTTGCTGGAGGACCGGCTTTGAGAACAATTTCTTCATGGCCTTTCAAATTGGAACTGTGGTGCCCAGTTTCACTTGTTAATTATGTTTAACATAAATCTTTTCTGCTTTTTAGAACCAGTGTCCTTCTGTGAAGTCCAACCAAATAAACAGACTTTGTCTAAAAGTCAAAGCCCTATGGGGTCTTGGAGGAAACATCCTGTGATACAACTTGGTAAGAAAACTAAAAGAACAATCACCCTTTGCCTTTATTTAGTTTATTTATCCTTTATTTAGTTACCAAAGTTTAAGAAGGGAGTGATTTTGGCTGGGATATGAAAGCAGTTGAGCTCTGCTGTACTTACTCTGTTGGCTTTGAGGTTGGTGGAAGATTTGGTCCACCCTGAATAGCAGTCTTCCCCAATTTGTGCTGTCCTGCTTACTCCACAGGAACACACTGGAAAGCAGTGCTCTGTTTATCCTGAACTCTTTGAAATGTGAATCACTCCAGGACAGCCTCTCCCAGGCTAGACTAGGAAAGCTTATTATCACTGATTTACAAGCCTTTAGAGATCAAAATGTGCCAAACCAACATTTCCTCCCTTCTCCTTTAAAACCACAACAGAGTGTCTGTCTGCTTTTGAAAGTAAAAATTCTTTCCATAGTGATTTTATTCTTTTGTACTTCTACTGACAAATTATTAATTTCACCCTATTGTTTCTAGACAGCTTGCAGTTAATGAGGTTGTTTTTTTTTAAATTATTTTAAGTCCTTTTTTTTGTTTGTTTTTTTGTTTTTTTGGGAAGCAGCATCCACATTGACTTCAGCATAACTCTGGCAGAAATAGACCTAATTCTGGGGCTATTCTGTAATGTGTGTATGATGAAGACAAAAGAGACATACTTCAAATCCAGTGGGAAATAAGAACAACCACCACCAGCCACCAGAATTTAATCACACGGCCACTTAAATGCAGTGGTAAGTGTTATATTGCCTCTATTTTTAGAGCATGCCCCTTGTTATTAGATTAGGTGTCCACCTACTGAAAGTACACTGCTGTTTCATAGCTTAGTTTATTAATAGAATGATTGGGAAAGTGCACATAAGAAAGTTACTGGGTTAACAGCGTTGCTGGTTTTGAGTATTTGTGAAACAGATGACCTCTCTCAATTGCTATGCAAATGTGTTTCATGACAGCACTGGCACTCTAGACTCAAAGGTTCGTGCTAGAAAATTTTTATATAAACACAGAAATCAGAGTAAGAGAAGACAAAATGAGGGAGCTTTTTTGTGTTAGGGAAAGAATCCTCAGTTTCGGTGGCAACCTGCATATAAATTCACAGTCTACTGTTTCTTAAACTCGCTGGAGTTGTCAAACAACTGCCAGATGAGGTATTACGCTTTCTGAGACAGCAACAGCACTGCCTCACTGTATGAAAGAGTTGAGCTGAGATTCATTTCTGTGCCTGCACTGGGGCACAAAATCATTTTACACAGAACTTTCCCAGTAAGCTAGTTCAGGGAATAGCCTCAATTATTAGCAAAGCTAAACTGCACAACCAGTCTCAGCAGTGGGCTAGGGATTATTAGAAACCATATGAATCCTGTTCTTAATAAAGGGTATAATTCTTTGCTGCTTTGTGTAAGACAAACATAAAGACATACAGTATCACACAACTATAGGCGCTGGAAGGGACCTGTAGAGATCATCTAGTCAAACTCCACTGCCAAAACAGCTCCCTAGCCCAGGTTGCACAGGTAGATGTACAGGCAGGTCTAGAATGTCTCCAGAGAAGGAGGCTCCGCAACCTCTCTGGGCAGCCTGTGCCAGTGCTCCATCACCCTCACTGATAAGTATGCGTGTATATTAAAGGAAAAGTTGTAGAAACATGTGACAAATAATTTCTATTTCTTGGTATACTGTTAATGATAAAAAGGAGAACCTGTATGTAGTGTGTTATAATATCTATATCAGAAGTCTGGAATTTGGACTTCAGTATGTGTAAAGTTGATGAATGTGGGCACTGAGCTTAAAAGATAATGTGGATCACCTCTACTGTTCAGTTATAAACCTGTGTGCACAGCACACTGTGCTAAGCTGCACATCCACAATGTGTGTATGAAAAAACTATCTTCTGGCCTGCTGTCCAGTTTTCTGTAGAATCAGAGAGTTTGTTCTGGCACTCTCAGCCATTCTCTCCCCTGTTAACCACATCAAGAGCATTCCTAGCATTTTCCTGAGGAGGTTACAATCATTTCAATCATAACTTGAATAAAAAATGTTGGCATTTGTCAACACATTTATAAAATCCTCACCTGGAATCTCTCTTTTCTTGCTAATGAAAAACATCTGACCACAGAAAAGCATTAATTGACATAAAAGTGCTGGCAATGCAACATGCAAACAGCAGATTTGATCTTGAGAGCAGTGCCCATACCACGGCATTACTACTTTGGCTTTCATATAATAAAGAGCTAAGCAGAGCTGATCTGTATGAGGTTGCCCCTTCTCCTAGAGAGCTGCAAGGAAGCAGGGCTGCAAATCATCCCTGTCTTCCTTAGGAGTGCAGAAGAGAGCACTGATTGAAAGTAGGAAAGAGTGAGATGGAAGGGAAGAGGGAAGATGAGGAAATGTGAAAGTTGGCTCAGCACACACTGGGGGATGATGGCATTCATTTGGAGAGTACTGCTCCATATATAAGAACAGAAAGCTTCTGCAAAATATATTCTGTATTCCAGGGTTACATATTGAATTAGACACTGATAATGGTGATGTCAACATGTACCTATTCCATCATCTGAAAAGCAACTGCTAGAAGCTGTCAATGAGTTTGGTTTTGAAAAAAATATCCACCTTTGTAAAATGTTCATGCATTCTCAGTGCCATGTGCCAAAGATTGCTTCTCTTCACATAACTGTGCAATGCACACCTCAGAGGGCTGAATTAAGCTCTTTTGCTAATAATTAATTGGTAATACATCAACAGTGTCACTTTATTTTTGAAGAAGCAGAATGGGAATGCTTGGGGTCAGGACTTGCTATTGCAGTAATGTTCAAAGAAAATGCTAATGAAGAGGTGCGGAGCTGTTTTGTTAGCTCAGAAAAATGGCTGCACCACAAAATGTCATTAGATTTCTTCATCTGTACAAACATTTATGGTTTAAACTCGGTAAAGAGATTTAGCTCTCTCACTGATGCCAACAGCTGGAAATCCTAAGATACCATCAGTTTCTAATGTACTGCTGAGATATGATAAGGCAGGAGGAATTAGTTTTTGTTATTTAAATTAAAAACACCGGAAAAATCCAGGCAGTAACGTGTGACTCAGGAAGATAGCTTCTTCCTCTACTGTGTGGTGTTTGGACCCCCTGCTCAAGGCAACCTGACCTGCTCTTCCTAAGCTGGGAAATGTCTTAGAAGGGGTACAGAACTGAGGTCATAGTTCAGAAGGATTTGTGGTAGCAAGCCTAAATTCATATGTCCACCCAATCCCACCCAAAGTGAACTGCATTTCAGTGGTAAGCTGCAAGCAGTGGAAAAGTGTTAGTTTGTCCAGCATTCTAGGTAGGGCAGAGAAATGAGAAAGGGGCTCTTGATCCAGCACCAGCTCTGAAGGGGAAATTTGCAATGCCAGTGGACCGTGAGCTTTGCAATAGAGAAACATGCCCAGCCCACACCCATTCTCTCACCTTCCTTCCAGCATGGCCCTGTTCCCAACAAAAAAAGAACAACCACAACATCAATCAGTCCACCTGTAGCTGGCAACCCATAACCCAGACACCTGTGTGCCAAGCACAGCTGGGTGTTTGCTACCATTGACCCAGTACAGTGCAAGCTGCATACTGATTGTTTGATCTAGGTGGTTTGGGAGAAGGGAGGGTTGGAGAATAATTTGCAGCAAAATTAAGAAGCTGTATTTTTCCTGGCTGCTTTCATTTCCCCCCTCTTATTAAAATTCTCCTTACTTCTTAACAGCATTTGCTTTGGGCATGTGCTCATGGTGAACTTGGGTAATTTTGTTTTGTTAAAGAACGAAAGGATCCAGAACTGTGCCTGCCAGGTCCAGTTCTACTACATTTTAAGTCAACACAAACTCTTTATAGATGAAGAAGGTTCTTTCAAAGTAGTGCATGACTAGAAATAACAGGAATATATAACAGGAATATATTCATACACTGATACAAAGTGACATTTGGGGGAACTGGTGGGAGGCAACAGAGCTGAAAAGTTGTGTAGAGGAAATGGATTCTCCAGATCAGATTTGAAGATGAGAATTTAAATGATAAAGTAACTGAATATAGGAAAAGGCAGTAAGTTGTTAAAACAGTACATAATTTTTGGTACAATAAAGTTATGGGTGAAAAGATTGAGTGGCCATAGTGCAAGACTTCTGAAGGAGAGAAAATGACAATTAATGACAAGAGAAATAATAGTACATGAAGATGTCTAAAGTAAAAGCTATAATAACATGATGTGAAAAGAACACTGAGAAAATCATTGGACTAAATTAACGTATTTGTTCTCTTCCAACCTGAATGACTTCATGGAAACAAGCAAGAGTACAAACAAGGTATGTATTATTTTTTGGTAACTCTTTGAAGCTTTGTAATGTCAAATGGTGCTCTTGAATAGTACAGCACATAAAGATGTGCTTATGTTCTGTGTAGAATATATCCCATGTAATTATTTTTACCTCTTGCTTTATACTTCTACTTTGTCCCAGTGAGCTTGAAGGATATTAATACCTTTGACTATAGTCAAGCAAACAGAAAATGAAAAAAATAGTAGAAAGCATAATCATAAACTGATAAGGAATGTAATCAACTTTTCCTTGAGTAACAAATTCATGGTTCCTGAGCATTGGCTTAACAAAAAGCACCTTCATTGACAAAAATAAAATATGTGTGATCAAATCTCAGAAGTTTAAAAAAACCAACCAACCAAACTAGAAACAACATACCACCCTTGCAGGGATTCTATTTCTTCTGCAGTAGAAAAGTAGGCTCTTTCCCTTGGTCTTATGGAGAGTGTACGTTTTTTGGACAAGATGAGGTGATAGATGCTGGCCTTGTTGTATTATATGTGCTTCCTTTTTTTTCTGGCATGTAGGAATGTGGTTTGTGGACATTTGGCTTGTGGAAAACTCAAGCTCCTTAGTGTCTTTTTCAGTTTCCTCATCATAGTTTCCCTCAGCTGTCATGAGGCAGATACTGAACTGGTGTAAAAAGTTATAGCTCTATTCAGAACACTGAACATAGATCAGCTGAGGATTTGCTCCTAACTTCTAGTGCATGGAAACTTTTTCACTGCTAACAGTTTGCACTGGTTTTGTGGATTCAGAAATGACAAAAACCCTTCCCCAGGGACTTCAACTCATAGTTGAACTGTATTGTAATTTTCAGTTTGATTTTCCAGTCTGTTTTGGACTCAACAGGATTTGAATAATCTAGAAAGTGACAAATCAAGAATCCAGATCAGGGTGGAAATATACCTTAGAGCATTTGGTCTTGAAAGGATTTGTTTGGCTTTTCTGATATGTCTTAAATGAGAACATTCTCAGTCCAGTCTCATTCTGCTGTGTTGTTATGTGGCTGCTTTTAATTTGTGTTGTACCAACTCTACTTATTTTGAATCCCAAGATATTTGGCAATTTGCATAGATCCTCTGTTGCATCGTTAGAGTGATAATCTTGAAATTCCTACAATTCACTTTAAAGTAAGTCTAGATTCCATGAGTGTGAAAGAAAAACTTCAAAATGTTATGCAGGTATTCTTGAGAGGCTCAGAAACCAAAGGACAAAGGAAAAGAATCTTGTGCCTGTCTGTGATCACGTAGTTTCATAAGTTAAATGCAAAAAGTAACCCTCTTTTCTCTCACTCTTGCTTGCTCGCTCTGGATCTTCATGTTCAGCTTGAGTACCTGTTCACTCACCTTTCCAGTAAACATCACTCACAAACCCGCTGGAGGTTCTTATTAGAGAAATGCCAGTTAGAGTACTACCAAACATGTTGTTGCTGTTAGTTATCACCCGAAACAGAAAAACAGAAATTCTCTTTTGATCATTTGGACATTATGCAATGGCGGCTGAATGCCTCTTTGTTTCCGTTACTGAAGCACTGAAATACTACTTTCTGAAAGCTGAAGAATGAAATACTTCTCTTGGAAACACACATCTGTCTAAATTTTGAAGCCTTTCTTATTGCATCCAATTCCAGAGGAATATCTTTAGCTCTTGAAGTTTGCCCTTCGGAACGTCCTGTGGTTTCTTTCAGGATGGAGCTCAATAAATGACTCTTCACAAACAACATAAGTGTGGGTATCCAAATCCTTGCCCCACCGAGTTCAGAAGTTCAGGGCATGAAATCCCGTCTCAGTGTCCACCATACACAGCCAGAGTTTTTGGAGATAGGGTCTAAATCGTGAATGCATGTAAGGATTCATGCCAGAACTGCTCTGTGCAGCAGCTTTAGGGCAGCAGAGCTGACATTTATGTCTCTAGTGTCTCTGACACCTGTTTTTGTACCCCAGTAGAAATGTCTCCCAGGAGAATCATGTGTGCTCACATACACACCAAGGGCATCCAAGCTTGTAGATGTTTTTCTCTGCTGCTTTAATTAAAACAATATTGTTTATTATGTGGGTCTGTTTTCTTTCTTTCAACACCTCTGTTTTTAGGTTTTAATTACTTTATATCTTCATTGTTTTTTAGTAATTGGACAAAGTGTTTCCCAGCTTAAATTCTTAGTGAATGGCAGGAATCCCAGCCATGTCATGGGGCCAGGATTTCACTATTTCCAGAGCTACACATTTGTATGGGATATTTATGTCATATTTAGCTCAGTTACTAGAAGCAGAATTTTAAGAGTGGAATTATTTTTTTTTAGCACAGATTTACTTCTATAACTGTGAGATTAGTAACTTAGCAGCTGTGTGTTTGACTTTGCAGCAAGGGTGAGGCCAAAACCCTGGGCCCAGCACTGTCAGCTGAACCTCAGCTCAAGCCAGTGGGTCCAGCCCCAAGGAGTTTTTCTCATACAAAATGGTAGTGGTTGAGCAACAAAACTCTCTCCTCAAAGTCTCTGGCTTAGTGATAATGCCTGACAGAAATGTGACATAACGGAGAAGTCCCAAGGAGATCATCCAGTAGAGGCTGATGTGCCTACTGTCTCAATGTATTATCAATGAACAGATCACTGCCTAGAGTATTTCATTGTTTGATCCCATTTTGATTAGTTTGCACAGTTTTGAAAGCTGAAATATATTGCTCATCTTTTGGGAACTCTCTTACATAGAGAAATCCAGAAGATGCTCCATTGGCTAGTTTTTAAATATTTACTTCTCTTATCAGATATGCCTATCAATATCTTCTGTCAATTTTGACAAAATATATTATTAGTATATCTTTATGTAAGGACATCATTTGCAATAGTAGTATATGTTTAAAGCCTCAGCTGTCATGAGCATGCAAAGCAGAACTGGTATGAGAAGGGAGACATGGAGATAAAGTGGAAAAGAAGTTATTTGAGCAGGAGGTTATAAACTTAATTCTATTTCCAGCTTTAGTCCTACCTTGGTTTATTTCCTGTTTTAGTCCTACTTGTCTTATTTCCTTGAGCAATTTATTTCTGGACTTACACTCATTTGCTAAAATTATGATAGTTGCTCAGTACAAATGCTTAGTCTTAGTCAGCATTCACTGGGAGCACTGCACCCCAAAAATACTGACATGGGAAATAAGCTGTTTGCTGTAGATAAAGAGAAAAATTTTCTATTTCTCTCATTTTCAAACTCCTGTCCATCTGCACAGTTTTGTCAGATCTGTGCAAGAAAGAGGAAAACTGACTAAATAAAGCAAATAGCATCTGCTGAATTTCTGAGTTGAAATACAGGGCAGTTAAAGAAAGGCAGTTAGAAGTAGAAGGGGGAAGAGGAGTAAGTGAGGAAGGGAAAACAAAGGAGAGAAGGTGTATTTGGGCCTTTCTTGTGTTACTGAACATCACCCTGACTAAAAGATATTGGACTCAGTCCAAATATAGGAAAAAAGATAATTGACAGATTATCTTTTTAAATCGATAAAAGATAAATAGGCAAAAAGACTGGTTGTTTCTTCCATCTTTGTCTACAGTATCTTGTTATTTGGCCACTCTCAGAGAGAGGCACTGCATTAGAATAATGAAGTGTCATACTGGAAAGTATGAGCAGATGTATAGACTACTAGACGTATTAAATTTTTTTTTCCTTCTCAATGCTGGTAAAATCCCAGCACCACACTTTCAAGACAGATAAACCTGATAATGTGAAAAGAAAGGCAAGGGAGGTTACTGAAGGCATAAAACTATGAATTAAAGGAAAATTTGGAAGAATTTGGTTAGAATAAACTTGCAATAATCTTCAAACATGCAAAAGGTTGACAAAAAGGTGCAGTCTGACCCCATGTTCGCTGTGAATAGGACAGGAAGAGTAGAATGTGCACAAAGGCAGACAACGTTGCATTCATGATGAGAACTGAGACATTTTTTTTATATATTTCATCTTCCTTCTTGTTCAGGTATTCTACTGTGTCCAAAGATCAATTAAGCATTCTATTTATTTGACAAAATTCTTTTAAGATCAGTTGAAGGAAAAACAACTGACAGAATAATTCATAGAATTGCAGAATCAGAGCAAATCAGGCTGTAAAAGGATGTCTGTAGTCCAAACTCTCACAGGTTGCCGAGGTCAGCTATAAGGTCAGAGTAGGGCTTCATCTACCTGAAAACCTTGAATTGTGGAGACTGCACAACCTCTCAGGATGAGCTGTTCTGCATCTTGAATGTCTTCATGGGCAGTTCATTGTAATCATTTTTTTCTGGGTGCACCAACGCTGGATACAGTGTTCTAAATGGTGTCTAAGAAAGGCTGAACAGAGAGAGATAATCCTCTCCCTTAGTAACTGACTATGACCCTGTTGATAAAGCCCAGGATGCTGTTAACTGACTTTGCTACCAAGGTGCCCAGTATATGCTCTTTCAAGACCTCCAGCCCTCTTTCAGCACAGTTTCTTCCCAGCACATTGATTCTCAGGTTGTGCTGTTTCAAGAGGTCTTCCTTTCCAGGTGTGGGATTCTATATTTGTCCTTGAATCTCATAAAGAACGTTTTGACTCATTCTTCCAGCCTGTTGTGATCCTTCTAAATGGCAATCCTGCCCTCAAGCTTATTGACTGCCTCCTCCATGTCTTTAGCAGACTTGATGAGGGTGAGCTTCATCATCCAGTTCGAGTCATTGGCAAGGATGTTGAACAAAATATATATTCCAAACAATTTATTCCATCTAGTCCCCTATAACCAGGACCACCTTGTAGTCAGTCCAGTATTTTCAGTAAGAATAGATGCCAATTAAGAAGTTCCTACCACATTCCAGGCAGGTGGCAGCTGTGGAAAAATAAGACTTTTTTTTATTGCTTAAGCAGCTATATTAAAACTGTGGAAAAATGTCTCACCAAAGCAGTCAGCCTCCATGGTGGCCTGGTAAACAGAACACATACACTCTGAATTGCATCTACACTGTTTATTATTTCTAGTCATATTACTTATGCTTATTTACCCTTGCCAATTAGGAGGTAGTTTTCTTATAATACGTCACTTAAGAATGCACTGCTTTATCAATTATTCCCTACTGAACTGAACAATAGCTGATACTCCACATTTTTATGTTGTGACATTTATTTAATTTTGTGTGCATGTGTCTGTAGACACATTATGGTTGAAAGCCTTTAACGAGAACATTTTGTTGATTCTCTGAATTCTGCATGTACTTGCTTGTTCTTATTAAGCAGGCATTCTGGTCTACAGAAACAATCAAAACCACCTGCATTTCCTTTGAACCAGAGCCTTGCTTTCAACTGAGCATCCTGGTGTTGTAATACCTCATCATATGCACAGTAGGAAAAAAAGGACTTACAGATTTCACTCCCTCTGTGTGTATCCAGTGAAAATTTGCCAGGCACGTAATCATGCATGTGACATTACAAGGGAACAAAACCAGTCTGTCAGTCTTTATTTATATTTAAATGAGGTGCTCAAAATGTGAGGCAGGGTTTCTGTAAAGGGCAAAGAGCAGCGAAGCCAAATGAGAAGTGTGAAGATACGTGCTGGCTGATACATAGGGCTCTTCAGCATGAGCCAGCCTGCTCAGAGGCAAATGAGTATCTGGCAGTAAGATAGTCACCCTGAGCTGGTGTGGCACTCAACACTCATTAGCCTTGATATAAGACTAGAACCAGACAGACTCTGGTTGAGCTTGTTAGTACAACATGTACTCCACAGCAGGAACATGCCCTGAGAAATTCAAGCATCCAGTGACATTTTGGTAGAACGAGAGGTTAGAATCTTAAGTTACACCAGGAGAGGTTCAGATTGAATATTAGGAGAAAATTTATTCTCAGAAAGAGCAGTGATGCACTGGCACAGGCTGTCCAGGGAAGTGGTAGATTCACTGTCCCTGGAGGTGTTCAAGAAATGCTTAGAGATATACCACTGAGGGACATAGTCTAGAGTGGTCATAGGCATGGCTGATGGTTGGAACTAGATGATCTCAGTGGTGTGTCCAACCTTTATGATTCTGTGGTCTGTGATTCAAGATGATTCCAGGATGTTGGGACACTTGCCGCCAAGTCAGGAATTATGGATGTTTCCATGAGAGCTTTAAGACACTAAGGTTGTTGAGTGCCTGGGCTCTGCCTATTGAGTAGTACACATGGGTTTGCTGCCTTGCTCTTCCCTGCCCTCAAGCTGCTGACGAGCATGTGGTAAAGGGATGATAAAGAATATCTAAGCCCCCTTGGCAGCCTCACAGCTCTTTTTCAGAAGTGACTGCAGTCATAAAAATAATTGTTAAAAGGACATTTTCAATCTCATTTCAAAAGCACAAAGAAAGCAGTTTACTTCTCCTTGTTGGAGAAACCCAAGAGGAATATGTGTAATGTGTTTGGCCCATTGAAACAATAAATATTTGTATCCTTAGAAGTTATAAGCCATACTTAGTGGCAGTGGGAAGTTTTACAAGGCACTGTAAGTAAGCAATGACTTAAGTACAGATGGATCAATTTAGAGATTGCATCAAGAATTTGGGCCTGATTCCGGCCTCACTCCCAGTTTACTGTAGCATGTCATGACAGGCTGAAGTAAATAATCAGTATTTTAATAGTGTTATGAGGTGCCATTGCTCTTGTTACTCATACAGTGGGTTGTGGAAGGGCAAGGTAATTTAAACAACTTTTTTTTTTTTCCTGCAGATTCAACTTTTTATGCTCAACATTTTCCTCAATTTGTTTTAATCCTTTCTGCTTAGACAAAAGCAGATTACTGCATAGACTTGTTTTCAAGTACACAAGGGAATGACTGAGCTTCCTGGAAAGAGGTCTTTGCAGAGTCATTCAGATAACATTTAAAAAAAAATAGTTCTGAAATACAAAGAAAAATGTGTTCTGAACTACACTGTGCTGGATTTTGTCTCAAATTTTAAAAACACCTCTTTATATGCAACTTCTGGCAAAGACATTAATGAGAGCAGACCTTAAATCAGTCTGTTTGGTCTTACCTGCTTGTTACTGCTGCTGTGTATGCATGTAACAACAGCTTCAGCATTGCATTACACCTTGGGCAGTCATTTATGCTGGTACACAAATAGCTGAACTTGTTTAATGTTATCACCTGCTCCAGTTGTTGGAGATTTCTGATACTGTGGTACATCACTGTCCCTTTCAACAGCTGTGATTACAAGATCCAAAGACAACACCCTCAGAAGTAAGGATTTTGTTTTGATCTAGTTCGGTGTCATAGCTGATGGTAGAAGGGAGTAATGAGCTTCATGTACTTCTGATTTGGGAATTTAGGAGATCTGTCTGCTTCTAATTATGCAGCCTCATATCAGGGAGAATGTATCAACTTATTTATATCTAGGTTTATATTTATACCTAGATTGTTCTACTTAATATTTGACCTAAAGATTCCTAAAGTCTCTTGTTTTTGTTTTTAGTGTTAAGTTCTGTTATCATGAGGTCTCTGAAACCCTGACCCTGAACTCATCTGGTCTTCATTGGCAGCTATGGATGATGATGGTGGTA
This sequence comes from Cyrtonyx montezumae, assembly GCF_038088225.1. Taxonomy (NCBI): domain Eukaryota; kingdom Metazoa; phylum Chordata; class Aves; order Galliformes; family Odontophoridae; genus Cyrtonyx; species Cyrtonyx montezumae. The sequence goes on from NW_027071824.1 coordinate 5,688,245, forward strand.
AATGGTGTCATTGGTTAGCTGCAGGCTTCTCTTTACTGAACTCAGTGAATAAGAATTTATCTACTTCAGCAGATGTCTCTGCTCCTTTGCCAAATGAGGAGTTTACAGACTAGTGATATGAATGCTTAGTGACTTGCTTCTTGGTCCATAACCTGTGGAGCTTCTCTGATCACATAAAGAGAGTTCACCAGAGTGAGCTCAAATGTTATCCTCAATTTTCTTTGTTTTTCACCCTTATCAGTTAGAAAATTGTTTTAAAGCCCATTCAAAAAATGGATAGCCCTACAAACATGGGCATTACAAAGGTGTTTTCGTGCATATTGATATGTATTCCACTAATACAGAAACAGTTCTGTTACTACATTCTGCCTGGGCTGTTCAAGCTCCTCATCAGGTAAGGGACCCCAGTGGACTATTTTAACTCCTCTATAGATCTCACTTTTGTTCACTACCCTTGAGCCAGATTTACCTGTAACTTGTCTGAAGTTACTCAAATTTTAGCACTTCAGTTTTCAGTGCTGGAAAAATGAAGGTCCTGGCACTGTCAGAGGAATTGGATGGAGAAACCCATTAAAGATACACATAAACAATACGGTATGAGCAACTCATGAAATGACCAGGAAAAGAAGTCCAGCAAAAAGACAGATCAGAGATCTAGAAAAATTATGCGACTCCCCTCCAGTCCTCCAGCAGCATTTGCTCTTTCTTATTCTGAGAGGATGGAGTTTAAGCACCAACTACAAATGAAATAAATATTAATACATCAAATCCATTATAAGTAACGATCTTATAAACATTAAAACCTCTGTTGTCAACAGGGCCAAATCCAGATCCTGCAGAATTAAAAGAGGTACTACTGTTGCTCTTAGACAAATACAACTGCAAGTAAGTGGTAGCACTGCCACAGTGATGGAAATCAGTCACAGAGAGATCTGGTGTAGTTACCAGTGTGCCCATTCCTGGGAAGCACTGAGCACTCCCTATGTTTAGGGCTGTTTAACCCTTCACACTGTCAGATCTCCATCAGAACTGTTACAAGCTCATATGCTTTCCTTTCTAAGAAAAGTGAATCCACCCTAGATGTCTCCAACTTCTTATGTCAAATTTTGTTCAAAATTTGAGATAAATGTGTAATTTACGGAGACACATGACAGAAGTGAGATATATTTAATGTAAATATACAAAGTTAAATGTGATTCATCTTGCCTTGGCATCAAAATATGATCTCACCTTCTGAAATGTTTATAAGCAGATCAGGTATAGATTCCTAAATGAATACACTGCAAATAGAAAGAACATATGGTATATACATTAAGGTACATTATGGTGGGCATTTAAATGCCCTTCTTAGGCAATGTGCTGAAAATGTGGCCTGATACAAGGATCCTTCCATTTTACAAGCCCAGTTAAAGTTTCCATCTTTACAGTGTACTTAAAAGGAGCAGTAATCTTAATCCTTACAATCTTGACCTCAAATTACATTTTAGTGTTTTCTCCATAGCAAGAGATGTGATGCAGATGGTATTAGCTCATATAAATCCTGATGGCAAATTATGTTCCATCGCTACACAAATGGCATTATTGCAAGATAACTGGAAAATTCACAATACCTCTTTCAGTGGAAAATTCTTGACTTGAAAAAAATCAGACATCTGAGATAGGAAACCAGAAAGGCCGAGAACCCCTGTATGTTATAGAAATCTCAGAGTGAGTATGTATTGGAGCAGATCTTTAGACAAGGTGAGACTGGCAGAACTCTAGGTTTAGTCTCCTGAATCAGAAGACCTGGCCCATTACATTTTATTTGCTTTTGTGGTTAAGAGCACTGGATTACTACTCAGGAAATGTGAGTTCAGTTGTGAATTCTGCTGCAAGCACGGTGCAGCCATGGGCAATTCAGAGTTCCTTTTGCCTCCCTGTGCAAAATGTTGCAAGTACATGGCTCACCTGGGCAGCCTGGGTGTGTTACTACAGCAGTTGGGTTGGCATGGGCATCCAGAAAGATCCATGTGTTTGGTTAAGGTTGCGTATTTTTATTTTCTGACATATTTCAAGATCTTTGCTGTGTTGATTTCATTTTCCTCTCGGACTGCGTTAGCACAAGAGCCTAGGAACTCCCTGTTATCTGGATGGAAACAAGCTTTTTTTTTTTTTTTTTTTTTTTTGAGGTGAAAATGTCTAATGATGGAAAACACCAAACTTTGGTCAAATAAGAAAAATAACTTCTTTGAGGCAAGCCTCTTTCCCATAAATTGAAACCTCTGAATGAAGTGCTTGCCAAGGAATGCTCCCTTCCTGGAACACAGGGAGAGAAAGCCAGCAACTTGCTTTGGATATGTTGAACTAAGTTTTTACAGCTATATCTGACTTCTAGACTGACCCTGAGCCTTCTTTTCTTTTCCCCAGCAATACTACTACTGCTTCTTCCTGTTCACTGATATATTCCTTAAGGATTGCACACAAACTTGTAGTTTTCTGGAAGAAAATACCTAGAATATGAATCTGATCATAAAGCTACCAAAACCCTAGTAATACTCCCTGCCCAATCTTGTGGTATAAAAATATAACTAATGTTAGTCCAGTGAACAGCAAGTAAGACTCTGGAGGGCTCTCTGGAAGTCTGTTCTGGCTATAGTTTCACTTTTCCCTGTTTCACTTTGTAAACCTGTAATTGGCAATAAAAGAGACCACACTTTTGCTTTTTTAACTAATATTTATTTAAACCTTACCATAAGGTGTACATAGCGGTTTCTTTTGTTGCCAGCAGGACAAAATTCATAAGATGACACCAATTTATCATTTAAAAATTTATTTTGTGATTTTATCCTAAAATGTTGGGTTTCACAATGAATTTTTAGGAGACTTACTCGTGTTTTTCATGGCCTTTCAGTGTTCCCTTGCACTTGTGGGCTACTGTGTGGCATCTAATATTGGAAATACAGACCCATTTAGATAAAGACAGGAGACTCATTCTCACCCTGTGTGTCCCTGTTAGAGTTGGCCAGGCAAAGCTTCCTGATCCTGACCATGTTGTCACAAATCTGGAGTTATTTAATGTGCTTATTTCAAAGATGCAGCTACTTCCCTGCAAATATAGATCAAGGCAGGCACAGAGTTCATAACAATGGATCTGTATATCGTAGATTCATAGAATGGTATGAGTTGGAAGCTACCTTAAAGATCATCCAGTTCCAATCCACTGCTGTGAGCAAGGTTGCCCAACTATGCATTTTTTTCAACAGCAAATTTCCCTTTACAGCTAACAGGAATTTTGCCTGATATTTTTAGAGTTGTAGCAAGAAAATAGCTCTTATCTGGTGAATTGAACAGTAAAACCAGACACTGAATTAAAAAGTTAAGGGTTAATACTTTTGTAGAGGTGCACACAACATTTGTACTGAAAGAGCAGTAATTGCAGAGAAATGTTCATGGAAATTATTTTCCCTTTAATCCACCCATTCAAGATGTTTAATCTTCTCTGAATTAATTATTTTAATTATTCTGAATCTTACCTACTGTGGTGTACCAAAAGGTCAATACTAAGTAATGGAGGCATCAGAAGCAAGGAGGCTAGCATAGGCACAGTGCCACTGTGTACTTGTTCTGTTCGCTGTATACTCTCTACCCTGCTCTCAAAGTCAGAAGATGAGGCCAAATGCATCTTTAGCTTGACCCTATACGAGAGTTCTTATGTTTTATGTTACGCAAAGAAGAACATCTGGAAATAAAAGCTTTGTCTGAGGCTGGGCTAAGATTCTTGCCCTTTTTTTTTTAATATCATGTTGATTGTTTTCATCATATAAATATGAACAACAGGAAAAATCTGTCAGTGTTTGGAGAGATGTTGTGTCATAGTAGATAAAGTTTTCTTCAGCTCTGATTTCAAACTTTAATAGTGAAACCAGCTGTTGAGGCACTCTTTGTTTTGTTTTATTTATCGCAGTGGATTATCTCTTTGGATAATGTATTACAAGCTCCAAAGGAAAAGCAGTGATAGATTTGGCTGTCAAATTTATCCACTGAAACTAAGCACAGAATCATTTGCTGTTATACAAGTATAATTTAGAGAACTTGGACCATCAGTGTAGCAGAAATACGAGGCAGCATAATGTCTGCCTTCTTAGCTGGCAGTGACACTCATGGACACAGCTTAAGGCTTCCAGAGGCAAAATGTGAGGTTAGCATGTGATGAAGAGCCAAGGCACCCTAGCTGAGCAGGATCCCGCTAGCTGTGGGTAGCACACATTGAAAGGCTTGTAATGTATGTGCCATTGCATTACATAATGGGAAGTGCTTTGGTTTACACACAGATTATTACTGCACTTTGTAATCATCTCATTTTTGTCTGAGTTCAGTGACAGCTTTGAACTTCCAGATTGCTTTGGCAATAGTAAATATGAGAGAAAGAAAGGGACTACAGAGTGACTCTGCCATTATGCTGGTAAGTGCTTTTCCCACTTGTGGGAGGCTGACATTCTCCCAACATCTGGAGAGCATTCCCCACATCTGGCAGTCACTCACAGTCCTCTGTAGCAGTGTATCCTCAGCTCTTTGGCCCAGCAGGTGCTCAATGGAGTCTGCTTCCCTTCTTGCTGCAGCACACCAGCTATCTGCCTGCAGCTCCCAGCCCAGCATAGAAGGGACAGAGAAGAGAGAAGGGGCTATTGACACAAATCCTGGGGATACAAGCATGCCAGGACCAGAGGTGCCCCAGCAGGATGAAAGGGGCTGTTGCTGTTGACTCAGAGGTCTGTCCTCTAGAATGCTGTGTGTGCAACAGAAGCATCACCTCTGCCATCAAGGGACAACTCAGGAATGAGCCCCTTGTCTGCTGAGCTAGGTCAGAAGGCAATTTTCCGTTGTTTTTGAATTGGGTGCCTGCACAGCATAAATATACTTAGGGTCTAGTTACTACCTTACAATACAAAGTAATGTAGGCAGGCTGGAGTTGGGTAAAAACACCTCTTGTTGTCACCAATGAAATCTTCATGTGATCTATGGCAAGGATGAAAGACTTCTGTGCCTGAAATGCTTAGTGTGGGAACAACAAGGGCAACAGGCAGGAGATCGTGGGGTTTCCAACATCTTTGCTGGAGGAAGAGCAGAAGTTGGTCCCAAAGTCACCCAGAAACAGTTAACATTTGCTATCTCCACTGCTGCAGCTCTTGTTCATGGCCACATGAATGTAGGCTCAGCTGGGGAGCTGCATTGCATTGGCAACTTTTTATGGCAGATGAGGCAGTGCTGGGAGAAGCCAAGTTGCTCTACAGCTCCTGGGAGCCCATCTGGGTAAATTACATCCTGCCCAGGAGGCTCTTTCTGTTGATAGATTCGCTTGTTTCATGAAGCACAGGGTCATGTTTCTGTGGGGTTGCTGCCTGCTAGTTGAAGACGAGACTTTTCTGCATCCTCAAGCATTTTTGCATCTTAAACTCCTGGTTTAAATGTACAAATGTACTTTTTCCTTCTCTTGGATGATATGCCCAACATGGAGATTTTAATTAAAATCTCCAACTTTAACAAATGTTGTTCTTATTCCAAGTCTTTAAATGGCATTTTAGGGAACTTAAGCGATTTGGACAAAATCTGTTTCATACTGACTGTTTTCTGTCTTTCATATTTCTTCACTTGTGTGCCATTCTCTTCAATTTATATTAGCTATCCTCAGACACCATAATTTTGGTATAACAGATATTCAGTAGTTTTCTGATCCAAAGCTTTAAGTCATATGTTACTCCATGGGATTAGCCCTGCATGAAACCGCACAGTCCTGGATTAAACATTAAGAATATGGATCATGTTTTAAAAATTCATTTATGCAACTGTTGGATAAAATTAGACTCAGACAAGCTGATCTTGTTGCAGATCCATGAAACTTCTCTAGGCCTTTCTCCCTCTACCAAAGCTATTTGTCTGTAGGGCATAAAGTACACACAATACTACAATGGGAAAAAATTGCATTTTGTGGTAGGTTAGCAACATGTCTTTATCCAAGTGTTTAATGAGATTGGATATCACCACAGTTAACAGCTCTGAGAAATAACACTGTAGTTTAAAGTACCTTTTATTGGTGTCATACTGCAGCATTCACAATGCACTTCTGGGCTCAATCGTTTGGAATCTTCTGCCCTATGAGGACCCCAGACAGTAATTCAGGGAAATCTGGACAGCATCCTTATGGAGGAGGTAGGCTCTACTGGCGTGTAATGGAGCCTATGTAGATCATGAAAGTGATTCCAGATTAAAAGGATGAGAAATGCATTTTCCTAAGAAATTATACCTCATGGCTCAAGTGTACAGAGACAGCAATTAGAAAGGGACCATAATTTTACAGTCTGCATGTGAATTATAATTCACAGCATGTTCCACAGCGTCATGCACATAAACAGAGTTTGAGACTCCTGAGAGACTGCAGTTTCTTCCTCAGAGCAACCCTTTCCTTCTACTTATTCCTGGAATTGTTTGCTTTTGAAAAGGCTATGAAGCTGCTAATAATAGCAGAATTAAAAAATTAAGGCTTTTGCACCTGAATGACTAGAATTTGTTGCCAAATTTTAATCTCAGTTTGAATTTAGGTCCAGATTCACAGATACACTTGTCTCTAAAGGAGTTAAAGAACCCAAGATTTTAATTAAGCTTAGATTATTTTGCGGTTGTGCAGAAAGGAATCGGGGCAAGTTAGTCTGTGACTAAGCAATTACCAATACCTTTTCATGGTCTCTGTGCTGGTGAAGGACAGCCTTTGGGACTTTTAAAACAATCCCTCTTTTGCAGTAGTGAAACACCTGGGGCGAAACCTGAGGCCAGACTCTGGAAGCCTCTGGGACTCCATGAGAAGTTTTCAAGTTTTATTTCCACCAAAAGGATTGGAACTTGAAGAAAACTGAAGGAGTGTTTCAGACAGCTTTGTTTACCTTCCTTCCTCTATTTACTGTCTTAAGCAACAGTATTGCTTGTCCTTAGTTTCTTATTTCAGTGTCCTATGAGGATAAAGCTGTAGATCACACCTGCCTGGTAACTTTCCCACTAGAAGAGTCTACCAGTTTTGGACTTGGATTATTCTTCTCAGTGTGACTGTATAAACAGACAAGGACTGTTTTGCAGATCCACTGCACAGTCATTGTAATGTGGTCTTCCTTGGGTGAATGTTCCTGCAGATGGCAGAGGTTGTGAAAGAACTTTGGCTACAAGAGAAGTTGTGTAGTCAAGTAACCTAAGCTCAGCCACATTGTCAAAAGTTCCTTTCTTAATGGCATCTTGAGTTCAATTCATTCGCTGCACATCTTCTATGCTGTAGCCTCCCTGTGACCAGAGCTGTTATAAAATAGGCCTAGTCAGAGGTTTTTTATTTACTTTTAATTAAGAGCGCGTGTGAATTCAGTAGCTGTAAAACACATCTGAATCATAGTCCTGGAAGCTAAAATCTTCTGCCTTCATGCAGAATTGCTCTTGTTTTCCCATATTGCCTTACAGAGATATAGCTATCCAAACCTGGAAAAAAATTGTACTGGAGTTGGACAAAGCAGTGTGTATATCTGTTTAATCAACATTTGCATTCCTGGTGAGACTTTCAGCAAAGCAGAACATTAATAACACTTATGTTACCTTGCTTATTTCATTTATGTAGTCATCCACTGCATAGGAAACAAGACAACTGAACATCAAGTAGAATCCAGTGACAACTACTATCAGTCCCATTTTTCCACTTAGTGGAAGTGGACAGGACACAGGGGTCCAATTTCCCCCTTTGCACTGTGAAAATTACCCACAAAATCAACCCCATATTTTCTTCTGAAATGTTGTATCTGTATCTACATAGAAGTACTGTGAAAATGGACTTCTACTGCTGAAGGAAAGACCGTGTACAACTGCAAAGTGCTACTGTATCTTTTCTGCATCTTATGTTTTCTCATAGATTCACAGCACTTCTCTTACAGTGACAGCAATTTGTTGATATGGAAAGTATAAAGAATAACATAAATCTGACACAGTATCTTATTTTTTAAGGAAATCTAAGCTGAGAGAATCCAAAAGATATGTAATACCTATCAATAGGATAATTAGAAAAGTTCTTATAAGAACAGACATTAGGAAAATCTAAACAATGAGCTGAATTCATATCTCACTTCACATTATTTATTTCATATGAAGTTCCTTGATTAAGAATCTCAGCTTCAAAACTGAGAGGTAAACTGCTTTTCCATCCCTGGTACACCTTCCGGGACGTTGTTATGGCATGGAATGAATCGAACTTTTAAATGATTAGAATTTAGGAAAAGAGTTAAGATGCTACTTTATATCTACTTAATGTTTGACTGTTAATTATAAACAATAGTAATTTGTGGAATTTGTGGCCTTGTGATTTAACCTTTTCAGTGAAACTTAAATCTGTAGATCTTAAAACTTAAAACTTAAATCTGTAGATCTTCCCCTCTTCATATTTTTACCACCATATATAACTTCCTGATTTATGTCACTGTCAAAGAAATATGAAGCCAGTGGTGCTTACTATGGGATGAAGGAAGATTTCCCTAAGTCAAAGTAGCAGTACTGGAACCACAGTTTCTCTTCAATGGAAAGTAAAATAACCCTGCCATGCAATATAGTATGAAACAAGCCAATCTCCATGGAAATCAAAGGGAATCTTTCCATCAGCTTCAATGGAAACTGGACTTGCTTGGAACGACAAGGAAGTAGATAAATTTCAGCATGTTAAAAAAAATCCTTTAATGACACTTTGCTAGCGGAATAGAGTTGGATCAGATGCCTGAAAGACATGTATTCAGTAGGAGACCTTTAATGAAGAAAGAGTAGAAGCTTGTATAGTATATATTGCTTTATTACTGTACAAAGCCACTCAGAAGTGTCTTTAAACTCCACACAAATAAACAATGCTAAATGCTTATATTTTACTAAAGGTTCAACAGACTTATTTGATATAAAAGTGCATTTGCATTAAAACTTTGTTTCCCTTAATATCATTTACAAATAACTGTTGGAACTAATCTTAGAAGTAGTCTCATCCTGCTGCACATGTACCTAGGAATGGGAAATTACTGTTCACAGCTACATAGATGAAATACAAAGAGAAGTTTGGGAGAGATGTGATTCCTAAAACCCGTTTCCAAGGCCACTTGCAGACTAAGCAAAATTCACTCTAAAGTTTTATTTCCTGTATTATTTTACTTTGAGATATGACATAGATTTTTTCAACATTTCCAAATGTGCTCTTTCCTTTCTACAGGAACCCTATCCCCTCTTCTACCAAGCTCAGATCTTAACATCCACCAAACTCATTTTTGTAGATGACAACTTATTAAGTGCTGACACACGTCCTTTTCTGGACATCTCAGTGCCTGCCAGAGTTGTTGCTGCTCTTAGCTTATTCAAAGCTGCTCATCAGAACTCTTGTGCTGAGGGCTGCTTCGTCCCCTCATCTGCTCTGAGCAGTGCTTGAATGATGACAGCTGAAGTGAACAGAGATAGCCAGACTATCTCCCAGCAAGCCTTAGTTAAAGAAAGTGACCAAAAAACAAACAAACAAACAAAAAAAAAAAAAAAGGAAAAAAAATTAAGGGAATGATCACTAAAACTAAATAAAAACCAAAACAAACAAAAAACCCCAAAGATTTCTTTTTTCATATAAGTCTTCTATTTCATGGTGTTTGGATGTTGTTTTGTCTGTGATTTTTTCTTCACATTTTCTTTAGTTTTTCACTAAATATCTGTAAAGCAACACACAAGCTTGTTGGCTCACTTGCAGAGGCTTATTTTAGGAAGGGAATCTGGATAGTTGAACAACACCTATTGGTAAGTGTAATCTCCCTTGTCCACATCATAAAATGGCTAAACCAAATAGTAGATGACAAATTCCATAAACTTCATTTTTTATTTGGTGCCTCCCACCTCCTATCTTCTCTTGTCTATTTAGGTCACAAGCCTTTTGGGAATGGACAGCAACAAGAGTGAAGCACACCTGCAGTGCCAAAAGAAAGGAAATGAGAAAGAAAAAAGTTATATGTACAAGTCTTTCCAATATGTAAGCACTTTAACTTGTACTGCAGTGTTCAAAAATGATCCTACTGTATGGATGAATAATTTATCACATCTGAGTTTCAGTCGTTTACAAGACTTATGAGAATATCCAGATTTATATTCATCACAGTGCTCTGGAAGAATTCCAATTTAAATAATTATATTCTACCAATACTCTCCAGTATGCAGATTTCAGCTGATGTACTCATTTTTACTTCCTTTCTCAGTAGGCTGTTAAGCCTTTTAAAGGCTGCCCAAGAATTAACTGACCTTCAGTAGTACACAGAAGGATTCTTTTATTTACAATGTATAGTTAGTTTGTACTTTAAAATCCTGTGAGATAAGAGGACCTAAAAAAAGTATCCATAATTTTAACTGATATTTCATTGATGGGTGCAAATGTTTATTGACCTCTGGCTTTTTTGAGAGCAGGACTGGGGTTTAGTAATAGTCCAGATTGAAACAGCAGCTTGAAGAGCTTTGGAGCTCCTCAAGAGGGGCCTCCACTTTCTTCGAGAGGCACCAGACCATGACTTTACATCAATTAATGCAGAAGACTTGTGTAGACCACACCCTGCTGTGGTGCTTCTAAGCTTTGTGAATGCTTTATGGCTATATGACCTGGAGTATGAAGTGGGAGCAATAAAGAACAGTCCGACTTTTATGTTTAGAACCTTAGTACAAGCCATAAAAATGTCTATATGCCTAGTGTTTCTGTGAATATGCAATGATGAACAAGCAATTCAAATAGAAGATCTGCTTCTCATCTTTTTTTTTTTATACATACTGCAGTGAGGAGATTCACTCCTTTCTCCCCTTCTGGGATGGATTTGCCATTATATACTTGAATGCAAATGTTAACGTTGTGTCATTAAATCTCTGTTCTCTTGTTCTCCTTCCCAAATGGATAAATGTTTTTTGTGCATTACTCTCATTAGAGTAGGAACAGTGTTTGCACTTCAGAATAAACATTACAAGTGAAATAAACAGTGCAATTTTTATGCCAAAAATTAAGCTATTTCATTACATTGGTGAAATACATTCCTTAGGAGTTATGAGGTGCTACAGGAAGCAGTTCTATAATCTTGATTTTGTAATTCCTGTGCTCTCCTGCTGCATAAATATGAGTGTACAAAGTGCTTACAGAGGTGCTGTATAAATATTTAAGGAATACATCTTATTTCATGCCACCACAAAACACTTACAGATAAATTGGCTAAAAGATAAATGCATATGTCTACACAAGTTGTCTTAGATTGTAGTAGAGTACAGATTCCATAAACTGAGTAGCAGAGAACCTGGAGGTGGCTATCTTGAACTTCCTGTTGGCCTCTAAAGAACTTTGCCCTGGCATTCAGTCTGTTTTAGGAGCTGTCATGCCTGCCTTTGGCCACTGTACCTATTGCAGTGCATTAATCCCTCAGAATTAGAGCTGCAGGCAGAGAGCATTACTCCAGGCAGAAGTTAGCTGAGTGATCCACAGGGTGAGAAGGGGGCCAGACAGATCTGTTCTCATCACCCTGCATTGTTAGTGGAGATGAAGCACTTTGTTACCTGTATAAACATCTTTGTTGCTCTATGCCCATATCATGCTGCAGTTTCCTGAAGCTTTATAATAGCATTTAGCAGTAGGGGGAGGTCTAAGCCAAGCAGCCCTGGTTAAAGTCCTGGCAAAGAAGCTAAGAGAAGCGGCCACACAATGTGAAAGAGACGTGGCCGGAAAAGTTTAAGAAAGTTTCTTAAAGAAAAAAATAGAAAGTGAATAGATGCAAAGAGAAAGGCTGGGTAGCCAAAAAACAAAAGCAGCCAGAAAGCTAAATACATACAGCTGAAGAACTTAAAAAATTCAAGAGGAGGACATGAGAGGTGGCCAGAACGGCATTAACAAAACAGACTCTCCCTTTCCCTTCCCTGATCATCTTTCATTCCACTACATCCTTCTCGGCTCTTGGCTTCCCTTCCTATCCTCCCCCCCGCCTCCTCCCAGCCATTGTACAGAATGGCAGCTTCGTGAGCTATCAGCTCAGCCTTGCTACAGAGCAGCAGAGCCTAATACAGTGATCAATGACTGAATTTAGGAAAAAAAGTTAATACAGTTAACTATGCATCAAGACATTTCTGAAGAATAGTTTTCACAATTAATTGTATACATATTTTTCTCTTAAGGAAGTGGCACTTGCACTCACTTTTGACATTGTGTTATCATTGCTTGGCTTGTGAAAGTGCTCCCATATGGCCTACTCTTTACTAGTCACTTTACATATCTAAGACAGCCTTCCTGAACAAAGTCAGCTGAAAAGTGATGCTTCGTAACCCAGCAGTGAGGAACATGTCCTGGTAATCCTTCAGGTGGTAGGATGGTTAAAAAAAAAAGGCCAACAAGGAAGGCATGCAGCTGAAACAGTCACAATTTTGTTTGTTTATTTGCTCTATTTGTTTGCTTTCACACATCCAGTTCAAAAGAGCAAGAAGTTTAATGTACAAGAAAGTGAACAGTAAAAAGGCATTTCCACAGTCAATTCAGAAACCCTTTCCAGATTCAGTGGAACATATTCTGGCAGGTAAGAGGAGTTACTGGCAGTGGATAAATGTTCCTAGAGGTACTGCTAGTGTAGTTGTTGATTTAAGTTGAAAATGCATCATCTTAGTCCTTTCAGTTATGTTATTGTTTGTTACAGGAGTATGGAACAGGCTCTGCTGTGCCCGGCACTGCACAAGCACAGAACATGCTCTGTCTGTCCCTGGACATCATAGTCCAGGTGGTGAAATTATATAGAAAGCAGGAAAAATAATAAGGGTAAGGAATGAGAGAATTTTTATTCCCTAGCTTCAAAAGAAATGTGTTGGGTTGCCGAGCACTCTCAGTGGCAGAACTGAGAAATGAAATGAATGAATACTGGGAGCCAGGCTGTTGTGGACTGGAAACAGCTATTGATCAAGTGCTTTCCAAGAATGTATTGCAATACAAATTCATTGTGTTTTATTTTACTCCTAAGATCATTAGGAAAACAATAAGCTTTTTGTGCTGTTGATCAAGTCAGGGAGTTGCACTGGTAGGTATGCATGCGGAGCAGCATCAAAGCTTTGAATATTTTGGGATCTGTAAATGTCCAGTGGCCATCTTTTAAGCATGTGCAGTTCTGACTACGTTTTTTTTTATCTGGTGTGATTAAGTTTGTCATTAAGTTTATGATCAAGGTTATGTCTGCATTTTAGAAGCAATGTAAGTGTCTCTCTGGAGAAAGCAATCTGATTTCCAGGGTATCAGTGCCTGGCTAAGTCCAGCTGTGTTAACATGAGTTCACCTAAGGTCTTTTGAATGTTATGCTTTAGGCTTTGAAGTCACTTTTCTCACATCAGAAGCTCTTCCTAGTGTTGCCAGACTGGTTCATCCACTCCGTCACCTGGGAATTCTTCCACATTTTGTCCTTTTACTTTGAAAAAGATCATGGCTTGCATGTATCAGTTTCAGAAGGAGTAAATTTCCAGATTATTATTATATTGCAGCTTCAGGTATATCCTTCTACCTCTAAGTTATTTTGGATGCATTTCAGAACCAACTGTTGTGAGAAAATTAGGATGTAAGGATGTTTCCTGTCTTCCTTTCACTGATATTCATTACTTGCAGACACAATGCTCAGTGCTGTTAAGTTGCTTCCATTTCTTTCTGTCTTTAGTTTTTCCCCTGGGACCATATGTTCAGAATTTCGGTGTTTTTCAGAAATTACCTCACTGGATGGGGCAGATTCAATCAATGCCTATATTCTTCTGACTCAACCCTGTGTGATGAGAACTACTACACCATGTAAAAGCAGTTGGCAGACCTCTATCATATAAAATTCCCTGAGACAGACTCCTGTAGTAGTTCACCTACAGATTTGTCCCCACTTGGACTTTGTGATAGGTGAATTAACTGAAGACAGATAAGCCAAAGCCCAGCTGTGGATCTGAAAGAAGCAGTCAGAATGGGCAAACATCTAACTGAAGTTCTTGTGGCAGAGCAGTGTTGTGCGAGGTGAACATTATCTTCTGAATGAGACATAAAACCAGATGCAAGCCATTTAGAGCTGTAAAGGTCACAAGGGGCCTTTTGCCAGAGTAAGGATTAAGATCTCAGAATAGCAGCCAAGTCCAATTCTGGTAGTTGAATTTTGCCTATCTAAATTTTACAGCAGTTTAATTTGGAAGACTTCACTTCCCCTTCCACAAACACAGCTGTGTAGTGCTGTTGGTACTGCTTTCCACCCCAGAGGGTTTTCCTGTGGTGCTTGTACTGAGCCATGACCATACAGCCTGTGAAGTACTTAAAGTATGAAGGCTGCTCTGAAAGTAATGCCTCCTATTTTATTCTGTTGTTCCACAATGTGGAAGGTGGATGTTGGTGGGATGTCAGTAGAGGTTGAACTCTCCCTCCAGTTTTCCATTACATTTTGTTGCTGTGTGACAGATGGCAGAACAGGAGCTGTGTGACAAACTGGCATCTGACATGGAATACCTTTAAGGCAAGGGTGTTGAACTGGATTCCTCCATGCAGAAAAAAATGTACCCACTGACATTCACTGATGCTTGCTGAACATCTGTGGAGACAAAACAGTGGATGTGAGCACTGTGAAGCAGTGGGTAGTGCGTTTCAACACTGGAAACAGCAACAGTGGGTCATCTTTGCTGCTGCCGATTTTCACAAGTGCAGCATGCAGGCTCCTGTTCATCACTGGTGAAAATGTTTAGCTAGTGGTTGTCACTACCTTGAAAGAAAGTGTTTGGTAGCTGAGAATTTTCTCTATCAAGTAGGGTTGTTGTGCTCTTTGTATGTGTTGTAGTTTTCATGAAATAAATATGAAGCACTACTTTCAGAGCAACCTAGGTATATTCATTTGTGTTTATTTGGTGTAAATGCATTATGGGCATTGTGTATGCACATACACACATGTATATGCACAGACATATTCTTCTACATAGTAATTTCTCTTGGACTTGTCTATACATGTTGCTCATGTGTTGGTGTACAGAAGATATTCTCACTAGGTTGTGTAGTGAAAATGTTGTTATGGCCTGAACCAGTGATGGAGCACCTGGTGGGAAGGCAGGGCCAGCCCAGGGGAGCTCAGGTGCATGCAATGTACCTGAGTGACCAAAAGTGGTGGAGCCAGGATATACCCCTTCCCAGACATCATTTAATGGTTGGCAGTAGAGGTGAGAGTCTTCCTGGAGATATCTGACTACTGGAGGCTTTCCAAAGATAAGTAGCTTTTCTTCCTTTGTTTCTCTGTCTACAGCTACTGTATTTGGGTTTGTTCTCATTTGCTGTGGCCTAGGGTTGTGTCACTCTGCTATTATTGCTGTACTTTCCATCATGTTATACCATTACAAATCTAAATATGCTTTCAGCTAGAAACTGTTTTTATAAACATAGATATAGTGTGCGAAATATTTACTAGCTGAAATCTAATACAAAGCATAGCAAAAAATGCCACAAATATATTTTCAGTCTTTTCTCTTTAACTATAGGTGGTATTGCCAGGAATAGCAGGGTATTAATCGGTGTTAAATCACAGTAATGGACGATATCACTACAGGGCTTAAGCATTAAATACATGAGGTACTAAACAATCCCCAAGCTCTGCAAAGTGAGTTGAGAACAGGATAATAAATTGTAAGTCAATTGATTAGTCTTTAGTGGATCTAACTGTGGTCTGGACAGAATGTATTCAAAGTAGCTCATGTACGTGTTAATGATAATTGTGATTTACTTCAATATTGCTGTTTTCATCGCAAAGGCTCCCATGGCACTTCACTTTTCACAGTGCAGGGTTGCTGAAACACAGCCATTCCAGCAGTAGATGACGACAAATGAATAGCGTAAAACGCAGCAGTGAATGAATGGGAAACTTTGGCCCATGATGCTGGGGCAGGCTCATGGTCTTAAGGAAAGCAGCATGGGAGTTTTAATTTTCACATGAGCTCTGGGTTTTAAGGGCACATCTTAAAGACCCCTGCTCAATAAACTGCCTAGCAGTAAAACGCAGCTACCACAGAAGGATGAAGAACTTGCTCTGTTCTGCCAATATTTGAACCTTATGGTTCCAGGATGTCTGTTCAGACCTGAGGCTTAGACCACTAAAGTTATCCCTTATGGCAGTAACTACACTGAACTTTAACAGACAACTGAAGGGCTGAATAATTAAACAGTGGCATTGTGACCTTACTTTGTTTCATACCAGAAAATCTCAGGTTAAGAAAAACGCACTTATTTCAGCAGGCATTTTTATTTCAGTGGCTCATCGTTATATAGGCAGTAGGTGTAAGAGAGGGAAAACACTCCAGATAATCAGAGCTCAAAGCACTTTTGGGAATCAGTTAAGCTCTATTTTGCTAGTGTACCCTAACAGTGAAAACAATTCATTCTTTTACTTGTGTTGGTAATGTTTCAAGATGGTCCATTATGATGTTATTTTTTCAGGAAATATAATGTGAGGCAAAAATATATTTTAATGAAACTTCAGATGAAACAGCAAAAAAAAACCCTTTCAACTCCAGTTGTGGCTTAGTATATGTTTATTTCTTGCACTTAATACCTTTGATTTTGCTTTTCTTTACAATACCTTCCCTCATCTAAGTGCCATCAAAATGATGTTACTTATTTTATAATCTTTTCTTCAGATAATGATTAACTGGTTATGTTGGAAAGTGTCTGAAAGGACTGCAGCTGTCTTTAATATAATACACTGTACAGCTTCTATCTTTATTACTAAATAGAGAATGCTTGTTGTGGCAATTGGGAAAATGAGCTGTAATAAATCATAGTGTAATGACGAGAGAAGTAACAGTTACAAATAGGTAAAGTACAAAAGGTGCTAAACAGTTAGGTAACTTCTGAAAAGAAGGAAACAGTAGAAATGGTAAAACTTGAACAAGTAAATTACAAGTTAAATGTCTGAGTAGTAGATGGTTTTGTTAGCAGTTTTTGAAGAAGTAATACTGAAATCTATTGGCAACTGTTACAGATACTATGTGTTCTGTAATACAGTATAGTACAGCATTATTATATTTTCATACATACAGCAGCATTTCATTTTGTATGCTTTAATTGAGATGAATATTTACACTTGCTACAAAGTAGGACTTGGCTCTAGATTTCAACAGCTGTTTGATTTTGAGCAAGGAACTGCAGAAGATTCTCTTTTCTATTATACATCGTTCCCTCTCTAGAGGTTTCTCCCTCTGTGATTCTGTGAATACTGTAGTGGGACCCGTTCTTAAGTTTCTTGTCTGTTTTTCTTTTTTTTTCTTTTCTGTGAACTTACTGTCCAACTTCTATCTTGAATGACATTAAGTTAAGGGAAAAACTTTGCCATGCTAGAACGCATTTTATTTGCCATTTAGAATGTTGGTTTTTTTTTTTTTTGAGGGGTCGTTTTCTTTAGTGTTTTGCCTAAAACAAGTAACTCTCTGCTATGCAGTGAACAATGATGTTATTTCTTACAGTCTTAGAAAGTATTTCAGCAACTGTGACAAAATCCCTTTCTAGTACTAGAGAAATTCATAATTTTTGAATGTGGTTTCGAAGTGAACCATAAATATTTTTCGACTGCTACCTGTTTTTATTTCTTATGTCTTACCTGGCTGGAGAAATTGATCTATGCATAGTTCTCTCCTATTTGACTGACACCTTCCTGTGTCCCAAAATACTTATTTTCTGCATGTGCTCCAGTGGTCAGTATGTATTCATGAAAACAACTGCAGATTTTAGAGATTTTACATGATATTTGCATCGTGTTATACACCACTTGCTATACTACTACTTAAAAAGCTCCAGGCATCCAGTCAATAAGCAGAAATAATACCTCATATCCTGTCATGCAGAAGTTTACAAACACTTTTTGATCTCTTTGAAAATGGGATAGATTAATTGTAAACAACTCACTTGCAAAAATCAGGGGACAAACCACTCCCAACACTTCCCAAAATGTCCCAAATGCATTATTTTTCTAGTCACCCAATTTCAGTTTGGATAATCTCACCAGATATGAAGGTAATGTTTTGCTATTCTTTGCTCCCCAAAGGAAGATAATTGCATAGTGGTTTTTTTTTAATTACCTGTGCTGGTTGTAGCTGAATTCTGAACTTTATTCTCCAATAAATACTAGGTTCATTTATGGTATGTGTAAAATGAAAATCTTGTGCTTAATTGCTGAAAACAGAAGACAGAACATGTAAGAAAATAAAACAGTACATTGAAGCAGTGCATCAGAAAACAAATCCTTGCATCCTGAGTCTTCCAGTAAAAATTCAGGGAGACTTTGTTGTTACAAGTGGTAACCAGTCCAGCAAATACTCATGATTCTGAAGCAAAAGAATAGCATCCATATTCTTGTATTTCTGAGTACTCGAACATGATCCTTAAACTCTCACGTGGTCTTTCAGTATTAGAAATGGCTTTGTCCTGTCACTTGATGACTCTTACTGAGTATGAGCTGCATACACCTGGTAAATCAAAATGTATTTCATATGAAATTGCCTAGCCTCCTGACCTCATATTCTGCTCTCTTTTATCTTTTTCAAACTGGTCTGTTCTGATTTTTATATTCCTTGTTCAGGACTTTACCTATCATTGCCTCCAAGTCTGCATTCTAAGCATATCAATGACTTCATCTTTCCTCACATCCACTTATTCTCATTCACATTCTCTCTTGCAATCTATGTCTTTAATAGCTGATCCCGTTTATCCCATTGCAACTCTCTCTGGGATTGATTCTGTGCAGTGGCTTTATTGTTCTCTTTCCTCAGAACCATAGAAATCTGAGATGTAAAAGGCTGATGAGGTCATCTTGTCCATTCCCTTTGCCAATGTTGAATTGTTTCCTACAGTCTAATTTTAAAATTACTCATTCAGCTGGACTTCCACCTCTTCTTTTAGAAGATTATTCCACAATATTAGGCTGTATATCACACCATTAGGAAGTTTTTCCTGAGAGTTATCTTGAATTTTCCTTCCTGAGTTTGTTTCATTGTTCATAGCTATATCCCATTTGGTTACTCCAAACAATTTGTTTTGCTCTTTTAGAGTAGGCATCTTTCAAAATCCATCTACTACTCCTATTAAAAAAAAAAATTAGATATCTTGTGTATTTAATCTCTCACCCACAAGTAGTACAATGACATATCTGATTCTTCTTTTCTTTTGTTGCACAAAGAAGGGACAGTCATATTCCAGTCCAGCTTGGTGCCATATTAAGTGCCTGAAGGCAGGCACATCTCACAGAATTATGTCAATACAAGGAAGATTTTGCTGCATATAAGCCTTCTGCTACACACAGTCCTGCTTTTGTAGGTATTTTTACCTGTGTAGCTCAAGCACAACACAAGCTCTTGAAGGCATTATAGCTGGAATGGGATGAAGACTTTGTTTTAACCCTCTTTCATAAAAATTCATGCTGTCATCAATGTTTTGACAATGTCAATTATTTCTATTTATCCCTACCAGCTATCCAGACAGAATTTTGATGTTCTGTATCATAAAAGGATTTTTAGCAGAAGGACGAGTACAGACACAAATTCTGCCTTGAATTTGAGGGACAGATAGTTGTTCTGGAGATCTCTGCTCATGTCTCATTTGAAGTGCTTGAGCCTCTTCCACTCTTTTCATACCCCACATTCAAGCGTTCTGAACTGACACATTTTAGCTGTGATTTTTCAGAAGAACCTTGTATCTCTTTTGATATTCAAATGAGTGGCTATGTTGTCAAGTAAATTCAACTGCTAGGGTTGAAGTTGTATGAAAATACAGCCCATTATTTAGAAGTCTAGAACACATTTTGAAAATCTATAGTCTGCACTGGGAATGGAGCACTTGGAAATTTGGCCATGAGCACCTTTGAATATTTATTCCCTGACTGTGCAGTGAGGATTTCTGTTCATGAATGAACTTCTACATGACATGTAGAATTCACCCTGATATCTGCTTGTCAAATTTTGTCAGCCTGATAGGGACTGAACCTAACACGGCCTTGGAAAGGTCATTGTGCCTGGTGCCTACAGCTATATAAAAATATGTCATAAGACTGAGGGCACATGTTGACAAAAACAATCACCTGCTGTTCACAAGAATTCAAGAATCTCTTGGATTCTTTTAAGCAAATAAATATTTCTGGGAAGAGCTTTTCTTAAGTGATTCCAAATCTGACAATTATCTCGGTAGGGTTGGCTCCACGGAGTCCTGTGGAGCATCAGTGATCTGGTCAGAATAGAAATAGACAGGCCATGAATAGTTTCTGTAGGAGGGAAATGAGAGGGATGATTTAGATGAGCTCACCACTTAAGAAGCATATGGGCAGGCTGGAAAGTACATATGCAGCATGGGCATGGCTCTCTGGGACACAATTACAGCAGGATATAAGATGTGGCAAGTGGAAGTATAGTTATACCAGAACTGAGAGGTAGTGGGGTTTCTCCCCCTCCACAAAAAGCTTTGCAGTTGAAGTAGCTCACCGCTCTGTTTTTGCTTCAGACATGTGGCCTTATGGGTAGTGCCCTGGCTCTGTTTTCTCAATCACTGGTTCTGCAGCTTGTGGAAGGTTATTTTTGGCAGTCCCTCTCTTGCCCCTTTCTTTGCACTCTCCCTCTGGCTGCAGCTGTAATTGTTCCTGCTGTCTCAGAGTACCTGGGGAGACCATGGAGGAATCTGATCTCTGAGCTGTGCACCCAGCTATTCCTCTCTTTCTAAGTGCAATTACCCAAGCTCTGTGGTTTCCTCTGTGTTGCTCTCTGTTCAGTCAAGTAGCAGTGTGTTTATTCTGTGCAGAGCAGGAGCAAGGCACCCCTCTGAGGCTTTCTTTCCAGCCACACTGAAATGGCTGACAAGATGGCAGGCACTTTCATTTCCACTCCTAGCTGCATGCACTGATGATCTCTCTTTGTGTTGTCTCTTCCTATTGTGTAGCATGCTGTTCTACTGGGAGATCTTGTCTTTTTAAATAACTATTGTACAATACACTGTTCATTGTTACCCAACTGTGGATTTCTTTATAAAAGAACAATGAAACATTTTACTTAGTGTAAGGGGGACTATTTGTGGTTAAAGTGCTACTTCTGGAAAATGATGTATGTATTAAATCAGAGTTCCTTCACCTAATCTGAGAGATACAGAAATTTAGAGGCAAGAATCTTAGTGACATCCAGAAAATGTTGCCTCTCCCTGAAGAAGAAGAAATAGCTTCCTAGCAACTTTCTCAACAGAA
This sequence comes from Cyrtonyx montezumae, assembly GCF_038088225.1. Classification (NCBI taxonomy): domain Eukaryota; kingdom Metazoa; phylum Chordata; class Aves; order Galliformes; family Odontophoridae; genus Cyrtonyx; species Cyrtonyx montezumae. The sequence goes on from NW_027071824.1 coordinate 5,709,517, forward strand.
TTTCTCCAGGAAAAAAAAAAATTGCTTTTGGATTTTTTGCTTTTTTTTTTTCTTGGAGACTTGCCTTGGATGGCTTACTGTTCAGTGATAAGCACTGTCAGAGATCCCGCAAATATTTCCAGAATTCATTCATGCTGTTGGTTGATGTCACTTATTTTTCTTCGTGTTCCTTTCCAGCTTTAAGTTTTAAACAAGGCTGTTTTTTCTGCTTTTTTCAACATCTCCTTTGTACATCAGCAAGTTGCAGTTAGTCTGGTGCTTCCTAAGTATATAGATTATCTTCTTTCATTTCTTCTTCCTTTTCTTCTAGGTCTATTTCACAGAATACAGTATATTCCCATAATTTTCTTTCTCTGATACAGTTTCAGAATAGCTGACCAACACAGAAAATATGCTCTTGAGATGACAGGAGAAAATGTATTAATAAATATGCACTTTCATGTGTTTGTTGTGCATGTTTTGGTTCTTTTTCTGGCTTAACTGTAGTAATGTTTGGCTTAAGAGGAGGTAACTTGAAAGCATAAACTGAATTAAATTAGATTAATGAAGTTGAGCAGCGAAGACCCTGCTATTAGAGCTTCCATTACATTAGTCAAACCAGATACTTATTTCAAATATGAAAAGGGAAAAAAAGCTATTTCTTACCTACTTTAAAAGAGGAACAGTTGTTAATTAGTTAACCAGGAGTTAGCCACAAAGTGCTGCACGTGCTGGGATTTGCTGACTAAAACAAAAATACTGGAAACAGGCTGCTACACACTGGAACAGCTTTGTTAAGGCTGTTCACAACCATAAAGAAGGACATGAGCTTTACTTCTGAGCAGGTATCTGCTGAGTGACCTATGTGTATAAGGTTGGGAGGTACTCCATAACCTGATTTTTGCAATAATGCTCCACAATTAATTTGCATCGTCCCTTTGCTTAATTGTGCATAGAACTTCGTTATTCTTAGAAAAGATTTTTTTCATATAGAATAGTTATGAGGATGTGCAGAGAAATATAAGCTTGTCCTCCATGCCCCTGCCCTTCTACAGGACTTGGAGATCTTATATTGCTGATTTATAGGATATGGGTTGCCTTCACATGCAGGTAGAGGAAGAGCTCACATCTTCTCTGAACGTTTTCAGAGCCTGACTGCATGGACTTGCAAAATAGTGATATTCAGGCTGATTCTGTGCAGCCACCCTCACTCCCATCCAGAATGTTTAAAAAATGACTAATGCCTGCCACTGTCTTTGCTTTTTTGGATGACCAACTCAAAGCACTTGAAAAGGGCTGAATTTTCAGAAGGGGCCGAATATCTGCACTTGGACTCACACTCTGTCCTAGCTGTTTGAAGCTGGAAGGCACAGATTGAACAGTCACCTCTAAGGAAAAGCCAGGCTGGAGGGGTGGATCAAAGCTGCATGATTTCATGTACTTCAGAAACAGAAAAGAAGGAAAAATCATAGAATGGCTTAGTTTGGAAGGGACCTTACAGATCATCCAGTTCCAACCCACTGCTGTGGGTAGGGCTGCCCCTCACCAGTTCAGATTGCCCAGGGCTCCATCCAACTTGGACATCCAGGGATGAGGCACCACAACTTCTCTGGGCAGCTGTGCCAGTGTCAGGTTTGACCCAACCATCCTAGAACATAGGCATGTTCTATAACTCCACCTGCATCATGACACATGCAAGAGAATGGGTCCACGCCTTCTGCTCTGAAGGAGTGTCCTATACAAAACACTCTTTAGTCACACAGCACAGGGGCTTTTCAACTTTGGATTATTGCTTCTGCAGACACAAACACTTTTCTTTTGAAATATATGCTGATTTAGTGCTCAGTGCCCACCTACTGAATTCTCAGGCTCTGGATTCCAGGTTTCCTCACCCTGTCAGGGAATCCAGTAGTAATTTATGTAGCAGGCCCAAGGCCTGGCTCAAAAGCTGGGCTGTCTGTGCCAATGCAGTTACAACATTTTTTCACAGTAAAATATTTAATAGGTTTGAGTATAGATGTGAACCCTTATGGAACACTATTCTGGAATGTATTTCCTATATTTTTATTCACATCAGTTGTTTCTCAAGTTTCTTGTGCATTTCTAACATTGTAGAATACAGTTACATTTGATTATATTTATTTCCTGAACCCTGGGGTCACTGCAGAATGGGCTACTTGAAGATTGATGTAAGATACTGAAGGATTAAGTACCACTTTTAAACATGTATGAAGAATCTGGCAGCTTGCCAGTCACCAGGATAATGAAGTTGCTACAACCTCTGACAAAATCAGTGGTTTAGGAAGGAACTGGAGACACAGGTAGCACGTGCGTAGTGTGGATTTTAAGAGTATGGTGGGGAAGTGAAAGGAGTATGTGAATTACTTGAGTGGTTATTTTGGGGAGCTGAGGTTATGGTAGCAAGGGCAGCCATAGAGGATGTGAGAATGGAGCTAAGGTTATCACAGCAGGGGATATAAAACAAAAACCCACAGGAAACAAGGTTTCATTAGCTCTACAGCTTGCTGAACAAGTTGTTTTAATTAAGCTTCCCTTCCATTTCTAGAGGGAAAATGAAGGAAGAATAAAAAAAAAGGAAAGGGAAAAACCTGAAAAAATAAAGTAAAAACCATGAAGCATTTCAAATGTATATACATATTCTTTTCTCAACTACTGTACCACTCCCTTTTACCCTAGGAACACAGTTAGTTACATAAATATTCCTTTTTCTCTTAAATTAATTTGTAAAAGTCATCTGTGTGACCTGCTTGTGGCTCCCTCTTGTTACAGCTATGCATTTTTAAATGTAAAGCAGTAAACTCATGGCCATGGCCAATAAATAAGAAATCTAGAGGTAAAGCCTTTTCAACTCTATGATAATTTTCCTATTTATCTCACTGGAACCAGTATTTCAGTCTTTGCGTTAGACAAGTGGTTAGACATAATTAACACCTGTCCATATTGGAGTTGCTTGGGTCAGGACATGGCCAAAAAAAAAACCTGATCAGAAATCTGCCAAATCTGAACTTTTTTCTTCTTTAGAAAAAAGATATTACTCCACATTTATTGAAAAAGCAAGAAAGTAAGGAAAGAAAAGTGAGCAAGAAAAAGCAAGGTAGCAAACAATTAGGCAAGAAAGAAGGTTTAAAAAAAAAAAACCAAGCTTGTAAGGAGCAACAAAATCCATAAGGCATATAATAAAGCCACATACCACATGGAAAAAGAATACAGTTGATTTCCTGCATCTCTCTGTGTTATGTTTCAGTAAATGTACAGCACACATACTGTGTTTAAAGCAGATCTGACAACATATAAAACATTAAAAATATTATGACATTGGCCAATATTTATGATGTATATTTCCACACATAAAATATATCATGTCATGTATTGATTTTAAAAAGCATGGAAATTGGCCATGTCATAATATTTTAGAGGTTTTTTAATACATTGTCAGAGATTTTAAATATATACATGCTCAGCATTTTATGGAACTCCCAAGACACAGACATACGGAAAATATATTCTGGGTCCACAGGAGACCAGCATTTCAGATGTGAAGTTTAGCTAATGCACATTTGCTAGCACAAGAAATTTTTTTTGTGTATTTCTTGAGCTTCTACATATTATCCTTACTGCATTTTGCATAGATTTACATCAGCAGAGCTCAGCCTTTAACAAATGGGTCTTGTGTTTTGTCACGCCTTGCTGCTTAAATGTAGGCAGAACTACTTCAGAAGTTTTGCAGAATGTGACCATCAGAAAATCTCACAAAAAAGAAATTATCTTCTGTGGCAAAAAAGCAAAACCCAACACATACTACTAATTATTTGCTCTTCTAACTGGAACGTTTGGGTGTGCTAAATGCACACTACCAGGACAACTCAGAGATGTTTGGAATATCTCTGCTGGAAGATGGTGAGGGCAGTCTTGGTGAAAATGAGCCATATGTTTTATCTGTGTGAAAACTAAAAGAGCTGAAATGTTGCAGTGCCTGCTCATGATCAGAAATACCAGCGTTTTCTGAAAGAAAAGCCTGATTCCTGGCTTTGTGATTTAGCAACAAGACCACCCTTGATTTTCTAACTGTACTGGGAAATTATGGCAACAATTCTGCCAGTGTATTATTTCTGTGTTTAGTTTGTTCGCACTTGCTACCACTTATGTATCTGTGGAGCCATTTATTTTCATTTCTCACTTTACGTATTAGCAGAAAATCATAGAATTGTTTGAGCTGGAAGGGACCTTAAAGGCATTTGGTCCAACTCCCCTGCAATGAGCAGGGACACTTACAGCAGATGAGGCTGCTGAGAGCTTCATCCAGACTGACCCTGATTGTCTCCAGGAACAGGGCATCCAACACCACTCTGGGCAGCCTGTGTCAGTGCCTCACCGCCTTGACTGTAAAAACCTTGTTCCTTTTATCTATCCAATCTAAATCTCCCCTCTTTTAGTTTGAAACTATTTCCCCTTGTCCTGTCACCACAGACCCTGCTAAAGAGTCTGTCCTCTTCTTTCTTATAACACAATGAAAGAAAGTGATTGTAGACATGTAATTGCTTCTAAGGATGCTACACAACTTATCTCTTGAGGTCTTTAGAGGAAAATAAGAAGCAACAGATGTGCTGCTTGAATGGCAAATTTAAATGGCATCACTAAACACTATAGGATAACTATGATAGTAGGTATCACCGTGAATAGAGATAGGTGGAGGTGTGGGCAGAAGCTGGTTTTTGCTTTAGCTGCATTACAAACCTACCTATGTTGCTGTTAGGCAGTGTGACGTGGCTGTAATTAGCCACCTACATGTTCCTTTTCTTTCTGACTCTTGAGTGTTGGTATGGCAATTCCTTTGGCTAAATGTGTGCCTAATTGAAACAGCAGCAGCACTTAAAAATAAAGAACAGCTTGGAGAGCATTTTGAAAGCAGCTACATTTGCTAAATTCTGTGAATGATACCCCCCCTTCCAAAACCAATTAGATTTTTCTCTTTATTTTTAAAAGAATTGCTGGCTGATAGATAATGTTATTTCCGCACTTCCAGGAATACTGGGCTTCTAGGCTCTGCTCAACTGGTTTAGTTTAGATTTCCTTTATTTGTTTGACTGATTTATCTGAAATATTTTAAAGGGTAGCATAAAGGCATAGACTCTCCAGAGCAAGTTATTTCTTTCACTTATGCTTCATGTTGAACTTTAGGTTTTGTGAAGGGTTTACTTTTGAGGGGGCTGGTGAGGAGCTGAGGGAATGTTTGGACAGTATTGCATCATGCTCTTTTCTTCTTCTTTGGGTGTTTTTTTTTTTTTCCATGTTATTACCTTTGAAATACAGAGTTGTTTTATAGGAAAAGACCAAGTGTTGCAAAGTCCTAGATGTTCAAGATAAACACAGAAACACAAAAGTTCTTTAGTTTCTTAGGGGCCAGGAGGACCATGTTGTCTCCTGCTGAGGAAAGGGGAAGAAAGGAAGCAATCTAAACAGTGAAGGCTATTGCCAAGTAAGGAAAACAATTCGAAAGCATGGTATGTATTTGCAATTAAAAACAAAGATTCCAATTCTTCTCTCTGTGGACAAAATCTTGGTTAGAGAGGAGAATTCAGAGCAAGCACTTTCCTCATTTCTCAGGAAAACTTGTTCAATGCAGTGACCATGAAGTGGGAGTTTTCCATATCCCTAAAATGTCAGTCTCAAGCACCATTTGTTAGAGTAGTGACCTTTACAGGTAAATTTAAATTTTTAGCCACTCCAGTCAAAGGAGATGCATGCAAGAGAGTAACCCCTGGAAGAGAGTTAAAGCAATGGAAAAAAGATGGATCACGAGGAAACAGAGCAATTTTTATGGAGAGGTTGCTCAGTGAACTGTGATGAGATGTTTAGATGAAGCAATGAGACTGTCACTGCATTTTTTGAAATATGTATAGCAGAAGTGTGTCTGGGATCAGGTTGGGAATTGTCCCGCTTAGCTCTTCCTTATAAGAGAACCAGATTTTCTATACACTGCAGTGTGACTGCGGTATGGTTCCTCTACGTTAAAATTGAAGATAGAAGCCCAAATTCAAATACAAAAACTATATTTAAGAAGCATTCTAGCTCCAGATTAATGCCTCCTTCTGTAGCTTTATGAAGTATGTCTTCCAATTAGACCTTCAAGGAGAGGAAAATTTTATGTATGCTATGCCAAGTCTAATATGTAAAGCCCCCCAAAGAAGCCATGTTAGTGTTCCTTGCTGCCCATATGAACCCCGTATACAGAATGAAGATCAGTGTGTGTAGTACAGCAGGGCCCATTCTTGTGGTCTTCTCCCTCATTGTGCAGACAGTGTCCTTTTGGGTACAGGAGCACAGTGCCTGCCAAGACTAAAACCAGACTCCTGTATCTGAGAAACGGGCAACTTAATGACCTTAAGGACCAAGAGTATCGAGTGAGTGCATCAGCACTGAGCAAAGAGGGGAAGCCTTTCCATACAGATCCCGTGCTGTGGTGCTGCTGCTCAGCTCACATCACTAACACCTTCTTGAATGTTATTTCTTACCTGGAAGAGTCAGCAGGTTTAGGTTGGAGAGGATTTGGCCATTAGTGGGAATGTTCAGCAACACCGTGGAGCAGACATGAAACACCTGGCGCAATTCCAGATACATGCAGCCTGGAACATTTAATGGCACTCGGGGGATAAAATGACCAAACTGTAAACCCCTCTATTCCCTCCCTCTTTCCTTTTTTATTTTTTATAAATGCACTTTTGAACATACAGTGCATAGATGCTTTCTACCTTCCTTTGTCTCTCTGTTTCTTACTTGTGACTCCTTGGGGCCCAATTGAAAAAAAAACTTGTTCTGCACCATTTACTTAGGTTTTTGGCAGCAGTTTTCTAGGAAAGAATGAGGAATGTGCTGTTTCTACATGAATTCGCCCACAGGTCAGTCCTTGAGCAGTGCACACACTGGAGGGATTGCAAATGCCAGGATTCCCAGTTTGTTTGCGCTAAGAAGACTGCACACATTTTCTGTCTCTGTCTCAAAGGTACTCATGGACAAACATCCATGCACATGCACAGACTCTCTGGTGGCAATGACTGGTGATATGTCTGTCAATGCAGTTATCAGTGATACTGAGCAAAGTTTTCACTAATAGTAAACAAATTATCAGTGTCAAAAGCAAACATGCACTTTGATATTTGCCTAGGTGTAGGAGAACGTGTAGTTTGAAAATTAATCCACAAAATTTCCAGAATCTGGAGGTTACTGATTAAAAAGAAAAAAAAAAAAAGCTGTTTACATGCTACCTGTAACTGACTTCTTGACTTCATGCCTGGCTGGGCGTGGTGAACACTGGTAATAACTTACATATTGCCTAAAGTGATGAAGAAGAATACCAAAACATGAATGGTGTTGGTTCTTATTATAAAAATGTGTCAGGGCTGCCATATATTTTCCTCTAATAGTGCTAAGAACATTGTGTCTAATGGAGCAGAATGTGTAGGATCAATGTGATGTAGTTAATCTAGCAATTTATGTGTTTACCATAGCTATAGGTTTTTGGGTTAGCTCTAAAATTCATTGTAAAATGAATACTTTACCATGGTAGGCCCTGTAACACTTCTGTATATTGTCCTTTGCATTTTTGTTGGCTTGCTGACATCAGTGCTTTAATACTTAATATCCTGTGAACATTTCTGTGTTTTACAGTTCTGTACATACTGGAATAAGGAGGGAGGATAGGGCCTGGACTCTCTAATAAGGAAACACACATTACTCTTTACTGATATGTTTTTGTTCTCTGCTAATAATTTTTTTCCTTTTTGCTTGAGCCTGAGGAAGAACTGCTGTTGGAACAGAAAAGGGCAGATGGTAATGTGTATGTGAAGTGTGGTTGTAATTATTTTATTACCTAGGCAAGCATAAGGCTTGTTTATGTGAGAAGAGGTGATTAATTCCTTTGGGTCGCTAGAGAAAAATTCCAGACCTGTAACTGATTTCTCTGGTGAGCTACTGAATTTTTTGTATCTACCACTGTGCCAGTCTGTACCTTCTCCACACCACCTCTAAACACAATAAATAAACATTAAAAAAAAATCCAGAAAGACATTTGGTTTCATGGATGAGACCTTGCCTCCTTGTAAAGCAGGCACGTAAGCGGGTGGTCTGACACCCCACTGCTCTCCAAGGCAGCCTGACATCACTCCCTGGTCTCCCTGCATTAACTGAATCACCACTCTTTAAGTTTATAGCTGTTACTTCTTGTCCTATCGCTGTCTGCCTTATCTACACGTGTAAATAATGTGGTTGGGGCAGGGGAGTACTCCCTGCTGCTTCATGCTGCTTGTGCTCCAAGTTCTTCCTCTTGGCCTGCTGCTTCAGATGTTTTGGAAGTGATGGGGCAGTATGGAAGAGACAAGTGTGCTCTGTCTGTCAGACCTCCAGGTCTGACAAGATGCAACAGTTCCTGTGTTTTAATCCCATCTGTAATTGAGCTGGTTTTAAAGCTATATCTTTGCAAAGGTCCATATTTAGAGCAATATTCTCCCTACCCTTCTTCAGGTTGAAGTGATTTGGAGAATAGAGAAAGGATGCTCTTCATAAACAAACATGTTTTGACCAAATTGGTGATAAACCATTGCAGGCTGCAATGACACTGCAGAACTGTAGCCAAAGGGAACTCAGCTCCTCCTTTCTCGCTGCCTGCTGAAGCACCCACCCTGATCATAACTGCTGCTCAGATGGTAGCCAATGGAAGCATATGGTTCTTGATGGAGAGCCTCCTACCAATTTCAGCAGCCTTTGTATCTCTCACCTAGAAGGCGGCACAAGAGGAAGGGTGGGAGGATGTCTTGCAGCCCCGTAACCTCCTGAGAGGATGCAATACTGCTGTGTTTTCACTCTGTTACTTGCAGAGAAAATTCATACAAGAATTCTTGAAGTACAGAAGACAAAAGAACTCTTGCTATGGCTCTTGCCATAGAGTGAACAGATTTGTGAAAGGTCTTGTTCTACATTTATGGTGGTTTCAGACACAGATAATGTGGCTTAAATATGATACTGTTCTCCATTTTGGAGAAAGTAAAATCTTTCCTTTGGCATACAAAATATTTCAAAAATTCAGAAAAAAGCATCCACCAAAATAACCAGTTTTTAAAAAGTGTGCTGACATTGTAAAAAATTAATAGCATGCTTGGAACTCTTTTAGTTTCCAAAACACTCAGTCCAATAGGAAAAAAAAAAGTCACTTTCTTATAAAATCTAGTTGCCTGTCTTAGGTTTTCTGTAATGTAAGAATTTTAGGAGAAAATAAAGATCACATTGAGCGTTCACAGCCCATCTACCCCTCAGCGTGTAATTTAACTACCCAGTGCTGTGGCCTGAAGCACTTTCGATTACAACTTTAATAGTTATTTTGGAAAAAATGGCAGCCAAATATTAAAACTTTAGAATATTATATATAAGAGTTTTTCTTCTCTTAAATGTCATAGGAAATTATGATGACTGTGTGTGTGTGAATGTGTATGCGTGCATGTGCGTGCCTAAGCAAAATAAATTTACTATTTCTTGCTACTGGATTCCATTACTTGAAACCTTGACAGCTCTGGGAGGGGCAAGGAAGTTGGATCAAATACTCAGTCACTTTAAAATGGATCATATTAATGTTGCTTTATAGGTCATCTCTATAAATAGAGGAGAAAATAAAGTCTTGGGTAGTCCTCGGCACACTCTGGCCTGGATTTCATTATTTCAAATAAAGGAGTCATATTTATTTCTTGGGGTTGCCCTTAGGATCTGTGGGGAAAAAAAAAAAACAAAAACCAGACCCACCCAAAAGCTAGTGTTATTATACAGAAGTCATCTAATTCTGTTACATTCACAGTTAGGCTGAGCGGAAATCACTTATGAAATAAGAACGGTATATTATCAGCTTTCAAGAGCTGAGATTGCTCACAACTCTTTGAAGTTCTATTATTTTCTCTAATTAACAACACGTACTTCAACAGCAGAACATGTGCCATTCTTGATTAATTGAGAACAAGATTAGTTGATTACTGAGCTGGAATTCACCATCAGCTTTCAGAGAGATGTGTTTGAAAGGAACATCTGTTTTGTACATTTGCCCCCCATTGTCTTAAAAGAAACTGCATAGAGCTCTTAGAGGGAGCTCTTTATTTCCCCAGCTTACATATCTAGCCTTGCAGAATTTATCTGACTCATGTACCAACCTTAGCTCAAATCCTAGGTAAAATGAAACGTCTATTTTAATTTTCTTAGTGCATTTTGGTGGTTGTAAAAGAATTCAGATGCTACTTGTTAGAGATCTGAATGTGTTCTGTAAACAATTGAACTGGATGCCACATGGCAAGCATATTGCTGGAATAAGTAATTGATAAATGGAAAAGAGGAGGACATTCTGTGGTATTTTAGCCATTTCATGTTGCTGTCTTAGGTTGGATTCTGTTTCACAAATCCTAATATGAGAGTACTGTAGAGGAATAAAAACATTAATGCCAACTATACTATGCTGCAAAACATCGTAGTTTGAGAATAAAATCTTTGAAGAACAGGGTCAAAAATACATTTGTGAAAATTAGAAGGACATGCAAAATATTATTATGAACTCTTTCTAGTTTCACAGGAATGAGTGTAAACTGCCAAGAAAAATATATCTTCAAAAAGTGTCTTCTTGTCTTTTAATTGCCCCGGCAATTCAGCACATTCAAAGAGCAAGGATAATTCTATTTGGATGAATATTAAATATGAACATAGAAAGGATAATCAAACTGGAAAATGGAAGAGAACTGAAAAATACAGGAAGGGGTTGAAGTTCTTCTTATAGTTCTTCTATCACCTTTCTTTAGGATTTTGGGCAGTTTCTTGACCTTTTCATTACCGTATTTGTAATGTGAAGTTCCTGGGTTCCCCCTGCCAAGAACACTTTGCTGCTTAGATGAACTACAGTATATAAATACTGACTATAGCTATTAATACTTTTCTTTCATGTTTTGGAGTTGCCAAAGATACATATTTATAATTATGGGTTACAATGCCATAATGAAACATTTGCAACTATAAAATGACCCTGACAGCTCTGTCTAGAATAAGCAAGCCATTAACTGGTTTCTCTAATCCTCATTTGTGAAAAGAAGGCCCCACTCTGTCAGAGGATAATAAATTCCACTAGATCCCTGCAGAAAGAATAACATATACTTAATGAACAACCTTTCTGAAAGCAATTTCTGTACACTTTCTGAATAAGATAGTGTGCAACCTTTTCTGCAATAATATGGACTACTCTATTTCTTGCTGCTAAAATACTGATTGCTAATTCTTTGCTCTGTATTTATGTTTTCATTTCTGGACTCTGTCTTGTAACTGTTTAGATGATAGCTTTTCAAAAGGCAGAAAGTAGCCTCCTATACTTGGTAGCTTTAGCAAGTTTGTAGTCAAGTCTGTGTTATTTTCTGTACAGATTTGCCTCTCCAAACGAGTGGGTCGTCAAGACCAAGTCAGTAGCACTATGACAACTTCTACAGCTTGCTGACTCTTTTTTAAGTGATCTTATGTAAATTCTTTTGCTGGCTGGACAAATGTTATAATACCAGAATGCTAGTAGAGCATAACTTTTATTACAATTGCCAACAGAATGTGTTTCCTCTATTTTATTTGAATTGTGTGCTATGAGCAATAACGTATTTACTATAAGTTTAATTTTTCATTATTGTTATCCTTTCCCACAGATATTTCTCCTATAAAGAGGTGATACCATACTATTTTGTTGTAGGACTGGTCTTCAGCAAAGGACTAATTATAGGGTGTGTTTTTAGGACGTGCACAGGCATGTAGATGTATCCTCTATTCCTCCTTTCTCTGACACAGTGCTTGCAGCACATGAATCGTATTTCATGGGAGAATAATTACTAGTATTAAGAAGCAAAGACTAACTTTAAAAAAGGATATACGTTCTTGGAAATTATTTTTTTTGTTTGCAATTTCTGCCAGGTCAGAGCATACCAGGAAACTAATGGAAAAGCATGACCAATTGGGATAAAGAGACCTCTTTCACAAACCTCTAAAGTTTACTGAGGTTTTACTGATCATTACAATTTATAGACACACATTATCATCAAATGAGAATACTAAGCTAAAATAATAAGTGCAAATACTGCTACTTAAGAAAAGTTGGTTTGTCGGTTTGTACACATGAACTTCTCTTTGTATTGCAAAAGATCTGAAAATAGGATATAGGAACTTTCTGCTGAAGAATATGAACGTCACCCATTCCAATTTTATGGAGAAAATTAACAAGAAAAACAAACAGAAATAATACAGACACACATAAAAAGCGATTGTCAACAAACTGTTGATAGTTGTTAACAGCACTGACTAAAATGTGTAAAGAATTTAAAAGAAGTACCCATAGAAGTTTATTGTAATGGTTTTCAGTAAACTTAAAGAAGTCTTGTGTTTCTGATGCTTTTAGATGACAAAATTTAAGTTTAGACAGAGATATTTACTGACTGTTCTGCACTTATAAAATGCCTACTGTTCATACTTCTGACTTCTGAAAACTGAATAGCATAACAACTGATATGAACAGAGTACTTAAAAAATTTGTAGTGCTCTCTTCCAGGAAAAAAAAAAATATCTGAAAGCACAATTATTGATTATCATCACTTAGATAACTGACCAAAACTGACCTTCTTATACCATTAATGTTAGTCCTGGGTCCACAGTACCTCTGGGGAACAAGAGAAACTGAAGACAGAAATATTTTGGGGGGGTCTGAAGTTGGTGGCAGACATGCATTTTTATTCTCCTCATCATTTTTACTACTTTTAATGAACTTTTTAATCTGCTCAGAGGTAAACCAGCAACTTCTAACCCTCATTAAAGTAGTAGCCAGAGTACTGACATGCTGCAATTTGTAAGCATGTAACTAGAAGAAGAATTAAATGGGTAGAGTGAGATTCAGAAAAGTCTAAAAAGGAAACTTGTCACCTAGCACAATTTATTCTGAGAGGTAAGGAAACAACCTATGTAATGTGTCCATGGCTTATTTTTGGGGTTGGGGATAAGTTCTCTCTTGCTTTATCCCTACTTTAACAGAATATTCAGCTTAACACGAAGTTTAATGCCACAGTGCTCTAGTTAAGTGGCTTTAAATGTAGCACAGAAATATTGCTGAGACAAAAATGCTGACAGTAATACTTCAAAAATAGTTTTGGATGAACTTGGATTATGAGTAGTTCAACTGCACTTTCCAAAAATGGACATAACAACTGGAGAATTTTCTTCCCCCCATTGAGAGGTTACTGTGGTCTGCGGGTTTCTTTGTGTGGGAGTTTGCATCTTCATACACAGCAGTATAAGAAAACAGCCTCCCGCAAGACACAAAAATAAAACAAAATGTAATATAGAAATCTTCTGAGGTCTTGGGAATTCTGAGAAAATTTAGTCAATAACATTATGGAAAAGGAACTCATAAAGTGTTCCTGAGGAGAGTTTAGGTTCCAGAGATTAAATCAATTTGAAGATGAAGCATGACCAACTAGAAGCAAGACTTAAAATAGACCTTTACAGTGTGCTTAGCTAAAGCAAGGAGTGAAGTGAGGCTGAAATCTAAGCAAAAGCTTTTGAAGAAATCCTGTAGTTTATGCTGTTCAGCATGGCAAATTAGATGAGTGCAGTTATCACTGTTATATATTTGAGTTTTAATGCTGTGAGCTGGCATTTCTTCACTGGTATTCTCTAAAGTGGTCATAGGAGATGTGCTGTTTCCTGTGCAGTTATTCCAGCAATGCTGAACTCAATAGAAGTATTCCCATTGCTTTCAAATAATCAGTAGCAAAAACCATCAGCACATGGACATGTAACTTAGACTAGGAAGATAATATATGGATTAGCAAGGTCTGGCAGAGCACAAGCTTATCTTCCAGCTTTTCCAGTTGGCTTCAGCTGCCATACTAACTGGGTATAGCGGACCCATATCCCACCTATAACCTCATACAAAGCAATGCACACAACACCTCACTGTAGTATAGTTTGCATATCATATAAGCAAATGTGGCAGTGTCACAGTAAATTTTTCAGGGGCATAGGTGCCCACCTGAGAAAGTTGGAGGAACATTTAAGCTTGATGCTACACGCTGTCTCTGTGCAGCACGCAGAAAACCAAGACAATATGCCCATTCCAAGTCCATCTTGAACTGATTAAGAAATGGGATCTCTGTGTGCCAACTTACATTTTCAGTCTCAAAACTGCACCGGAAATTTATCATTCTGTCAACTCCGATTCCTCAAAGTACTTTATAGAGATAAATTCAAAGGATCAAAATATTGCTTTTCCATTGTCAGTTTCTCTTGCAATATTTTAACAGTGGCATTTCATTACAATGCAAAACGCTACTTCCCTGGTATATGAGAGATCTCTACTGGTAATACAGCATAAATGTACATTTCCTTCCTTCCGTCCTCTCTCTTTCTTGTTATTTTCCCTATTATTTTCTTCAATAATGATTTTCAAGGATAAAAACAAAAGGCATGGTGTCATGGGAGCAAGGCAGAGAGTGTTACACATACACACAGACTGCCTTACAGATTTGTCTTCTCTTCTTGCCCACCCTGAGAAGTGGGGAGCACACAGAGCTGTCATTGTTGGGTTGTGACTTTCTTCAGGAGGAGGAGTTTTATGGAAATCTCAAAGCTGACTCAGAGCCACAAGACCGTGCTCAGGGCTATGCATCTCTGAATGGTGAGAGCTATTGGGCTCTAACACTTGGGCTGGAGTTGCTTAGGCCCTCATCCAGCACAGTGCATGCTCAGCTTTCACCACATATACTTATGTAGGTTTCTATGAGATGACTCGTGTGCTGACAGACAAGCATCCTGTGAGTGCTCTGTGGTTTTAGCAGATAGATCAAAAAACAGAAACTGCAGCCAGAATGTATGCTTTCTGGATGCAGGCATACATTGATCTTACAGCATTAACAAACAGAAGTTACCTGTCTGCAAAGTATGCCTAAGGACTTAAAGATTGAGTTCTATAAGCAAAGATAGCAGCTTCTCCAAGTATATTCATCAGAGACAGAAGATATAAAAAATAAATACAAAAAATAGGCAATATACATACTTTGTAACACAAAGTATATGAATACCAGTGTATACAAATACAAAATACTTAGCTCTTTAACTACTATAATGCTTTTTTTTTTGTAATTTGTCTTCTTTCCCATCTTTTAGAATATATCCACAGTAAGAAAGCTGCATGTTCTTATGACTCATCTAATGAAAAGTTTTTTTCCTTACCTTGTTTTTAGAAGTTTTACCCTTTTTAAACATCTAAAAATAGCTCACTGGTGTTTACACGCAGATAGGTATTGGAGGGATAGGCTGCTTTTGAAGATGTATATTCTAGAAAATACTTCTATTTCTTCAGCTTTAATATTTTGCAGAGTAACTTAAGCTATTTAGCCCGAGCAGCTACATCAGAACAGAACTTACTTTTTCCCTTTTAACTGGTGCCATTTCCCTGACTCAATTTTTAATTTTTTCTTTCTTTCTTTTTACTTTTTTTTCCCCTACAGGGAAAACAGAGATGCTCATTGTTTTTGGATTTCCCTTCTTTTTGCAACCCAATTAATAATATACCAGTAAGATTAGATTAGCATTTCCCAATTTGCCTGTCACACATCTCAGCTCTTATACGCTGTAGAAATTGATCCCTTTGTGACCAAGATTAAATAGATCATGGTCTAAAATTCCCAACAGAACAGGTTGCAAGGGGGTGGAACTTGAATCCTGAACAGCTTTTGGCCTGTTTTTCTACCTCCAGTTACATGAAGAACCTTCCCTCACTTAGTATTTATAATCCCGATTCTGCTGTGGAATTGTTTGTTCTATAAATTGAACAAAACTTGAGCAGATTTTTTCTTTATTCAGAAGCAACTGAACCTGATTTTACCTTCCTCTTTTCACCCAAGGAGTGAAAATGACAGAAGTCAGTGCAATGCTTTAGTCTCATATCTATTCTTTCAAGAAAGGTAAAAATATGTCAGGAGAACCACCTCTGCTGCTAGAACAAACTTCCAATCTGCACAGTGCTGACGATACCTTCCAGTAGCCCCATCAGAGAGAATATCTTGTTCAAATTGTGTGTTCTCAGTGGATCCCATGTTTCATGAAAAATAATTCTCAGAGTCTTTCTTCAAAAGTGAATGTCTTTCTAATATGATATGGGATGGTTTTGCTTGCTTCTTTTACGTGTATCAGTACATACAGTTATTTGGACTAACACTATTAGGCAACAGCAGATGAATGCCTGACTCAAACACATGTCAAGAGCACTGAAAGAGCATTACAGCATTAGAAAGAGAGAAGTCTGGTTTTGATTACTGATAATTATAGATAAGCTGTAGCTGACAGTCATTTTCTGACCGCAAACTCAAATCAATCAATTAAAGGCTGCGTGCAGCAGCACCCGTGTTTAATCATTTCCAGGCTCTTTAAAATGATCCATTACTCTGATAGCATGTCAGATGTGCTGTGTACCATTTGTTGTTGTGGCTGAGGGTCAAATATGCAGCTACTTCCAGGCTAATTTCAAGAACACAGTTTACAATCTAAAAAAATCCAAGAAATCTGTATATAAAGATTAGCAGTAACTATTAAATCATTCTTACTTTAATTAAACAAACATCACAGCTGATGCATTAAACATTTTTTTATCTCATATCACATTGTTAAGTGACCTTTTTTTTTGTTGAATATTTCAGTGTTGTATCAGGACAAATAAGATGTAGCAATACAAATTCAGCTCTGTTCCTCCCTAGTTCCTACATTCAAAGGCTTTTCACATGGGACTTGAAATACATGAGACAAGTTCATGATGAGATTTGACCAGAGAACTATTCTCAGATTGTAAGATTGTCCACTGGAACTACTTTGACATGTTGGGTTGTTTCTTCTGAAATTCATTTTCTTCTCACATTTGAAAAAGAAAATAATTTCTGACTATTTTGAAATTGTCAGGTAGAATTAGCAGAATAAAATATATTCATTTTGGATTTGAAAAAAAATTAAATATTTTAAAATATCAGGATATTTCTTGTCATGTACATGAAAAAAATGAATTGAAACAAACCATTATGATATTAAAATAAAATGCTTTGGGTTCCTTTTTACAGAATTTTGCTTCATGGAGAAATCTTCAAGGATTACTCATAATCCAGGTGAAACTTTCTCCAAAGTTTGAAATAAATGCATGTTAGTTGTAGATATAATTCCATAAGTAATTTTTCAGTCAAATTCCAATTATATTTAGGTAATATCTTTTCAGTTAAGCTGCCAAACATTACTACTTGACTAGATCTATAACAAAGGCTTAGTATGGTCCATGAAGCAATAACATTAGCTGTCATATAAAGATATGGTCCAATTGCACACAGGAATTAAAGAAGTTAAATCTCAAAGAAAATGAGAAAGGGTATTTTTATACCAAGTATGGATATCTCTATCAAGGTTCTACACTTACGAATTCAGTTAAAATTAAGAGGATCTGATTTTCCTGTTGTTCTTGCATTCCAGTATTTTACACACTCACACACACACACACACTATATATATATATATATATATATGTATATGTATGTATAAAAGATCTCCATGTCAGTGACAAACAAAAATCATGTTCACTATTGTAAAATAATGACCTATCCCTTCCAAGCACTGCAGGCAGGCCTAGTTAAGTTGACTTTTGACATATCCAGCACAGACACCAGTGCATATTGGTCACCCTATACACTTCTCACAGTCACTGAAGTAAAGCAGTCACTTGTAGGACACTGTTCTTCTCATCCTGCAAGTGCCTACTTCTAATTGCAGTCGACAATAGGCGCCTACAGTGAGCTGTCTTGATCAGGTTAGATATTTGGAAGAATTTCTTCCCAGAAAGAGTGGTGAGGCAGTGGCACAAGCTGCCCAGGGAGGTGGTGGAGTTTCCGTCCCTGGAGGTGTTAGAGAACCATGGAGATGTGGCACTGTGGGACATGGTCAGTGGGCATGGTGGGGATAGTTTGGCTGGACTTGATCTTAGAGGTCTTTTCCAATCTAAATGATTCTATGATTTTATGATTCTGTGACTAAAGAGGCTCTGGGACTCTCTCAAAGGTCACTGAAGAAGCCCTTGACACCAGTGCCCTGACTTGGCCCTTTGCTGAGAATTACTGTACTGGGAAGGAGTAACAGAAGCAAATCCATGCTTTTGGCCCAGTTGTTGCACTTCAGACTTGATATATCACCCAGTGTGGTGCCTAATATCTGAGATACGAACGCCTACTTCTCTTCTCCACAGGAATACTCTGGCATACAGCCTATTGACTGGCCTGTGCTTCATTCTGGAGACAGATCTTTGGTATGAAAACAGATGGCTGGTTTTCTTCTTTTACAGGATACTTTAGGTAAGCTGCTGTTAGGAATCCACAGCCATAGTAATGAGCAAATCCTGCCGCATGCGAGTCTGAAATATTTTTGTGCTGTGGCTAACCTCCCTCTGCTCCTGCAAACAGAAGCCAACTCCTTTGCCCAAGCTCTTCCCATGCTGATGCAATCCATCCTGTCAACATGTACAAGAACCTGCGCAGGCACAATTTATCACAGCTCCCTTTATTAAAAAAGAAATATTGGGCATTTAATTCAGCAAAGATGCTTTTAACATACTCCTTACTGTTGCTGAACTTCCTGTTGATCTCCTTGAGAATTTTGCCTGTCTATGGAGTTTTGATGAGACACAGTGCCGGGAGGCACAGCAGAAACTCTTTGTTTGCTGAAATATTATCAGCTGATCTGTGTACCCTCTTGTGAATTTGTTTATTTATAATATTCATCTTAGAGCATTTACACTTCACTGATGACTTGAAATTTAAGCAGTTATTTACAGTTGTGCTAAATAAGACCACATTTCTATGCTGGTCACAAGTTAAGTCAGTTATCAGATTACATTTCTGCCTTGTTCCTTTTATCTCTGATATGGCGTGTTGCTCTCAACAGTGGCATCAAATGAACTTAGATGTCTGACTATAAATCATGCACATGTCGAAACAATAATGCTGAAAAGATTATCATCACCCTCTATAATTACAATAATGGAAAACAGATACTGAAAGGACATTTTTCTCATCCTCAGAGAATCCCTGAAGAGGTCAATTTACTTTTCTTTGGGGAATATTTAACACAAAGAAAGTTATTGGTTTATACATCTGCTGAAAGAACTGAACTCATAATAAGCACAATGCCACAGTATAAATTGGAAATATATTTTATTGCACTGTTATGGTGGGGGACTCCAGATGGTCCTGATATACATAGTTTTATAAGTAAGTACTTTTTAGATTGAGAACACTGTTCGCTATCTGATAAAATGCTATCAAAGCTGAGATGCACTTCTGTTTGTGGGAACATGTTGCAAGTAGCAATGGGGGATACTAAGATAGAGTTGGCACCTGCTTTGGGAGTTGAGTTGTTGCAGCAGAACTGGGGGCAGGATTACTAGAGGGTTTGGAAGAATAGAACTTCTGGTGTAGTCTTTGACCAACTCCAAGAATGGATCTAAGTGCTGTAATAAAGGAGTAAGTAATAAATGCTAAGACAAAGAACCCCCTACAAACCTTCAGTTTATTACTTTTTATTGTAAGAAGCATACTCCTAAGTCCTTAATTTGTAGCTCTCAAGACCAAGACGAGTCATATATTTTGGGACTTCAGTAAGTCTTAGTGGGTGCGTGGACTTTTCTGGAACTCTGCACGGAGTCTAATTCTGTCCAACCAAATTAGATTTCTTAGTCCTATTTTTAAATGCTAAGCAGGCTACTGTAACAGATAAACAACTGAGAGTGCAATAACCTCCTGCTTGATTACTGTTGTGGAAGGATAGGAGCTCAGACCCATGCTTAAAAAAACAGACTTTACTCTTCCAATGCATTTCGACATTAGCAGGGTAGAATGCATTCATATGGGCAATCCACCTGTCAGATGAGAGGGCAGCAACTTCCAGAAGCCAGGAGTTGTAACCTCTTGACACAACCAAAAGTAGAAGTCCATAGCTTAAGCCATGTGGTTTTGGCTGTGTGAGTAGCTTACCTGCTGCATAAAGAAGCTTGCAAGAGAACTACACAGATGTGCAGGTGAGAGTCATCATCCACATACATACTTGTTTGTAGCATAAACCTCTTCTCTGGGTTCCTTTACCAGCATTAATCTCCAGCATATTCTGGCAGCTTTGTCTACCAGTATTTAGAGCAGAGGGTACACCTCTGATCTCTGCACTTCTGAAGGTACAGAGAAAAAGGCAGCGAAAGTAATACAAGGGATAGAACAGCAGCCTTGTGGAGGGATGCTTAAGTGACAGATTATATATTCTTAGAGGAAAAGGCATGGATTATGCAAGTTTTGTAAAATCACAACCACAGCAGATTGTGAGTGTTCAGAACTCAGTATGCATCAAGTCCCTCAGTACTTTCCTTCTGCTACAGTCAAAGCATTTTACTGGGACACTCTGCGTTTGACTCATACTCAGACAGATATGGTATGTGCTTCTGCTCTTAGAATTACAGCTAGCAGAAAGAGCTAAGATAGTGAATATCCTCAGAACAAGTACTGCACTGTAGAGTTGTCCCTGCTCTGTCCAGCAGACTGCTTTAGAAAAAATTCCATGAATTTGTTCCTCAGGAAGCCTGCTTCACCCTTCAGCATGTCCCTGCTGCGTGCCTGGGGAAGCAGCACACACTGCAGTTTGTGGTTAGCCAGCAGCTCCCTGTGTTTGAGGAGAAGGTTTGCCTCGTCGCCTTGCTTGTTGGCTTGCTTGTTTGTCTCCTGGTAGAGCCTATGAAAGCCATTACGAAATGGTGTTACCAAAAGAAAACATTGCTCTGTCTTGTTTACAGAGCCCAAGCTGCCTTAAAACAAACCCATAATGAGTAACGCGAGTACCTCGTGTCTTGCTTCCAAGGATGAAAAGAACACAGATACTCTACCCGGGGTGCAGGCTGAACAGTGCTCTTGAAAAACATAATTTAGTCTTTTCTTCTATATTGCTTATAGGAAAAGTAAATTGAGCCTTTTTCTGAAACTGAATCACCTCCTGCTGGGGGGTGTTGGAGGAGCTAATATGTTACTGACTCTGTTTCGTCCATCTTTGGTCATGAGAAGGATATATGGGCTCAGTGAAGTTATATCTTCTAATACATTTCAAACACAGTAGGAAAGTGGCCTGAACATATGGAAGAGTTGCTAACATTTGAAAATACACCTCTTGGTGTAGATCCTGATTCCTTTCTCACATCTTTTCTGAGGACAAGATATATTCTCTGGGATTACGGATTTTCAAAATCTGAATGAGTGGTTGGAGGTTGATATTTATTCAGCATACACAATTTAGTTCTGTATGTCTGACTTAGTTACTGAGGTACTTTTTACATCTCTTCAGTATAGTCAGCACTGCCTAAGTCTAAAGTCAGTTTCGGATCCTTCTCTGTGTTCAGACAAATCACGACTCAGACTGCCATTAATCTACTGACTGTCTCAAATTACTATTAGGGAAGATAACATTACTAGCTCAGATGTAGGCATCTACACTGTAACCTACTAGAATTAAGAAAGGTGAATCCCACTAAAGGAGATAAGTGAGCAGATCTTGTATGACCACACCTGTGCTATAGCTGTTGAGCACTAATTGTTTTAATTTTCCTTCCCTTACTGGAATATGGCAAAGGGATCTTACCCTAGAAAAGGATTTGTCTGATGTAGGAACTCTCATCAGCAGCTCCTTCTCATCAACATAAGTTCCTTTTGCAGATCCCAGGGCACAACTGCAAGAGCTCTGAAACAGTTCATGGAGCAAAAGTTTGAGTAGAAATGCCCTAGGAGAGAATTACCACATAATTAGTCCTAGAACTGGGAGAGTCATAAATGACCTTTACAATCACTTCTCTGAATGAGAAAGCAGATCACCTGACTGTGATTACGCTAGGAGGTGTTCATGAGGACTGTAAACTTGCCCTTCAAGTTAATAATATTTTACTTAAATCCTGTATAGACACAACATCCTTGGGCGCTTTCCTGTGCTTGCACAAGCCCACAGGAATACAAACAAGACCTTAGCAGAGAACTTCTAACTGGCTCTCAGACCCCTTGGTCACCCCCCTGCCCTCTGCCTACTCATTTCCTTAATGGCACCTTTCAGCAATTCTTACCGCACCGCTGAAGGAGCAGGTGCTAATTCTAATTCTAAATAAATATTTCCTGTATCCTTTACGGTCAGATCCAAACCATAGTAAGCCTTCTTCATATGTGACTAGCCTTCCATCTCAACCCCAGGGAACAGTGAGAGCTCACCTTGTCCTTTACATTCTCCCATCCAGATAAGATCACTGTTGCTTCTACAGACATCTATATCCCACACTGCTACTCTCTTTTAGGACTTTCTTTTTATATAGATGAATAGTTTGAACTTAAACAAATCGTTGCAAGTTCTGGGTTTCTAGAAGGGACATCCAAATGACAAATTACTGAAGAAATTGTGTTGAGCATCTTAAGCTACTGCTTTAATGTTGATTTTCTATTATAGAAATACGAAATGTGATGTCATACCATTTATCCTTCAGCTGATGTGTGGAAAATGGTGTGGCATTGCAGCAGCCCACGGAAAACATGGGGAATGGTGTTTCACACATCCAGTTATGCCGGTGTACATGCCCAGTGGATGATTTTTATTAGCCGTTGGATAGTGCAGGTTGCTCATCTGGGGCCTGGCCCTTACAAGCAAACTGAGCCTTGTCTTATCTTTTTGAATTGCATTCACTTGCATCATTCCAAGATACATAGGAACCCACGTGCTCATCCAGGTATTTCTTACAAATATTTAGGTGTAGAAGGAGAGTTTTATGTCATCTTCCCCACTTTCTTCCCCCTTTCCTGGAACCAGTGCCCAGTGAAGAAAATACTGAAGTTATTATAAGTAACCTCAGGTGATCATTAAAAATTCTGTGTCCTAAGACAGGACTGTCTCATTTTGTGACATTCCTGGTAGGTCATACCTAGAGGTGTACTTGCAGATGTGAAGTCTCTACGCTCTTTGTAGACCATTTATTCTGGGAATTAATTTTTATCCTGGATGTTAGAGCTTTCTCCCTTAATGGCTATTTTTTTCTTATATTTCAATTTGTATCCGCTGCAGAATGAAGAATAGATTTTCTTCACTGCAGCTCGGGTTTCTGAAGACAATTTGATTTTCTGAATACAGATATGAGCACAACCTGAGTAAAAAAAATGTTATTTTTTTGGTGCTGAGAAGACAGAATTACTCAACTGTTAGTTTAGGGAAGTGACCCTCTGATCAAGCCTTTTTACCACAGTGTTCCATAGTTCAGGTACACACAAGGAGCAACAAATGGCAATCCATTATGCCCAGAGTGGTACTGGTTGCCCTGTCCTTGGAGACATCCAAGGTAAAACTGGACAGAGTTCTGAGCAACATGATCTAACTGTAGGGGTCCCTGTTCATTGCAGGAGAGTTGGACTAGATGGCCTTTAAAGATCCTTTCAAACTCAGCCATTCTATGGTTCTATGATTATTTTTCCCCGTAAGTCAAATTGCATAAAGGGCTGGCAGACCTCCAGTAAGCACATCAGGTCTTATTTGTTGTCTTCTTTACATCTCCCTTGTTAGACTTTTCCTTTGCTGAAAAAACTGCCCATATAGCTCAGTGTGAAGACCTCTAATTAAATTAGCTGCTTTATTATGGTCTTAATCTTTTTTTTTTTTTAATTTCCTCCTATTGTTATAATAATTTATTTCCCTGATTAGACTGAAAGTGTATGGGTTCTTCTGTTATATAAAAAGACAATGATAGTTATATATTTAACTTTTCCCCATGAGTTCTTTCTTTGAGTTAGACACTAAGACTATTGTTGAGACAAGTCCGAATATCATATGCTCTTAATCTCAGAACATTATTATCTTAAGAACACTTGTCTATTTGCAGCCATTCTAATGTATATATAGAGAGAAAGTTATATAATCGCAAAATATGTTTGATCTTGAGAATACCAGTCTTTACAAAGAAATCCAGCATCCAGCATGCTATATTCTGGTCACTCTGCTGTTGTCTCAGTCCTGCAACTGGGATGTGATTCTTTAAGATTTTAGTTTTTGCTTCTCTTCCATTTTTAGATGGGATGTAATGTGAAGAACATTATTCAATGCACATTGATATGTCACTCTGACCCTAGAACTTACAGTGCATCAGACAGTATTCCTCAGTCGAGTTATACTCAGCTCAACAAAAACATTTTAAATAGATGAACCTCAAAGAAATGCTGCCTTAAGACATTTCAAAGGCATTTGCAAAAAAAAAAAATGAGTTGGGATTTTAGAGTTCTTCTTGTTTTTATTACTCTGAGCTCAAGCATTGGCCAAGTATCAAAGCTCCCTAAAGCAGCAAGACAACTGGGATATTTAAAAAAAAAAGGGAAAAGAACCTTCAAACTATCCCATGAAAGAAAGATGTTTTTCTCTGAAGTTTCAGTCTCTACTGCAAGGTTTCATTTTTATTATATTTTTAAATCAATCTACAGTGATTCTTTAATTATACTGTTGTCAATATAGCAACAGTATATCCTTAAAGCATTATAAAATCATACTGAAATTAATCTACCTAGATTCCAGGGTTCAGACTACCATCTGTAGTCTCAAATACAATGCTCCTTTGTAATGCCCTTTTAATTTAGCCTTTGGAAACTCCTCTGTGACAGCCAAACCAAGTGGTTTCAGAAAGTGGTAGTTCTTGAAGCTACTTTTCATCGATCATTTCCACTTTGTTCCCTATTTAAAAAATGCATTCAATATTTACTTTAGTTCAGAAACTGAAAACATAAGATGAGGCATAAATAACACAAAAAATACATGCCGCTGACAGAGTCTTCCTACAGTTTCTACTGTCTTCAAAATCGACTTTTCCATGTAATTGAGTGTTTTTAATCACACCAGTTGTTAACTACTACTGTATATTACAGTGAACCAAATAGAATTGTATAAGACTTTGTTCTTATCTTCAATATAATGGATAAATACAATACTAGGACTTCTCTGAAAGTAATGCCTCCTATTTTATGATGTTGGCCCACAACAACAGAGGCAGATGCTGATGGTATGGCAGTAGAGGTTAAACCTTCCCACCAATATCCCATAACATTTTGTCGCCATGTGACAGATGGCAGAAGTGGGGCAGTCTGACAGACTGTCATCTGATGTAGAATTGTGTATGAAGCAAAGGAAATTATTTTTTCCATGTGGAAAAAAATGCACTCATTAACATTTATTAATGCTGAACATTTACAGAGAATGAAAAGTGGATGTGAGCACAGTAAAGTGGTGTGCAATGCATTTAACCACTGGCAACAGCGATGTGAAGGACAAGACACATTCTGGATGGTCATGCACATCTGTCTCACTACAGAATGAAGAGCCTTTCAATCAGTTCATCCACGTGAATTATGATGAGGGAGCTGTGTATGGAGCTTGAATGTGTTGGAAATGAATGTGGTATTAGAGTATCCCAAAGTTTGTGCCAGATGAGTTCTATGATCACACAGGAACAGAAAGAACATCATATGCAAGTTTATCAGGACCTATAGAACAAATATGAGACTGAAAATGAAAGATTTTTAGATTGCATCGTTACTGATGACGAGATGTACTGTCACCACTATGAGTGAGAATCAAAACAGCAGTCCATAGATTAGCAGTGTGAATTCTCCATTGAAAAAAATAGCTCAAGATGCAGTGGGTAACATGATTTGCACTGTCTTTCGGGTCAGGAAAGGAATGATCCTTCTGAATTTTCTGGAACCCAAATAAACTATCAATTCTTACTGTTATATCACAACACTGACTAAACTGAAGGCTTGAATTTCTAGAAACAAGCCAGAAGAAAACAACATTTCTCTTGCACCACAATAACAGCAGGCCCCATACCAGTTTGAAGATTGTTGAGCATTTTGCCAGCCTTGACTGGACTGCCCTACCACACCTATCATACAGTCTAGATTTGTTGTGTTCTGATTTCCAACTTTTCAGGCTGATGAAAGATGGGGAACATTTTCTTAGCTACTATGCTGTCATAGCAGCTGTAATACAGAGGATCACCTTCACTGCTGCAGAATTTGCAAGTGTGACACACCAGGTCTTGTTCATTGCTAGCAAAAATGCTTAGCTAATGGTGATGACTATGCTGAAAAATAGTGTTTTGTGGCTGAGAATTTGCTCTATCAAATAACGTTGTTCTGTATGCATTCGTTCTATTTTTTCATGGAAATAAATAGGAGGCATTACTTTTGGAGCATACATAAAAAATCCTACACCCTACTGTAAAATTAGTCTGTTACTTACAGCTCTAGGACAGCTTTTTGTAATTTTTTTTTTCTCTGACATGAATACTTCAAAGAAGTAGAAACAAATTTTAATCAGTGGAGATACTTTGTGAGATACTAAGAGAATTATTTCATCCTTCAATTTCAGCAGGATTTCATCCTCTCAGGTTTTTTGTGTTTTTTTTTTTTCTTTTTCACAGAGGTTTAGAAGACTAGAAAGTTTCTCATAGAAATAAAAAAAGATATTGATGATTCAGCCATGGTGGAAATATGCCCTCTCCAGTATTTTTGAGCTGAAATGAAACGGTCTTATTTTAGTTTGGTGGATATGGCCCACAGAATGTCTGATGTCTGGTGGGTCAAAGCCAGGAGTTCCTTCAGAGTACAGCTTCCACTAGTTGTGTTATTTCTATTCTGCTGTGCCTATTCTCTGTGCTCTATTCTGTGCTGTGCCTTTTACAGAGAGCTCTGCAGAACAGCGTATCTCCAGTATATTTATTTATAGATTGATATATGTTGTGGTTCCCTGTGTCAGCAAGGCACTGTAGCTTATGATTCAGGAGATCCACTGCTGTGCCTTAGGTTTTTCAGATTTATAGCACCAGCCAAAAAGAGGTACTTATCTCAGCTTTAGGTTTCTCTGCAGTGATTAGGGAAAAGTAGTGTGAAAAACAGCAGTAACTTTCTGCTGTCCATAGATAACAAGTTAGCTCTTACAGCAAAGATGCTACCGTTTATCTACTCAAGCCAACTATTTCACACAAGATGTCCTTCTCCTTTATAATTACTAGCTCAACTTAAGCTTGTGCAGCATTGCCTGTGCAGTACTGTACAAATTTTGGACACCACAGAACAAACCCACTACCTTAGAGGTTTCGGAGATTATGGCAGAGAAAGGGACTGAACAAGCAGAGAAGGAGAGGAAAATTGGTTTTGCCTCTGTTCACAGAAAAAGGAGAGGGCATCTAACATGCTGTGCCAGGGAAGGACCAGCTCACCCTGACAGCCATTCACCAGATAATCTAGAAATACAATTACCTGAAGTCACTGGACAATAGAGAGTTAGAAGGGGAATAAAACAACAGATGACTTGGCTCTGAACAGCATGTCTGCTCTGTTAGCACTGCTGTGCTAATTCCCTCCCCTGTAACTCCAATGCAATAATAGGAATGCTTATCTCACAGGGATTTGTAGGCTTTTACCAAGCATTATACAAATGCTGTCCCTACAGCATTAATTTCAACAATACCATTTATGTGGTACTCCTATGTATAAGCACATAAGGAGACCCACAGCAAGGGACATCTGAACCTTAACAGCTCAGATAGTAACTCCAAAGAGAAATGCAATGATTCCTTTGGTGTGTTTTTCACTTCCTCACACACAGGCTCTGGACCAGGGGCTCAGGCACTGTGGATTGGAGCACCCTCTGTCTCATGCCACTCTTCCTCCCTGGTGGAGCTCCTTACTACAGGGCCTGGTTCCCATTACTGATAGGATTCCGATAGATGTGAAAGCCTCAAGTGACAGAAAAACATAAATGAATGAAAATTGTTTTGTTTTTAGTAACCAGACTTGGGCAAAAAGGAATACACATATGTATGTGTGTTTGTGAAGTGTTCCCTTTGCGTAGTGAAAGTTATGTAGGTGCTCACACTGGAAGAGTACCAGTATATACTGTCAACTGTGTGTGACTGTTTTTAGGGAGTCTGCTGTAGAAAAAAATGAAAAATATTTCATTTGTCATGATTAACTTTTCTTTTAATTAATACAGTATTTCATAGAAATATAGTAATAGAATCTTTCTGATGTTTGTTAGCAGCCCTATCACACTTGCTAATCTTATCACACAAAGTAACAATGAGGACCCTGTTATTGAATCAGGAGTAGAAAGTGACCGTATATCATAGCTGATAAAAGCACCATACTTCTGTCTGGAAGACTGAAAGGCACAGGCACTGCAGTTTTTCAGAACTCTTTTGCTAACTCTCATGATGATTTCGATGATGGATTGAAACAGAAGTCAAAATGGATCAGCCCTGGAACAAAACACATGATTATTCAGGACCTTGCGCAGAAAGACTGGGCTGCATTAAAAGAGGGGTGTCCAGCAGGGAGAGGGAGGTGATTGTCCTCTATTCAGCTCTTGTGAGGCCTCATCTGGAGTACTGCATCCAGGCCTGGGGCCCCCAGCACAAGAAAGATGGAGAGCTCTTGGAACAGGTCCAGAGGAGGGCCACTAAAAGGCCTGGAGCACCTCTCCTATGAGGAAAGATTGAGGGAACTGGGCTTGTTTAGCTTGGAGAAGGGAAGGCTCCAGGGAGACCTCACTGTGGCCTTCCAGTACTCAAAAGGAGTGTATAAACAAGAGGTGGAACAATTGTTTACACAGGTTGATAGTGATAGGACAAGGGGGAATGGTTTTAAACTTAAGATGAGGATTTAGGTTAGATGTTATGAGGAAGTTTTTTACTCTGATTGTGGTAATGCACTGGAACAGGTTGCCCAGGGAGGTTGTGGATACCCCATCCCTGGAGGCATTCAAGGCAAGGCTGGATGTGGCTCTGGGCAGCCTGCTCTATTGGCTGGAGACCCTGCCCATGGCAGGGGATTGAAATTAGATGATTTTTGAGGTCCTTTTCTGCCCAGGCCATTTGATGCTTCTATGATATGGTAAAATCTCGTCAG
The DNA here is from genome assembly GCF_038088225.1 of Cyrtonyx montezumae. Classification (NCBI taxonomy): domain Eukaryota; kingdom Metazoa; phylum Chordata; class Aves; order Galliformes; family Odontophoridae; genus Cyrtonyx; species Cyrtonyx montezumae. Next base: position 5,738,586 of record NW_027071824.1, read on the forward strand.
TAACATCACTATCATGTTTTACCGTGCTTAAGAGCTCAATTAAACCTGATAAACTGTTACAAAGTGAAGCTGTTTTTATAACTGCCTTGAACAGGCTGCCCAGGGATGTGGTGAAGTCTCTGTCCCTGGAGGTGTTCAAGGACCATGAAGATGTGGCACTGAGGGACGTGGATATAGGGCATGGTGGGGATGAGTTGAAGGTTGGACTTGGTGATTTTAGAGGTCTTTTCCAATCTTAATTATTATTCTATGATTACACCCTGCTCCGAAGCCTGAACAGTGTGTTCTCTGTCACCTTGGTATGTGTTATAAACAACTGCCTCCTGAGGGGAGGGAGTAGGATCTGGGATAATGTTTTGTCAGGCAATTAGTACTGTGAAAGCATAGGTATGTGCATACATTTAAATATTGCACAAGCTTAACAGGATACAGTGGAGATCTGTGTGTGATACATAAACATGAAAGTATGACCTTGTTCTTTATTCCGAAGTATTTATATTGTTAAAATTAGTTAAACATGTTCTGCCTCTGCACAGACTGACAAACTGAAGATGTTTCACAGCAACAATCACAAAGCCAAGTGATTCTACAATATCCCAGAGCTGTTCTCGCAAAACCTTAGTTTTTAATTCTATAATTATTCAGTAAGTTGGCCTGAAATACAGAAATATTTTACGAAGTCAGATTTTATTTATACAGATGTACAAAACAAACTGAGAAACCTACTATTAAGTTGTGCTACCATGAAACAGTTCAGAAATGAGGAAGATGATTTCTGAGAACCAAGGGATTGCAAAGACTCCTATTTCATTACAGAGTGTAAAGCTGTGGACATCCAGTACTTTAATTTTAATTTCCACTCTCGTAAGTACTTCTCATCTTGAAAAGCTTAATTTTCATGGCAGTTTTGGAGGGTGAATACATATGTGCTTTCTGGATACAGTTTGCTTGCTTTTTCAGAACAACTATTATTGCATTTCCCAACACTCATTTTTTTTTCCTGTTTACAGTCACAGAGATCAGCTTTTTATAAGACCTTTACTCATGGGGAGGGAAAGAGCCAAGCAACACTTGAGTCCTCCTGCAGAACTAACCCTCTACTGAAGGTTTTGCCAATTGTCAGAAAAAACTAAACTCAATATAAAAAAGGGGGTACTTGAATCTCTTCACTTCAGTTTGTGTTTAAACAGCAATTTGGGTTATTTTGAAAAAACAAGCCTAATTGCATTTACCATCCTAACGGGTTCACTTTAGAAGGGTATTTTAAATGCCTGCTGAATTCAGACCAACAAATAGAGTTACTAAAAACCACTGTGACCTTGAGGTAGATTAATAAGTTGGGAAGATTTTATGAAGATCTGAGTTAGTGACAGTCTTCAATCCTAACTTCAGCTGGGCCTCTGAATGAACTTAGGAATAGTTTAGAAGTAAAGGTTTGAGTGTATGGGTAAAAAAATTGTTTTTAAAAACATAGTTTGAAGAACCCATGATATGGCTATAAAGCCTCCTGAACTAGTCCAGGTGTCAGTGTACAGTCATGCTCCTTAGCACGTTTCTGTATAGATACATATTAACTTGCACATTGTATATTACCAGACATTTAGCCTGCCATCCCCTGCCGTGTTTAGCTTTAAGTAAGTAAATGTAGTTTTGACCATATTCCATCATTTTCCACTCTCTAGATTAAACAGTTTATGTTCTCCTGACATGCACAAACCACTGAGAAGACTTTAAGCAGAAGGACCTGAGTACATTAGGGATGCAAGGAGCTGTCTGGGTGCAGAACCTAATTATAATTTGGTACTCTCTGCAAGTATTTTGACTGAACATCCTGACAATCCTTAATGAGATTGGCAGATATTCCTAACCAGTGAAGGCTGGAGCGTATGTACAAAACCAGCCTTGAAGATGTCCACTGAGCCAATGGCAGAGGAAAGAATGAGACCACATCCATTGAGTCTGACTCGATGATCCTCATGTATCCCTTCCAACTTGGGATATCCTATGATTTTCTGATCTCCATACTCTTGCTGTACCAGTCTTCCCTGTGCTTACTTAATCTAATTGTGACTGGACATTTGGTGGCTTGCAATGCAGTACAGAACATTATACCTTTAGCTTATTTTCCATGAAGAACCTGAAGAGTTCCTTAGCCAGAGCCTGGAAAGATCCTCTTTTTTTCTGAAATATTTCTTAAATGCCAGAATCCAGAGACAGCCTCCTTCATCTACCAGATCACCACAGGTTAATTGGCAATCACACAGATGACCACAGATGTTTGCAAGATGTTGTTGAGTCCCCTCTGAGACTATCATTACCTGCCTAGTGTCAGTGCAGTACTGATACGTAATTTATTCCTTTGGAAGGACTCCATCACAATATAACAAAATAACATAAATCTCTTCACAAATGTCATTGCCTTGGGATAAACCCAGCACTGAAAAGCTGTAGGGATTGTTTTACATCAACTGAGTTTTCTGCATGCTCTTGTATTAAGACAGTGACTCCCAAAGTTTTATTTCTGACACCCTTCTGCGGGCATTGCCTCTGACGTGGCAGATGGGACATACCAAGCCAGTAAGCACTTTGTATTTAGCATCTAAATATGGGATAAAAGTGACTGTTTTCCGCTATAGCTTATTCACACCCACTAGTAGGCAGCTCTGCGATGTCCATGACCTCGTTTATAGATCTCCTGGACGCCGTCATGTTAGCATCTAGCCAAGAGGTGGCGGTACTCATCCACTATTTCAGATGGATGATGCCACATCCCAGTGCAATATCCATCTTCGTAGTATCGATGTTCAGCAGCTCCTTCTTTAATTTGTCTGTATTTACAGAGCGTTCCATTTTCTCTTATGTGCTGGGAACACTTCTTTTAGCAGCCTGGGAGCTACTTTGGATTCTGACATCGTGCAGCAACACTGTGCACCTCAGTTGCCTTCATATGGCAAAGCCCACGTGGCTGTAGTAGGTCCCCAAATCTGAAGAAGGTTTTAATTTTGCTGAGGAGCACAGTTCTCAAAATGTCATAAACTGTGAACACCCAGCTGGAGCAGTTTATGGACTGCAGTGAAAGTCTGAGTATTTTAGCCCAAGTATTAATTCAAAGAGCATGCTTTGTTATTTCCTGTCCCATTGTTGTTTGTAAAATAGTTTAATGGGTAGTGAGCAGTAAACTGCTTAAAATCTGCTTGCAAATTGATGTGGTTTTATATTGCTGGAGAGGGAAGGATTTCACTGCTTTGGGTGTGAGGGAGAGGGGAAGATTATCTTGATAATGAAAACCACAACCAATGCATTTACTTTGGAACTATTGTTTCAATTACATTACCATGTAGATATTTTAATCAGAAATAAAAGTGATAATCCCCAAATGCAGGCCTGACAACAATTGAAACAGCTGCATACTTAAAAAAAAAAAAAAAAAAAAAAAAAAAAAAGGAAGCTTAGCAGTGGGGTTTACATGAAGCCAATGAGAGAGTTTTCTGTAAAACAGAAATGACCCTAATTACAAAAAAAGAAGGCAACATTTATTAAAAACTAGTAATGACATAATTATATAGTGGGTATGGGTTGCTACCTCCCAACTTCCAGGCACTTTTATCTTCAAAATTTTCTTGTGGATATTTAAAACCTCTACCACATAGCACAGGCAGGGTGAATGAGAGCAAAGGGACTGGCTCGCATCCATATGGCTAAACTCTCGTTACCTCTCCTCAACATAATGGACTCATCTATCCTGACTTTTGGGAACAGAACCTGCCTTGTGCTCTCCCTTGAACAGTGACCAGGAATGCAAACTGGCACAGGACCTAACAATATGGATAACCTAACAATATGGACACAGAAAGGAGTTCATTTACTGAATGGTTTCCTGTAGAGTGTAGTGCGCTAGCAGTGAATCAGCAGAGACGTCTATGTGCTGGCTCTGTTTGGTTTACTAGTATGTGTGTAGATGAAGAGACTATATGTGTGCTGGAATTCCCTGCCTTCTAGCCAGAGAGCACCAGGATAGGAGCCCCTTTGTGTTTTTAGCAGCATTGCTGTCTTGGGCTAGGCTATTGCAACGTACTTTTTTGTATAGCCCATTCTGTGTACTCTCCTCTAAGCATCCTTTGAAAAGATTAAGGGATTTTTAAAACAAAAGAAAACCTTTTCCATTCAGGATTTCTTTTTCTTTTTTCTTTCTTTCTTTCTTTCCCTTTTTTTTTTTTTTTTTGGACTTCACAGCAAAATATGTGATTTCTCAATATACCATGGGTAGTGTAAGTCAAGTTTTGAATACATTTATGGGGCTTCTCAACAAAAGCACTGCTTCTCTCTTTTGTTCCTCTCCTGGTTCACCTTAGTGTGGAAGAGGTGAGAACTGGGACTTAATCATAGAATTGTTTGAATTGGAAGGAACTTTTAATGGTCATTTAATCCAAATCCCCTGAAATGAACAGGAACAAAGTCTGATTTCATAACATAGTTAAGGCAATTAGACCTCCATCTCCTGCAGAAGACCCAGCGCTGAAAGGGAAAATCACAAGAAGAGCTCATCACACAAAGGAGTCCTATGGACTCAGTGGAAGAAAACTGAACGTTTGGGAAGAGAGTAAGGGGAGTTCCTGTCAAAGAGCCTGTGAACACAAAGGCCTGGCAAAAAGATCCTTTCAAGAAAAATGAAAAAGGAAAAACTGTGATTCCGAAGTTTTGGAAAGATGGGACAAAAAGTTTTTCTCCAGCTTCTGAAATATTCGATCTTTAGAGGTGATGGCAAACCTTATTTTAATGGCTTTTTAGAGTGCAAATGTTGGAAAGTGCCTATGAAAGCGAGGCTAAATTCAAGTGTGAATGGAGTTATGTGATGAATTGCAGTTACCCTTGTTCAGTTTCCATATATTTACATTTACAAATCTTGAGACAGTACTGCAAGGGAAAAATAATCTTCCCACAGCAGCAAGCACGTGGTGGGCTGTATTCTGATTGAGCATTGACTTTGCAGATATCATGAGTGAACCATCTTTCTGCCATTTGGTGGTCTTGGCAGCTTGCAGTGCAAACAGAAGACTTTTTATTTCTTCTGCCATCTATAGAGGTGGACTCCTGGCTTTAGCTGAGACACACAAGTGCTAAGGTAATGCAAATCACATCACAGAAGCTTCATCATCTCTTCCAAACCTTTTCCAGTATATCAAACAAGTTTCCATGGGACCATAATGGCTTATGTGGTCAGATATTAGAGTCTTTCAGGACTGTGGCTGGGGGGATGCTGTGTACCAGTTCTACACAGTGCTATGCAAAATCTTTCTAGAATTGTTATGGGCCTTACAACTGACATTGAAAGGCATTGTTCTGCATTCAGGGGTAACTTCATATGTATAGTAACTCTGGGAGTCAAACTTTTAACCCCCTATTGCTGCTTATCTTCATCTCTTACATAGTTCTAGTCAGACCTACATATAAAACTGTTCTCACTGAGCTACCACAGCGAGGGGAACATTCAGTTACATGGAAAGACAAGATTTAAAAGCCTCTTCATCTCTACTTCAGTCAGTATTTTTGAAGAGAACCTAATGAGGCTACATCTTTTACCTATGAGAAATACGTTGGGTAGGATTTTTTAAGTTGATAAGTGATACTCTAACTTTTGCTCGCTTCAAAAGCACTAGCAAGTTTACCTTTTTAGCTTCACTGGGAGCAGAATTAAACATTCAAAAATGCTTTTTAAAATATTACCTCTCATTAGTCATTACTTCTTATTTTTGAAACTGAATTCTCACCCTTCATTAATATGGTTTTATGTTAGAGCAGAGACTATATACTCTGACATCTGACTGAATGTATGATTAGCTCTAGATAAGTGAACCAGAATTGTGATGTGATGGTAACCAATGGATGATGATCATTCAGGTAAGTTTCTTATGATTTTTAACCTTCTTAAATATCATACATTTTATCCACAAACTTCTAACAAGACTGGTAGTAAACTTCTTCTCCAGGTTTACTTACAAGCTTTCTAGTACTTAATATTTCTCTCAAAATGTTCTCTGAGAATCTCTGAGTCTTTGCTGTGGCTAAAGCTCACAGGATTCTAAGTGCCCACTTCAATATTACTGGCTTACATGCCACGAAACTAAAGATGTGTAGCTGGTAGCTAGCACAATAATTCAAAGCAGAGATAAATGTACAAGCTCCCTGAATAGTCAATAGAGAGACCTTGACATCACTGAGGTGTGAGTCAGAGGCTCCACATATGGAAAGGACAATCTCCTAAAACTAGCAAATAGTAAATATTTCTGAGAAGAGTACAGCCGAATTTTCCTTCCTTCTCTGGAGCCCACATTACTGTCTGTGGGCTGAACTTGTCCAGATGTTGAGAATGTGGCAGGGGCTAAATACCTACTGAAGGAGAGCTCATTTCTTCAAAAGCACAGCTGCTGGAAGGAATAGTGAAGGCGGTGATGAGACGCCTGAGTAGCAGAGTATCTTCAGCAGGAAATGGTTCTTTGGGTCTGTCAGCCAGTCTCATAACTCTCCTAGAAATGACTACTTTACCCAAAAAGTCCTCAGGAGGTCAATGCTTGCTTTGTGTTTCTTTAGTGGAGCCCAAAGAGCCCTTGAGATACAAGCCAAACATTTTAAAACCACATATGTACATATTCACACATCAAGGGACAATTCTTCTGTTTAACTGCCAAATATTCATCAAGGTTCTAAGGAAACATACATGTGAAGAGCCCCTGTCCCCTAGCATAGGCCACTTTTATTCAACATTACTTATATAATGCAATGGAATAATGAAATGGGCTTTCCTAACCTAGTGAGGTTAGTAGGTAGTAACTCAGTATGGTGATACTTGCATCCAGTTTTTATGTCTGTTTGCAAAAAAGACAACATAAATTACATTAATACTTCTTAACCTCAAATCCTCACAGACCTAAGATGTCACAGCCTGTAATGGAAAGGCTCCAACACATTGTCACGCCATCTTGAAGTCCAGAACAAGTAAGCCAGTCTAGTGGGTGTACCTGTAAGCACCTTTGTCCTGGACTTCATTCTGTCTTTTTCTCTGTGAGTAGGTGATATTCTCTGTTTAGACTTGGGGTGATGTGGATCCACACCTTTCTCCTATGCCATCTCACAAAGACAGATTTCTCCTCAACTTGTTCAAAATGAGATCAGGGCCACATGTGCATGAGCTGTCAAGAAACATGGTGCTCTCATTTAAACAGCAGACAGCTATCAAAACATCAGTAAGAGGGGCTATCAGGCTTAATAATGGCATATATTAAAAGTAAAATACCTCTCTGAGGTCCAGTAATGTTGCTTTTACTATTTGTCAGGTGTATAATCACTCTAGAGAATAAGAATAGTGAGGCCTTTGTAAAATCATGAATCAACATTCCCAACAATCCAACTGCTGTGTAGGTCAGGTCAATACCCTCACATCTCAAAAAACTACTTAAGCCCTCCTGTCTCCTGAGACCATTACATCAATGGATACCTCCAGTACTACTGAAAATTGCTTGCATGTAATACCAGGAGATCCCCTTTAATAGCACTTCTATATTAACAGGTGTTGGGCTCTACTCAGGGTGTTCATCCTTATTTCTGAAACCTCACCATATAACCACCTTGTCTTTTGTGAGAAAAACTTTTATAATTTTCATGAGAATCTTTAAGATGTGAACAATAGAATAATGCAGTTAATTCTTAAGAAAGTTCAAACATAGCAGGAATCCTAAAGTGGCTAAATGCATTGTTTACAAGAATCAAGATCAATTTTGTTAGTATACAGATCTGTGCATTTTTCACTCACTCTCTTTTCCACTTATCATCTTTATGTCATACAAAATCCTCACACATAGATATAAAATCAAATAAATTTTGTGGCAAAACCTATTCAACTTCAGTAGAACAAGATTTTACAAAAAAATTTGCATGATGATTTGTGTTCCCACACCTCACAGTTCTTTCACTATACTTCCAACTTGCCACCTCAGAAAAGATGGTTTCTCTCTCTTCTGTGTTAGCCCTACTTTTATGTCATTCACATATATTGTTAAAATTCAGCAGTGAATGTTCTCCATTACTGTAATACTACTGCCTCCAACTGATTCCCCAAAAAAAGCAAGCAGGAAAAGACTAATGAAATATTAAATCAATTACTATAGAACAGTAAATAGCCTTTCACTTAGGTGTTATTCCCTCAACAAATAAATAAAAAAAAGCTTTTTTGGTTAGGAAATAAATAATAAAGCAAGTGGAAAACCCTTACTGATTTTCACCTCCACATCCTACATCACTGGTATTTAGATTAATATCCCATTTCATGTGAGCTCAAACACTTTATGGGTATGGACATCCTTGAACTTTCCAAACAAGAGAAAGGGAGAGTGAGATAGAGACAGAGATTGGAAAGAAAATTCACCTAGCATTTACATTGATCTTCCTATTGACTGCAGAGGGAGCCAAAGCAGGAAAGGCATCTAAGTTAGTCAGCACAATTAAGTGCCTAAAATTAAACAGAATTTACTTAAATTAACTTATGATTTATTTCTAAATTCAATTTTTAAATTTGTCTTAATTTAAAAACTCTCTCCCACAGAAGCTGAATTCTTCTTTGTTCCCTTCTCAGAGTACATCATGATTTTTCTAGTAGTATTTTCTCACTTATATCTGAACAAGTACTGGTCACTCATACTATTATTCACATAGAGAAAGATTTAAGATACTGAAGACTACAGATTGGGAAAATCTTTTACAAGGAATTTGAGGTTGAGTCAGAATGTGTTTTGAAATGAGTTACACACACTAGAACAAGAGTAATAAAACAAATAGACACATGCAAATGTTTACTATAGGTAAAACAAGATAAATTAATATTTATTCTTTATGTTTAGTCACAGTTCAGTTGTTAACTGTTACAATGGACATAGCAGAGAGACAGTTTTCTCTTCTTTGATCATTTACACTAACTCCCTAGAGAAGATTATAGATTGTGAAGGGAAAATATCAGAAACTCAAAATGTATTAGTCATTATCTTTTGCAGTTAAAGAAATCTACTAAACTGATGAAAAATCTTGACCCAGTTTTGGCTGGGATAGAGTTATTTTTCTTTGTAATAGTTGGTATGGTGCCAGGTTTTTTGTTGTGGATGGAAACTACAACACTCTGAAGAGAGAAGGAGGAATATATTTAATTGTAAGATACAGTAATTTAACAAAGAATAATCATATAAATAAAACACAGACTTAACAAAATTCAAGGTATCAAGGTACACTTGTTTACTTACAGTGCAGAGGATAGTTAAGCACATTTATCTAGGAGACCCTCCAACTGAGCTACAAGGTTCAGAATGGGCTCACTTTCTTTCTGAACTCCTTGAAAGATGGAGATAAGTAGGCTAGGTACAGCTGAATCCATTCCTAGCCCCAGACTTTATCAGTGGTTTATGTCTGAAGGACAATCTTAGATATAATCTTTGCAAAACAAACAAAGCTTAAAACTATTAGCTACTTACTGAAGATCTATATCAGAATGGCATCTTGATGTCAAGGTGTAGGAGACTTCTGTGCAGATATCACTTCAAGAAACATCCCTTCACAAGGAGAGATCCTGTCACACAGCCAGCCACAATACAGGAAAGTTCAAAGAGCTCTAGGTCTGCTCATTATTTACGGGGTAAGACGATTGACTCGTTGTAAGATATAGTGTATGCTCAATTGGCACCTGTTGAACTAGGTGTCTACTCTCTTTGAGAACCTGGTTTGGGATACTGTGGTGATTGTTATCTGTTTTCATAATACTTGATACTTCGATTGTTAGCAGTCCTGTGTAAGCTCTTGGGAATCTCATTGTCTGCCTTAGGCACCTCACTGCAACAGTCAGGCTGAAGGAGAAATATTGTGTGTTGGGGACACACTATCAGTTTTTGATTTAGGATGATATATAATGTTGATACGTCATGGTGGATTAAGAGCAGGCCTGTGGAGAAGGCCTTCACATCCCTGGAAGCATACAAGGCCAGGTTGAATAGGGTTTCGATCAACCTGGTCTAGTGGGAGAGATCCTTGGCCATTTCAGGCCATTGAAACTAGAGGATCTTTAAGGTTCCTTCCAACCCAAACCATTCTATGATTCTATAAATAAACTGTAAAAAGCAAACCAACTTCATAACTGGAAAAATGCAGCAGTAAAAACTCCTGCTGTTTTGTGGCAAGTAAAGGAGAAAAATTTGGACTTGACTCCTTCCTCTACTGATTGGTAGTGTTTATGAAATCTGTAGGAAACAGGTCTACAAATTCCTTTAGGTAGTCCATGAAACTTCTAGGTATTTGTCTTTGAGCTTTCCATTGCTTTTTAATTTTTTGCTGGAATGAACTGAAATGTGGGATGGGTTCAAAGTGATAAAAGTTTTGAGTGAAAATCATCCTGGACTCATGCAAAAAATGGGTGTTTTTCACCTTACTGGGACCCAGCTGAGTGCTCTTGAAGGAGCCACAGTGAACTGTGATAGCATTTGGCATCAAAAGGATTGGTGTGACCTGGTGTATTTTATAACTGTTTTGTTACACAGGTCTCAGGTCCTTGCACAGGGAAAAAAGGACAAGCTACATTTTAGCTATTCTTGTGGTACTTACTGTTGTTTGCTATCATGTCTTATGATTTGAGCCATTAGAAGAAACTGTAAGGTTGGATGAAGGCATTTAAAGTGCTTTGTATCTTAGCTGTTTACTGAATATGGACTTTGTCTTGGTGTTAGCAAAGTAGAAGTGGAAAGGAAATATATTAAGTCATGAAGGAGAGAGCTTCTTCCATCTGATTTCTTTGCATGTTCAGATATTGAAGCTTGCAATATATGAATATATTTTAATGCTATCAAGCATGGGAACCCAATTTTACTAGAAGTTCACTATGAAAAATGACTCTACCTCATTCAGAAAGGCAAATTTAGAAAGGAAATATATAAGAATGCAGTTTGACTGATATCTCTTTAATGTATTTATGCTCGTAACAACTTTGTTCTCTTCCTGACCTCTTGTTTCAGTTATTTATTTCTGATGTTAAAAGTTCAGACTGCAAATGCTCCATACAAGCTGTAATCAGTTTTCTCAATGGCTAAAAAGAACAATAAGATTTTGTAGCAACAGCGATGCATCCTATCCTTTGCTGGTGGAAAATGTAAGCTATAGAAAGTCCTTTTCATCTTTTAGCAAGTGTACATTATTTCTATATATTTCTTTTCTATGCCTTATGAAAAGGTTTGTACAGTAAAGAATGACTACGAAGTAGTTCTTTCTTCTTTTGCCAGGCTCTTTTTAGCTTTGGCAGCAATTCTATTTTCCCTGTCATCATCTAATGTCTATTTATTTTACATTGCTACAAAGCCAGTGCATTTCCCTCATAAATCCCAGGTTGTGCAGATGAAGAAACAATTCAATTCCTTTTATTAATATCCTCCAGTGTCCTCTTTTTGATTCCTATTTTGAATCTAATTAGGTTCAGAAAGGTCATCAGTTTGAAAAGCTCTTGGAAAATGATCAACTGAATTAAAAGATCAGAGGTTGCCAAATGCCTCATGCTTCTGAGCTCTGAAATACCCAATCAGTCTTAGTTGCTGCAGGTGCCACAAGAGTGCTTGGCACTAATTGTTGACCTAATTAATCTCATAATCTCAATCCCTTTCTCTCACCTCTCTTCTCCTGTTCAATGCCCCCACACACCCCCAACATCCCAAGTAAAGTGAAGATATCACTTTTTGCTTTGTATGCTATTAAAACAACTCAGCACCCCCACATACCTAAAAATGAAAATGGGAATAATGGCAATGGGAAATTCCACTGAGTTATTGCAGTAGACTCCTGAACTTATAGCAGTTGACATTAAATGGCGTCACATGGGAATATCTGTAGTAATCAGAAAAATGACATTTTTTGGCATTTTGTGGCCAGTTGCAAATATCCCCCATACTGCATGGAAAGAGATTTCTCCTGGAATATATTCTGTCTCACAGTACAACATATCCCTCATGTCTCTGAAGTGTAAGTCCTGGCTTCAACCTAAGTAAAATTTTTAGAAGCAGATAACCTCAGATGACACCATGTTTTCCAACCTTATATAGCATAGACACAGCTTCACAGGTACTCATTCGCCAATTAAGTCACTGTTTATGTGCTGTTACATTAAACTTGAAGCATTGTTCATCGTATCATTGCTCATGATATGCACAGAAAGTAGGATAATGTCATACATCTCCTTTCTAGTATGCTTCTAGTTCTGCTGGTGATAAAACGCATGAATTTAAGTGTTTTTTTTTTTTTAGATGTTATTTTAGTGCTTAGAAGACAGAAATTCTCCAGTTAATAGCTGTTGTACTGTTTCTTGACCTCTGAATTTATATTCTATTGAACTATGTATCTTAAATACTTTACATTGCATTTCAGGGTTAAAGACAATACAGCTAGGGCTGAAAATCTGAAGTATTTGAGCTTCCAATTTTTCTTGCATCTTCTTCCTAAACAGAAAGAAATGCTGAACTCTTCTTGCCCTCCATGTACTAATGCATCATTTAGCAGGACATTAAAAACACATGAGGTCACTCAAGAGGAGATTAGGAAGATGTCTTTAAATAGTACTGAAATGCATGAATAAATAATTAAAACAAGACAAAGGAATTCAAAATTATATATTTTGAATCTATGTATTCTAAAGAAATATGTCACAGACTGAGTGAAATGAAAGCTTACCCAATTATGTGATGTGAAATATTTTCTCTTTTCACCTACTGACAACATAACTGGAGACATCAACAGAGATCAAACCAAGGGCATGTGCATGGGAACACCTCACCTCCTCAGTACACTTTATGGGAAGTTGATGGGGACCTGCATGTGAGTACACGAGTGCTGGCTTTTGCCTCTTGGCCAGTTAGAGACTCTTTGTTTTATGTCTGGCACAAGTTTAATATATGCCTTTTCTCTGGGGAAAATAAAGAAATAAAAAAACAGCAACCAATTTAATCCTTCTTAGGATTCTTAGACTTGTTAGTATTTAGCAACTAACTCTGAACAGATTGGACATTGTGCTCTTCATAGAATGGGAAGAAAATTTATCATATGCTCAGTTTACCTTTTGACAGACAAATGTTGAGTAGGTCTTTTCCAATACAAATGCTATGGTCACAAATATATGCTCAAAGCCTATGAATACTGACCTGTGATCTCGCAACTACAAAGAACAATGATTAAGAACTCCTGGGAATACAAATGAAACTGTATTTCTAAACTTTCTGCCCTTCTAACAATTAAAGAACTAAGGAAAAAGCAATCAAATTTACGACTCCTGAAAAAAATATTAGAGATTATCTACCTCGTAAAATGAACTTTTAAACCTGGTCACATTTCTTCAAGTATAATACTTTAGTTTATCTTTGATCATTATAAATTATTCTATGTTAAAAGCAGTGATTAAGAAAGCAGTTGGCAGCATGTACCACTGGAGTTCATTCTATTTTATTTATTGAAAAATGCTAAAATGTAAAACACTTAAGTACTTCACATTAAAATGGTACGAACCCACCAAGATAACTGCTTGTAATTGTCTGTGTAAAATTATAGTTGGAGTAACCACCTCTGGCTCCAGAATAAACTTTCCACATATGCTGAAGCCAAAAGCATTTGCTTACTTGGATTTTCACATGAATGTTAATTTTTTCTTTTTCTCTCTTTCTTTTCCTTCCTCCCTCCATCCCTCCTTTTATTTTCTCATTTCTTTTGTAATTTCTGTTTTTGTTTGTTTGTTTTTTGTTTTTTGAGAGGGTAATTCATACACATGAATATCTTTAAAAGGAAAGAGATGGAAAAAAACACCCATCACCATAGGAGATGAACCATCATAACAACAAAGAATTCATACTATTCTCACGGAACAATTCATTCTTCTTCTGCACTCACACCAGTAACATATGAATGCACAGATAATTAAACAGCGAGGACAGTTCCCAAGGGATATATCTTTCTTCCAAGAAAATGGTTCTCCAGTGCCAACAACCCACTCCTCCAATGATGGGATCGTAATAATTAAATATTGACATACATTCCCTCTGTACTGAGTTTTTCAACACCAGGCTTTGCTGTGGCCTGTTCACAGGCCTTGAACAATCTCAGAGATGGGGCATCCACATCTTCTCTGGGCAACCTGGTTTTGTGCTTCATCAATCTTGCTGTGAACAATTTCTTCTCAATCTCTAAAATCTACTCTCTTCTAATTTAACTGCATTATCCCTTGTCCTGTCACTGCAACTTTTGATAATGAGTCCCTACTCATCTTTCATGTAGTCCTCTTTTAGGTAATGGAAGGCTGCTATGAGGTCTTCCCAGACGCTTCTCATCTCTAGCTGTACAGTCCTAGCTCTCTCAACCTGTTTTACTAGGAGAGGTGCTCCAACTCTCTGATCATCCCTGTGGCCATACTCTGGACCCCCTCTAATTGGTCTGTGCTCTTCTTACGCTGGAGGCTCTAGAGCTGAGTTCAGTATTGCAAATGGAGTCTCACTAAAGCATACGGGAAGAATCACTTCTCTCCCACGTTTTTTTTGATTCAGCCCAGAATAATATTGGTCTACAAGAACACGTTGCTGCCTTACATTGTGCTTTTCATCCACCAATATCCCCCAAGTTCTTCTTCACAGTCTGTTCTCAATACATTTAGCTCCCAGACTGTATTTGTGCTTGAAAATGTCCTAACCCAGGAGCAGGACCTTCTGTTTGATACTGTTGAACATCATAATGTTCTCATGGACCCAACTCTCCAGACAGGTCCCTCTGTAAGGCATTTCTTCCCTCCTCACGTCAAGTGCGTCACTCATCTTGGTGTTGTCCACAAACTCACTTAGAGTGCACTAAATCCCACTGTCTGTGTCACTAATAAAGATATTAGACAGTGCTGGTCCCAGTACTGACAGCTGAGGAACACCGTTCATCAGCATGGTTATTCACCCGGACACTGAGTCATTGATTACTGCTCTTTATGTGTGACCATCCAATATCCAATCAGTTATATTATTGCTAATAATATTAAGGGAAGTAGCTCTTTATTGTGTAGCCAAACAAAGCTCTTGCATGTTGACTATCATGCTCGTTTGCATTCCTTGCTATAAAACATTCTCAGGAAAGTCACTGGTTTTTGAATTGCTGACCATCTTTCTGCAGGCTACTTTTGTCTAAGAAAATGGGCATGCCTTTGTATTTTGGTGAAATTTCTGGGGAGTGGTGCTTGGTCACTGAAGACTCACTAATAGCAAAGGGCCAGCTCATTCATATATGCTAGTATGGAAAATCTAATGGCTATGGATCCTATGGGCCATATGCAGTGTTCTAAATGTTGTGTGTGAAGTTTTAGAGACTTAAAACCTCTGGAGAGTTAGGAAATGTGCTCTGCCAGGCACAAGGGGCATGGATCTTTTAACAGAAACTTCTACCATCTTAGAAGTGGGGATCTAGCAGGGACTGATCTTGCTTATTTTCTTCTTGCCCTTTCCTCCTGCAAGGCAACAGCTTCTGTCAGCTTCTGAAGCACAGCTGCTATTTCCATCTTCCTGCTCTGCTCGGGGCTTACAAGTCATACAGCTGGGACAATAGTGGCTATCACTGGAGGGTACCTGGAATCCCTGTCTGAGACAGGATACAGTTCTGGGAAGACACATGTATTCCTGTGTCTTACATTTACTTTGGTAACTACTGAGGGAACAAATCCGGGTGGCCTCACGTTAATACTTAGTCTCATTTTATTGGTTTACTTGTTCATTCCTAAAACTTTGCAGCTGATCTTTACATTTTTGGAAATGATATTATAAATACTAGAAATAACTGTGTCCACAGGCTATTGCTACATTTTCACTGCAACATGATTTATTTTTAAATCCCTCATCTCCTCCCTTATTTTTTTGGCCACTCCTCACTTTAGTACCTTTAGGGAGCTCCCAGAATCTGAGAAAAACTCTTCCTTGACATGAAGGACCCTCCCAGAATCACTAGAGTTCACCAACTTCAGCTACTTTTGAATGCTTCATGTCCTGTGAGCCTATTAACCAACCTTCCTTTTGAGCTGGATTGGGTTTTTGGAGATCGGTCCAAGTGTGGTGAGGAAAACAAGCAGTTCAGACAACCATTCTGTTGGACCGTTGAGAAGTTCTTTTCTTGCAAACCTTTGCAAACCTCCAAGCTGACACAGAGGAGCTCATACTTTAGAGCCTTCCAACTTTAAGTACAGACTTCTCTATTTGCAAAAAGCCATGGCAAACATGTTTGGATTTCATTAGAAACTCATCAGACATGCTGGATCTGAAATCACTGCTGCCCTTGGCCAGCTGGAAAATACCCGCTTGTTGCAAGGAAACTCTAACCCACTAATTACCCTAAAAAATTCATGTAGGAAATCTCTTGACCCACTTTTTTTCCTGTTCCCTTTTTTCCCCTTGAAGACACTGATCAATTGCTTTCTTAGAAAAGCGCAGCTGATTTCAAGTGTCATCTTTTTGAAGTTTTAACCATCACAAAATAGATATTGCTAAGTAATATAGCATGACTGTCACATTGCAAGGTAACAGTTCTGAGAGCATTTATGGTAGTGAGAAGCGCATGAGTTTGAAAAAAGCCCAAAGGGTAACACAATTATTCCTCATTTTAAAATCTTTAAGAATGAAATATGAAATATTCAGCTTAGCTATAATTTTCAGTGTTCCTCATTTTCATATGGATCTGCACTTTTGGTTTCCAGCTAGGTCAGAAACAGGGGAAGCCAAAATACCTAGACAGAAACAGATAAAAGCCAGAATTCTGAGACAGGAACACAGAAAGGCCAAAATATTAACCAGAAACAGGAAGTACTGGACATCTCACAAGACAACCTCCATATTCTTTTGAGATTTCCAGCCAAGGATGCTGACCGAAGAGGTTCAAATTGTTTGGATAAACTTTGAATAATTATCTGAAATTTTATGCATTTAGTTGTAATAAAGTTAGCATCTGAATCTCTCTCAAATTTCTTGTCACTTGAACAGATGGTAATTTTTCAAATAGGGAAAAAAAGTGGGAAAAAATTCAGCTAAAATATTAAGAAATGGCTTAATAATAGATGCATTCTGTCTGCTTTCTAGCATATTTGGTTCTAAGATATTATGACTAGTTTGTCCAAATATAAATTAATTCAGTAATCATATTTTGTTGCACACTTATTGTTGGCCTTTTTTAAAGAATTCTGGTTCTCTTTTTTTTTTCCAGTTTAGAATAACCTTTTGAGCAACAAGCAGAAGCAAAAAGTGTGTAAAGAGGACTGACTTGTCAAACAAGAATGGCCAAGGGGCTGATGTACTACTTTCTCCTGTTCTCACTACTACTCATCTTCATATATCTGATCATTAGATAGGTCAGCACAACACACAGTGGGTGTATCAGGTACATACTGGCTGGTATTTATTTTCTGCTTGCAGAGAATTTAGTATTGCTTAAAATAAGTTGTATCCCTTCCCAGTATCTGATTATTCAGGTGTCAGTGATGAGGATGATGATGATAGTGATGATGATGTTTATCATTACCTGCCATCCAAAGAGAGGCCCCACTCCATTGCCTACTTTCAGATAGTAACTCCTTGGACAAGGGATGGTCTTACTGTTAATATTACTACTGGTCTTAAAAAGGTCTTAATCAAAGAAATGACACTGACAAAATTATAATTATGTTGTGGTTAATTATACTGTATATAAATTAAAACTTTTGCCATGCATACAGAGAGAAATACATTTTGAAATTCACTTTTCCAATGGCTTGTTCACAAGGAAAGGGACGACAGAAGGTATTGCTTCATGTTTGATTTATTCTGGTAAATACAGGAATGTTACAACCCTTACTTCACTTAGCATCCATCAACCCTTTTTTCCCCCACTGTTTGAAAATTTTATTGTAATGAAATGTAGTAAATGTCTTTATAATGGGCCAATGTTGATAAGACGATCATTTATTGGAAAAGAGTTTTAAGGGAACTCAGCTTCTCCAGTAAATTAAAATTTTTAGATAACATACCACTTACAAAGACAAAAATAAACATACCAAGAATCTCTGTAGAAACAATGTGATAAACTTGAAACTTATTTGGAACTGAGATGTGGGGTAAGAGGGCAAAGGAAACAGCTGGTGGAATGGTTTTCCTTAAAAACATTTACGCTGTTTCTACTAGAAAAATTGAATTATTTCCTTGGTGGGGACTTAATTCACAAGCCAGGGAAGGTGAAGATATTCTTTGTATTGATTTCAGTGAGGTTTGGACAATGCTAACATTTCTTGTACTGAAATGAGCACACTGAGTAAATAATAATAAGAAACAATCTCAATGCTCGCTTCAGAAAGAGACAAACACTGTAAAAATAAGCTATGAAAACTGGTTGGTGAGAAACACCTTTTGAAGTACGCTGTCTCACATGGCCTAAAGAAAGAAATTGAACACAGTGCTTATTTGGTAAGGGAAGGCTGAAGGGAAGGACGGCATAATAATGTTCAGATACAGAATAACCTACTGTATAGAAGATGAGAATTGAAACCTTTCCTCTTCCTAAAGATGAGTAGAAGGAGAAATAATGTACTTGAAGTATGACAAGTGGAATGCACACTAAATTTTATAAGAAAAAATAATCTGTCTTATAAGAAAAAAAATAGAGAAGACAAGCAAAAGACTGCTTGCTGAGACTGGCAATTATTGGAGATATTTAAGAATATGATAGACCATCATTTATCAGGAATGATGAGAAGGGCTGACACTGTCTATTTTGAAGAGATGTGAAGTCTCTTTCAATCCTATCTATTTTAGTATTTGGGCAATGAGTAATGATATATGTGCTCATCTTTTTAGAATGTTCTGGTTTCACTATAACAAGTGATATAGATCATGTAACTGCCTTGAATGCTCTGAATTCTCCATTTACAATTGCAAAACATGAACCGAACCAACTCCTGCAGTCTGACATGACTGTTTGACAGTAGCCAATACCACAGACTTATTAGGAGTATGCAGTTAAGCATCCAAAGGTAGATCTAGGTTGATTTACTGAGGAGGAATATTTCCTCTGTCTCTCCAAAACTGGCTTGTATTTGGAAACCAGTTCCTCTTCCTAGAGTTTCTGAATCTCTACTTGTAACTAGAATTCATTGTATTACCCTTTAATAATCCTAGAAACGTCTGGCTTTCATGATGATTTGCAGTGCTGAGTTCCTTAGGAGAGAAGAGTCACTTTATAAAAAAATGTTTCCTTATCTAGTTTTAAATTTGCTTCTTTCATCAATGGATCAAGTCACCAGCAGGTCATTCTTATTGTGAAAAGAGAGAGAGTTTCAAAAAATCCATAGGTCAGTTTCTCTGTTCATGATTCTCTGTTTTCCACTGTATTTCTTTGGCATTTCAGATGGCTTGTTTTATTACAGTTCAGAACAAGACCCAGACATTTCCACATTTCTGTAGAATGAATGGAGATCCAGTTTTATGGCAATCTACCTGATGAACTGGTTTAGAGTCAGGGAATTTTGCTGCATTCTGGAGCTACAGCTGCTGCATATACATAATTCCTGAACTTGGAAGTCTGCTAGGATGTCTAATCAGGGGACTGAGACTGCAATTTGCAGCTGTTTTACCTCAAGGTGGTGTGGCCAAAAGCAATGAACTGGTGGATACAATTGATACAGAACCCAATGAAACATTCATATGAAACTGTGAAGTTATATTCTTTAATACTGGTTTTAAAGCTGATACAGAAACTCAGTAGAAATCCACACTGCAGAATAGAAATAATCTATGCTTCAGTATTAGAAAGGTTTTTAATCTACAGTGCAATGTAGCTAAGCATTAAATAGTTGATTTGAAGTTTAAGATTAAAGCCTTCATCAGGTTTCCTTCTAGAGCAGTGCATTACAGAAGAATAGAGTTTGTTGTGTTACAGTGCAGAAGTCTAAATACACATAAATGTAAATTGAATTTTGAAGAATCAATGTCAATGTCAGATCTTCAGGAAAGTATATGGAGGTAACTAGGGACTGCTTTTTCAAGCTACTAGGGCTATCATCTTTAAGTCTTTCCCATGTTGTCAATATAAAGGCCAAATATAGTTTTTGTGATGAGTTAGATTCATACCAAGTATGAGTTATGATAAACATTCTTCACCTTACAGTACATATACAGTCCTACACATTCATGAAATATGAGCACTGAGCTAAATGCAGAATCATAATGAAATGTGCACACTAGAGGAAAGTGCTCTCCAAATCTATATGCAGAATTCAGCCAGACCCTTTTTACCTCTGATATTATTGTACAAATGCAAACCAGAAGAATACATTCCTTATTTCTTTGTACAAAAAAAAAAAAAATTGTATAATTTAAAGTAATGCTATTGCAGCTTAGCTGCAGTAAAAATTTGATAGTAAATGTGTTTCTGTTTCCACTCAGAAAATATGGTTCCATTTTATTTGTTTTTTACAGTGGCCTATCATGCTAAGTTTCCATGTGATCATGGCATTTTCTCCCCATCAAGAGAGAAATCCAAGTGCTCACACATAGAATTTGTGTGTATTGCAGCTGCAGTCTGTACATTAGTACATGTTCTACTCAGGCCAAAGTCCAATTTGCTAGGATATATGTAATATGTACTGCAGACCTAAGCCACAGTGGGACCCACTGAAGAACTCCTAAGTGAATCCCTAATTGTGATGTGTCCATTAGAAAAAAGGGACTGTGCATCAAGAAAATTCAATATCCAGTGCCAGATAGCAAACAAAAATCAGCAGTGTCTTTGAAAAGCTGACAAAATTTTAAATGGTACATCTGGAGGAGCAAAAACACTAGAAAACATCTGTTTTTGTTGTTGAAGAAAAATAAACAGAACTGAACACTGAGCAGAGTAAAGCTTTTCTGATACAGTTAACAATTTGTTTATTGCACAATTCTCATTCACGAGAGCTGAACTAGTGCTGGTAGATGGATCAGAGCATTGTTGCTATGTGTTCTAAATATATGTCTATCATTGAGGGCATGTGTGAGATCTCAGTGCTGGATTTGTGAAGAAGTAGGAGCTAAATCTGCAAGAGTACAACAATACTGAGCATCGCAGCACCAATGCAATGGTTGCAATGCCATTTGCAGTGCCCAGGGAAGGCACCCACTCATTCACCTGAAGTGCAAACAAAAGCCCTCAGAAAAGGAAATTGGGTAGGCCAGAGGAAGCATGTCAGGAGCCTCATGAACTGTCCTGGCGGCCTTATCGTGAATGATGGAGAAGAGAATGGCCTCAGGTCTTGGCATTCATGTCATATTTTGGACTGATAGATAAATTCTTCCAACCAACCAGCTCTCCACCTCATCTTGACTTCCAGAAACTCCTCTCTTCATCACCTATGAAATGATTACATTTGAATGAAAAAATTATTTATTTAGAAATGCTAAAAATAGTCTCAAAAAACTAGTAGCTGTACTATTTTAAGGTACTGGAGTCGTGAGTTCAGTTTTGATTCTCTCCGAAGAGACTTGAACTCACACTATAGAACCCTTAGAATGTTCAGAACAAAAATACACACTGATAGACATTCTCTGAGCTTTAACAAATTGCACAACAAATACATCTTTATTTTATTTTATTTTTTTATTTTTATTTTTTTCCAGTGGGCATTCTAAAAAAGAATTGACTAGAGAATTTACTAGAATTTACTAGAGGAGACTTTTCAAAGCAGAATATCATGTCTTAGATCACTGAAAGAAATAATGTAGTTTAATTTAGTAATCTAATTATCAAACCTTACTAGAAACTTATCTAGGTAGATGATGCTTTTGCTTTTCCCTCACAAGAGTGTTTTAGGTTTTTATCTGTCACTCATTAAAATTTTTTCAATTCTGAAAATTCTCAAAAATGTTTGAAAATACTTTTTTTCCCCTAATTTTTTCCTAGTATTTGGTCTTGGTTTGATTTAGTCTTGGTTTGATTTAATCAGTTTCAAAGCAATGTTTTGATATTGGAAATGGTGGCAATTTTGTAAAATTTTTCATCTCAACTTTTTTTTCAGGGTGGGAATCTGAATCCTCTAATTCGAACTCAAGTTTTGGCATCTTGGCAATTTTTTAGTGAAAAAATTCCTTCAAGTCATGCCATAAAACAGGTTTTTCAAAGAAACCTCTGTTGAGAACACAGATTGGAAGAATTGTTTCTTGCAATATCCAGGCAAGCAGATGGAGAAAATAATGAGCTCTATTTCTCAGGAAAAATGAGATTAACTAAAAAGAAGTTACAAAGTGGCAGACATTAATCCAATAGACCAATAGACACACTTCAAGATCTTTAGCAACTGCTGTGTGGAAACCAGGTTTGACACAAAAGGAATGCATCAGTTGTGAAATAAATTATTTAGTATATAAACACAATGTTGCAGCTTTTGATGATTGTGTTGGTGTTGCATGTTTTTTCCAGTTAAGGTTGCCATAACATATTTGCATCTCTTAACAGTAGTGTAGGTTACATATTTTATGGTTGTACCTAGAGTTACATTTACTTACAACTGCAGATACTCTTCCAACTATTAATTCTGATTAACTCTAAGCTCAAGAACCAACCAAGCTAGTATCAATGAGGCATGATATGGGAGCAGTTGAACTGCATGGTTTCTTTGTTTTATACTGAGGTTTATTTCTTTGCTAACATATTGTTTTGCAATGCAGACCTTCCTTTGTGTCAGACAATTGAAATGAACATTCATTTGGGAGAATGTAAAGATGGACATCATTGTGAGGTTAGGATTAGTGTTACTTGATGGAGCAAATTATGAAGATGAGGTACAGCTGACAGGGATAACCATAGAGCCAACAAGCTATTGTGTTACTGCATTTGCACCAGAGGAAGCTTTTAAAACAAAGAAAGTAATAAGGAATTGACTGAGCTGACACTGAAACTGGGTAAACTGTATTCCTAAGTGATCTTGAGATAATTTTTTTAACTTAGTTCAGTTCAGATCACAGCATCTACTAGTTTCTAATTCAGAAGAAAAGATGGATGGTGTTCTCCAGCAAAGTAAATAAATAGATCTTTAGAAAGTTAGAATAAACTCCGTCATCATTTCCAGCACTTCTGCAAGGCTACTGGTGTTACAAAGATGTTAATTCAAGTGCCTGAGAAATTATAATCCAGTTCACCGATAGGTTTTAAAAACAGATTTTTTTTATTATTTTGTTATTTTTTTATGCAATGGAAACAAAGGCTGACATGAGAGATTCAAAATAGAAGGGAACAGCTTCTTCATAAATCAGTATAAATTGTCTGTGTGTCATGGCAGTGAATATGTTTCTTTTTTTTTTTTTTTTCTTTCAGGAACTACGTAACCACAGAGTTCCTGTTTACTGTATTTCTTAAGGATAAAGTTTTCTGTGGTAAGAGACACCTAAGACCATTAGGCACGCACACTACAGATCTAAAGAAAGTCTATTTACCAGAGCTTCCAGGAAAAATATTGACAGGGCAGTAAAAATACTTTCCTTGATTACTCAGGCTCATATTTTAAACCTAAAATTACAGGAACTCTTCTCTTTTACCAGTTTATTTTTAGCATTTTCTGTTCTTTTCTTTTTTCTTCTTTTTGCTTACCTTTCAAAGTATGGCAATTTTCCATTGATTTTGCAAACTCAGATTAAATTTGGTAAATGCTTTGAATAAGTCCTATTCCCTTTTTCTGTGTTTTTGCTAAGTCAGTAGGAAATGATGAATAGAAGGCAAGTTACCTTTCTCCAGGAACTGTCAGATGAAGCTACAGTGTATTTCAAAGGATATGTCCTCAATCTATTTTTTTTTTTTTTTTAATAATCCATGGATAGTGTATCTGTGTAAGGAGACTATGCTTTCTACATACAGATAGTACATACTACTACAAAATCCAAACACAAAGCAAACACTAACGAACTACCCTGGAAAAGATTTGGGAAGAAATTGATTTCTTTTTTTTTATGTTATAAAGGTGCATAGACAAGTTTAAATGACCGCCAAGCTCTTTGCATATAATGTGCACAAGATCCTGCAGCCTTTGATAGAAGAGGAAGTCCAAACTTCTGGAAGTGTTTTTTGCTGTAGAAGAAGGCAAACATATTGAGTAGTTATCTGACATACACAGTGATGAAGACCACTATCTCAAATTTGGTTCAGATCAGCCCAAACAGTGTACATCTTGAGGATCCCCTTCCATGAGAAGGAAATGGGGCTGAATTCTTCAGGCAGCTAGGTGGTCTCTGAGCCTTCAAATCTGTCTCTTAGGCAAGTCATTTCCCTGATCTTTTGCTGACACAATGGAAAGCCTAAATTACACAGTCATCTAAAAAATTTGCCTTTGCATCTCCTTATTCATGGCAGGTATCAGAAAAAATGTGTACTTCGCAAGGTAAACTGGAACAATTTTTGAATCCCACTAGGAAAAAAACTTATTTCAAAATGAGCACAGCTGGTATCATTCTTGGCTTTACCTCCAGGTCCTGCAGGTGCAGCTATCTGAAGTTGGACCTCCAAGTTTTATCAGTCACTGTTTCCATGATAATGGCCTAAATACTGCTCAGATCAGATAAAGTTTTGATATCTTGTCCTGAATGAGAAATTTCAAGTTTTTCAAGAATGAAGAGCCCTTCATTCATCCTCCATGAGAAAGATAAGACAGGAAAGAAACAGTCATTCATCTATTTCAGGTATCAATCAAATAGGCTCATCCTATTTCTAGACAGAGGTTTGTCAGGAACCAGTGCACTGCTCCTGCTTGAAATCTCTGTCTATGTTCCCAGAAGACATTTATCATCAAGTCCCTTTTTAGAATTTCAGAAATATATCACAGATTACATATTGCCATGTGATCTTACAAGAGAAAGAACATTTCTGCACATTCATTTAAAAAAAAAAAAAAAGGAAAATAAAAATGAAAAACAGAGTTTTATAAGAAGAGATAAAATATTTTTTCAAGGAAAAAAAATTGTGTGTTTTAGTTCAAGAATGTGTCTATTTGCTGCAATTATCCTGGAGCTGCTATCACAGAGGTAACTCATAATGCCTTTGGACTCTCCTACTCACTTGCTATAAGACACAATAGTGCTGTTCTATTTTTTACTAGAGATATCTTATTGTACCATAATATGACCTGCAGTGTACTGTGATGCACGTAGTATGTTATGTACACTGATAGAACCCTGAGGTTTCCTGTGATTGTGAGAAGTTGGTCAGACAAACCAAGCTATGTTTTTGGGAATATGTAAGAAATTTGTTGTGTGCCTGTAAAAGTAAACAGATTTAAGAAAAACAAGAGACATATCATAATCCTGCTGAAGCTTCGGAGCTTGGGTGAAATGTTAGCTGAAACTTTTTGAACACTGAAGACATTTTGCATCAGAGGCACAAGGAGTTACTGTAGCAATAGATAACTTCACACTTTGTAACTACCCTTGACAAAAAATGGACTGAGAGTCCAGAAACAAAAGATGGTTGGAATGAAAGCCATTCGTAAATGCTTCAGTTTCACAGTCTAGGAATGGTGAGTAAACAAGTAAAGAAGCCTAACAAAAAAGTGGATACAGAAGATGTCATAGTGATGGCAGTTACTTCAAGAAACAGTTCTAAAGAGACTTGCAGAACATGCGAAGGAAGAGGGGAAAGTCTAATTAAAAGCTATTCGGGAGAGCTTTCTGATGATTTTAGTCTCAAAAGCAGAAGTTAGGTACATAATTAAAGCTCAGATTCAAGAATTGCCTATAATATATGTATAAAAGAGAAGGTAAAATAGAAATGTTAAAGCCAAAAAAAAAAATATGCAAGAAGTCAAGAGACAGAAATGCAGTTCCTTGGCAAAACTTGAGAAAAGAGCCAATACTGAATAAAGTAGACCATCCTTTCCTATCTACAGTCTTCCCTCAGAAAGAGTAAATTTAGACATATGAAATGATTCATTTTGAGAAGGAGGATTGTCCAGGTAAATGAAACTTTTTCCGCTTAATTTTGAAGAGATTTTACTCTGCACATCCCCATGGTCTTTCTGTGGGATCAGCATAACATTAGTACTAGATTTTAGGAAGGAATTTAATTATCTTTTCCAATACATATTTTTTTTAATTTATTTATTTTTTTTCCTTTTTGGCATGGCAGAGGAAGAAATGATCACGGATAGTCACACAGTTCCTGGAGTAACTAACTTGGATTTAGGACAAATACAGACATGTGGTGCCAGGAAAGTCAGTCATAGGCCGAGCTGTGGATGAATATCATTAGATACAAGGTCTCATCTCAGAAAAATGTTAACAGAAGGTGGCTATAATGGAAAACAAATGGTATCCCTGAAGGAAAAATAACTCTTCCTGATGCCTGCTGGGAATTCTGAGTTCATACACAGGCATACTTCAGCGATCCGGAGTTTATATGATGCCATTATATCCAGAAATTCTGGGTTTCTCTGCACATCTGGTGAAGAAGGAAGAATAAAATATTTCACTTTTCCACATTCTGTTGACAAAATATCATAAAAAGTAAAGATCACAGCACCTGAGTACTTGAAATAGGAAGACAGTTGTGTTTCTGTATTTTCAACTAAAAAGCTGGATGAGATCTGATTAAGACAATGTTGTACTTTCACATCCTCCGGTCTTGCAAAATCTTTCCAGACCAGTTTTGCCACGGGGCTCAAACACATCCTGAAGATACTCAAGCAAATAGGTTTTTCTGTCCAGTACAGACTCTGTAATTCAGTTGCTATTTAAAACCAAATATATTCAAGTTCTTCCCAGAAGATTTTATGATGGGTATCAAAAACTGTTCAAACAAGAGGGTCAGAGTCTAGCAAATTAAAGAAAAAGTGCTTTTACGCAAACCTGATTTCCCTTTTCCTTCCCTCCCTTTCTCTTTTCCCCTTTCTTAGAGTATCTTCTATATTACATACCAGGTGGTCATAGAGCTGAGATTTCCACTTGTCACTCCTTCCCCCATTAGCCATATTAAAGTTTCATAGGAAACAGTATTGTCTCTTGCTTTAATTGAAGTATATGTTCTTACACTTGCGATGATTATCAAGGAGTATAGTTGATGTAGAACCTGTATCTAGATCTATGTAGACACAAAGAATAGAAGGAATATGCACCAAAAAAATCTGAAAATGCCCTCCAAATTTTTACTGGGTGAAAATTATGATGCCTTGGCAAAGTAATTGTTCTACATATGTGTAATTATAGAAGGATAATTTGAGTTCTTCTGGTCATGAAAAATAGCTCATCAATCAAGATCATAAGGAGGTGGGGCAACTATATTTTATTAATGGATGAAAATTCTTTTCTTTCTCCCCAAACTGCAAGTACAACAAAATACAATCCTAGCAGAACCTAGAACATTATTACTTAGCAAAAAGTCTCAAGTGGTTTTGAACATATTTTCTTCAATTATTTATTTTAGAAATAGCAACAAATAATCAGAGGAAATACTGTCCCAACTAAAGTATTCTCATTGATCTAGGCAAGTACAAGATTAACTTCTATGAGATTTTCTTCTGCAAAGAAACAAGAAAATATCTGAAACAGAGATGAAGGAAAAAATCCTGAAATTCTGAATTCCAGTCCAGTGTTACAACAGTCTTTTGCTCTATTTTGGGATTTAGTTATGAGAAAAATCATGTTCGCTTTAACAGAAGCATACAAATTACTATTTACTAAAATTATACCTAATATCCTGTATTTTTACCCTTTCTCTAACTGATGTCATTATGGAATCTAAAGCATCTTGTATATCATTGCTTCCCATCTTTTTCTGATCTGGAATTTCTCATAGCAGTATTATGGCCAAAATGGATGATAGTTCGTTTTAGATAAATGATGTGTTTCAGCTACTTATCTTACAGCTTGTCAAACTGAAAAATGGAAGACTTGGAAAACAGTCTTTCCCAGGTTTCCAGCCCAACCTACTCCTAGTTCAGAAGAGTCCAGGGAGAGAAAGCCTTAAAATCATGACATTTTTATGTATAGGAAAGCGATTTGAGATCATTTTACGAAGTTATAATGGCTTCTGCTGAGTCTCAATCAGGTGGAGGCAGTAGCTAAAGAACCTTGTCTCCTTAAACATGGGAAAAGGTCTGAAATTCATGAAATCTGAACATAAGTTGTTTAATGTAGTTCTAAAGATATTTTTGTTTGTTTTTTCCCTTTAAATGATGACATGCATCATACACAGCCTAAGCACAACATGTGAATTGAAATGCAGATTTTAATAGCAACATTTTAGAATGCCTGTCTCAGTGGTGAAGACTTAAAAGAATGATGCATGTTATCACAGATGAGTGTCAATACATCCTTTCAACCACTCAATGTCTTTCTCTCATCAAGCATTCTTTGTACCCATGTGAACATTCTGGATTACATTTTTGAAGTCAGCACAAATCCTGTTTGGGACCAGTTTGGGGCAGAACTGACCTAATTGCTAGTTTACTAGCAATTGGCTATTGTTACTCCCTTGAACGTACATGGACTGAGGCAAACATTTTGCTTAACACATGACCTCATAATTGAAAATGCATAGGGAGGGAAAGAGAACAAAAGCTGAGCAAACTAAGCTGCTGTGAGTATCTCTTACCTTTGGAACATCAGATTTTGAAATTTAGGAATCTTTTGATTCCTTTCTTCTCCCTGAAATAACACCATATTTCCATTCATGTGTTTTATGGCATATGTGCATACAAAAAAGATAAATCTTTTTGTTTCAACAGAAGTGCATGATATATGCATGTGTAAGTAACATTAGAAGGAGTTTCCCCAGAGCCTTCTTTTTATCCACTAACTCCACTGCCTCTGGTTTCTCCCAGGTTTTGCCTCCCTATTCTGTGGGTTATCTGAAGATTTATTTTTGTAAGTGAACTCATACAGCGAATGCAAATGGAGCATTATATCTGCTTTGATAGGTATATACTGCTCTTGATAACACTGTACACCATGATATAATGTTCTTAGCTAATATATTGCTTCACTTCAGCCTACAAAAGAGCTGCAATATAAACAAAACTAAGGAATGTAGCATAGAATAGTTCAGATGAAAACACTCTTTTGTGGGCTGCTAAAGCAATAACACTTAATACCATTAAAATTTTTTCTGCAGTAGTATACCAAGTACCCTTCTTCAAAATATTTGTCTTAATAAAAAGTAGTTAATCGTGTGCTGATAGTTCAAGTAAGGTTCAGTTTATATTCCTGAGGACTGTCCTACCACACTGATATAAATGTATGTATATATATTAGCAACAGGTGTGCCAAGAAATGAGAGCTACAGTGTGTGGCCCTTAAGTTCATACAAACAAGCTAGAGATGGATCTAAATCAAACTGCAGCTCTATACACCTCCTTCAGCTGAGGTTCAAGTTCATGGTAAAAACATCCGTGTCAGTAAAACTGCTTCTTCTTTCCCTTTCCTTAGGTCTTGAATGTACAGTATGTTGTATTTTTGTATCTTGTCTTTGTACTCAACTGTGTGATATCTAGTATCCTGCTAACTTTCATTGCGTATACCTGTTCAAACCATCTTGATGCATCTGGTCTGAAAAGCCATTACAAGGCAAAAGATGCACTCTACAGTAGTAGATTTTATAGTAACTTCTATGTGTGTAGCATATAATCTTTTTGGGACCATATTCTAAGATGACACATGGTATGGCATCATAAAGTTTGCACATGCAAACCTCTCCAAGTAGACACAAGTCAGAAAGAACCACCAGGCAACTTAAATGAGAGATTTTTGGAATGTCTGTATAAAATCATAATCTACCTAAATATGGAATTATTTTGCACAAATGTCATAATATATAGTGAATGATTCCTGTCAGACTGGATTGTCCTTAAGGGGAATGTTAAGGTTTTGTTGTGTTGAACTGAAATGTTCCATATGACTTATTTGTTAACCAATTTGCTAACCTGCCTCTTCAGAAGCATTGCAGCGAAAAAGCAAAGGTTTCATAGCTAGGCTCCTGCTTACATGGAGGAGAACTTTAGTCTTCCTCCCCTTGCAAGCTGCAGGGTGCACCCTGGGAATAGCTTACCAACAAGCTGTCCAAGCAGTAAGCATGCCTATAAGAGACCAGTCAGGACAGAATCAGCCTTATTAGTACTACCAAGAGTTACAGGAGGACTGCACTTAAAATAAATAGACAAATAGAGGTTTGAACTTAAGAACTTTCTGTAACATTTCACAAAAAAAACCAAACAATCAGGGAAACAGTGAAAGTCCAACAATTTCTATATAAATTTCAGGAAATACCCTTGAATTCATGTGAAATAAATTTTATTTGATTGGAAGAATGTCTGAACATATGTGGTGTGTAGTGGAAATGCTGAGTCATGGCCTGAACCAGTGATTGAGCACCTGGTGGGAAGGTAGAGCCAACCCAGGGGAGCTCAGGTGCATGCAATGTACCTGAGTGACTGGAAGGGGTGGAGCCAGGATACACCCCTTCCCAGACCTCATTTAAGGGTTTAGTAGGGGAGGTGAAGGCACCTTGCTGGAGATCCCTGTTTCTTGGAGGGCTTTCAAAGGTAAGTAGTTTTTCTTCCTTCTGTATTTGGGCTTGCTCTCATTTGCTATAGAGGTTATAGGGTTATATAGGTTGTAGGGTTGTGCTACTCTGCTATTATTTCTGTACTTTCTATTGCTTTATAGCATTGCATAGTGCAATTAAAACTGTTCTTAGTATTTCTCTGAATCACCAAATCAGTCTGTGAAGGGATGTCCTCCAGGTGCAGCTTAATATCTCTTTTTGAATGTTATTTGCTTTTACTTCTAGTTAATTCAAAATTTAGCAAATCTGCTGATATAAATACAGGTAATACCTTAAGTAAAGGCTGGAATTATGTGATGTATTCTTCTATGGTATTTCAATGGAAAATGAAGCATTAGCATAATATTTTTAATATACTTTGACAGGATCTTGAACAGTGCTTTCAAGTCTTAAGGTCCTACATTTGATTGATTAAAAATGATGAATAAACAAGTATGCTTAGAAAGTGACTGTTCTCTTGAATTCAAACTACCAGAAGAAATCTTAAAATGATTAGGACTTCTGTTTAATGTTGTAATTTAATCTTGATAGAATTTAAGCTGCTTGAATTTGGTATGCAAAATCTTTGTGAAATCCTATGAACCAGCAATCGTGACTGAAAGAAGTAGTATGTACAAATTCCAAATTTATTCTCCCTATCTATTTTCTTCAGATAAAGGCTTGATTTTAATTTATTATATGGGAATTCAAAACTAGAATTGTCAAAAAATAAAAAAATCAATGTAAGCTCTAAACCATTTTCTTTCATTTAATTGATACCAGTGATACACTTACTTAGATTATTTGCCCTCAAAAGTGAATTATAATACAAGCTATGGAACTGGAATCTACACATACAGAAATGAGAAACTTCTTCAAACGAAATCTATAGCCCTCAGTGCGTTAATATTTTGGTGGCATGTTATCAAATCAATAGAAATACATGTATTTTCTGTATGAAAACCAAGGTGTCCCCACCTCATGTAATGGTATGTTATATACAAGTATAATTTACAAATACCTTCAGGGTATTAGACTACCCTTTCATTTCAGACTAATAAAATAATTTGGACAGCTGTAATATTGTCAACTTTCTCTGGAGATTAAGGGGAATATTTGAGAACTGCAGTTACTGTGACAGAAAACCTTGCCCCAGCAGCTTCCTCATTTCCTACTTTTGTGCTACCTTCCTGTGGGAAGCAAAATGTAGAACGTGAGAGGTTTCAGAAGTCTGTTTTTGGTTTACTTGAGCTTTTAAAAATGGATTTCAAGATATTTTAGTTCATGGTCCTGATCCAAATCCTGCTGAGCACCATGGAAGTATTCCCAGTGACCTCCATGGGTTGCTAATAAAATTTCATGAAGGCAAAATTTCTAAAAACCAAATAATAAAGTTTAGCTTTTCCAAACTGCTTGTCTCTGCCATGTATTCCACACAGCTTTCATGTATAACTTCAAGACCAAGTATGAAGGAGACATCTGTAGGGCAGACCAAGAAAAAGACTGTGTCGGGGGGGTGGAGTCCTGAGCAGTTGATATACTTTCTCTCAGCTCAGAGATAGGATATTGTCTTTGGACCTGTAGATATTCCTGGTGGCTTTTCTTAATTGAGCGCTGCTGACCAAGGCTCCTAAGGTTGCTGGCAGAAGGGTGCACAGTAGTGCATGGAGATTTGAAGGCAGAATAAACAGCAGGAGTGGAGTTGAAAAACAACACATTGGTGTTTTTCCAACAGCTCTTTAAAAGACAGTTATTAATAAGACTATGATGAAAAGCACTGACTGATTCCCATTTTCATTTGCCTTATCATGCTTTGGGATACCAGGAGCTTCAAAGATGTTTCCTTAGACGGATGGTTATCGATCTTAGTAAAGGTTGTTGGACCTAAGCAGGACTCATGGGGCTCTAGCACTGTACGCTAGGCTTAGCAGAAGGAAGAAACAGAACTCCCACGCACTCTGCCTGATTGTCATACTAATTTTTCTCACTAGGGAGCTTGTTTCAGTGAGCAACAGACTTTCTAGGGAAGGAAGAGGCAGACTGAAGGGCACCAGGTAAAGATTTATAAGAGCCATGTCAAAAAAAGCTTGTTGGTTTTTCAGCTTTCTGAATAGACTGAGACTCTAAAGTGTGGTGTAGGAAAAATCTGATTATCAGATGCAATATTAACACAAGATTTCTGCAGTGTAGCCTGATTTTTTTTTTTCCTATACAGGGTTCCAGTGTTCCTTAATAAATTACCTCTTCTCATAGCAATTAACCCCCTTCTGTGAGGGTTCAGTGTTTACTTGGGGCCGTGCCAGTGCTAACAGCTACAGTTTAACATTCTTTTTAATGGCTTGCAATTACTACTGAGAGTGAAGGCTACATAAAATACTAACACTTAAGCATCTTTTACAGTCCTTTGAACATTAGATTGTGTGTATAGTATGTGACTTCTCATTCTACGAACTTGTTATTTGCTTAGAATTCCACTGGACCCATGAAAATGCTCAGTTAAGTGTTTTCTGTTGATTTATTAACTTCCCTTGAAGTCTGATGGAGGTCACTCCATGCAAAATGTTGAATACATTTTGTTCTTTAAATTGTTCCTCAGTAATGCCAGAAGAATAAGGATTTCCACGTTTTAAAGTGGCAAGGGAACTTTGATAATAACTTCTACAGCATATTTCCTTTTTTCCTGCTGTGCTACCTCTTTGTGGAAATCTCCCAGAGAAAAACCTACTGTATTTGCATGATCAATGTCATGATTTCCAACTAATTTCCAACTACATACAAAGAATAAGAGAATGGGAAAGTTTAAAAAGTCTCTGGCGGGCAATGTACAGGTACAATTGCTGCCTTGCATCTCAACTCCCCAGCAGGTTTCCACCTCAAGAATAAAATAGATGGAAGCTGGACGTGCAGGCAACCCAGCCTTGCCCAGATTTGTATTTATGTTAGTCATGGGTTGTGTCTATGGACTAGCAGTGTTTTAGGTCACTGGCTGAAGAACAGATTGGAGCATCTTTTCTGTCCCTTTTGGCTCCTCCATTGGCTTCATCAACCATTCCACGTTTTAAGGCAAACCAGACTTACTTCATCATGTCAGATTCAGTGGGCCACTGAGACAAGTGACAGACAAATTTTGAGAATTTTGGAATTGATTCCAGATAAGCCTTCAAATATCTGTAGTTTGCATAAATTGTTAAAACATCTGGGATCTACAAAACTGTTAATAAATTTCAAGCAATGTGGATTTCTCATTATTTTCTTTCCACATCCAGCTTCTGTTAGCTTCAGCAACATTTGAAATGAATCTTTCTCACAGTATTCTGGCACATCTGCATTCAGCCCTGGCTGGACTTTGGAAGAGTACAATACCGCAATTTGAAAAAGTAAGGACCTGACTACATGCTTTTGAACCTCAAAAGCATTTTAATAGAGATTTTTTTCTAGTCTTCTTTGAAAGTATCCTCTAAAGAGTAGTGTGCCTCTTTTGGAAGAGGTTAACAGGGACATAGGGGCACTCAGAATTGATTACCTTGTTCTTTTCTTTTTTTTTTTTGCATAGTGCATAGTTCTATGATCTGTTATACCTCTTCCTTCTATCTAAAACTCATCCAGATCAGTCTCTTCTTTTTAAAGGCAGCCACTAATTTTTAAGATGAGAATAAGTTAAATGCACAAGTCATGAGAAAGGAAAAGAAAACATATTACGGAAGAATTAAATTTCTCAGTATTCTTATTCTGATTGAGTCTGAAACATCTGCTGGGTATATCTTCTAACTTTACATGGAAGATGTATTACTTCACAAGTCCAATTACTTGCAGATATTCCTGGCACTAAAGTGACAAACTGAAATAAAGCAGCAGTAGGATATAGTGATTCAAGCAGTGTAGGAAGAGTAGAAAACCTGGGTCTTCCCCTCTAGAAATTTCAGGAACATTTTCAGCTAAGACTCTTTCTGTTTTTCTGAGTAAATTACTCAGAATTTGAGGAAAAAGCATTATAATGTAGTAACATTATTTTCTAAAATGGCTTTTGCATAATATATTCTTAAAGCATTTTTCTTAAGAGAAGAGTGTGAAGGACAAAATCTCCAAAGTAAACAATTCTTTTTTTTCCTCAGGAGTGTAGAGATCTTCAGAAAAATATTATTTTTCTATCTATGCTCGACAACAATTTAAAGCCAGAATTCTTAAAAGCAGAGGTATCTATTCTTGTTTTAAGTGTATATCCATTCATCTTCATGCCACCTGCAGCTTAAGCACTATCTTAGTGTTATGCACTGTGTAAGCAAGTGATTGAATGTGAGACTATATTCTTTGCAGTGCTGCCTAAATAAGTCTATGATACATGATATCAGAAAGTTCAGATCCAGTGGTAGACTTTTTCTGTGAGCAGTCAATGTATTATTTCAGTTATTTTCATGACTGCAACCAACAGTTCCTTTTTATCCTTCCCATTATTCCCACTACTATCTTTACAGCTACAGGTTAAGATAAAATCTTGTAATGCCATGTCCTCTCATGAAGGGAAATCTGTCCTCCTGATCCCTGGGAAGTACCTGCAAATAAAAATGAAGGAGGAATAGTTACTTATGAGTAAGATACACAAAGGAAGTTAGAATACTAGAATCACTGAGGTTGGAAAAGGTCTCAGACCATCCAGTTCAAACATGCAGCTAGCATCGATATTTTACCACTAAATTGTCTTGCTATTGGTGAAGGGCAATGACTGACCCTTTAGCAAAGGCTAGTGAGCTTGACTGTATCACCATGCTCTACTTGGGGATACCTAATGCCTCCATGTATGGAATTATTTCCATATTAGAAAAAATATTTTCATTTTGAAATTATCTAAGTTTCAGCACCTCTAGAGATTTGTCTTCGGTTACTTTAGACTCAAGGTTAGAAAGTCCTCGTTGTTCTTCCAAATCACTCAGCTCAGGTTTCTAACTTTAGTGGTGTACCACTATCTGACCTTACTGCAGTTGCAAGTCCCATACTTGGCACCTTCCTTTCTCAAAGGGTCCGTCAGGATTTTCTGTGTAGGTACAGGTCTCTGTGATCCTCTGTGACAACAAATGCAGGCTTAGGGAACTGGAAAGAAAGTGGCAAGACTGGAAACAAAAGTAAACATCAGAGAAAAGCAGGCCTGGATTTCGTACATCTCCAGACAAAATTATTACACGTTTAACAAAAATCTCACTCATGTACACGTGCTTAATTTTACACACTAAGCCTATTCACTACATAAAACTAAACAAATATGTAAGTGTTGTCAGATATGAGTTCTGTCACACCGCTAGTAGATACGCATGCTGTTTCCATAAGCCACAGCAGCAAATGCATAATTTAATAAAGAAGACTTCTGTTCATGTCTATTAAAAGAAAACAATAAATCCTCCAAGTGGTACATGTGGGTTTGGGTCCAAAAGATACTTAAGCCAATGGAAAAGCTGTTATTGATTTTTAATAGGTATTTATTATATTTGGCTGCTCCTTTTAGTCATCACTCTTTCCCTCTCTGTCATCTCAGCTGTGTTCCAGCCCCATCTCTTGTATTTTACTGCTATGGGGAAGGCATGTGACTCTAAGAGCATTGTTCAAACATAAATGTACAATCCTAAACACATCCTGATGCTTACTGAATACTAAGACAATGGTAAAAGATGACATAAATAGTGTTGATAAAATACCGTGTTCAGCAATGTTATAGAATCATGGAGTCAGCAAGGTTTGAAAAGACCTTTTAAGATCATTTATACCAACTGTCCTTTATTCACCAATATTGCCCACTAATCATGTCTCTCAGTGCTACATCTCTGCAGTTCTTGAATACCTGCAGGAACTGTGACTCCACTACTTCTCTGGGTATCCTATGCCAGTGCCTCACCACTTTTTCTGAGGAAGCATTTATTATTATCCTACCTGAACCCTCCTCTTGTGCAACTTGAGGCTATTTCCTCTTGTTCTGTAGCTGTTACCCAGGGGAAGAGGCCAACCCCCAACTCACCACAATCTCCTTTCAGGCAGTTTGAGAGAGCAGTAAGGTGTCCCCTGAGCCTCCTTTTCTGCAGAATGAACAATCCCAGTTGCCTCAGCCTCTCCTTACAAGACCTGTGGTCCAGACCTCTCACAGCTATGTTTCAGGATCAACAAAGAGAGAGTCTAACATACTCAAAGAAACATACGTCTATGCAAAAGCACAGGTATGAGTGTACCCTTCCTGTTTTGTTGCAACTTACATTCCCTTATGAATGTAATGTGTCTTAATGATTTTATCTCATTTTTATACATCTAGACAGAGCTGTTTGACTAAAATACTGCTGAACAGTTTTTATATTTTCATGATATCATGCAAAATCAAACAGGATTAAAAAGCTTGTCTTTCATTTTTTTAGGTATTAATCTTGCTCTTATAAAACTCAATCAATGTTTACAGGAAAACAAAACACTTGTGAAGATTTTGTATCTTTCTCCCTTTTTCTTGTGCTGTGGTTGAGGAAAAAGGCGGGAATTTGATATATATTTTATGTTTCAGTCACACCAATTCTGAACTTTAAGGAAAGTTTGGCCTTTGATTAATCAGTCCTTTTTTTTTAACTTAAAACAAGTGTATGTATTTAACTCCCTTTTAAAATTAATCCTTTTTTCTTGAATGTTTTTACCCCACCAAATGTAACTATTTTAGGAACTATTAGTTTCAAAGACATATTGGTATCTTTGAGGAGCCCGTGCTGTGTGCTCCAGCAATAATCCATGCAGTCCAGCAGCACTCTGAAATGATCTGCATGAGGTCTAGGGAGCTTCTCAGCCTAATTGTACCAGTAGTAAGCTCTGAGGACTGGTCTTTGCCTTAACTCAGATGTTCTTTGCAGCTTTGGTGCAGAAGAGGAACTCAGTGTGTCCTCACCTGCAAGGAGTGCCATTATCAGTCATTTCAGAGCCAAAGCAGTCTTAAATAACATCCAGGGACTACAGTATTACCAGGGATGTAGGAGAGCTGGGCTAAGCTCTCACTTATTTCCAAAGTTGTTATGATCTACATCTGTCAGACTTCTGACTAAGCATGCAGAGGGAACTGCTCCTGCAGTCACCCAGATACTCTGGGTCAGCTCCTGCTCCCTCAGCTCTGCTATATTCAACAGCCAGTGGGGAAGACAGCTCTAAAATCCTTTAGGAAATGTGGTTTCTATCCCAGGGAGAATGCTGGTTTGTCTCATCAGAGGAATGTGTTTGAGGAATATTGAAAATTCATGTGTCAATGATGCTTAAATATTTCTACAGAGGAGCAACAGCTGAGCAGGGGTTTTCAGTGTCAGATTTTGTTGTATTGTCATCAAATGCCCACTACAGGCACCTCTCTCTCAGTCCTTCTCTGCTGGATCTTCTAGCTCCTGTTAAGATAATGGTGAGATTAAGATAATCATTCTCACTTAGGACTGAAAATCATTTGACACAAGG
Organism: Cyrtonyx montezumae; assembly: GCF_038088225.1. Classification (NCBI taxonomy): domain Eukaryota; kingdom Metazoa; phylum Chordata; class Aves; order Galliformes; family Odontophoridae; genus Cyrtonyx; species Cyrtonyx montezumae. Next base: position 5,776,626 of record NW_027071824.1, read on the forward strand.
ATGTCATGAGGAGATAACACATGGAATTCTTCATGTCAGTTAACAAATCAGAGCAGACAAGGGGAAAAAAATAGAAATAAATAGGAAAACAACAACAAAAAAGAAAAGCTTTGGGCCTTCTACTTCATCCTCATTTTGGCAGTTTGGAGTTACATTGTGATGTAAGACAGATCTTCCTTTCTGAAATAAATTTGCTTAAAAGTCTGTCATAATCCTCAAAGCAGTTCTAAAGCATCCAGGAGGCACTTCCAGGGAGCTCCAAAAAGAGGGGGGAAAAAAAAGAGGTGAGGTTGAGATTTTAATGAACACTTTTCATTCTGAGAGTAGCTGCTGTGTACCATTAATTTTCTTAGAGTGTGGAACAATTTTCGTCATCCAATCACTACTTTTCTCATAGTCAGAATGAAAGAGAAATAATGCAAACACACATACATATGTGAATGGAGCCTCTCATTCTCTCCCCCCACCCCCCCAGCCATTCTCTTGGGAGCTCCATCATACCTGGGTTTATGAGCCTTGGATCATCTACGGCCAGTGGATTTAGTAATAAACAGAGTGGAAATGTTCTTCATCAGAGTTCAAAGTGAATTTCTACCAGCCCCTGCCAGACGATGTTTCCCCCCCGGCCCCTCAGCATTTTACTGTGATAACTTCCTTTCAATGGAAAGAATAGTGGAAGAAAGGCAGCTTGCACATCTTTAAAATGTCTTGGAGATCTGCAAGCCCTGTAAGTGAAGGGTATCGAGGTAGTTTTTGTAGCAGAGCTTTTCAGTATCTTTTGCACTACTGGAAGTACAGTCCCTGTGAATCACATGCGATACAGTGAGGTGTAAGCCTAAGGGTTGCATAATAGAACCAGATAGCCATACCTAAAACAAAGATTGTAGCTTTATATTGTATGCTGTGGTCTCTGACTGTTGGAAAGTTGCCTCTGCTGAGCAGATTCTGAAGATTCTGAAGACCCACCTTATCACTTAATAAAATGTCATGCAGTCTCACCGTAAATCCCACTGCCCATATGACACCAAGCCATCCTTCCTTCTGAATGCATAACACTGCTAACTGAAACTATTTCATCTTCTAATTAATTATTCTCAGTGCTACTAAGAGCTTCTTGTGCTCCTGGATGTGGACAAATTTAAATGTCTCAATATCTGGATCTTGAAAATCAGTTATGAACTGTATTTTTGTGGGCTGTGTAGTGAAATCATAGCACTTAAAGGAACAAATGCTTTTAAATGTCAATTGGATCCAGAGGACCAGCTTGATTATTTTTATCCAAGGTATAAAAATACCAGATGTACTTTTTTTATCTCCCTTTGAAGGAATCTGTGGACCAAAGGATAGGTTATAATATGTTCAAAGAATCTCGAAAAGTGAGAATTATAGGCACTTCAGAGAATTACCCATATCCCTCTAATAAATTCTCAGGGGGCTGTCTAAAGATGGAGGTGGTTCAGAAGAGACCATAAAAATGCCTGGGGGACATCATAGGAACACTACCCCCCCCACCCCCTCATCAACCAGGGGGATAGTGGGAAGCATGGCAGAAACAGCACATATTATGTAATGCCCCTCATCAGACTGCAGATGTGTGAACTAGTTTAAAACTTTTATTAGGGCTTTTATTAGACTGTGATACAGCCCCAACCTCTTCTCATTTGCCAACTTAGCCAATTGCTCACAAGTTATAACAAATTAAAAATACCTAATGCTCAAGATATTCTACACTTGGGGTTTAGTGAGGGAGTCCCAAACAGATAGGTTAGGCAGCCATGTTCCTCCTTTACCTTGTGGTTTTCTTTATTAGAGCCATAGTATCACCTGTGTCTGCTTCTCTGCTTTAGAACAACATAAAAATGAAACCTAAGGAGTGGTTTTCTCAAATCTTTATTAATTTTGTATTTGTTTTTCAAAGCATTGACTATATAATGATTGAGTACTATGTTGTATATTTGGGTTGTTTTGTTTTTTACTGTTTTGTATTTGCAGAACTGTACGTGACAGATTCAATTTCTAAAGTTAAATGTCCATCTAAAATGCAATAAGTATTTCCAAAAGATATGATTTTTTTTATCCTGCCTGAATGAAGCAGTCCTTATATGAGTTGTCAGCTCTCCATATCTGGTTTGTTCTCAGTGACTTCACTGTAAATCAAAGAGCTGAGCTGCAGCAGTGGGTGCTTGCTGGATAGGGATTACAGGAGGCACATCTCCAAAGCAGCAGGAGATGCCACTGTCTCTCATAAAAGGTCAGGTGGCAAATTCTAAAATGAGTAATAAACCCCTATGTAGTTATATGTTCAGTCTGCATGCAACTAAACAGTGAAACGCTTTGTTACACAGTGCTGTACTTACCAACATTTTACATAAAATAAAAAATCATTAAACAAATTCCTGAGAGGAAGAGTCATGGAGAACACCAAAACAAAGCCTTAGGCTCAAAAACTCATAATTCCCAGGCTGATAGAAGATATACTGAGGAAGCACCATGCTATCTTCTCTGTTGAGCCACACATTTTTGGCAAGAATAGGAAAGCAGAGTAGATGGACCGCTGGGTCAATCCGTTATTGTCTTCTATGCTCTAATAACTGAGCTGAGAACAATGAAATCTGAAAGTCCTTGGATGGTTATGACCTCATGCACGATTATTAAAGAGTTATTGAAAAAAAAATTCTGAGAAAATCTCCCGGAGTCTCCAGATGTTCTTAAAAAAGGATAATTTTATATAGTTCAGATTGAGGAAGATGTTTGGTTTCAACTTGGAAACACTGAAATACGCACTTTAATACAGCTAGAGAGGATCACAGCATTCAGAAAATGGTGATGATGAGGAGAGGGAAGTACAACTTGCAGGGGCCATCAGAAGGAGATGCACTCTTTGGGCTTTTTCACATGCCCAAGGAGAATTAATTGCTCCAAGCATCCATCCCTTTCCAGCTCTATCGCTGGCCCTAGCAGCAGGAAAAGAATGTATCCCCTGGGTCCATTTTTGCATTTATGTTAAGCTTTTTATTGTAAAAGAAATGCAAACTGGGTTTAGCATAAGTGAGAATTAAATGTAGCACATATCCTCACAGAATCGCAGGGGACTAGAGTGCAATTTTATATATATATAACACATTCATTAAAGCAGATCACTTTAAAACCTGATTATCTTTTTAAACAAATTTTGTAAATGGGCTGCAATATTTTATATCCACTCAATGCTTTACAGCTCAAAGCACTTAACAAGCTTAAAAACCTGGAGTGGGAACCAACTTATGTTCAGTGCATGAACAGCACCTGGCACAATAGGAGCTGGTCCCTAAATCAGGTTTCCATGTGTTGCTACAATAGCAATGCCTGTAACAGTAGAATGGAAACATTGACATTTCTGCATCAGAAACGTTAGACAAATAAAGAAAATAATGTTTGAATGAATGAGTCAAACCTTAATTTTGAAGTGAGTAGTTACAGAAAGCACCTAGAGTTGTATTAAGGAGAATGTGTAAATGCTGAGGTCCATTGTAAAATATCCACCCCATTCAAATATGGGTCAGAGCCTCTTTGTGATTAAGCCCATTCTGTCAACAATGAATCAGATTTCTAAATAAAGTGAATGTGTCAATTGTGAGGATTTGATTAACAACTCCAAACACAGGTACTAATACCTATTTACAGCACATAAATACACATTTATAAACACTAAGACTTGAAGAATTCATGATCCTATTTCTTTTTTAAGGACAAATATATAAACTATGTATTGTATACACTTATATTTCAGAATTCATGCTATATAAATATATGCCATTTACTTACATTATTTGGAGATTAAGGGTAGTTTCTCAGTAATATTCTGATCAAATGTTCTAATAAATATTCTGGCTAATATTCTTCCAAATAATTACTTTGAACTTCTTAATAAAAAATAAAAATATATAATTTATGACCTTTTGTAAGCCAGCCTAGTGAGCAAGGTGTACAGAACGAGGTGGCTTATATGCAAACTTCACCATCTGCAATTGGACCACATCTGTGATTTGAACCACACTGAAAGGTGGTATATGATCTGCTTTATGAGTGTTTTTCTGTTCTAGTGGCTGGACAGGTAAAGCGAAGGACATAGCACGCAAATGCACAGCTTACTGATGTAAGAGGACCCTGGATGTTGTTATTTCTCCTTCTAGAAAGCTAGAGCATGTCTTCTCCAGAGGTGGAAAATATGTAGGAGTTAGTGAGGTTTGATTTTGAATGTTTCTTGGTAGTTTGAAATGATTCTTAAGTTAAAATACATTTCCAAAGTCAGACTTTTTCATGAGTCAGTAGAAACAAACACATCCCTTTTCTCTGCAAATGAAATTAAAACTTGGAGGGCCCTAGTTTTGGTACAAATTCGTTGGTCTTCAAATGGTTCAACTAATTTGGTCAGAGTCCCTTAACCCTCCAGATTGCTCTGACACTCTCTGTACACTCCTGAGCTTCCTTTCCTACTGACTTCTGAACAGAGTTTTATGGTAACACGGAAGAAGAAAAGAAAGTATAAACTTCTCATAAATTTATGAGAGCATTCAAAATCTTGTCATTAAGACTATTGATTCTTCCTGCAGCCACCATAAATCTTTATTTGTCTGCACATAACCAAGATAGAAAGTACCAAAATACTACATACCAAAATTACTACACAGAATCACAGGATTGGAAGGGACCTCTGAAGATCGAGTCCAACCCCCCACTACAGCAGTTTCCCACTGCAGGTCACGCAGGTAAATGTTCAGATAGGTCTTGAGTGTCTCCAGAGATGGAGATATCACAGCTTCTCTGGGCAGCCTGTTCCAGTGCTCCATCACCTCTCACATTAGTGCTTTATAAAGAGCTGTTTTTGAGCTCTGCCTGTGGCTGATAAGACTTTTCACTATTTAGTTCTAAAAATAAGCACTCTAAAGAACCTCCTAGCTTGCCCTCACTGCCTACCCACAACAATATCCTGGACTTCTGTAGTAATGCGGTCTTGTGAATAAAGTCCTAAATGCCTGATATCTGTAGAAAGACAAGAATTTTTGAAGGTAGAGGGGTTCCTTTTTTTATTCTGATTCTGTAATACAGCATTCAATACACAAGTGAGATCTGAAATTACATCTCACCGTTGTGTGTTATAAGTAGACATAAAGGACTATATTCATGGACTGAAAAATGGGGAGAAAGAAGAGAATTTGTCTGTACTGAAACCAGACAAGTAAAAAGAGAATACATAAAAAACAAAACAAAACAAACAAAAAAAAAAAAAAAAAAAAAAAAAAACGCAAAAAACCCTAACTATTTAGAATAAATAAAAACACAACAAGCACAAACAATTAAGAGCAGAGAAATGAAGGCTCTTTAAAGTAATGTTAGATTTCTATGTCAGTTTTCTTTAACAGCAACTGTTTTGACTGTTTTATTGAAACTTCAACAGACAGTAGCTTATTTTTCCAAAAACGTAAGCACCTGAGATTTTTGGCTAATGGATATAAGACCAGTAAAATTTCCTATAAAATGTCACTTTATATGAGAACTTACACAATGTTTATAGAATATATTACAATGTTTGCTTTTCAAAAGCTAACTTACTGGTATTTAGGAGGAACATCAGCTGCATTGCAGCATGAAAGTAAAAATCATCAGCTGATGGATGCAAACAAACAGATGTTTTCTCTAGAGTCACCACATACTTCCTGGATATCACTGTTTCCCACTGAAAGACCAATAAAAAGCAAGTTCAAAACTCAGTATAATCCTTTCTGTTGCCTGTAATGAGCTATTAATTAGATCTTAGACTGAAGAGAGAATTGACAGAGGTTGTTTTAATTAGAAAAATCTGGACCAGAGTATATATACTGATTATCACCTTTACCTAGCGTAATACATTTGTCATCAGTTAGGGATTCTAGCACAAAATCTTACACAGATTGAGAAATGAGATAGAAAGCTCTGTCATGAAAGAAAAGATTTCATTATACTTTGCCATGCTGCAAGTCATAAACAAAAGTACTCTGAAGAGAATTAAGAAGCAGTGCCTCTCAATTGGATTTCATACAATAAAACTTCTGAGGAAGAGCAAACAATAAGAATGCGTGGGATTTCCAACAGCAAGAGTTACTTTTAATTCTCTTCAAGAACTTTTAATGAACTAAAAATAGTCTGTTACTTATAAAAAGGACAAAGATTTCTAAGATTTTATCAATATAAGTACCCACAGCTCAGTCTGAGGGTTTCTTTTTTTTTGACTACATAGAAGTCAAACAAACTTAATATTAAATTATTTTATACAAATTGAAGACACTACTTCAGACTGTTAAATGTCTACCCCAGTTCATTGCAGCTTCAATGTGCAAAAGAGCAAAAGTGACTTCTGGGAAACAAGCACCAGAACAGCATCACCCAAAACAATGTTTCTTCCTATACACTTGTCTTTGTTTGATTTGAACTTATATCCATCTGATCACTTTGAATGGTTTGGTGGCCATTGCCTGGGTACTAATGGATACGTTTCCCTATATAAAAGAAATTGATAAAAGGTTTTTAACAGAGACTCAGTAAATTTCAATACAGTTTGCTTTCTTTCTCATTTAGTAATAATTCCTTCAGATCTACTTCTTACTACATAGGCATATTACACTCTTATTTTAAGTATCTGAGATCTAGGTTCATGATTACAATAAATGTGCAGAGACAAGTGTTTGTGTCTTCATTGGAGCTAAAAAGTTGTTGTTCTACATCAAAATCTTTTAATATATATTTGTCCTCCTAATGTATTTTGAATTTTTGAAGAAGTTCTCATTTCTGATTGCTGTCCTTGGAAATGTGTCACTATCCAGTCAAAAATGAATATCAGCAGTTGCTAAGGAACAACTACGTCAAGAACTGGCACAAAATAAAAGCATGAAATCAAATTTTTATATTCTTTCAAGAGCAAGAAAAAAGCCACATCAAAACATCACATTACCAGCCCCCCAGCGGTTGATTATTCCAAGATTCAAACCATGTTTCACATTTAAGAAGAGAATACTGTAAGGTTACTTATCTCAATATTAGCTGATGACCTCTATTGTAGTCATAATACATTTTCCCAGGTCTAAATCTTCATGTACAGCAGGAGATAATAATCTTAAAGGGAAAAAGAAAAAAAAAAAGAAAAAACAAAAATCTATTTTTTTTTAATATAATTCAGAAGTCAGGATTGCTCACACTGATTTCAAACTTGCATATATTCCCCCCCTCCTATTCTCTCAAGTTACAGCCAATGTTTTGTGAATTCCATCAGCTCTGCTTCTACCTATGCTTTAACCTTTAATTACTTCATTTAGTAGAAAAAATTGTCCCCTAAGCAAAAGTTTTTCTTTTGCTTAGGGGACAATGCTTACTAATATCTGGGACGTATACTGATGTATTTGAACAGTATTAATCAATATGATAATAGATCATTGATCAGAAAGAGCTGGACTGAAAGATGCTTAAACAACCCTCACTCCCTAGTGAGTAGGATTATGTATGGATTCTGTCTGCTCATTCATAAATAAAAGAAATAGATAAAAGCACTTTATCTCTCACTTGAAGCCAAAGAGTCTGAGTAGGTCTTGAATCAGCTTTATGTCAAAATGTCCCAGTCATCCCACTGTTCTGCTGTTTTCATTTAGAATGTGCATAAACTATCCAGATAAAGCGTGAGCATGTGCTTTCAGGAACAGTGCACTTAGGGATTCACTAAGTATGCGAAACAAATTCTCAGTACCCATTTTTAAACAGGGATTGAAACTAAGTAATGGAAATAGCAGAACCCATGGGATTGATTAAAAGAGTGTTGAGTTCACCTGTATTCAGAGTACATAATTAGAGTCTTATATGACATACAACCATAAAACCCAGTTGATCTGCCATTCACAGACATGGGCTTTCCTTGCAGAAGTTAGCTAATACCAGAAATGTTCCTCACACGTCATGGAAAAAACATTACTACTTTAGGAACCCAAGACATATCATACTGAATATGCACTCACTTTACAGTAAATTGCTGTTTATCTGGAACACGTCATACTATTCTGAAAGTCTATCCCAGAGTCTGTATATAACATCTGAACAGGCCACAGTGAATACAATCCTCCACGCGTCATTTGTTTCCCTCTGGAAGCCACACATCTAGCTCTTATCCCAGTGTAAGTGTAGATGCTGGGGGAAGGGAAGACAATTATCCTTTCCCTCCAATCTGAATGGGAAAGCTGATACAAGAGCAATAGCCAAAAGCCAGGACTTTCCCACATTTACCATTACACTAACTGCAGCCAGTAACATTTCTTTAACAATAGCCATTTATAAAGACCTGCCTTCTGTGGAAAGATTTACTAACAGCTTCAAGTGGAAACTCCACTATAAAACTAACATGCTTATGGAAATAGTACTACAAAGACATAAAAATAATGCATGAAAGTGGCTTGCTGATGCACTTACTGCAGAACTCATAGACTAAAAATAAAATAACCTCAAAATATAAAATAAGTACAGTTTTTTTCTTTCCTTTTTAAAGCACAAGTAGTTTGAATGGATCATGGACTAAAAAATATATTGTGATTGGAGCTAACAGTGTTTTCACATTTTTTCCTTCAAAGACTCCCCTCAAATTCTTTTTTACAAGACAGAAACTGGCTGTACAATAAAAGGCTGCTTAAAAAATAATTAAGAAAAAAGAAAAAAGGATGGAAAGACAGATCATTCAGATTTAACAATGCTGACTGATTTTCTGTCATTTTCACTACTCCAGCTGCTGAGTGTTCAAATACTAAGAGAAAATATACCACTGTCTCTAGAGATGCTGTGTCAACAAGAACTCCTTCTTCTGGCATGATACAGTATCTGTTTCACTAACCAGAGATACATTTATCATACAGGATTTGGTGGGGTTACTTGTGGAGTCATTAGTACAATGGAACTCAACTCTCAGATGTCAGTTGTACTCTTCAGAAGATGAAGTACTTCAGCTTGTTGGAAAATTGAGTCCCAAAATCTGATAGATTTGAAAAAAATGGTACTTCTAGGATTTTGATGATTTGTTGGTGATTTATTTATTCATTCGTGTCATTGTTCTTTCAAAAAAAAAAAGGAGCATGTGTGGAAGAACTTAAAGAGGTGGTATGCTGTAGTGTTTGATAATCTTAAAAAGCCCAATTGTTATTTTTTCTACACCTTGCACTAAGAGTATCACACATCGAACTTTTTTTCCAGATAATGGGCTCATAGAAGAGCTTTTCCAGACATCAAAGTAACAGAATGAATTCCTTGGGTAATATGCAGATTTCCTAAGTGCTTCTTGGTGCTTTGTGCCTGTGATCTAATTGGCTCTAGGTAGTCATACTAAAAGCTGAAAGTCATACTAAAGGACTTGGAAGATCTCTTCAAAGTTCATGTCTAGAACTCCCCATATTTTTTCCTGCTCAAACAGAAATAAGCTATTTACATATGTCACAAGTTAGTTTTCTTTGCTTGACACAGGTCTGCAATAACATTTTAGTTCAGTTCAGAGGTGTGCCTTTTCCTCACTGAGAACACTCTAGTTCACACCAGTAGGCAGTTTTGTAGGGCATGGACTTGGATTCTTTAAGATAAGCCCAAACTAAAATAGTTATTTAAGCACTCCAACTGCCTTTCAGCATTTATAACAGAGCATTTATTCCATGGGAACAAACTAAACCATATCCGAAGTAAAACTGTTTGAAGTGCCTTCTGAAACTTACGTAGTATTGGTACTGGTTCCTCACCATCAGTTGGTTATTCTACAGATTTAATACTACTTTATCCCACATTATAATGAGGACATAGCCAGGAACAGTAAGCCCTCTTCCAGGGTACACCAGAAAATATTCTTCTGTCTCTGATTCCCTATTGTAAGGGTGAGAAAATAGTTTCAATTCTAGAAGAATGAAGGCCCCTTCAAAGATGTCTGTTAAATGTCATTCTGCAATCTTGTCCTTGTTAAACACAGAGTCAAGTATAACTTTGATAAACTACGAGTCTAATTCTTCACACATATTATTGTACATGATTACTAAAGGATCAAGTGAGTGATATCTGTAAAATGCATGAAAGATACACTTTCAAAAAGGCTTTAAAAGAAGTGTAACTAGACTAAACAGCAATAAGAAGCAGCTTTTTATCATTTTACTAATGATAACTATTGTCAAACCTATACACAAGTTAAGAATATATTCTAGAACTTCAGAGATGATCTTCCCAATGATCATCAAAGTGTAAAAGAATTTTTTTTTCTGCGGTGCTAATGAGAATCTATGTGGGGAAAAAAGTAGGTATGCACTAGAAATAACTTTTAACATGAATGTACACTGGCATAATATGTTTCTAAAAGATACTCCAAATTAAAAAAAAAAGTAATGTTTCAAACAGAAAGGTTTTATCTTCATAAATTGTTGACCTGAATAAACTTCACTGCTCCAGAAGAAGTGTGACTATGGTGGATATAAATAAGATGGCTTCCTTTTTGGAAAGGTCTTGACCTGTGTAATGTGATGAAAAGTGCAGCAATGATAGCAGAATAGCAAGGTCCCAGGTTACAGCAAGTGACAACTTGCTCAAATGTAACAAACAGTAGAAACAAAGGAAAGAATTCTGCTTACCTTCAAGAGGCCTCAGATAAAAAACACCCTCACCTCTCCTGCCAACCCTCAAATGAGGTCTGGGAAGGAGTGAATCCTTCCCAGATAAAATACAATCTGCTAAGTTGAATACTAGGTAGTGGTAATCTCTGGAATGTTCCCAGTGCCATGCACTAGGTCAGACAGGAGAGACAATACTGCAACAGAGGATGAAGATTCCTGTGCTATGGGGACTCGTATTGAAGAAAGATTTTCTGGAGGGGATTCAAATAAAACTGAACAGGGTCAGGCTAATAGTTACTGGACTAAAGATAACATATTAGTATCATTCCTATTGTTATTACAGGAAAGTCGGTAACTATGGTAAAAAATGTGGTTTTATAAGAGATGTGACCACAGAAATCCTACATCTTCAAGCACTGAACAGGTCAGAAGGATATTCATCAATGGCATCTCTCAAAGATCTTCAGCATATGAATACTGAAAGTGTGGATGAATACCAAGGTGACAAAGTTTGCTCGAACTGCTAAATACAAAGAAACAGGGACTGACTGCAGTGTTTTGCAGAGGTGCTCATGATAACCAGTGACCAGCAGATGAATTTACAGAAATGCATAACACTAGAAAAAAATCTGTCTCAATATACAGAGATAAAAAGAAAAGAAAACACACCAAGTATCAAATTGAAGGCCAGGGAACGGAACAGAACAGAACGGAACGGAAAAGAAAAGACAGCATAAGCCATCATTATGGCACTGCATAAATCTATGCTTTATCTCTCTCGTAAGTATTATGTGTGGTTATTGTCTCCTCATCATGAAAAGGATGTAGTAAAGCTGGAAAAAGCTCAGGAAGTCCCTGAGCCACAAATTTCTTGGAGATCATCCTGAGGCAATATGAATGGTATGCCTGCCTGTTCTCTTGCTTTTTCTTGTACATCCCCTTATCCATCACTCTTGAAGAAAGTACAGTGAGCTGGCAGGGTCTGTGAGCTGGCCTGGCGCATAATTTCTTGTGCTCTTGACAGAATTTTAAAAAGCAAAGGTAATTCTCTTTAGCCAGTATGCTTGCCTGGTGTTGAAAAGGAACGTGTCCTACTGTATACAAAGACAGTATTTTCACTGCTCTTGTCATCTTGGCTTATGAGACAAACAATATCTTTAGAGGAATCTGGAGAAGGCTGAGTGCACCTAGGGAAAATAAAACTGACACTTCCAAAGTACCATAATGTGATTCCTTTTTCTCACCAGAAACAAACTCTGTTAAATGTCTACTCAACTACAGTTGAGTGCTCTCTGTCCAGACCTTGAGATAACAGAAGCATCTGTGTGGAGATGTTTGTTGCCCGCAGAGTAAGAAATGGCAATGTTGGCTCTACATCCTGTGAGTAGGAGGGAAGAGTGGCAGATAAAACATGGTACAAATCCCACTGGAATAATACTTAGTATATTGCATGCCAACTAGTAAGGACCTGAGTATTTCAGTGGGACTTCACAACACACTGCCAGGTGCTTGCTAATGTGACTAACGTAGGACACTGCAAGGAGAACCTGATCTACAGTAATGGAGATCCAAGGGAAGGAACCTTATCTCTTGCTCTCCCAGGAGCACTCAAAATTTGGAATCAGAATGACATTCTGAGCCATTTATCTGATCTTTCCTCTTACTGTATTGTTCCTCCTACTGGTCCTTCACCAAAGGAATTATGGTCATCCTACTAAATATGTTATGATGGGAGATGAACACACTCAGGGAATACAATGTGCTGTGCAGTTTCTCCAAGTGTGTGTCATCCCACAGATTCAAAGACAAACAGCAGAAGGAGTAGACTCTCTTTTTCATGTTCATGGGATCAACACAAATTCATAGTCCTTTATGACCTTAAAAATGCAATAATGGGGTGCTTTCATGTGGTTATGGTAACTACATAGTTCATTTAATCTCTCTCCCTTTTGAGGTATTAGGGTTCCCACAATTCTTGCAGAATGAGAAAGAAACAAAAAGATGTCTGTTCATTCATTAATTCGCATTATCATTCATTGATTCTGTCTGCTGCAGCTAATGCCAAAGGAGAAGGAAACTAGAACAACTCTCTTTATTCATAACCCATTCTACATGTATGAAATAAAACTAACTCTGCAGATTCTTCCATTCAACTCTTAATAATAGACAGTACTACTTCCTTTCACTCAAAAGAGTAGTAGTAGCTTTTAATTGCCCTTCCATGCTACTTTTGCTGGAATGACAGAACAAAGCCACACAAAGAAACCTTAAAGAAATAAAATTTAATAAAATTCAGGTTAGTAGTTCACTTCAAAACTGGGATTCTCCCAAAGTTTCTCCCAAAACCTTTGTAGATGTTTAAGAAAGTGCAATACTGTGTTGAAATTCTTATAGAGAAATGCTTGTTTTCAACTTCAGAAAATGGATCTGGCTTATAATTTGAAACACAATTATTATCAGAAAATTTAATCTCTGTAAAGAAGAGATACATTTCCCTTGATGGAGGCAAAATTCTGGCTCCTGGACCACAATGAATCCTTGGAAAATTACTTATCTCCAAGGCATCCCAGATACAATGCTGCACAGAAGGGAGTGGTATGGATATGGACCTCACTGAGGGGAACTCCAGATGGAGGGCATTGTATAAGTGGGAGATTTTCAAACAGAGGCCCTTCTCCACTAGATGTAAATATTGAAATGAATTTTGTTGTGCATCCCATAATTGAGAGGTCTCACTTTTTTTGTTAGAGGGTAGTGCAACTGCTTTGCTCTCCTTTTTTTTCCACGGCAAATGAATTCAGCAGAAGCAGACTTCTTGAGTGATTTCTTTTCATCAGTCATCATATCCATCCATTAGGTAGAGGAACATCTGGGCAAACTAGTTAACATGTAGCTGACTTCAGTTAATGTTTATAATTAATCCATGAGATTCAAAAAGCAGCACATTTCTGAGGGATTATCACACACCTCAGGTGCAGTATGAGGCACGAGCCAAAAGCCCAGTGACTTCAGCTACTCTAAGAGTGCAATAATCCCTCAGAAATCTATTAACCATAAGTCGCTTATTGCTGTTATGGTATGGAAACTCCAAGGTAAAAAGGCCATACCTGTACTTTTAGTGAGAAATACTGGCACAATATATGACACCACTGCCAGCCAGTCAAAAATGCCCATTGCTGTTCAGTGTTTGCAAATCATTTTATAAATCCAAAAGCTATAAAATGATTTGCAGGTCACTGACATCGTGAAAACTTGTTCAAAAAAGAATTAACAATACCATTACATGCAGAATGTGTCTAGAGAGGCCCTTTCTTCATGTCTGTCTCTAGCTACAAAACATGAAAAGTTTAAGTGTTTTATTTTTTCTCATATATAATATTAAGCACACCAGTAAGTGATTATATTTTGTCAGTACTATATGTGGGCTTTAGTGAGTTCATATGTACTGTCTTTTAGGATTGGATTACTTCTTTCCCAGTGTATAAACTGTACATCCTCTACAACGGGCTTCTGAAAGAACGTCAACATTGAACAAAGTTTTTGTATTCTAAATTGCAGTTCATCCCAGATGGAGAAATAGAAAAGAGAAATTATCTCTCTTCCAGAAATATCAGTTCAGGAGCTGGCTCATTGACTTTGGAATAGTCTAACTGTTTAAGGAATAGTCTAAAACTGCTCAGCAGTACAGCAAACTAATAAAATCCAGCAGGCAGGAATTTTCCTTTTGTGTTGCTTAAATTGCTAGCTATGGACATAATCACAAATGTTAAATCAGAGAAAAGAAATTGTTATTTGAAAAAAAAAAAAAAAAGAACCCAAACTGAATTGTTTAATATGATGATTTATTCAGAATGTGGCAAAATTATGAGCAGAATTTCTTCCAAATTTGCAGAACTTTCCTCTTTACTTAAAAGTGGCAATTTGCAAGACATCTCTGTTACTGCACCAGCTGGTGACTTGTGCTGTGATAACGTACTCCATTTGGAATGATGAACAACCACTCAAATGTGATTTTTTAATTGCATGAATATGACTGAACAACATTAAGCATTCACTGTATAATGGTTTGAGAAAATAAGTGGGCCTTTCTTCATGACTTGCAGAGCCAACAAATAGGCTCTGTCAAGCCAGTGAGAAAAAGTGAGTGACAGATCTAAGGCTTTCGTAAGAACACATTGATATTTGAATCTGCAGTTTTCATGCTCTAGCTGATGTCAGCCATTGGGCAAAAACCTAGGTATCAGGTAGCCAAGACAAGCATCTAGCTGCCACTTGAAAGCTATCTCTTTCAGAGAAGAACTGAAGTAGCATTCTTTCTATGGCTGCATCTGCCAGGCAGTAGACAGATGCCTGCTGTGCAAGGTAAACTTCTCATATTCTAGAGTGCAATGTGCATTGCATGAAACCAAGCTATAGATTACAAAGGATCACAGCAAAGGATAGACTCACGGATTTTATCCCTAATTCTTGAGCCAAGGGCATTAACGGAAATGCAACATAAGTCAAAAGATAGAGTCACAAAAGCCATGCTGTTTTTGTAGGCAGTGATGACATTATGGATGTACTGGTCATAGGAAATAACTCCGGATCAAACCAATCACAAGTTGAGTCAGTTTAAATTAAATGGAAAGTGAAACAAATGAACTATAACCAAGGTTTTTATTTTTATTTCAGAAAGAGAAACTTCAAGACACGAATATATCCAGTTCCTGAAGTCAAGTAGACTTCCGAATTCCCAAATATCAGCATTCAGGAGGCTCAGCACACTACAACTCCTAAATTTCTGGAGCTTGCAACCTCAGGAAATGGAAACTTGCAGAGAAGAGGTCTGGAGGTGGGATAGAGCACTGCCAGATGGCTGACAGAAACAAGGGGAGAGAAAAGAATCGTGCTGAGGTAGAGGAAAAACAACTCACAAACCATAGTGCATTCAGATCAGAAGAAATGACTAATCTCCTCTCCAGGGCACAGCAATAGCTGCCATGTGAAACATCAGCTCCAGTAGCAAGTGATTTTACTATCCTAGCATATTGCAGGACAACTTACCTTGTGATAGGATTGTAGCATATGTGTCTGAAGGACAGAATAGTGACTTGTGCACTGATAAGATCCAAAGTCAACAACTTTGAGAGTATGCTTTAAAACAACTTCTGGGAAAAAAAATAGAGAACATGAGAAGAGCCACTTAATGGATTAAAAAAAATAATGAAGAAAGATCAAAATACCAGTATTTGATGAGATAATGCTATTAAATACAGGAAAAAAAGAATATTTTTGTAGAAATCTCTGACATATATTTTACTGTGCCTCAAAAGAAATACTTAAAACATAGAAACAAAGGATTAGTGCTGAATTGCTGGAGCTGCCAGCTGGGTTCAATTGCTAGATTGGGTCCCAGATAAATCTTTCATTTCAGTTCAGGTCAACTTGGAATTTGTTGGTATTCATCTTTTACTGCAACACAACCCACAGGATACTTTTCATGCAAAGATCACTAGAAGATCACCAAAAACTACATCAGTATTGGACATGAAATAAAGAATATTTCCTATTCTATGTCTCAAACATAAGATTATTTAGTTTCATCCATAGAATTCCATCTGCTGAGAGGAGTAACAGACTTCATATGGCCACAATACAATGCAAGGAGAGCAGACTAGTTAGAGCAGTCTTGATGAGTTTAACTACCCTGAAAATTGAATTATGAGTTTTGTGAACCATTTTGCTGGCTTCCTTGGACAGAATGTGAAATTCTGAATGCTCTCTCACTTATCTCCAAATACTTTTTGTTTGTTTGGATACTCTCAAGTACATTATACAGATCCTGTGGCATGCAACTGTGTCATACTTCATTGCTGATAATTCAAGCATGCTTATTCAACATTTCTTCCATTTTACCAAAAGTGAAAGTAATTTTCTAGAGATGTGTCTCCAAACTTCCTTATACTCCTCTTTCAAAACTCTGTTGTTCTGATGCTGCTCTATTTAGTTACTTCTCATTTTTATAATTTCAAACATAACAGACATTCCTGTTTCTGACTTTGGTCCAGCATTAGGATCTAATTCTTCTTTCAATAAAAGTGAATGCCTTTTGTTTAAAAATGTAGCAAGAAATCACTGCAAAATCAGAAATAATGGTACTGTACACTTAAGATTTGAAAGGCTGTTAACTGCCTGCTTTGTCCAAAAGCCTTGAAACGGGAATCTATTTTGTAATACTTCTTCAGGTTCTAAATATATCATAGCTAACAAAAATTACCGCTGTGCCATCAGTGTAGCTGCTAAAGCCTTGAAATATCTGTGAGTTATACTGACTCCAGTAACATTTTAGTTCCTGGAATGGTCATTCAATAAAACTAAGAGATAATTAGCAAGCCTTAGTTATATTGGATGTTGTGATAATATGCTGATATTAGAGATTTATACTCCTTGGATGAAGACCATAGTTGCTTGCAATCCAGGCCAACCAATGAGATAAAAATCAGTGTTTGCCAGGTGGAAAAAATAAAAATAAAAAACAGAATGACCAGAAAGGAAAATGTTATTTAGTTACCAACTCTTCTGGGCATTTCAAGCAGTGGTGATTATGAAAGTCAGTGGACCTTTCAGGTTGACACAGACTATTTATAGATCCAACTGAGGATGAAGTAAATATTAAATTCATAGGGTGAAATCTTGATCACACTAATAAAACTCCCACTGACTTCAGAGTGGCCAGGACTTCACTGTACAGGGACATTAATTGCCCCAGCAGTTATCTGCACCTGTGACTCAGTAGTTAAAATAACCAAAATGAGAACAGTCACTAAAGGGACCCTTAAAAATTAGAGTTTTTAAAAGGAGGATCTCTATAAAAAAGCATTTGACAATGTCCATAAAAATGGAATTACTGTTCAGTGTAAAATGTATGCTGAGGTGATAGCCAGAAAAAAATGACATAAAACTTTACTTGATACGGAAAACCAGTGTCAGCTCCTCCTGCTGTATTGTTAATATACAAAAATAAATCCTATAAGGTCTATGAGAACTTATTGTGGATGAGTAATATTGAAGGCACCCTCATAAAAAGCATAATGCAGTTAGAAATCTTCAGCAGATCTTGGGGGGGTTTCTTTCTTTCTCTCTTTTAGAAAAGGAAATATATATGTATGGTGCTGTTTTTTTTTCACTTTCCCTCCTTTTTCAACATCTGTTTCAGGTCACCCATGAATCCCACCTTTTCTCCAGGAATGCAACACAATACTGTGTTCAGCAGAGCCCCCCAGTACACTTACACACACATTCTCCAAATGACAAATAATCTCTGTGTATCTTCTGGGAACAATAAAAATCCTTGGATGTGCTCCCGGAGCCCTCAGGAAGTTCAAAAATCTTTAGAGGGGGGCCTAGGATTGAGGCTTTATCTCTAGAATTTTACGTAACAAACTTGGTGAGCATTGTATAACAGATAATATATATTCAAAGGCAAAAAAACCAAAAACAAAAAAACAACCAGAAAGTAAAAAAAAAAAACACAACACACACACACACAAAAACAATACAACAACCACAACAACAACAAACGGAATAGAAAAACCAAGATGTTAAAGTTAACACTGGGAAGGTCAGCTGAGTCAGAGGCCTAGTGTGCTGCTATCACTTCACTGTGAGGGCTGTTATTCTTTTCTTTTATCACGTTTATTCCGTGCTCTCTGGAGCCTTGGAACTGCAGCTGCTTCTGGTTGATAGGCCGCTGAGCAGGAGGGAGATGACAAAGTTGAGATAATACTAACAAAGCTGCATGATTTTCCTGTGCTCTTCTTCACACTGAAGATTCTTCTCCTTCTTGTGTACACCATGTCATATAAAGATCCTGGCACAATCTCCATGGTTTGGTCTGACAGTTTTGAACTTGTGTAGGTGACTATTTCCAACTGTTCATCTTTTATTAACTGTAGCCTGAGACTTGCCAGCTGAGTCCCATGGCACTGGTATGTCACAGAGCTACTAATACTTATGTAAAAAAAGAGGATCTTCTAAAGATCTGTTTAGATGGCTCTAATGCAAATGTTCTAATGTAGATTAAAAAAAAACTGTGCATGGGAAGACATTGGGAAGAGTGTTTCTGCATGAGAAGACCAATCCACCTGTGTGAACTAGTATGCAAATAGTAAAAAATGTATTGTTAAGGAAGTCACAAACTGTAGAAGTAAATTAGTGCAGCAGTGGACCATTTGCACATGGAAAAAGTTTGTTCACTGATGTTTTCTTTTTTTTCATTTTGATGGATCTATGGGTCCAGAGATCATCTCATAAGGGAAGGACAACAGAAGGTGACCATTCACTATCTAGATGTTGTAGAAAAAATGAGTAAGTGACATACAGTTGCCTCATTCACAAGTATATTAATGTATACTCAGGTTTTGATAAATGGTTTTCCTATATTTTACAAGTTGAAATGTAAAGATAGTGAAGGACCAAGACTTAAATTCAGTGAACTCAGAGAATAATAGCTTCTCCCATGAGTCCAACCAAGCCAAAATCATCTTTGGCAATAATTACTTCTGAAGAGACAGATATTAATTTCTGGTATATTCTTCTTCAATAGTCATAGTCATGTGTGATTCATCTTAGAGTAAGTGAAGTGAATCACAGTGCTGATAATAACATTTTGATTGACACTCCCTTAGGAATAGCATTTCTTGTTGTTTTTCTTTTGTTCCCAATTATGCCAATTTTTATTAACAAGTACTTTTTAGTGTTGAGGGATGAAGCAAATTTCTATACCAGCACTGGCTAAATGCAGCCTTACTGTATTCAGAAGAGGCTAATTTGCCCTGCCTACAAGCAAAAGGAAGAAATGCTGAGGAATTCCATAAGAGTGGAATTCATCTCTGTATAGAAGGCCAGCATGAGGCCCAGGAGCTATTTCAGTGGGACTTTAAGCCATAGCAATTTAAGTGGGATTTAAGCTGTGTGTAAACCTGTGCTGGCTTCCTGCATAGAAGAGACTTTCAACCAGAGAGGTTATGAGGAAGACGCAAAGGGATTACGAGCATTGTAGATACATTTCCATGCCCAAAGCTCAGGATATGAATGCACATGAAATCTACAACAAGGTAAGGGAGGGTGCAGCCCCCCTGTGTGTTAGCTATGCGGTCATAGCAAATGAGGTAGATTTCCTTTAAGAAATATAGTGCAACACTAGTGTATTTTAAACCACACTTTGCACTCCACGTGCACTTCATCCCTTACTGCCAAATGAAAACAGACCCTGTCTCCCACCCAAACCAGCCTTTTGAGATGCAGGGTCAGCTATTTTAGACTTAGGGGTGCATTAAATGATTCCATGGCTGCTAAGCCATAGTTAGTCTGTGTGAGGCTTAGGCAAGGTGAACATATGGTTGTCTGTACTCAGTCATGCAAATATGCCTTAACATAGATGAGCACAGGTTCTGCAAACACCATCATAAAAAGTCAGGAAACCTCTTTATGATCAAATGGCTAATACTTAGAACTGGAATGACACGGGAGCTACCTTCCTCTGGACAAGTTGACCCCCTGAAGTTAGTTTTGCTGCCAAGTACATAGACACCTGAAGTCCCCCAGCTTCGCTTACATTCCTTCTCTCATCACCACTCCTCTCTATTGACAATAACAATTAACATGCCTCTTAGTGAGCCACTTTAAAGATTTTTTCCAGCTGAAAATGTACCTTGCTATGTTAATTTTAATACAGGTCATTTTCCCAAGATGGAGTCTGAGGAACCCAGTGTATTGATGTTAACTGCATGCAAAAATGAAATAAAACAACAACAACAAAAAAAACCAACAAAAAATAAAACCAAAGAGAGGAATGTCTGCAAGTCGATGGTAAGGATGAAACAGGAAGTATTAGTTTCGAGCAACATATACATGCCCATGAAATTATATCATGAAGTTCTAACTTTCAGTCTATGGAATTGTGGGATTTAGCTGTCTCTGATCCCTTACTATTTAAAACTAGGTTGCCTAAAACTTGAAGGCTAGGAGTATCAGACCATCAAAGAACATGGCTACAGGAAGAAGGGATGGTGTTGTTTGCTGTGGTTGTCTTCTACTTTTTCTACATTCCAAACAGCCCAATGTGCAGTTCCTCATCTGGAACTGATGATCAGGTTCTTCCATTGCCGATCTAGGGTAGGACTGGACTTAATGAGCTAACCACTGGAAAAAGGCAGAAGACCAGTGAGGCTGCCAGCTTCTCCTTCTCGTGGTAGTTTACATGAAACTATGTAAGTTTGGAGCATATCAGACATTTGGGAAATTTTCTCAGAAAAACACATCCACTGAAACTGGCAGACCTACATTTTGGATGATAGTCCAGAAGTTTGAGTCTAAGAAGTCGACTATGTGAATTTAGTGCTCAGGATATGTGTAAGAAGATGATAGTCATTAGAACGCATACTCAGAGTTAAAAATAGAAATTTGCCAAAGACTCACAACAAAATGTATTTGCTTGGAAAATACTTTTCCACAAGTTCTAGTAGCTCTAAATAGAATCTATATTGGTCTTTGCCCTTTGTAGTGCTGGAAATTTTTTCACTAGTAATGAGTGAGGAACAGATTCTGGAAGATTTAGAAACATAAAGGCTTCACTGAGTTCCTAGGAGAACATTTATTGAAAGACTAGGCAGATTAGTCTTTGTTTTTCATTCATTATAGTTGGAGTAAGGAATAGACATAATTCTGGTTGGATGAAGAGTAGCAAAAATCTTAATAATGATCAAGCAGCTAACTAAAGCATAGAAAAGTCATATTTTAGTACAAGAATTATTTTGCAGTAATTTTATGTGATAAATGCTAATGATATATTTCTGTGTAAACTCTAATTTAAAATAGTTTTTTATTTTCTTTGTAAAACACATTCAGTAACTTCTGGGGCATTTTTGCAAACTAGAAAACAGACCTCTTCAGTCTCATTGCTTAAACTTATTTAACATACTTACTGAAGCAGAAACTTACTGTGCATGAATGTGGCAGGGTTTGACTGGTGCATACCTTAGACTACTGAGATAAACTGTACTGAGTCATGTATGGTATGTTTTTCTAAGCATTATAGCCATGCTCAAAAGGTCAAATTTCTGTCTCAGTTTCAAAGCTTCATTTTTCTGAATAGGAGATGGAGAGTATTTTTAATTTTATAACAAATTAAAGTCAGTTCAAATGTTCAAAAGAGATACACATTGTGTAGCTAGTTTTTATTGCTATCTCTCTGTTATAAGATGTAGATATGTTTATGAAAATGACAACTTAGATCCCTGCACTGGGCAGCAAGGCAAGAATGATGTTTTCTTGCTGAAGGTGCTGGTCTGAAATTAAATAAATCTACACTAAATTATTTGCTTCTCTATGGACATCTTGTGTCACCATTTAACCTCACAGTGCCTCAGTTCCCCTTTTACAAAATAGACGTAATATTTCCATACTTTAATGGACCCCAAGAGGATTAATTAAACGGCTGCTTCTTTGAAATGCTCAAGATTTTAAGTACTCTAAATGAATCAGCCTTATTTATAGCTGTACCATAAAGCTAGATTATATATTACTATATCAGAGGAAGGCAGAGTTCAGCCAAGTCAGCAGAGGATGGGGTTTTTGTGTGGAAAGAAAGTTAGACTGTAGTGGCCACAAAGGTAGTTAGTAAGAAAGCAAGAGAGGAGAGTAATTTGGACTCCTACTTTTCTGGTGTTAGACTTTTTTTGTGCATTGAAAAGCTCCCCAGACTTCTGTATAGGTATTTTTTTACTCTGGAATCAATGTATCACTGACAAGTGTAGCAGTTCGTGACTCCTGGTTTCAAGAACCTACCATGGAAAGACTGGTTGTATTAAGGAAAATTTGTAGCTAATGCCCGGGAAGAACCTTATTAAGGTCAAAGGCACCTCTTCAGAAACAAGACTCCTAATCCAAGCTGCTGACATCAGCTGAATTTGTGCAGCATCTGCATGCAGATAAAAGGTGAAAACGCATAGCCCAGTAGTTAATGTGACATCATTATGGACACACTACATTCTCCAAAGAGGCTTCAAAAGCACTTAATGATTCCAATGAGCAATTAGGACCTTAGACTGTACTCCTACTTTTTAGACAAATTGTTTGTGGACAAGAAAAACTTAGCAGCTTCACTTGTACCTGAGGAGCATCTCGGCATTGCTCTCAGCTCTACCAGGCCATCAGCTTGCTGGCACAGAGGGGCTGTATATGGGGTGTGCTGGTGTCGTTCTTGAGGACTGCATAAAGCCTTCTCCTCTGTCATTTCCTCTACACTTTGCTAGCACAGCATGAAGTGTGCTATTAGAAACAGAGTTTATTGCAGCCTTGCAAACATTTATTGGGCAGCTTCTAACGTGGTGTCAAGTTATGGTAATATCGTGTTCCCAAGAACGTCTTGGAGAATGTTAGTGTTTCGAAGAAGGCCCCGCTGAGAATTCTCCTTTTAGAAAGTGAAAGGCAACACTGTTTAAGGAGATGGAGGCAAAGATATAAAGCCCCTCTTCTGGGCTGACCCAGCATAATATTCCATTAGCTCAAATAGCAGAGCAATTGCCTTCAAAAGCTCAAGGATGAAGCTTTAGATCCCCCTGCAGATTTATTCTGAGCATATCATATCGTAACTGCTATGTAATTTATATTCTTTAATTAGACGGCTCTTTGATGGCCTGTAGCTCAGCATATTTTGGTAACTGGATGTTTTACTGGAAAGAATATTAAAATCTTTTTATATTCAATGGGATCAAATTTTGTGGCAAAAAGAGCCTCAGAAATATTATTTTGCTAAAAAAAATGCCTACTGGTGAGAAATTATGTGATTACAGCATGTAGCTACTCTCACAGAGCAAGAGAGGGGAATAAAGCATTAAAAGACCTGTTAATCTAGCAGAGAAAGCTTTAGCTTGAAAGTTAGAGCTAGGTAAATTCAAATTAGACACCAGATAGACAGGTTAACAGCAAAACTGATTAACCAATAGAACAAGGAACCAAAGAAAGCTCTCCTGTGTTTGAGTGCTAACTGCTGGCTCAAAAGAGACCCAGGTCAGTGAAATTATAGGATGTGTGATACGCAAGTCAGACTAGGTGACCTAATCACTACTTCTGCCCTTAATTTCTCTGAGTACATCTGACACTGTATTTCTTTGAAATTGTAAAATGAAAAATGCATATTTATTAGTTTATTCATTGTCATGGCAACATTACTCCAGCAAGATGGGGCTGGCTTCCATGGAGGCATAAAACAGGATTTTTCTAAGGGTTCTGCTCCTTCCTTCTGTCATAGAGGTACATGAAAGTATGTAGAGAACTGCCTCTGTAAGCCAATTACCATTTGAGAAGCTTGTCATTTTTTATCTTTTTTTGTTGCTTTGTTTTGTTTTAGACTTCAGGTTTCAATGCCTGCCACAGCCTAATCTAACCAAGCAAACTGAAGACTATTTGAGTGACTTTTATGGCAGTGATACCATTATATGAAAGACTACTACTTCAGATTTTCCAAACAGCACTGGCAATAACAAAAAGAAGTTAAGCTTAAGCATACAAAACAAATCCAATTTTGTTTTCATTTCCATTTCAAAGCAATTAAACTCTTTTCCATTTTGTTCCACAAATAATGGAGATTAAGTTTGAAATGACTCAGAAAAATCTTGGACCGGAGACACAATAACTTCTGCATTCTAAATTATGTCACTGAACTCTATTTGATAAGCTTATCAATTCTGAACTTCAAAGTTGAGAATAATAAATGATCACTGAAAAATATTTTAAGCAGTTCTTGTATTGTTGTCCTCAGAACAAAAATATGCCTTTTTTCAGGGTGGGGAAGTAACAAACTTTAGCTGCTGGGATGGATGTACAGGATCCATGTGAGGAGGGTAAAAACACACTGCATGCACTGAGCCATGTAACTTTATATGTGGCCCATGGGCAACTCTTCCTGAGGTGCATTCTTGCTCTGGTGGTAGTGGTGCTGGAGGTAATGGTCTTGGCTTCCTCTAATTCTACAAGAACAAAGTTACAGCATGCCTCTTAATTACGAATTCTAACTCCTGAGACAATAAGGCTGGCATAAAGAAAACCTGAAGAAGTGATTGACACATTCACAGATACTGAAGAGCAAGATCATTTTTACTCACTGAGGTGTTAAAGAAGTTGTACAGGAAGAAGAACGTTCAGAGGTGGCTTTGAAACATGCATAGCATAAGAAAAACAGCTAAAAAATTGTCTCAGGAACATGTTAGACATAACTAATTAGATAAAATGTATAGCAAGCTTTCCCTGTCTGAAAATTATAGCCATTAGGAGAGTACATAGTGCAGTGTTGCAGAGGTAGGTACCTAACAGGGATCAATTGGGTGAATTATTTTGCTCATGACTCCTGTGCCAGCCAAGACAGCCTAGCACACGAGGAGGGAGAAGATGTGGTTTGGCCCCAGCATTTTCCAAAAGCATGGTTGAAGCATCTGAGTGGGAATCACCCTGATATAGGAATGCAGTTAGAGAGGGAATGTGGTCTCCCAAGTGCTGTCAAGTATATTTTTCCAAAACAATGCAGATACAACCTTTATGGCTTACAGTAAGCAGTGCACAGGAAATTAAACCCATGTGACATAGACAAGCGGAGCTAAGAGACAACATAAACAGATGGAGCCATCTGTATCTCCAGTTTAGAAAGCACCTGTTAAGAGCTTACACGCCACATGCATCCTGCTGTTGGAAGAGTCCTCAGGAGACCTGATTCCCAATCCACCTCATTCATCAGTAGGTTTCACCTCTTCCCCCTAGAGAAGATCACTGCTAGCAGAGGGATACCAGATGCTCACCCAGCTGGTCTGCCTCAAGGAGAGTGTGGCCCGGAGAGCCCATTTCCAGTGGGAAGTCCCAGAGCATTGTTTCTTTTACTGAAACCTTAAGGAAGTGTCAGCTTGATTCCCAGCCTGAACAAGCCCTACAGCCAGGGATCCCCAGGATCTCTGGTGAATACAGTCCTGGAACCTCTCGGTGAACAGCATTACAAACCACAGCTGTTACTTTGGACCTGAACAAAGAGACAGTTGCTGAGGCAGCTGAGTCATTGCCAGGACCTTAAAATCAGACTCTGAATTTAATAGGCCAAATAACAACCTACAGGTGTTTTCAGACATATGTTGATTCCACTTTGATATTTAGGGACAGAAAAAAAAATGCCAGTAGCATCACAAAGGCTTGAACTTGTCTATTAGAGAACTGCACACTTTGATAGCTTTCAAAAAAGATGGAGAAACAGAGCACCCTCTCCAAAATGGACAAGTGCCTTGATTGGAAATACTTTCACAGCACTGCTTGCTTACAGCAGGCCTTAGAGAGAAACTTCCAGATCATGAAAATCAATGAAGAAAGGAATAGTCTGAAGCATTTCCTGTATTACTAGGTGCCAGGAGATGCCAGGAAAAAGACTTTTTGTATTTAGAAAACAAGAATCAACTTGTGACCTTTTCCCACACTTAAAGGTAAGAAGGATACAAGGAAAAAGAAAAGAAATTGTAGTTAGACTGTCTTGTACAGTCCCAATGCACTTTATCAACTTAACTGATTAGCTGAAAAAGAATTCACCTCACCTGCCAGGTCCATTTGCATAAAAGCATGGCAGCTGTTTGCAGAATTAATACAACAAGAAACATGGTAGCTGGAATTGTTTAGTCTGGAGAGGAGGAGGCTCAGAGGAGACCTTATTGCACTCTACCACTTCATGAAGGGGGGTTGTGGTGAGGAGGGGGTGGGCCTCTTCTCCCTGATAAATAACGACAGGACGAGAGGGAATGGCCACAAGTTGTACTGGGGAAGATTTAGATTAGACCTTAATCTTTCCTGAGGAAACATTTTTTCTCTGAAAGAGTGGTCAGGCACTGGAATGGCCTGCCTAGGGAGGTGGTTGAGGCACCGTCCCTAGCGCTGTTCAAGAAGCGTTTAGATGAGGTGCTAAGGGATTTGATTTAGTAGTTGGATAGAGATAGTGATAGGAGGATGGTTGGACTAGATGATCTTATAGGTCCTTTCCAACCTTATGAACTTATGGTGCAAAAAATCTGCACTGTGCAGGTAGAAATGGAAGTGCTTGCTAGTGACTGGCATTAAGTATTTACTTCCCTGGAAGGAATTCATAAGCAAAAGAGCCTAGTGAGTCTGGTCATTTTCTGATTGTTTCCTCCAAAATGCATTGAGTTGAGTAAGATCTTCGGAAAACTTTGGACCTATTGCTACTTCCTCAGAAATCAATCTGGTCATTGGCTTTGGCATTGAAAGATCAGGACAGATGACTTGTCCCAGGCTGCCACTGCAGACTTCTGTTGTTAGGAGGTGGAGCAATATTTTCTGGGAAGTTTTCATTATCATTGTTCAGGGTAAAGGATGGCAAGAACATGCTGGTCTTTCACATACAATTTATTAGCTTATATGAACCTTTGCCAGTGCTGTCAAGCACATAATTACAGTTCTCAAACATAGAATATGGTGTAAACATATGCTATATATCTAAATAACATGTATGAAATATTTTCCCTCCTCTAGCCTAATTTATACCACTGTATTTTTAACTATGTGGAATACTGTAAAACTAGAGAACTAGAAACTACAATAAAAGGTCAAATTGCAGTTTTTCTCAGTCTGGGAATGAAAACAAATACTACAAACATTCCACAAGAAAAAGCCCAAGTATTATTCCATAAGGGACTGTTATATTTTGAAAAAAACAGTGTTACTAACAAAGAATTCCTTGTGGACTTCCAGTGGAGATATTTGATGATTATGCCTACGTGCTTTTCAAATGCTCATCAAGAACAACAGCTGGTAGTGACCAAACTCCTCGAACATCTGGTCCTGTCCTTTCAAACTATTCTAAAAAATCAATGACAAAAAAAGCCCCAAAAAAATCTCAAGAAGCAAGATGTGTGTAGAGAAAGATTTTTTTTTCCATGAGACTGTAAAAGGCAGAGTAACAAAATCATCTAATTACCTGTTTTTTTTCATAAATTTAAACAGCAGTAAGATATTGTCAACCTCCCTCCACCCCCCCAAAAGAAACACACAACAACAACAACAAAAAAAACAAGCAAGAGTTGTGAGAAGTTATCTGTCCTCTCTTTTACACATCAAAAATGGAATGCCTTCCTCTGTCACTGCCTGCCTCACTCAGATAGCAAATGCACTTGTGTGATTATGTATACAATCTGATGTGGAAGAGACAGCTATTTTTCCATTATTGACTCTCTGTTCTTCATATACAACTACAATTCTAATAAATAGAACTGGATAACTCCTCTTCGCAATTGCACCTTTAAATACCATGCTTAGTACCTCCAAGTTCTACTTACTGTGAGGAACTTACATACTGGGGACTTCAGATACATCTGGCCATGAAATATCTATAGAAGTACTGAATGCAAATAGACTGGTTGTTTTGTACAAATACATTTCAACTAGTATACACAAAAAGGTATACTCAAAAAGTTTACATTTTTCCTCTAAACCTGATACATGAAAAATTAAGCACCCCAGAAGTTTGGGTGTTTTCCAAAGTCAGTGGAATACTTTTGAGCCCTTTCCACAATCGTTGAGTAGTCCCTATGTGAATAATAATGAAAATTCAGGGGGTACTGAATTGCTAAGAGTATCCATTCTCAGAAAGAAAAATCTTAGTACATCTAAATAATAATAGTAATAATAATAAGTCATAATATAAGATAAGTAGAATGTTAAAGAAATCTTAATTCATACCTATCAGTCTGTATCTGCTCCTGTCCTGTATCTTTCTAGCTAGGGACATCATATTTTATGCCCTCAGAATGAGAAGAAAAAAATCCTCTTCAAACATTCTCTCATATATATTAGGTAATTTTTCATCCTTAATCTTATTTAACAAAACACATTTCAAATAAGTAAACAGCTCTTGAGTTTCTTTTACCATGTTTCTGCTCATTAGTTGAGACAAGATACATAATGATGAAGAGCTACCTGTTAAATGTCTCACTGCTTATAACGTATATTTCTGATAATCAATACTGAAAGCTCTACACATGAGGATCTTATTCAATATTAGATGTCAGTAGAAACAGATACACATATACACATTAAGAATGACTAAAAAGGAAGTTAGAAGGTATATTTAAAAAAAAAACCAAAAAGCTTTCCTTCATCATAGTGAATGCTTCTCATACAAGAACTGAAGATACTGCTTTCCATTAGCAGAGTGATTCAAATTTTTTACTCACTTATGTGACAGAGTTAAAGCTTGAACTTTAACTGGGGACCAATAAGAAAGCCAAGAACTGCCAGCAGCCAGCTATCTTATGGTTGCATTTGAAAAACAACAGCAACTAGAACACATTTCTAGGGGAGCTCTGATGATAGTGTTCACAGCTGGAATTTTTCATGGTTACAGTAAATACATATGACATAAGGTAATGTTCATTAAAAAGAAACAAAAATGATTCCAAACACAGTTTCAAATTCAAATTTCAGAAAATACCGGAAGGCTTCCAATTATTTTTCCTCTCCTGTTCTGCAGTTAGAGTCATGGCATGGAATATACATCAGCAGTGAACAATGGCTTAATTTTGAAACTTATTTTTAAACAGAAGTTAAGTCTGGTTCATTGTATGATTCCTCAAAGTCCGAAGTTCCATCATATTTGAATTACAAAAACCAAATTTAGGTTAAGCTGGCCAGTATTGTCCATCCTGAAAATCAAATTTCGTGCAGTGTTAAGCTTAGGGAGTGTTGCATACATAATAGAGTATTTCGATTAAATTTTATATATCACTTCTTCATATCAAGTGTTAGAGTGAGCTACTGACTCTATGGATCTGTTTGCCATGTGGGTTGCAGACATCTGTTGAATATCAGGGAATGTAATCAAACCATTTGCCAAGAACACCATCAAAAACGTGTCTTTTACATTTTTCTTAGTTGAGAACACCATCCATTGTAGATTGACTTAATGGAGGTTAACACATTGAACTGGAAGCAAAATGTTTAAAGTGATGCAAACCTCATCATTATCCCCATGAATTCTTCTAAACGTTGCCTTATAAAGACAAGGTGTATTTGCAGATGCAAATGTCCCTAGACAAGGCTCTCAAACCCTCCTGCTGCTGGCTATGGGAGCTGACTGAGGATGGGTTTCATCTCATTGTTTCTGCAGGGTTTATTTTTGCCCTGAGATATCTAGAAAGGCAATATTCTCAGCTTGGATGACCATATTTCCTAGGGGAAATGAGAACAGCTGGATATATCTGCTTGCCTCCCTGATTGCAAATCAAGGGAAAAATCCATCTGCATCCACCCAATTTACTCCTGCATAGGATCTCATTCCAGCCAAGAGTTTAAGTGCACAATACCCTATAGGCCTATAATCACAAGGGAGTTAAAAGTTTGCTTTCATGTTCTCTCACGGTGCCTGGTGTTGCTCTTACCATCCCAATAATAAAAAAAAAATCTCTAACTGTCCAATTGCAGGTCTTATTTTTTTGGCTACAACAATAAACAAAAAAGAAAAACAAGCAAACAAACAAACAAACAAAAAAAACCAAACAAATTGAAAAGTCAAGCTATAAATCTACGACCTAGGAGTCTTAAGGTTTTATGCCTTGCAAATTGCACAATCACGTTTTTCATATAGCACAGGGTCATGATATGAATACTACGGAAGTTACTTAGTGGAAAAGTTCTGTTATCCTTCATAAACTACTCTATGACAACAGAAATATGCTCATGTCAGCGGAAGCTTTAGGATAAATTAGCCTTGTATAATAGTACCACCCACTAGGATGGTTACAGTTTAAAGTCTGCTCATCTCATCTGACATTCTCGTTCATTTGGTGATTTATAATATGGCATGAGAAATTTCTATCCAAGAGTGAGTACTCTTTGTGTGGTCATTTAAAGTTACAGCAAGGGGGAAGAAGAAAGATTTGGGGAGCTAAAATTGATAGTATTTGATAAGTCCACCAACATAACACCACAATTTAAAACATTCAAAACAGGGATGAGAGTATGCTCTGTTAACAGAGTAGGTCAAAAGTAATTTCAGTACAGTCAATAAAATTACAGAGAGATAAAAGTACTATGAGAGAAAGGAACCTCAGCCACCCCTTCTCAACAAGATGTTACTAACTGAGGATATTCCTTCTGAAGCAAAGAGTTTAAAACCACTAGTTTCTTCCAGAAGTCAGAGTCAGGGTTGCCATTAGCTTTATCCTAAAGGAAAGGTCAAGTTAGGAGGCTCAGATCTGTATCTAAATATCCTCAGAGCTTAAGGAGAGTAAAGTTCCAGTGATTTCAGGACAGTATCTGCTGTTGATCACAGAATTTTGACTGTGTAATCCACATAAAATTATCCTCCATAGCCATGATGAACACTATAATGATAATATGAATAATAATGAGTACGTGTAACTGGTAGTTGCCCAGCTGGAAAACATAAACTTTCCATATATATCTGCCAATTGGACTTTTAATGACAAAACCACAGTCTTTTGGACTATTTGATATAGAACAAATGGAATAAAAACATACTATCTCTGTGAGAAACTATTTGATTTGTAAACTGCAGCATTGTAAAACAAATGTCATATGTGCAGAAAAAATGGAAAATGTTCTTGAACACATATGGAAGAGAGTTTTCTTGATTTAGTACTTATTGCAATAAAACTTATTATTAAAAATGTAAATGCAAAAATGTCTCTGCTTTTGACTGTTTCTTAATGTTCATCCAAAGGAAATTTCTCTTGTGGAGGAGGAGGGGGAGCAATTTAGTAATTTCTGAGTTAATCTGATACTAAAGATCTCTGAACAACAAGGCCCAGGGGTGCCTAAGACAGCTGCCTGAATTCCTCAAAAATATATTTACAAAGTCTATTTTGAGTTCCCTGCTTTACTCTAATGGAATCCAGCTGCTTTGACCTTTCAAAATTACCTCGTGCAGTGTGAACAACAGCACATATATATGTTATGTTAAATTGCAGTTTGATTCCAACTGCTGTGTGGCTCAATTGTTGAGAGGCTGATGTGGGAGCATAGAAAATGGGAAAGAAAAGGATATGTCTAGTCTGAGAAATAAAATGAAAACTTCAGTTAACCAGCATAATAGCTTGATGAGATCTCTACACTGAAAACAACTGATGCTAAATAAAAACTTAAGCCTGTAGGAGTACACACACAAAACATCAGGAAGACAAACTAAAAGAGAAGATTCCTTCTCCCTTGTCTTCCTCCTGAAATAATAATTCTACCTTCATTCATTCTGGAACTTTTGAAGAGTTAGGGCCCTGAAGGGGACCTCAGGCTTTGCATGATAGTATGAGGGATGCTCTGAAAGTAATGCCTCTCATTTTATTCTGTTGGCTCACAACATGAGAAATGGATGTTGGTGGGATGGCAGTAGATGCTGCATTTTCCTCTCAACATCTGGTTACGTAGATGGCAGCAGAGGGGCTGTGTGACAGACTGGTGTCTTACATGGAAGTCCATATGAAAAAAAGGGGTGTCACTGAATTACTCCATGTGGAAAAAATGGCATCCATCAACACTTGCTGGACATTTATGGAGACCAAATAGTAGATGTGAGCACAACAAGGCAGTGGATAGTACATTTCAGTAGTCGTGATGGTGTCAGAGATAGTGGTTCACCTCCTCTAGTGCAGATTTTTTTATGAGTGTGGCATGCAGGCTCTTGTTGGTGAAAATGTATAGCTAATGGTGGTGACTACGTTGAGAAGCAGTGCTTTGTAACTGAGAATTTGCTCCATCAAATTGTGTTATTGTGCTCTTCGTAATGGTTGTAATTTCCATGGAAACAAATAGGAGGCATTACTTTCAACGTGACATAATAATTCAGTATTCAGTTATGGTGAAATTCTATCAGAATAAAATAGTGGATACAGAAAGGATTAGGAATGGGGGACCTGGCAAAGAGCACAGTCCCGTCACACCCACCTGGACCAAACAAATCAGAAAGGATGAACAGTGTGCATGAAGCAGATAAAAGGTAGGGCCCAAATCCCTGGGATAACTTCCTTTGCCTTCAGTGAACATCAAATAAGACCTAAAATTAGAGCTTATGTGGCAACATTTTCTCCTGCAAAGGAAATTTGATCAAAGATATCCCCAGCAAATCAACAGAACAGCCTCTCCACTCAGCCAGCTTTAACTAGGAGATAACTTGTCCACATATCCTGTGATATGCTGGGACTCCCACAGCCTTAATCCTTCCTCATCCCAGCTGTGCATCCCACCAGGAGCCGGACAATGAGGGATGCAGATGGAGGTGATACACTGAGTGCAAGGCTCAGAAGGAAAGCCTGTGAAACTTGCCCCCTGAGGGTAAATAAAATGGAAAGAATCATTTATGATAGTTCCCATTTCATCATTTTAACTCATCCTCATTGGTCTTCCAAGATGGGCCCAGTTGTCTTTTAAAGCTTGGGAACGGTGACATTACTGAACCTGAAGTTTGAGCAGTCAGAATAACCTTGAGGCTTATTTTTTGGATGGAGAGTGTTTGCCCTTCCTGGGGTAAAGGCAAATGCATATAGGGTGAGACAGTGGTAGGGCAGTGTATGCGCAGGAGTCACAGCCCCTTGGCTCTATGGCTTTCTGATCATACTATTTTGAGTACAGACTGTGCTTTGCTCTGCTTCGTGTGCTCAGCATTCTGACTTGATTTCGAAAATAAAGTCCCATTCTTCTAAAACATGGAGGCATGGCAGCAGCAGCTGGACAGACCCACGGTTCTGTGAAGATCAAGGCATCATTGATAGTTCTGTGAGCTTTGAGGGGAAACAAACGATGTTATTGTGCATCCCTCTGGCCTTAGGGTGGCAGTCTTGCAGCTGTCCTGAGAAAGACGAAGTGTGTGTGTGTGCTACTCCCTTCAGTAAACCCAGAGACTTCTAATACCATCCAACTTTGGGCATGTTCCTTGCTCCATATAAATAAAGCCTACTCTAAGAGAACTGTAGAACAAGCAGCAGGGCTAAAAACTCCCAGACTGCCTGCTGCTACATTCTGAGTCAGCAGAAACAAGCCTCATTTGGTGTCTTACTTTCTCTGTCCAGATTCATCTCTTTGACACTGCCTGCCTGTGGATGCCAAGACAGAAATGATGCAGCTGAATGCTTCAGAGAGAAGTTCTGGTAAGTGATGATAGATAAGGAAAGTTTTTGTGTCTAGGTCACCAGCTCACCTCTAGAGAACCTCACAGTTATTTCCCAGTGATACTCATCCCAGTATGTAGATTGTATGAAATGAGTTTTGCAATTTCAGCTAACACAGGTCTTTGCCAAAACAACAAGAACTGCTCCAGATAGTGAAAAAAATTAGCTGAAGCCAGAGTAATTTTATATACATCTTATAAAATTCAGGTTCCCATGACTTCAAGATTTTGGTTTTCACACATGTATCAGTTCAATGGCTGAGAACAACACAGGGAGAAAACAGGAATGAGAGAGGTAAAAGAAGTAATCAGGAAGGAAGGCTTAGGAAAGATGGGTAGAAAAACCATACCTTATATATCAACCTAAAATAACTTTAACATATCATGAAAAACATGAGGGGGTGAACCAGGGAGTCAGCAATAGCTGTTCTGTAATATTACTGGCACAGAATAATTCCATTCCTAGAACTGATTTCCAAACACGCAGAACACTTAGTTCAAATGCATAAAAGCTATTGGTGCACAAGGCATTTGGAAATCATGTCTTTTATGTTTAAGTGCTCCCCCCAACCCTTCCCCCCATCCTCTTGACTGAATCTATTTGAAGAAGCCAGCTGGATCCAATTGCTAGGACAGTAGTATTGCATTCCCCCTATTTTTCCCCTTTTACATCAGTATGTTGGCAGAAAGGTTATTGGCATCATCACTCAAAGCCAAAGGTCAGCAAGAAAAAAGAATGTGTGAATACTCTTACAAAGAAAATCCAAACTGGAAGATAACATTCCAATTTTACAAATGTATCAAACTTTTTTTTTTTAATAGTTAGATTGATGTGGAATCAGATTCCAGACTCCGGAACATGCGCTGCATAGAAAGGTCAGAGGGAATGAATATTCAAGATTCAGAGGCAAATTCGGAGGCATAAACTTCCCACACATTCCATCCAAGACAGAATTTTTCCTTTCATATTCTGCTGGTGAGATATTATACATTAGTTTTCAGTACTAGGCTCTGCAGTACAACTATATTTTTTTTAATTTAAGTAGTTTACAGTTCCAAAACCAAATGTCCTCATTGAGCCGCTTATTTTTAATTGGCTGTTTTATTGACTCTTGCATTATCCTCTGCTGGCCTGCTCTTTAGGTTGGACTGAACCTATCTATGACTTAGCATCAGAGGATGGTCAGTGGAGGTCCTTAACTCTCTACTCTGTTTGCTCTGAAAATCTGCCAAAGCAAGGTGATATTAAGGGCCAGTTCAGCTCTGGAAAAAACTAGTGAGTGGCACAGCCTTTGCCATGTCAGTGTTTCCATCTGATATTTGAAGAAGTTATATGTTATATCTTTTTTTCCCTAGTGGGAATCCCAATGAACACAGGCTAGGTTTAAAACAAACAAACAAACAAAAAAAAAAAAAAAAACAAAACAAACAAAAAAAAACAAATAGAAAAATAATGTCTTCTTATGCCTAATATCAGCTGATTAAACTATTCACTTTTTACAACAGCGTTCCCACAACTACCCCCACTTTTTACTTGTAACCATATCAGATAGAAGAGGAGAGGAAAAATCATGTTCAAGATTTACATTTGTGTTCAAGAAACATTTAGATGTTCTACTAAGGGACATGGTTTAGCGGGGAAATACTGTTGGTAGGCGAACAGTTGGACTAGATGATTTTGGAGGTCCTCTGGTCTGCTGGTGACTCTGTGATTCTATGATTCATTGAAAGACCAGCTATGATAACATTCTTTTTCCCAGGAACCTAAACTAGACAACTTATATAAAGATCACCAGCTTTTTACTTATAGTTAACAATTTCAACTGAGAGTGAAGTCTGCTAGCAGAAAATAGCTGAGGAAAAAGCTTCTACACTAATCCATATGGCCTAAGAAACTGCAGAGACCTTGAGCCCTTCTTGGAGTTGCGTGTACATATAGATCCTTACAGAGGAGTCCTGTTTTCTTCAAACTGGTTGGCTCATCACCAATGTGTGGAACATATCCTCTTGTGAGGCCGTGTGCCATTTGGTGTGTCTTCAAGTTTCTGCTGCAGGGTACAGATATGGTGCGCTTGTGAAAAGACCTACTTTGTATCCAGTCCTTCTTACTTGGAAGTGACAGGAGTGTGATATGATCAGATCTCCTATTACCATCTTTAAGGAAGTCTAGTAGCTAGAATACACTCAGTGGAAAGGCTTTGCTACCTCTGTTTGCCTGGAAATAGCAGTTCTAACAGCAGCCCATTTTTTTCAAGAAATCTGGAGCAATATTCAGAGTTATGGGAGCTGAGCTGATTCTCTCCCAGCTGAAAGAAGTGGTTAAGATGCTAGCAATGCCAAGACTGAGTGTAGAAAGAGGAATTCACATGTGACAGGAATTATTTCCTTTGGCAAATGCCTTTGGCAAAGGTGAGAGCAGTAGAAGAATGACCAGCCCCAGTAGGAAACCCCTATACCTGATGTGGACTTTTCAGGTCAGCTATTTTGCTGAGATGCTCCATTTGCTACTTGGAAAGAGGAGAACGTGGGGGTGGAGGGAAAGGGAATAGCCAAATGTAGACAGCTGCAACAAGTACCGGCCAACTTCTATACGATGCACTGTCCACCCCCAGCAAAAGATGTGTGATGGAAAAGGAACATCTGTGCTTCCTTCATTCTTATCTACCCCTTCAAGAATCATAGCCAGTTGGTCTAAAGCTGCTATAACTTATCTCGGGTATAAGATCAGCACATACAAGCTGTAACTGACACCCAAACGAACCCACCTTGGGTTTGGCTTGCTGTGGAGCAGAAGTTCAGGAGACTTCCTTTTTCATGCAAATGATCACTTTCTGCCAGAAACTTGGGTTTCTTCAGAACAAGTTAGTTCAGATGGACCTAACTGTAAGGCTTTTCAGTCTCTGCCTCTTTTAGCTTCATTCTGTCATAAACACAGTGCTTAAGTTTTTTATTTTCTCTGTTATTAAGAAAAAAAGTGAGCTGCTAACACTAGATCCCATCTTTCACTATTGACCTTCATATTCAAAATACATACATCTGACATGCTGGGTGGATGAGAGGGTTCTAAAAGCCTTGCATTACTCTGATTCTTTATACTTCATATGTATGTAACTTGCTTGTTTTCAAATCTCACTGCTATTTTATTCTCTGAAGAAGGCCATGAGATGTTCTATAATGGCTAAAACATGAGGAATAATTAGGAGAGGAAAAAGTATTGTTCTCTGGAAACAGTGAGCCTTACATAGAAACTGATTTTGAATGTCTATTTTACTTTAATATTGAGGTTAGGAGGCAGTTATGGAATAAGTTTGCAACTAACATCACAATGCTCAGCATGACTAATAATTAGCCAAAAAGTGTAACTAGTAGTTCATCAAGACTCCTCTTGTATTTAGAACAAATGCAAGTGCCAGGTTTATTTTTACATGCTTAAGCATGATGTAAGGTTTCTTCCACTGGAAAATCCCCTATTAGTAAATTTATCTGGATTATATAATATTGTCCATGGGTATTTTTCTCCTCCTGATGACTTGTACCTATGGAATTCACTTTATAAACAAAATTCTCTGTGTCTGACTTCAGTTGTGCTCACAAGTAACCCCTCCCTACACAGCCCACTTCTGTGCGTGCTGTCTGCAGGCACTGCCTTGTCCAATCTTGCCATCAGGACACCAACAGCACTGCTCCCTGAAGCCTGCTGTCTCATCAGAATGGGTGCACTTCAGTGTCTCTGCTTGGGATTTTTTGGGAAAGACAGAGGGAAAACACATGCAACAGCTCGCTGCCTATGCAGAACTCAGCAGAAGTTGGCAGTGGTCTACCCTGTTCCACATCTCATCTGAGTTTGCAAGGCAACAGATGAAAATGTCACATCCCAAAAGGTCTGGAAGGACACTTCTAAAACCAGGAAAGCTTGCAGTAGATCAGCAAGTGAACTTGGGCTCATCAAGGTGGATGGATAGTTGTAGCAGCTGCAGAGGGGACTGAATTTTGAAAGAAGCAAAAAGAAGAGCATGGGCTAATGTGCCCAGAGACTTGACCTGTAGGAATATTCCAAATATGAGGAAAAGACATGAGGTGCTAGGATAAATGTCTTTTAAATATGAATAGTAACACTACAGTGCATTTGTACACAGAATGGGGAAAGAAACACTTACAGATCATCTGAAATGAGTATTTAGACTTCAGATGCTGGCATTTAGATAAAGCAGGGTTTGTTTTCATTGTGTTTTCTACCAGGTGTACATCAGGAAGACATTTCTTCATATCAGATCATTAATTGTATTAGAGTCAGGAAATCATTATGCTAAGCACTAAACAGATCTACAAGACATGAACTGTTTTAGTCTCATGGAGTTCAATTCATAAAAAAAAAAAAAATCCACACACAGAAACCTAAATAATGCCTTTCAGAAAAAAAAATGTAATGCTTCTATACATGAAAGAAATGAAAAAGATAATGGCTTGGTTTTTAAATAAAAAGTGATGCTGAGTACTGTTATATAATAGAATGAAGGGAGTCTTCATTTGGATTACTCCCCAAAGGGCTGCTTTTGTTAATGGAACATGTTTTGTCCCAGGGATATAGGACACACAGACAAAAAAGCCTACAAAAATATCTGCAGTCAGCACTTCCTAACAGATAAACTTCTATTTTCTGTTCTAAGAATAATCAACATGGGAGAAACTGGGTGCTAAGAAGAGAATTTTCACCTGAGTAAAAGGTGACCTGACATTTTTACCTGACATTCAATCTGTTTTCACAGGTGGATGGAAAAATGTCCCTTTCAGGTTCAAAAATCCAGTGATGATCCACTGTAGTTCCTTATGTGCTGTCACATGCCATGACCTGTGTTCAAAGGTGAGGATAGAAAGACTTTTTAGTAAGTATAAATGCAGAAATCTTTGGTAAGTAATAGAAATGTAGAATCGTCAAATCACCAAGGTTGGAAAAGACCTACAAGACCAGCCGCACCATCCACCTACAACCAATAGCTCTCACTAAACCATGTTCCTCAACACATCTAAATGTTCCTTGAACACCTCCAAGGTTGGTGACTCCACCACTTCCCTGGGCAGCTCATTGCAGCACCTGACTACTCTTACAAGGAATTAGTATTTCCTGAATCTCCCCTGGTGCAACTTGAAGGCATTCCATCTAGTCCTATCACTAGTTACAAGAGAGAAGAGGCCAACCTCCAGCTCACTACAACCTCTCTTCAGGTAGTTATAGAGAGCAATATGGTTTTCCCTGAGCCTCCTCTTCTTCAGACTGAACAGTCCCAGCTCCCTCAGCCATCCCTCATGAAGGCCTGTGCTTCAGACCCCTCACCAGCTTAGTTGCCCTTCTGTGGACATGCTCCAGGGCCTCGATGTCTTTCTTGCAGTGAGGGGCCCAAAAACACAGTACTTGAGGTGTAGCCTCACCAGCGCTGAGTACAGAGGGACAATTACCTCCCTGCTCCTGCTGGCAACACTATTTCTGATACAAGCCAGGATGTCACTGTCCTTTTTGGCCACCTGGGCACACTGCTGGCTCATATTCAGCTGAGCATTGACCAGTACCCCCAGGTCTGTTTCCTCTATGCAGTCTTCCATCCACTCTGCCCCAGGCCCGTAGTGTTGCCTGGGGTTGTTGTGGACGAAGTGCAGGATCTGGCACTTGGTCTTGTTGAACCTCATCCCATTGGCTTCAGCCCAGTGATACAGCCTGTCCAGATCCCTCTGTAGGGTCTAGCTACCCCCAGGGAGATTGACATTTCCAGCCAACTTGGTGTCACACAGTAACACAGTAGGTTATTGCAAATGTTAGGAATATATGCTTTCAAATCATAGAATCATAAAGGTCAGAAAAGATCTCTAAGATAATCAAGTCCAGTCATCAACCCATCCCTACCATGCCCACTGACCATGACCCTCAGTGTCACATCTCCACTGTTATTGAATACCTGGAGGAACAATGACTCCACCACCTCCCTTGGCAGCCTGTGCCACTGCCTCACCACTGAGAATAACTTTTTCCTAAAATCCAACCTGAGCCTTCCCTGGTGCAACTTAAGGCCATTAGATTTCATCCTATCACTGTTACTTGGGGAAGAGGCCAACTCCCCACTCAGTGCAGCCTCCTTTCAGGGAGAGAGCAATAAGGTCCCTTCTGGTCCTTTGAGTTACAAAAGGCTATCAGTTCAGAAGCTGAAGCTATTTATCAGCTGATGAGAATTGTATGACTATGCAATGTGCTGTGTCAAATTGATCTTCATCTTCTGTTCTTGTCTGCACAACCTTCCACTGCAGAAGCCTGAACAAAAATGTAACAGAGCCCTCAAAGAGAAAGAATGCTTTTGGATTCAGTTCTAGGTAAGTCTCGGAAAGCCAAGACTGTGGTTTTGCCACGTGTCCAGGAAAAAAAGCAGTACAGTTCCAAGCATGAGAAGGTGGAAAGGGCTGGTACCCCAGCAGATCCATAGCTTCTCACACCTACCAGTAGCATCTGTGGGCCCAGATTCACCTTTCCAAGAGGTGTTATGAGTGTGCTGTCCCCAGCAGCTCCCTGCCTTTGCAGCATTCAGCCTTATGTTGCAGGCATGGAAAGTTCAAGCTACTTCTGCTCAGCCACCACAGCTGCTAACCCCGGCTCCAACGCAGCCTGGAGTCACACTGTGACCTTCCACTTGCACTCTGGCTTAACTGAGATATTTCACTCCATCACAGCTTTTCCTGGTTGCCATTTATTAGTGGGGTGGTGAATGTTACATCACACCCTTTTGCTCCAGAGTGCAGGCTTCCCTGGAGAGCCAAATCTGCCCCAGCAGTGCTGTAAGAAACCTTTTCCCTCCATTTTCTATGGGAAAATAGGGTGTTGTCTCAGCCAAGGGACATATTTTAT
This sequence comes from Cyrtonyx montezumae, assembly GCF_038088225.1. Lineage (NCBI taxonomy): Eukaryota > Metazoa > Chordata > Aves > Galliformes > Odontophoridae > Cyrtonyx > Cyrtonyx montezumae. The sequence goes on from NW_027071824.1 coordinate 5,817,337, forward strand.
ATCTGTGTAGTAGACGGAACACATGGGCCTGGTGTATTTTTCCTTGAGCACTGTTGGGAAGCCCTAAATTAAATAGTGAAGGAGAGGCATGCTCTGTGGACCTAAGCAACCTGACCTGCTCAGTGATAGCTCCTTTGGGGAAAACTGGGGCCATCCAGCTGATGAAAGCTGAGGCTGCAGGAGAGCTGTGAGGAGAGTGTAGAATGGGTTCCCTGATTCATTCAAGTCCCACCTCTTTTGTTTAGAAAAATAAACTAGGCTGTGCAAATACTTTGTTGATCACAAAATCTACTGGCAAAATTATTGTATTCTTCATTTAGTGCAAAAGGGAAAACAAATGCTTGCAGAGACCTCAGTGTGGCTTTTTATGTCAAATCCAATAAAAGGAAAAAAGCCATGAGCACTAGCCAGTATCTGAACTGATATGAAATAAAAAGCCAGGTTTTTTTTTTTTTAAAGATGGTTGACATAAACTACAGTAATTTTTAATAAATCCTTTCAACCAGAAAGAGGTAACAAGTTCAGTTTATACTGAGGGGGATTGTTTTAGAGAATGAAGAAAGAGAAATTGAAAGTAGAACTGAAGGGCAAAACAGAAGGATATGTGAGAGTATAACAAGCAACAGAGGATAAGAGGTTTTCCACAGGGAAAGGGCAGTGATAGTGATAGGGTGAGAGAAAATAAGAAAAATAAGGAACAAGAGCAAAGAAGCAAAACAGGAAAGCAGGATGAAAGGATTTTAAACAAAAAAGAACTGGAACTCAGAAGAGATGAGAAAGTGTTGTCTCAAAGAGAACATTGTATTCTCACTGTGACAATCAAAACAGAAGATGTCAGCATACCCATCATCTTCATTTCATCTGCTGTCTGGGCTCACAACCACCTTTGGTGTCCTTGTAGGACTCATTAATTTCTACCAAATTTTCCAGCTGTGCTAGACTGGGTGAGTATGATGAAAACTTCCTGAGACTCCCAGGAAAGCATCAAGTTCTCTCTCTCCCAGCCCACAAAGGTAAAAAAAAAAAACCCACAGGTGAGATCTAAAGCTCATGGCACAGCTAGGAAAAGTCATTGTAGTCACAGCCCATAGTCACTGCAGAAACAGTCCACTTCGTGAAAAGGTAATACCTATGAAGTGGATGTTTCTTAATGTGCAGTAACTACTGTGGCACTATTAAGCTTTTTCACAGAGATAGCATGCGTTCTCCAGAAGAGCTCTGAAAGCCTTGCAGTAAGTGCAGGTAAGATTGACTTTGTAAACTATTAAAATACATATTTTCCTCATGTATGTTGCCCTTTTTGCATGAAATACAAAGTTGTATTCCAGATGTTCATGTACATATTGCACTGTAAATACTATTTTCAATTACAATAGTGTAGGTCAAATCCTTTTAGTTCTTCCAGCCATGACCTAAAGAGAACCATCTTACAAAGTCTGGCTTAGGTTACCATATGATTAATATTTAACTGACTTGTTTGAAATCAATAAGAAATATTTGCTTTGCCATGTAAACTTAATTTTCTTTTGAAAGCCCAGCACTCTACATCCTGAACCTATCTTTATTTCTTTGGAGTAACAAACAACGTTTGTTCATGGGATCTGAAGCTCAGCATTATGGTACCAACTGAAGTGCTTCAGTTCCACTCCACTCTGTCTGAAGATTTGAACTTGTTCTTATGCAACTTCTCATTTTTCCAGAAACTGTACTTTCCTGGTGGGTTCCAATTATATCTGTGTACTGCCTGACAGCCAGGCAGAAACACACCATCAAGGCAATGGCATTTGAACCACCTTGTGGCTAGCTTTGGCAGAAGGAAAAGTTCTTCATGTTCTAATTCATAAGTCATCCATTTTCTTTCTGGAAAGCCTTTTTTAAAAGACAAACTGACTTGGCATGATGATAAATGATCACAAACTTAAATCACAGACGGGAAAGTACCTTTTGAACTATTTTTCTTTTTCTTCTTCTTCTTCTTTTTTTTTTTGGAACTCCAGAAATAAAGCAGATGACCTTTGCAAAATTTCCAGTGGGGGTAAGTAAGGTTCATATTCCTCAGTCAGAAACAGCTTCTCCTTTGCTTCGAAAATAAATGAATTGGTGGGCAGCTGAAGGACGATTGTTAGAAGAGTACTTGTCCCTGCTGTATAGAAGGAGCTTCTGACCCATTATGATACAGAGTACAAATGTTTAATTGCTATATTATATCAATAAATAAATAGAGATTACAATATAGAGTTCTTGTCTAAACTTGTTTTATGGACTATTTAAAAAAATAGGGGAAAAATACAAATGTTCAATAAAATTCTTTTTTTTATTTGGTTGTTTGGTTGTTTTTTTTACCTGTGAATAACCCATTAATAATAAACCAGCCTGCTACACAGGGAGGAGGGCATTTTGATCATCAAGAGTATAAAGAGTACATTCTCATGCTGGAGAAAGGGAAAAGGTTTGAAGTTCTCAAACACTGCAGACTCAAGAAAAGTATCTTATGTGCCTGTTGCTTAGCTGTCCAGGTGGATCAAACCTCTCCCTGTGATTTTGAGTAGCTGGGGCTGGAGTGTCTTATGAATTGACTCAGAGAGGAGATTGCTTGCTCAGTTACTAGTCTTCAACTCAGAGCCTCGTGAGTCAGTTGAATATGAGTCTTCCACAACACATGCCTATAAATTGTGGGGAATCCCTTTTGGGACACCATATTTGTTGATTCAGGGCTGTGACTCAATTTGCTATTTATTTAAACATTCCATTCACTAGCACATAGCCACATAAAATGTGGAATCACATTCTTACAAAAGTCCTAGAGGCCAAGAGGCCACTGCCCCATGCAAATCTTCCTTGGGTCAAAGCCAAATTTGTTCAGTTCACATTTACAATGAATAAGAAAACGTAGTCCACAAATTACAGGAGTTGCTCAGCAGTTCCAAGATACTTTTAAGATATTTTATTTATATTAAGATGGCAGCGAGCAGAGGCTAAGTACAATGAGAAGCATTGAATTAAGACGGGGCAAAATCTGATACCAGACTGAATTTCCTAGTATCTGTCACCTCAAATTCTGCCTCTTCCCAGGAAAATATTCCTAGCGCAGACAGGGATTCTTCCCTGATACTATATGCTTATCTTTATCATATTCCTGCTCAGAGGTATAAAGAGTTTTAATGTAATGAACGTATAAATACTGTTCATAAAGAATCATTCTTACTGTGTTGCTTACTCTAGTGCAAAATTCCAGTAAGTTTCACAGAAAAAATTAGTTATTATAACTTGCCAATTTCACTAAAGCCATAGTTGGAGTTGAAAAGGTTCAGATAACATGAAAAAGTGAGTGAAATAAATAAATACCTTTTCTTTCCAGGAATTCCTTTTTCTTTCTTTAGTCTGTTCAAAGTAGAGAATGATCACAGACATGTTTTTCAACAACAATAAAATCAGCTATTTGCCTTTATAGAAGCCAGTCAGTAGTCTGCTTTGCTTTGTTATATGGATCACTGTAGTGGAGGATTTAAAACATGAAGTCCCAAAGCAATCTCTTGCAGAGAATAAATATTTGGGGAGAAAAGAATTAATGTACAGGAGTTCCAAACTGGAACAGTACTTTTGCCTACGTCTAAGATGGAAAAGCAGGTCTGGTATGTGGAGTCAGGAAAATGTAACATCAGCTCTCTACTGTTGTAGGTCTCACCTAGTCTGTACTCTTAGAATGATGTAAGGATAATTCACAACATTTTTAGAGTCTGATCCCAGGACCTTACAATCCACATTGGACACTCTCAGCATGAAAGTCTTAACTTAAAAAGTGTATCACCACCTTAGATCTCATACAAAGCATATTTTATGATTGGAGGTACCAAATGAAAAGGAAATGTCTTTATTTTTCCAAAAGAAAATTCATTTATATTTTAAGATAATTATGAATTGGTTGAAATGAATAAGTATAGAAAATATTCATAACAGTATCACAGGATATTCCTAGAGCTTTTTTTTTTTTTTAATCTTCTTTTCTGACAGCCTCCAACTGTTTTTCTCTGTAAGACAGCAGAAGCCTGGTTCTGCTCTGCTCCAGTACCATCAGCTTGCAATATTTGGTTCCCATCATCTTCTCCATAACTGACTCAAGCTACTTAGATGCAAGAAAAAAATATCCAGCTTCTCCACACAAACTGGTTGTACTTTCACTGTGAATACAAAGACATCAACTGAATGTTACGGTGTCCTTCTCAGAGCTGGGAGAAGAGTAGGTCACAATTTTATTTAAAAATAATTTATAGAAATGATCACAGTTGTTCATCAAATACATCTTAGGTTTTTAGATAGGTCTATAAATTCAAAGTAGCTATTAGATTTCATTTTCCTCACCTCAATCTCAATTCATACAAAGGAAAAAGGTTCACAGACACCAAGAAATATTTAACAGCTAGGAACAAGGAGAGACAGAGCGTTTTTGGAAACATCTGCCATTGACTCTGGTTCACGATATTGGCATATAGCAAAAGATTCAACTTGCTACAGAAATATTTGTATATAAACTTAACAAAACTTTTTTTTCATATTTGAATTTATAAGGAGATATTTAGACAGACGAACTTGTAACACTTCCTTCTTTGTAGTATGCTGTCAATATTAAGATGTTATAATATTCTTTATGAGTCAAAAGTGCCTTTTTTCCTTTATATGGAAACCTTATTAAAAACAAACAAACAAACAAAACAAAACAACAACAAAAAAGAGCTCTTACTACTGTAAAGATCAAGTGTCTATTTCTGGGAGATTGTTACGTTCCTTTTTCAGGAGCCAGGGCTTAACAATGCTGTAGGAAAAAAAAAAGAATCTATATGACAAATCTTGTAGTACAAGTTTCTGTGGTTAACCAAGAAACATGCCACGAGTCAAGCCTTTGGAAAGAGTTTAGTAATTAAAGACAAATGCTATGACATAATCATTTACACGCAGCAGAAAGATTTTTAGATTAAATCTGGCCTGACCCATTGCTCAGCAAGTGTTATCTGGGATTCTGAAAGTCATTCATTTATTTATGTACTAATTTGGCCCACATGTTTTATTAAAAACAAAAAGGCTACGTTTCTCAGAGGAGTGAGCTTCATTCCTGCACTGGTTAATGAGTTTGGTCAAGGAAGGAATGGACCTGTTCCAATGGGTACTATATGGAGGTGTTCATAAAACAACTCAGAAAATTTTGGGTTTAAAGAAACTTTCTTACCCCTAGATTTATGCTTTTTAATTACATATTTTTTTTTTTCAAGTAAATGAATGACCCCTGCTTAACTACACTCTCAGTCATATACTACTACTCTACACAAACATGAAAAATTTAAATGACCTTTGCAAAGGTAAAATTTTTGAGAACCAAGGCTGATTGTATTGAATAAGCTGGTCCATAACGATAAGTTAGTAAAGAAGCCAGCTAATTTGACTGAGGCATGTGGAAACTCAATGAAGGAAAAAAGCATGTATGGATGTATATACACTTTTTTCTTTCAAGGACTATGTGCGTGTATAAATAAATAAACAAATAAATATATCTTCTCACACGCACTTATACATGTGTAAGTGTATATATATATATATACATATACATACATACATATATATGTTGTATCTAGATAGAAACACAACGGACACACCTATGTATATGTCTAGATATTGCTGGACGCAGATCATAGAATCATCATAGATTGGCTTGAGTTAGAAGGGACCTCAAAGATTATCCAATTCCAACTCCCTGATGTATGCCAGCCACTAAATCAGGCACCAGATCTGTCTGCCCAGGGCCCCATTCAAACTCAGGAACATTTAGACATTGTTTTGAGGAGCATGGTTTAGTAAGAACTATTGGTGATAAGTTGGACTGGATGATCTTGTATGCCTTTCCCAACCTTGGTGATTCTATAATTCTAAGATTCCACTTTGGCAGTGAGATGAGCACTGTGGACTAACAGCAAAGAAGGGATTAGAAAATGAAAGAAAAGGGGAAGAAGGACTAAATTTGAAATTTCTACAGGAAAACAGAGGCTTTTTCCTAATGGAAACATATTCTCTAAAGTCTGATTTTGTAGCCAAAATGTGATCACGCTCCTGTCATGCAAGGCAGTGAATTTCTGAAGCAGCATTGTAAGCAACTGTCAGAAAAGAAAAGTTAGTCTTTATTTTAAGTTAGCCCTCAGACATGAAAACAAACTTCTACAGACCTACTCAGCTTCTTATCATTGGTGCCCACTGCCACAGAGACATAAGACAATGGAGCAATATCAGTGTGCAGAGGCATGCAGCCAAAGTCACCTCTCAGTAAGCCTGAGGCCTCGGGGAGAACATAATATTAATGCTTGTGTAGGAATAGAGGCACTTTGGAAGAATGAAAACTGAAAAAAATGAAAACGAGTTGCCTCAGGTACAGCTGAAAGTGCAGCTGGACTTCTCCATGTGACTCAATCCAGCTGTTAATTCTGACTGGAAGTGAATGGAAATCAGTGCCCGCTCCTTAGCTTTGCAAATCCTCATTGCACTGACACTGGCACAGCTCCTGGAGCATGCTCTTACAAGTTAGAACCAAAGACTGTGGCCCTGCACATTAAAAAACTAAGAAAATGATTGCAATATAATCTAGTATTGTCCAGTGTGTGTTTTTCACCTTTGGTTAACCTAGATTTCAAGTAGAAGTGAAAAAGAGTGGCTTTTTTCATTTGTTGGAACAAATATTTTTTAATGTAATGCTGAGAAAAAGTGAAATATGACTCAAAGATGCATTCAACATTAATAAGTGGTTGGCAATGGTATTTAAACAGCTCTTTTCTATCTGTGGCAGCTTTCAGCTGCACTTAAGCCTCACAAACCCAAGATTTACAAGCTAATGAACAGTGACTGACAATAGGTAGATGATACCCTGAGCACTGCCTGTTTGGTGCAGATAACGAAGGTTTGTGAGTTTACTCTCAAAGTGACTGCCTAAGCCTGGATATCTGCTGAGATACTTTATCCTTTTATGAGGGTGAATCCAGAATGCACTGAGTAATGCATAATAAACTTAGTTTGAAGGAAAGAGCAAGGAGAAAAAAAAGAGAGATAAGCACAGTAAAATAAGCTCAAATGACTTCACTGTTCAGTAATGACTCCTACCAAATAACTGCATTGTAGTTTTATCTTTCCAAGCAAGATTGTGTTAATGCTCTAAAATTAAATCTCTTGTGAAAGTTATCTGGAATTTCTCAAACAAGTTTTAAAGGGGTTTATTTTTTCATCAGAGGTCATGCCTCAAGAATTTGTAGGAATTCCGCCTGGAAAGTAATAATCAGTGGAAACTGGCAGTCAAAGCTAATTTATATTACTCTTCCAGATAAAAATTCCTTCCGTCTTAGACCTGCATTTCAAAAAAGATGATTATCACTCTTGAGAGAATACATCAGTGAAAAAAGAGAAGAAATGACTTAAGAGACGTCTCTCCTGCATCTGTAGATTTGGGTTTTATTATGTTTTTTATAATCCTGATGAAATGTGTGAAGGACAGACAAAAGGGTAAGAAAGACAGGAGGAGAGGTATTGAATGAGGAGGAAGTGAAGCACACTTAAGAAACCAGCTGGCAGGTAACTCCCCAATGGTTTCAGAATAAATGACCTCAAATCAGGATGACGCTTCACCAAATAGAGAAGTCATAGCCTGTGCTTTTCTACTTTTAGTTTTTGTTCTGTTTGTTCTCTTATACCATGTCTGTCACTACTGTATCTGGCTTTCTGTCAAGATTCAGTTTAATAGATGAACTGCTGCAAGAGGAAAAATAAAAGCATCTCTCCTCAACAAAGCTGATGTAGGAAAGTTGTTTAAGGGAACGTGCACTTACAGAGTAAGAAAAGCAGGAGACAGTTGGAAGTCAAGGTGATGGCATCTCTGGCAATGACACCTGAGGTGACTGCCACTTGCTGGTTTGCATGCTGAGCCCTGCTGGGACAGCAAGGCAGATTCTGCCTTCAAAGCACCATGGGCTGCACTCAGCTTGGCTAAAGGGATATTAGCAAGGTCTGCGGTTATCTCTCAGTCACCTGCAGTGGTGGTCAGTGTGGGGAGGTGGGCAGAGTGGACACTGGGCTTGAGTCAGCCTCGTAGTTGAAGTAGGAGCCAGCAGCCAGCAGCACGGCTTCACGTGATCCACGTGTAGAAACCCACGCTGAGCAGCCCCACGCAGGCAGAGCAGAGGTGGTTTGCTCATTGGATTTCAGCCTGAGATACTGCCAAATGCTACACAGCACATATGCACATTACAAAACAATATGGTTTTGCTGTTCTCCCGCAGAGTCATGCTAGATTAGATATTTTCCTGCTCAAGCACAAAGCAGAACATTTGTGAATATAGGAAGCCTTCTATTTATTATAAATTCAATCTCTATTATTGTAACGTTTCAACAAGTTTTTTAACTTTAATCTGTCAGTGTCACATACACGTGTACGTGTGTGTGTGTATATTTATTTTTTTCACAGAATTCCAAATCATACTTTTGGTGCAAGGCCATCAATAACTCCATGTGCTTCAGAGAGTAGGTAATCCTTTAGGCGTAGAAACAGAAGACAGATTTGCTTCCAATTGTGAGCTCATTCCTAGGTCACCACTGAAAGCAGAGAGAGAAATGTACTCCAAAATAAACAACAGTTTGAACTCGAAAGCATTTTTCTTTTAGGGTGCCCGGCTTTGCATAAAGGAATTCCTGCAAATTCTACTTAACCATTCTGAGGGTTTATTCCTTTCTCTAGGGTATTGTGACCACATACTGACTATGACACTTCTTGAATAGGAGGGTTTGAAAGAAATACGTAACCAGATCCCCTATGGGTTCATAGTTGAAACTGCTCTTGGGGGCAGTGGTGGGGAACAAATCTAGCTCTGAACAATGGAAATAATAAAGACCTTGACATAGGGAGCCATGCAAATCCAAGGGAGTGCCAGACAGTTTCGTTTTTCTTAACCTATATTTTTTGTAATAAATATCATCTAGCAGATAACACTGTGTAGACTTCTATCCATGAGCTTTGTGAATCTTTTTCCAATTACACAAGATGCAGTTGCAGGTAGACTGCATAAAATTGATTCATGAAAACTCTAAACTAGTTACCCTTAAATAAAGCAAATCATCAGTTAGCAGTTTTTCTCCCAGTCCTTTTGCATTTGCGCTCTAATGCTCCTCTAATTCACTGGAATCATCTTTTGTTGGTGCCAGTATTCTTTCATATCCTGAAAACACCCACCAAGACCTACAAGGACTGTTACGCTACTTTCATTTCATTTCATTTCATCATCAAGAGTTCATTTCTGTTCCCTTTTTAGAGTTTATGTGTCTTCAAGTGCACTATAATGGACAGATTTGTAGAGTGGCCCTTGCTTGGTTATTCTGTCCCTTACTACTGAGAGAAAAGGCATACTTGATTGTGAAGGCCACACATGTGAGAAGTACCACCTTGTGCAGTACCAAACAACAACTTCCTTGGGGGGCTGCTCAACAGAATGAGGGATTTCTGTAGCAGAGAAAATCTGACATGAAAAATAATCTATTTTTCAGTGACTCAACCTCCATTCAAAGACAAAACTGTCTTTCTGAACTCTCTCATTGCTGACCCGGATTTATGTGCTGCTTCTGATATCAAGGTGGCTGACAGCTGGAAATTGGAAGAGATAAAGTCTCTGTCACTGTGTCATGGAACAAGTGGTTCTCTCAAATTTACAGGACAACTTGTTCTGTCAACTAAACCTAATTTTACGATCTCACTAGGAAGGAAAGCAAACAAATAAGCATGACAAAAAAAGTCTCAATCCCCTTTGTACAGATTATCTGAGATCCCTAATTCATCACTTAGTTCACAAAGCTTCTGATCTGCAAGCTCTCCAATTCACAATTTGCAACTCTTAACACAAGTGCCTGTGAGCAAATATTAATCTTGTTGATGGAAGAGCACTCTACCTTCCATTGTCACAGTGCAAGCATCCCCCCCCCCAAAAAAAAAGCTTTTTTTGGTAAGCTGATGTACATATACTTTAAAGCTTAGAGGTTTGTTCTAAGTTGCCAGCCCTTCCTGTAAGTTATGACCTTTGCTTTGCTCTCACTTTGACCTGATGGTACTGCTCCCACCATATCTCAGGCTTTAGAAAGAATTGCGTTAGTCAAAAAGTGAGCAGAGTCAAAACCAGCATGTAGTTACTTGGTTATGAGGAAGCAAAACAAACATGTGGACAAGGTCTGATATCATCAGTGGAAGAGGCTGATGGAATAGATTCATTCAGGCTCAAGACTAGAATACTGGTGAAACTGAAAATATTACAGTGAAGCAAAGAAAGTACCCAATATAGAAACAGTAAAGGAAGAGGAGAATGCTCAGCCCATTGTAGTGGAAGTTCCAAAAAGAGACCTCACTCTTGAGATGATTCTCAGCATGACTGGCCTATATCATTGGTAAAGAAAGAACACCAGTCCCAAGACAGACCTTTAGGGGCACAACCTGAGATCAGCCTCCACCTGGACATAGTGCTATTGACCACAGCCCTCTGGCTGTGAACATCTAAACAATTCTTAGTCTGCTATCACTTGAGTCATTAAATGACAGAATTCTAACTTGTATATTTAGCCATTTGAAAATGTGCACTATTCCTGCTGCTGAAAAACAGGCAATATTTAACTTTTATTGGGAACTGGATCCAAAATCTGGGGAGATTTGTTTTCAAAAAAGAACAGAGGCTTCATATGACAAAGTTTTACTAATTTGTAATGGTTTTACGAAATAGGGCTAGCTGATTTCTTTTTCTCATCTGATTTATTTCTTTTCCACATTCTTGAAAATGTTTTACTATTTGATAAGAAAAGCTGTTTTTCCTATATCACCTACTTTTATTTAAATGAAAATTTCTAAGCTCAAAACAGTGCATAGAATGAAAAGGCCAAGAAATAAGAAAAGTTATTTATACATCTATGCTTCAGAAACCTTAGTCTCATGTTACCCCCTGATTCATGCTCAGATTTGTCCTGTTTAGGCGAAAGTATGCTTCTGGGGTTGAAAGCTGTGTCCGTTGGGGGCTTATTTCCTTCCTCCCAAATGCATGCAAAGGAAACGTGTCTTAAAAAAATTTCCTCCCTTCCATCCATCTGCCTTGGAGAAAAGAGGTGGCCTCCATCCAACTCATTCAGTGATCTGCTCTCAAGTGTCTTTTAAAATATGTTTTAAAACATGGTATCAAATAATCTGTTTAACAACAACAACAAAAAAAGGCAAGTAGGGGAAGCAGGGATGGGGTTCCACACGCATATTTCTTAGTTCTCTGCTCTCTAACTGTACTCAACATCTGTATCTCAGCCATTGTAATAATCATCACATGACCTCTTTGAGACTATAATTTTAGTGATTGAGATTAATAAAAAAATATATAATTATGGGCAAGTAACAAAACCTGATGATCCACAAGCATTAAAATCAATAAGTATGTCAAGACTGATAGAATGAAATTTGAGCAGAAGTGTATCTATCTACCTGCCTACTATTATTAGAGCTCAGATGTAATAGTAAGATCAAATAGAGGGGCTTTGACAAGATCATCCCAAAGATCTCCCCATAAAGGAAGGCTTTGTAAGTGATTTCTTGACTTGCTCCTCTTGTGGTATAGACTCCCTCAACTGCCAGAAAGAGAATGGTTTTATTTCCATACCGAGTTGGGCAGAAGAAATACATCAGTTGTGCCACAGCAGCATATATTTTCTGGAATGAATCTCCAGATCATTATCATTTACTTTTTCCTCCTCAGGGGAATTTTATGTCATCAAGGGTCTCCCAACTACTGCCAGTCTTCATTATCTTGATCCATTACTTTAAACAGCTGTCAGCCTCCTTTGAATCACTGTTATTGAAGAGTGGTCAGCTGCTGGAATAGAATGCCCAGGGAGGTGGTCGACTCACCATCCCTGGAGGTATTCAAGAAACATAAAGGGACTTTGTTTAGTGGGTAAGTATCAGTGGTAGGTGGATGGTTGGACTAAACGATCTGCAGGTCTTTTCCAACCTTGGTGATTCTCTGATTCTACGATTACAGAAGCAAAAAAAACCAAGGTTGTAACGAGACTGAGGAAAAGACACTTTGAATTTCTCAAAATATGGCAATTAGGTGGGTTTAGTACCAATTTTCTTTGAGAGGTTAAAAGAAGAGTCCAGTGATGGCTCATGAACTCCAGAGCTTCTTTGCACGATACCATGGCAGGTCAGGACAGTAGACTTCAGCATAACCTCTGATTGTCCATGTTACACGCATACATCTGATGGGTACTCTGCTGAGCGCGGACAAGAGGCCACCTGGATCATAGGGTAGGAAAATACAAATGCAGATTTGTACTTGTTTGAAACAGGCTTTCATTGCTACAGGTATCGAATGATCATAGAGCACATTTAAGATGCATGCTATGGTTAACAAACAGTATAGCATTCTAAAGCTCATTTTTTGTTGTTTCAACAGTTTCAGAGAAGAGAGAATGGTTTTCCTGTTCACATTCTCCTTTGTTCACCTTCTGTCATGACTACTGCAGAAATACACTGAGCTCTTAACTCTCCCTTCTTGTGCTGGCCTCTTGCTCTGTGGAGTAACTTTAACATTTGTACCTGTCTTACAGCAGAAAGGTGGAGAGTCAGCTGAACAACCTGTAATATGTTGTTATTTACTGCCAAAACTCTCTCAGCATGGTCTCCATTGGGAAGAGAGATGTTCACCATAGTACCTCTAGCCAATATTTTTTTATGGCTGATATAATCCAGTCACAGACCTTGATTTATGGAAGAGAACCAGGATGTGATGAGCAAATTACAGCTCCCAACAGTTAGTCCAACTTCTGCTTTGAGGCAGGATCTTTGGGGAAAATAAAATCAAGACCTCAAAGTAGAAACATTTCTTTGCTGGCAAACACAAGAATAGAGAATGCTTTCCTTTTTCCTTTCTCTTCCTTCTGGTGAAAACTTTTGTGAGAAAATATAGATGTATCTTGGACGTTATTGCACTGAAACATCAATAAGATGACGGTTCTGTTTCAGTTCCAGGATATTTTAGGTAAGAAAAACTACAAACATATTAGTGATGTACTATTTTTAACTCAATTGTACATATGGTCACATAGACTCAGCTGAAAACATAGGCTGTCTAGTCAAAGACTCTTTCCAGAAGGCACTTCTTTAAGATCTGACTTTAAGATGTTTTTTAAAGAAATGAAGGACAGACATAATGATTATTGATGGTAAAGGATTATAAAGGAGAATACTTTAGTAATACAAAAACTTGTCATTCAACCAATTAAAATTATTCTGAGGATAACTCACTGCTAATTCTAAAAATCTACAATACCTTAATGTACTAATATCTTCCATGTAAATGTATAGATTTACTTAGAATCCAACAATTTTGTTCCCAAATGAAGAATTCATAATGCACTATTTTAAAAACAAACATGTTAGCCAAAGATCCTGCTGCTCCTGAGTTCCTTATGTAGACGTATTTCCAACTTTCAGCTTGGTTATTGTTCCACAGAGGGATCAATGATTGGACTTAAAAAAAAAAAACAGGAAAAAATAAAGAGTAGTGAAAATGAATTCCTGAATGAAATATTGTTTCAAATGAGAAATGGTTGTGTCTTTTTAATTAGTCTTACATAGGAAGAAACAAACAAGTTGCTGCAGCACTTATAAAGAAACCACATGATATTTATTTTTGGAAGAGTCATCATCTGATTTGAGCAAATTATGAAACAAGTATGGTGGAAATAACTGCTTAAAGTTAACATATGAAGTTATACAACTTTTAAACAACTTTTGAGCTGGAAAGGATTTTCACCTTTATTTATTTCAAATTGAGTCTCTGTTTAAAATCTGGTTCTTAAAGAGGACTGAGGCACCTGAAAACTTCAGCCTCACAGAAATCTTGCATCTGGATGCCTATCATAAGATATTATGGAATTTTTAGAGATTTAATCATGGAAAGAAGTTTTTGACAACAACCTAGCTGGACAGACCACATGCTTTAATGCCTCTTTATCATCCTTTCAGTCATTCTTAGAGCTTAAGAAACACTTCTGTAGTGCTTTGTCAAAATGCTATTTAAACAAAAAAGGCTATAGGCTGCTCCCTGAAGGACCCAGATCTATTTTGTGTGAAGCTACTGATGAGCTAATGTGCTGTTACTACTTGGAGAAGTTGATATATATACGCCCTGACATGGCCTTCAGCTAAATGACAATGTAGACTGAAGCCTGCTTTATTGCCTTGACTGAAGGTTTTTACAGAAGGGAGGCAGACACATAATGGAGGCGCTAATCTACTGTACTTCTGATCTCCCCTGAATGACTTTATTGCTATAGACAACAGTCTGCTCCAGTTAATCCTTGCCTGCGCCCAAATAATGCTTGGCATCAGCCAGAATTGCTTTGAAGGGTATTAATTAGCATTGTGCAAAGAATTGAACTGGTGATCCCACCAGTTATGCAATGAGAAAGAGGATTAAGATCATTAGAGAGAATGCACCTACAATAGTAAATGGAAACGGTCATCAGTCACCATGCAAATTTAATTTTAATTATCATAATCAGAGCAGCAAGATTCAAGACCCACCTGGACATTTTTCCGTGATACCTACCATAGGAATCTGCTTTAGCAGGGGGTTGCACTCTGTGATCTCTGGAAGTCCCTACCAACACACTTACAGTTCTGTTATTCTGTGAAGATATAACATGACATTAATTCTTAAAAAAAAAAAAAAGAAAAACCGTAGATGATACAAAGAACACTGACTCATCACTCTACCACTTCCTGAAGGGGGGTTGTGGTGAGGAGGGGGTAGGCCTCTTCTCCCTGATAAGTAATGACAGGACGAGAGGGAATGGCCACAAGTTGCGCCAGGGAAGATTTAGATTAGACCTCAGGAAGCATTTCTTTTCTGAAAGAGTGGTCAGGCACTGGAATGGCCTGCCTAGGGAGGTGGTTGAGGCACCATCCCTAGCGCTGTTCAAGAAGCGTTTAGATGAGGTGCTAAAGGACTTAATTTAGTAGTTGGGTAGAGATAGTGATAGGAGGATGGTTGGACTAGATGATCTTATAGGTCCTTTCCAACCTTATGAACTTATGAACTTATGAACTTATTATTTTATTTGCCTTAGAACAGAGAACATTGGCTCAACATTATAGATGATTGGTAAGATAACATACAGAAGGAACAGAAACACTTGTAAGAAAAGAGAAAGACAGCTCTACTGCTATTTTCTTCTTCAGTGAATACATTTGCTTCTTGCTTCTCCATTTACAATCAAAATCCTTGAAACAGGAGAACTGGTAATTAGATTTTGACTGATCAAAGAGTAAAGTACTTAATGAAAAATGCAAGATTGTTGAGGAAAGTAAAAGTTGTTCACATCCCTGTTTGGATGCTGGTACTGTCCCTGCAGTGCTCTGCAGGGACACAGAGTATGGGAACTCAGGCTGGGCTTCTTAGGCCACTCAATAATTGCATTATAGAAGCTCCTTTTAGAGCCAATCATACTCCAGCTGAAAGTAGGTCACTGTTTCACCCATTTCCCCTGGCTGCAAAATTGTTCCAGAGTCCGTGCTTAAACTAAAGGACACTTTTGGCCCATGAGCAAGGGTGCTTGAACAATTCATGAGCAAATGAAGCTTTCAGAAGAAGCTTAAGTAATTGTTTCCTTCCCCCTTAATCCCCCATGATTGGCTTTTCATCTTTTCCCTTTTCTGTGCTGCACAAACCAAGTATTTATGCTTCCTTCACAAGAGATGCATGCTTGGATTTAGTTAATTTCTCTAACACAAAGATGATCAGGGCTGTGTAATGCAGCTTTGTTACTATCCCACCAGCACTTTCACTCCTATTGGAATCTGATAGAAAGGTTAAAAACTTTGCAAGGTTTTTTTAAAAAGGATATCAACAATTTCCGTTCATTCTCATGAATTCTAGAAATTTGTTTTCCAGTTTTATTGATTTTTTTAATGATGTAAAATGTAACAGGCATGGCTCTAATCAGACTTGTGTTCCTTCCTAAACAATACAATACTTCGTTCAATTTTATCCATCACTTACTTGGGGCCAGGAATTAGAAGACATGTTCTGCTTATTGATTCTGCAGTGCTCCAACAGCAGCATTGATTGGAACAAGTTTGGGGCACAGATGAGCTAAGGCAGTTGCATGATAACAATAAGAACAGTGCAAGATGAAGAATGGATTTGCAAATCGGAAGCTCAGAAGCTGAGCTTAAAAATTTATAAGAAACAAAGGAAAATAAGACAAATAGATCACTAGCAATCATAAATACTCTTTAAAAATTAAATAAAAATAACTTTAATGAAAGTGATATAAGTTCAATCCAATTTGCTTATTCAGATAGCAGAATGTGTTTCTTCAATCTTGGGTTCAAATTTTAAGATATTTTCCTCTTGTTCTAACATTTACAGTAGATTTTTTTAACTGAACCTTGATAATGAATCTGTCATTTCAAACGTTCAGAAACTTGAAAAGGAATGACAAAAAAAAACTCTGAAATTCAAAAAGTGAAAGAAAAAAAAAGGCACTTGTAGAGGGAAACCTGGTATTTCAAAATTTCTGTAGTGAAACACTTCACTGTTTTCTAAATAATTCCTGCCCTCTTTGGGATTAAAAGTGCGTATTAGCAAATTGATTGACGTCTAATGAAGGCAGAGTAAACCAACCAAAGGCAACAGAATTCTGCCCCCAGCTTCTGACAATTATTTCCCTCCTGTACCCATACCTCTGCAGCTGGAGGTGCTTGTGTAAGTGCTTAGGAAGCACCTGTGTTTCTGGTTGGGGGACACCTGGAAAGCATGCAGAAAAATTTGTTTTTGATCAAAAGGGGTTTTAAACAGTATTATTGGCCCTGGAATATCCTTCATCTTTATTCTCATGAAATTAAGGTTTCAATGAGGCTTGAAAATAAATCAAGTTCTATTTCTTGATCATTTGTAACATTTTTCTTTTTAGAGCCTCTTGCACTTTCCTTCCCTCCTTCCTTATATACGCTGCCTGACAACCTTAGGAGCCACAGATTTCTAGAATGCTGTTTACACTTCTGTCATTAGGGACATTTCAACACAGGAAACTTTTCATACACTTTAAAACTTCACATCTGTCAAGATAGGAAGATTCTTGCTGAAGATTCCATTGTGGTTTCCGTTTGTTCTCCAAGAAAGTATAGATTTTCCCATAGCAAGCTGAAAGCATTTCAGACTTGATCCTCAATGAGCCAAAGGACACAAATGAAATTGTCTTTACTGGTCACCTTCAAAACATGGGTCCTAAGCATCCCTAGAATGGGGGACTGAAAGTAATGATAATAACTCAGTGATCATTATCTGCAGCAATACCTCCATGGTCACACTGCTTTCTTTTAAATGCTTACATTTTGCCACAACTAGTTGATATATTCCTGTCTGATGGACGTATGATAAGTAGTTATCCTAGAAGAAAAAGATCTTGTTCCACTGCTCTTACTGCTTTGAAGGTTTATCATAGAAGAGGAAACGTTTGGTTTAAAAATATTGTTCCTCAGTAAAACTACTTCACAGATTAAAACTAAATTGGGTTTGATAAAGCAATGAAGTACTCACAAAAGATTCCAACCCTTTTGGTAACATGACCATTGCAGTTAACTATAATTCTGATTTCCTTCTTACCTACAGAAAACTTACGCTTCTCCTTTAGCTTCCATTTTGTAATGCTAGAATGAGATAGAAAATGCTGCAATGACAGCAAACAGAGTAGCAAAGTCCCATGGTGCAGCAAGAGAAGATTTGCTCAAATGCAACAGCAGACACAGAAACAAAGGATAAAAAATTACTTACATTTATAAGGCCACAAGTAGGCAGGGATCTCCAGTGACACACCTTTGTCTTCACTGCCAACCCTTAAATGAGGTCCGGAGCCAGGATCCACCCCTTCTGGTTACTCAGGTACACTGTATGTACCTGAGCTCCCCTGGGTTGGCCCTGCCTTCCCACCAGGTGCTCAATCACTGTTTCAGGCCACGTCTTAGCATTTCTGTTACACATTTGTAAGACTGATGTCAAAGTGAACAAAAAAAGAATTGCTTTGTGCTGATCTAAAACTAAAAAAGAGTGAGATCTCAGCAGTAATAAGATGATACAGCTAGAGATAAATGCATTCATAATGCATCTCTAGTGACTATTTTATGAATAAATAAGAGGACTTTTCCAAGGCTATCAGAGCAACAACTCCACAAATATTCTATTCATCTTAATTATTTCCCCCATTACACAACTTACTCTGCAAAATGTGTTTCATTTATCTCTGTCCTGGTATAGGAATTAAATCTTAGAAACACCAAAGCATTAAGTGTGACATAATTGCCTCATTTACTGATGCTCACCAAGGACAGTACTCACACCAATAGGCTGATGATGCTCAGGGGCCTGCAGCATTTCAAAGGTTTCACTGTTTATCTGATAACAAGTCACTAACTATATTATATTCATTTTGCTCTCCCAGTCTTGTAAACTGAGTCATCTAGCTGACACTTAGAAGTGGAAGGATGCAGGATTTGTAGCCATTACACAGCCTGATTAAATCTCTGACTAAATGCAAAATCAATCTTAAGTGTCATTCTTTGGCACCTCACCTCAGAGGCCTCAAAGCCTGTATTGCTCTGATTTTGAAAACTGGGGCAATTCAATCTCCTGATCTTTTACAAGTGAGTTGGGTCTGGGATGATCAATTCTAATACTCTTATTAGAAATATTTTTGGCCAAATTATCCTTGAATTAAGATGCTGTCTGATAACTCATACTCTGCATGTATAAATCTGCTTCAAAAATATAAGCCCTCAGAAACTGTGGAATTTTGTTTTCTGTACTGCCCCATTCCAAATCACAACAATTCTGAGAGTGCCTCTAAGCATCAGAAGAAGCCAGCTATGAGTTGTTAAACAAACTTAAAGCAATGGGCTATACACTACTTTTTTTTCCTCCATCATACCAAACAGTTACAGAATCACAGTAAGGTACAGTGGCAAACCTAATTAATGTTTTTGAGGGAATAAGAGAGTTTGAAAGATAAACCCACACAGCAGTTGGAAAGTAGTGCATGCAATCAGCTAGTTCCAAGTTTATTTAGTCTAGAGCAAATATTTCTGATATTTCAGAGGAACAAAATTAAGGTGACTTATTTCTACTGTCAGCAGACAGATGCACTCAGACATGCTGAAATCCTTCCTGGGAGGTTTTGATTCCTGTGAAGAAAGTAACTGCATCTGCATTGAGCATACAAATCTATAACTATTACATCCAGGCTTTTCAAGCAGAATTGAAATGAAGTGGAAGCTTCCAAATACTAGCATAAGTAGTACTAAAAGCTAATACAAGAAATCAAGAGGCCAAAGGAAAAGTCAACATCCTCTGAAGTACTACAAGACACTAACCATCACCTTTCAGAGAGCTGAGTCTCTTCTGTTGAGAGTCTAACTGCGATGCTTGCCATCTGTTTCTCCATTCGCTTTTTGCTCCCTATCATTACAACTGAGTACACAAGCTCATCTAGCACAGTACCCCCTTACCAGTCATCAGGAGAACTCATGCTGGGATTTCTTATTTTTTCACACCTTAAAAAAAACCCCAATCCAGCACTTCATCTTTGCAACAGGTGCTGACATCTCCACTGCCCACCTTATCATGCAAAATCTCAGGGAAATAATTGATCTGAAAGGCTTTTTCCTACCCAGTTCACTAGTCTTTATTGCAACAACAGATCTGTTTCTTTCTTTCCACATTTCAATTATAAACTTTGTTCTTCTCATCAAAATATCGCTCAGATTTTTGCTATGCAAATTTTTTCCTGTTTCCATGACTGACACCCTGGTCTGAGTTTGGTGCCTCAGACTGTGTGAGGTGAAAAATACAAAAAAACAAGTCTTTTCTGAAGGAGCTTGAGACTAAGGGTTCAGCAAAGGATGTAAGGTAGTAAGTTATATGGAGTAAACAGAAGCATAGAAGTGATCAAACTGTGATGTTAACTTAGAAGCTCTAATCTCAGAATCACTCTCCAAAGCGCAAAGAAAATTTGATAATTAAATCACATATGAATATTGATAAATTAGGAAAATTTTATAAGAAACGAGGAATGTGCTAAACGATCTAGCAAAAACTGGGCGTATCAACCTACAGTCATCAACAGGGCTGACATGGGAAATTATGACCCTAAACCACATAAAATAAAACCTAGGCACAGACTAAATTTGGTGCTGAATAAATATAACAATAACAAAAATAAAAAAATTAAAAAAAATAAAAAGGATCGTGCTGCTATTCAAGTATATCAGCAGGCAAATTGTTTTAAATCCACAAGGTTATGCTTTGGAGAGTGTAACAGCAATAAAAGATGGAGAGAACACCCAGTGTGCCAGCCTGTGGGGAAACTCAGCCTGTCCCACTGGTGTCTTAAGCTGTCAACAGGTACACTACAAACACACACAAATCATATGGACACCACATTTTATATATTGCCTTTTGCTGTCATAGGGAAAAGTGAAATCACAATGAGGCTCCCCATCATGAATGAGGGTCATTGAAGTAGCCTGCACATTCCCTGGCAGTTCCACATGACATCATAGGATAGTTCAAGATGGATTTCATGTTGACGCAAACCACTGTTTAATTTCAGGAGTACAGGTATCAAACAGCTCTAAGACTTGCTTCATGGACATTAAAAAAAATGTTTACTTTTTCAGGCAATTACTTAACTTTCCCAATTATCCAGAAAAATGACCTCATTGTAACATGGAAACGTGCATGGGAGGCTCTGTATGTAAGTTACACAAACACAGCTTTTAAAAATAGATATGCATCAGGATTGAAATAGTTGAGCCCTGGACACAGGTATGTATGCACTGAAAGTAAAGCGATCTCCACCATGGTTGATACCACCCAAGCCTCACAAAATCTTTAAAGAAATAAGAAGATCTTCAAGGGTTTATAACTGTATCTACCTTATTTGCAGGTAATTCAGTCAGATGGGATAACAAAGATCAAGATTTCACATTGTATCAAATACAAATTTATCCTTCCAGTTTCCTGCTGCAACCCTTAGACTGCTCTGACTATCTACATTGTGCTATCCCTTTGCTCTGCATTACCTTGCCACCATAAATATTTTGCTGAGAGTTTTGGGATGCAATGTCATCAGATAAAAAAAAAATCTAAGCTTAGCCTCTAAAATGAACATAAAGAAATAATCCTGAGTTTTCCTTAACTCCATGAACCTTTAAAAATGTTGTAGGTTGCATTCAGCTCTTCCTCACTGCAGGTTTATTAGAAATGCAGATGTAATATTCCCTAGTCAAAAAATACTTTGGTGCCTCATACATTGTTTGAAAGGTTGGACAGGGCTTCTGCATTTACCATCAACACAAGAATGATTTGGAAAACCCCTTCTTGGACAAGAGATAGAAGCTATTCTAAAGTTTAGCAAATGCTTGCCTAAAATAAAAGGATCCCGTCTGCATGAGCTGTTCTAAGGTCAAGAAATTGGCAGACATTTCATAAAATTTTGTCCTTGCTTGCAACCCTCAATCTGCTGTGTCCTTCCTCGTAAGTCTTGCAGGCTGAATCTGTGCCAATTAGGAAAAAAAAAAGGCAAACGCTGTAAGACCACCAGTGATGCTAAATACAAATTGCTTCTCCCACTCTTAGAAAGACTAAAAGAGCCACATAGGAACATACATAAGCAATACATCTGAGAAAAAAATGGATGATGTGTCCATAGGATTCAGATCATCCCTATAGGCATTCATTTTTCCATGAGACATTGCAAATATTTTCCCAAATAAAATAAAACCATGGAGGCTGAAGGGATAAACTCATGGGTGGCGCCGAAAAGTATGATGCAAAGACAAGCTTCCCCTACTGCCACCTTCTAATACCTCTCTGTAAAATATTAAAAGGGAAAATATCATCAGAAGAAGTTTGCATCCAAGGTTTTGAAAGAGCTGGTTAATATGCACACTTGTCCCAGTAAATTGTTAAATGTGTTTGCAGCGAATTCGTAAATCACTGTGTGAGGCACTGAAATAACTGGCACTACTGTTTTGGCTCAGTTACCAGTTTTACATCAGGGACTTATTTTCCAGTTTTTTCCTCTAAGTTGCTGTAATCATGTGCTGTAGTTGAAACTAAATTGAATGGCACGCACAATAAATACGCTCCCTCACTGAGATCATGCAAGCGCTATAAAATGTAAAAGAAAACAGTGGAAGACATTGAAGTGGTTCACACGGTGACCTTCTATAAACCAAGAAGAGAAAAACAGCAGAAAAACAGAATTTGTCAGATTTATCTGCTCCTTTTAGCTTAATAACAGACAGTACATTTGCTTGCCTTCTGAGGACATCTATGACATAGGAAAAATCCCTACCTGAGCAGAACTGAAATCCCAGCTCTTTCATCCACTCACAGATACAACATACCTGTGTTGTTTTCTGTTTTGTTTTTTTTTAATCCTGCATCTGAAACAACGACCTTTCCACAAAAGGAGTCACTGGAGTGAGCAGACACTGTCCCACAAAGTAAAGCAACATATCTGGAGCCAAAAACTCCTCCTGTACCTCAGCAGCACTCCTGTCACTGCTCTATCATTGCTTGATCTTATGCCACGTAAAATCCACAAATCTTCAGAAAGCAAAATATCTACAAATACCAGAAGAGACATTAGCATCCCTCAGTCTCTTCCATAAGTAACCAGCTACAGATCAAAAACCAATCTTACAAAGTACCCTTACCAGTGTTTAAAAGCAATCAGGATCCTATAACCCAGGGTTACCTGCTCTTTGTTGATTTCAGTTCTTGTGTTGACAATACAATGAGCAGGAGAGAGAAAAATGAGTTGAATGCAGATTTGGTTTCTCATTTCTGACACTCAAACATAATTGCCTGCATTGCAACTTGTGACTATTCACTTTTGTCCCTCTGTCACAGTCTCCTTCTGAGAGTCTTATCCCATCCTCTCCAAAAATTCCCTTTGGATAGTGAAAACTACAACTGGAAAACAACAACACACCCATACCCTTCCGTAGCCCAAGTAAGCTCCATTCCTTCAGCAGCTCCTAGCACCTCCTATGCTCTAGTTTCCTAACCATCATGGATCTCTCTTGACTTTCTCCTATTCATCACTGTTTTTCTGGTGCGTCAACATCACACACAATTTTTCAGATAGGACTACTGGATTTAGTCCAAGTAAAGTGGAACAACTCTGCTCCTTTGTGAAAGCTATAAAATAACTTTTTCTACAGCAGTTTATGGAGTCTGTATTACAATTCCACCAGTAGCAAGCTACTGGTACTGTAAATTCTGAAAAATAACAGGTAAAAATCTAGAGTAACAGAAACATCTGGATGAAGAAGCTTGTCAACAGTCTGGGACTAAAATCCTTCTAGAAGGATCAGCAATCAGTTGTGAACTGTCAGTAACTTCACGCACTGTCAGTTGTGAAAAGTCAGTCATTTAGAATGTAAACTTTTGGGCTAACTTTCAGACAACCATGTCTTGTGTTCGAATCATTCTCATTGCAGCCCAAGGAAAGGTCCCTGCTGGCCATCAGGGACTTCCAAAGCCCCTGCTACCCTGACAGCCTTGGGAATTGTCAAAGGGCTGAGATAAAAATGTCTGGAGAAGACAGTTAAAGGTTAACTGGCACAGAAAATATCATTGCCCTTCAGCTGTTCACACCAGGAACAACCACTGACGTGTGAGGATGTAGTAAAAACAGCAATAACAAACAAATTTCTTCTTCAAGGATACATTATTGATTATGCCCTGGTTCCATAATCTTTAAGGAGAACACAATGGGGTCCAAATGAGTGGCACTATGACTCTTGCCCTAAGGACTGAAACAACTAAATGGATCATTTGCACTGAAGTAATTTAGAAAATGGCTATAAATAACCCACATGTTGAACTTCGGCTTCCTGCAGCCAACACCAGTATGAGAAATGACTCCAGGAATAATTCCAGAAAAAAGCCCTGTCCACTTGCTGACTTCACTTCTGCCTTTTGCTTTCACATTGACTTTAAGATAAAATTATTCCTTGCAACTGTCCAGTGTATTGAAATACTATGAAAAAATCACATTGCTGCCCCATTTCTCCTACTTTGAGAAAGGAAAATAATCTTCATATTCTCTTTTTAGAGTGCCTTTGTATATACTTTGTCAGTGAGTTTGCATGGAGTCTGGAAGAGCATTTCCATTCTGCAGACCAACACTGTGTAGATACTTATTTCTTCTTATGTGAGTCCCATAGTGTGAACTCCAGACCCACTGGTTGAGTATTTCTTCCACACAGAAGAACTGTATCTTTCTTCAAGCCAGCATATTATTTTCAAGCACCCTCTCCCTAATAAACAACACTCTGAGTACCTTCATTGGTAGGTCCCATCAACCGAATGAAACGAACTGCCTAGTCAATAGGAAAAAGTCCAATGATAACATAGGAAGTCAGGAAACACTGGACAGATCCAGCAAAAATTACTGGGGGGAAAAATCAAATGCCTGTACGGAAAGTGTTGTAATTTAGTTTTATTCCAGGTCTAAAAGTGGAAAAACTTAAAGCTTCGTACTACTTTACAGTGGCGCCGTTCAGGGTCTGCCAATGTTTCCATTATGAACTGCAATTTTCAGGGGCTTATAACTCAGTCATAAAAATTTGCTTGGGGATAAAACTAGAAATAAAAGCTCTCTACCAAAAAACTAATTCCCCCCTCCCCCAACTCTTTTTTTTTTTTTGAGTAAGGAGAGAGTTAAATTCAATTTGTTCTTTAAGCCAGTTCACTTAGAAAAGTGAATTATAATTTCGTCAGTTTTTGTACTAATACAAAGCATAGAGTAATACAGTAATATCTGGGATTGTAATGAATGACAAACCAAAAACATGTGTGAATACCACTACAGTGCAAAAAGGCAAAGGGCTTTTTGGTTTCTGTCTAAAATTAAAAAGAAAGAGCATCATTGCTCAAAGTCAGACAATAGTTACACTGTGCAGTTCTACAACGCTGAGACCTTATCCAGAGCACTATCCAGTTTGAGCATCATGTGTTAAAAAGAAAAAGGAGAACAATAAAAATGATACAGACCTATTAAATATGACTTATGAGGAAAGTCCAAAGAACTTAGATTTCATATAGAAATAGAATAGCAAGAGATAAGTGCTAACAGTTTTCCAATACACACGCACACAAAAAAAAACATGGTGAGGAAGATAGTAATCAGATGCTTCCAGGTTCACTTTATATACAGTAATAAAAAAAAAAGTTTCTGCAAGAAAGAAGTTTTAAGTTACATCTGCTTGCTTTTTTTTTTTTTTTCATAAATACATGGTAGTGAAGTCATGCAGTAGAATCAGCCTCATCTTGACCTGGTCAGATTACTTAGCAAATATTTCTCTTGAGGCTGGATAATCATTTTGAAGCTGGTGGTGAAACATAGCACTCAAATACGGTTCACTCAAATATATACTACTAAGTTTTAAGACCAACTTAAAAAACACACTATCCTCCTTACTAAAGATCATTTGAAAGGCTTTTTTTCCTTCCCTTTGTATTTCTTGAGTTTTTAAAGCACATTTTCAAAATATCCCTGTTATCACAGAGGCTAAAAATTGGATATACTAATAAGCAAAAATTCTCACAAAATCACAAGCCTATAGCAGCTACAGCTTCATAAGAATACATCACAAAACCATGAAACTCACCACAAAAAAGGAGATTCTACTTCTGCGTTTATCCAGTTATGGAGTTGGCTTACTTTTTATAATTTATAGTATCATAGAATGGTTTGAATTGGAAGAAATAATAAAGATCATCTAATTCAAAATTCCCTTGTAGATCAGGTTGTCCAAAGCCCTATCCAGCTTGGCCTTGAGCACTTCCAGGGATGAAAGTTCTTCCCTGCAGGCCTCCTCTCAATCCACTCATTTCCCAGCCTGTATCTGGGCTTGAGATTGCCCCAACACAGTCCCACCCCTCCAGTCTGTCCAGATTCCTCAGAACAGCACCCCTTTCCTCCAGCACGTAGACTATACCATTCAGCTTGGCATTATCAGTTGAGAGTGTACTCAATCCCACTGACACTGACAAAATGTTAAGCAGTACCAGCCCAGTGAAAACCCCCAAAGAGCAATACTCATTGCTGGTCTCCACTTGCATACTGAACAACTGACATCAATTCTTTCAGTGTGAACTTAAGGCCAATTCTTTATCCGCTGAGTGGTCCACCCATCAAATTCACACCTCTCCCATTCAGAGACAAAGATGCTGCATGAAACAGCATCAAATGCTGCACAAGTCCAGGCAGACAGTGCCGGCCTCTCTTCCCTTATCTACCAACACTACAACCTTGTTGCAGAATACTGTATTTGTCAAGCATGATTTGCTCTGGCCTCAGTCAGCACAGCTTTACTAAATCATATTCTGTTCCCAGAATGATCTGCTCTATGATCTTGCCAAGCACAGAGGTGAGACTAACTGACCTGTAGTTCTACAGGTCTCCCTTTTCCCCTTCTTAAAACTGGGGGTTATGTTTTCCCTTTTCCAGTCACTGGGAACATCACTGTAATGCAATGACTTCTCAGAGATGATTGATAGTGGCTTAGCAACATCATCCACCAGTTCTCTCAGGTCCACATTTGGATCTCATCAAGTCCCATAGACTTATGCACCTTTATATTCCCTAAGTGGCCTCAAATCTGATCCTCTCCTGCAACAGGTATTTACTCATTCTGTTTTAAATACAGAATGAAAAACAAAATGGAGTGATCTCTTTTCTTAGAGGTTGACTTTTACTTCACTTTGTTACGCTAAGTTATATAATTACAAGTGTCCTTCATCTAACAACAAGCTAATCTTTACGTAGATAATTATTTGCTAAATAACAAAAACTGGACTCCTTCCTGAGTACCCTTATACTAGTTTGAACAGAATTTGGAAACATTTCCTCAGTCCTTTGGGAAAGAATTTAGCATTTATTCCAAGATTATTAGCAAGAAATATCAGCTGGCTTCTAGTCCTTTCAGTGGCAGCTTATCACAAATGCTGGGGAGTTAATGGTAATCTCAACGCAGTGTAAAAACATTGATTTATAATTTAAATTATGAAGGTTTGAGAAGCTTCTAACTAGGTTTTACATTTTATTTAATGCACATATTTTAAGTATTGCTGATTCTTTACTAAGGAGAATAACATTTCCAAATGATGGTTGGGAAATATACCGTGACCTGATGCCCTTCTCAAAATCCTCTGATATTTTCTAGTTCCTCTTTGGTCTCTGTAAGCATTAAGTCATCTCTGAAATGAGTTTATAGATCCCCCAGTCTTTCCTCTGTAGGTTATTCAACATCTCTGCTGTCCTACCTCACCCTTTCCAATTCTGTCCCATCAAAATGAATCATACTTGTACCACTGATATTTGCTTCCCAAATACTGACTGCCAATATAAATCACAATTCTGGCCCATAGCATTACAGGAAAACTAAATAAAATAAAAATAAAAAACAATTAAAAAAACCACAAGACACTACATATTTGTTAATGACAATTAAAGAAGGACAACATCATTTTTCCTTCTTCCCACTCACACTGCTGTAACAGTACGTTAGCTAGTCCACCTCAGGCTGCAATACCAGATCCATATGTTCTCAGGAGCCCATCTTTCTTTCTCTCTGTCTGGCTTTCATAAGTTAAGTCCAGATTGTCAGGGATGGAGCAAGCAAAGTCAGAAAATACTCAAAGTAACCCAAGCTCACAGTATGCAGACAGGCTCACATTGCTGATGCTGACTGGACTTGTGATACTGAGGCTATCCATAGCCTAACACACCTCTGTGGGAAAAGAAAATTCTTAAGTAGTAGGTTCCTGTCATTTCCACTCAAAAAATAACACAACTCCAGTTTTTCAGTCAAGCTCTTGGGGTTCTTAAAACCACATCTCACCTGTAACAATGAGATTTTCAGGAGAAATAACAAAATGGAACAAGAATAGTCTAAGAAGTTCTAGGGTGGGTTACAGGTCAAGCAGTCGATGACTAAGTTTAATCACCTACAGAGAACAGTAACATCCCTGAAATAGCCCAAAATGCTATGAAACAGAACTTGTATGCAGAAAGCAAGGACAACAGACCTTTTAATTTACTGGTCTTACTACTGTGGTTATGATAATAGTGATGGGTCAGAGTGTTCCCATTACATCAACGGCTCTAAAATTAGTCCCTAAGATCATTTTTAGAGAAAATGAAATGCCACTGTACTCCATATAGCATTAACAGGTCCTAATTATTTGCTGAAACAACATTTTATTTACCGTCTGTGCTCTAAAGTCCCTCCAAGATGGTTGCAGTCAAGTGCCTGGATCTGGATGCTGAGCTTGTTCTGAATGCTGGCAGGTTTGGGGTGCCAGTCAAGTTATCTTACCAGATTTGGCCAGTAGGCCAGAAATTGAACACATATGAAGGTCTGAATGGCACACTGGGCACAAATGCAGGAACGTGACTTATGCTATTTAATGGCTTCAGTAAGCCAAAACTGAATTTTGTCTGCAAGAGATATCTGTGTTCACAGATGTTATACATGTCAATCATAACATTCACTTGTGGTTATAGCACAGAAGGGAATTTGGCATAAAAAAATTAGGCCCATCACACTTAGCAGCACTTCAGCATTTGATTAAGTGCAAAGGTTTTAAAACAATATCAGTGAAGTACATTAAATTTAACAGACTAAAAGGTACTTACAGAACAGTGCTTCTTAAAGTGCATGTTAGAATACTGAGTGCTGTGGAAGAATAATACGTTAAAAAATTTGACACCTACATATCTGTTTCATTACAAGAAATGAATTATGGTGGTTTCCAATACTACTACTACACACAACAATAAATACACGTATCCATAGAAGTGTTAGATAGGCAAGGATGTGTGCTATTACTTTGGTTGCATGTGGAATGTGATCTACAGTGTTACCCCATTTAAGTTCCGTGGCTGAAACAACTTTCCCAATAGTGCTTCCTGTCAAAGAACACAGATTACTACAAGAAAAAAAATGCAATATTTTTTGAATAAATAGTTTTTCAGAAATAGTTATTCCTACAGTAATAATTTTACTGTTAGAAAAAAGATAAGAAAAGATACTCTTTCACCTTGCCTTTTCTCCACCATTTTTTCTTCTTTCAGTTTCCAGCAGTAAAAAGGGAAGAAGTAGAAACAGAGACAAAATCCTCAAAGAAATGGAAAGCCTTTGTGGCTTTCAAAGATAAAGCAAAACTTTTCCATATGGAAAGTCTGGAAAAATTAGAGAATAACAGTTTCAATCAAGTAAAATTTTCGCAACAATTTTAACAAAACAGAAATTCACTCTGAATTTTAATTTTTTCTTTTCCTCTCATCAATACAATTTGTTGCATTTCAAAACCTCGTACAATAAGGGCAGCCAGCCTACAAGTCTGGAAGGGAATTGAACACGTTATTGGTAGATGATTTCAACGTAGCCACAGGGGGAATGCATTTAAAGGTCCATATGTTTGTCTGGCACCAAATCAAGTTCCATTAAATAACACAGTATTCAGCTACACAACAAATTTACTTACCATATATCTCACATAAGAACTAATTTGTTTGATAGGAATATTGCTGATGTTTATATTGGTTTACTGTAATGAAAACAGTATTTTCCAAACTATGAACGAATGCATACCAGTAGTTTTACAGTGGCTTTACCAAAGTACTAGTAGTGCTTCAAAAAGGGATTTTATACAATATATATGTTTCTCAGTGCTACTCACGCCACATGTAAGGGGCTCTGCTACAAAGAGGGAATGTTCTTGTAACACTAGCAGAGTAGAGTTGGTAATAGGGAGAACTGCTAAGGTCAGCAGATAATTCCAAGCTCAGCAGCTTTCTGTATCTGAAAACACTTTCAGAAAAACTGAGAACTGCATCCAGTCCTGGCAGAGTGGACTGGTAGAGTACAATACAAGGCTCCTCTTTCTCATGGTGCTCTACAGAACTTATGAGGTACTTCCTGCTTTAGTGAAGCACCAACAACTTAAATTTTAGATGTGAAACTAGGGTCTTTCCATAAAAACACAATTCACATACTGTTTCCTATCTGGTTAACAAAGTTGCCAAATATTTTCCTATACAGAAAAACATTGGTGACAGAATTGTGCTATAAAAACAATAGAACATCTTGAGGATTTCACTTAATAATTCCATGTGGTCTGGCATTAATCAATTGGACATCTTCAGAAAAAAATATGCTTCCTTAGTGGGGAAAATACTGTTCTTCCAAGAAAGTCACCTTCAGTGTTTCACATGTTTATATTTTTGCTTAGAGAAGCATCATTTTAAAACAACAATTGAGAAGGAGCCAAGGATGATTTAATGACGCACTTACTGAAAGCTCTGCAAATTGTCTTTTTTTTTTGCCAGCTTTCAATATACAAAATCTGCCTTGGCACTTGTACTCTTAATATCACATTCTTTTCTTTTCACCAGGACAGTTCTGACTTCTGGTTATGAGTTTTGCTAAATTATAAATACAAACAGAAGCATGGACCATATTGCTTCCAAATAATATGTCAATATATTATTAAAAATGCAGACAGCCCCATCTTCCATTTTTGATCTGGTTCATTATCTATAAGAATTATTTTAAATTAGCATATGATACTCTATATCACCTTGTCTCTTGTAGCACATGTTATCTTAGCATGAAAATCTTTCACTATAAAGAAAAATCTACAGTTTTCTAAATGTAAAGCTTATATATAGTGTCATGGAACTGGTTACTACTCTGCAGGATGACTGTCCAACAGGAGAGGGAATCTAATACTGAACAGCCTTCTCCCTTCCCAAACCAGTGGAGAAGGGAAGATGAAAGTTCTAATTCTAACAGAAAAATAGTCTGATGCATAACAAATAAAGGACTTTTCCGACTTTCAAGCCCTGACTTTATCACTGGGTGTTTATTTAGTTAATTTAGACTGTGAACTGCTCAACGGAAATGCTGGAAAGCATTCATTTCTTTCAAAAGTGAAGGATCAACACTTAAAGGTAGATCTATTGACAAAAGGTAGATCTATAGATAAAACCTAATTTAAGTTTCTGCATACTTGAAAAAATTCTACTGATGGCAATGCAGTTGTTCTCACCCACAAGGCCACCAGTCAATCACTACTATTTCTGCACAGCAAATGCGATGAAGGGAAGTTCCATTTTCATTTATAATTAAGTTTGCTGCTGTAATGATACATCATGTTAACATGTAAATTATTCTATCTTAAACTTCAGGAGAAAGCAAGCCTAAACCAGAGATCTTCCTCAGGATCTACATTAACTGGGCTGAAGATCAGCAATTCAAAATCACAGCTATGAAAGGGAAGGATGGTCAAACAGATGGTCAAACATTTAACCATTCTTCCTGCTCTGGAAGTTCTAAATCACTGCCTTAGCATTTTTGGCATACTACTGTGACCAAGGTTCATTGCTATTTTGGCTCCTCTCCACAAGACCTTGGCTACATTAAGCACTTCATCCCAAACCCTCCAATCTAAAACAAGATTAACTGAAGTTAGTTAAGTCAGATTCAACAGTGGGAACTATAGGCTTTAAGGCAGTAGAGGTTGTTCATATGTATATTAAGTATCAATCAGTATTCACCTGAAATGCGCTTCAGAGAGGATTTTTTAATTTGAGATCAACTATGACTAAAGGCAAGACTTGCAGTCTGATTTAGTTCTGCATGTTTCAAAGGCTAAGAACCAGCAGAAGTCATACATATAAATTTTGTATTGCATACATGATAGTAACATCTCTCAATGGCTCATTTAATTCAAGCTACAATTTTATGTTAAATGTCTACCAGTTCTCAATCTGATAAACACCTTCTGGTGCTCTTTTATAAAGACAAATATTCTCACTCACAGCTCTGTACAGGAAAAACACTTGTCTCCCATATTCTGGGCCAGTGCTACTGATCACTCAGTAACTAAGACACGAACAGGATGCAGTAGAGTCCCACAGCAGTGTACCGAGAAACATTTGAGCATGTAATTTGATATTGAAAATAGAACTGCCAGCTGTTTCTTCTGAATAGCGATATCACATTCCCCCAATACAAAGAAAAAAATAAATGTATTTGGAAAATGCATGAATTAGTAATTGCGTTATTTCCTTTATCTAGAGCACCTTTAACTAGAAAGGAATTAAGGTTGAGTCTAGAGAAAAAAAGTCATGGAATAAGTCTTTTTTTTTTTTTCTTTCTCCTGAGATCTCTCAGTGTACTTACCTGTCCTAGGACAAATGTCAACAGAAAAATAAAATGCTAGTGTGTTCCTCCATTTATGCCTTAACAAATTTCACTATGTTATAGTCCACTAGGTTCCCATTTCCACATACTGCCATCTGGATCTCATCTTTACGAACACAAGTTACATTCACCCACTTACTTGGCTCACTTCATCCGTAGAGACTTGTTAAATGTCTTTAAATATTATTTACTAAAAAAACTAAAGCTAAAGATTTAACAGGAGAAGAGATTAAGTAGAAAACGTTTTACTTTAAGGCCAAAATTACATTACCAATGATTTTTGGCTTCCTACATTGATCAGCTGATTTCTGCCTTCATTATTTACATTTGTTCTCTGGCTCTGCACACTTGTTCTAAAACACTAATTACTCAGAAGGTATAGAAGTTCACAGCCATGATCTAGTCACAGGCTTCAGACATCTGAAATACAAATGTGTAGCATCAGAAAGTTAAGAAGAGTCCAGATGCTATCACTTCATTTCTGAAGCAGTGTAGAACACATTCACTGAGCATAAACAAAGTTGTTTCATTTAAACTAGTTCTCTTCCACCCACTAAGTTGATTTTCATTAAAAAAAAGTACCAAGCTCCATTAAGAGCTATCAATATTTTTAGAATCAAAGTTCACGTTTAAATGCTAAACTCTACTTTAAGCTTGGGAAAAAAAAAAAGACCTCAGAAGAGCTATACTAGGACTATGAGCAGTATGTTAATTACCTGCTCCTGCCTTCTCTGGATTGGTATAGAACCATCTTTTTTCTAGTTAATGCTCTTGTGCCTCCAGTTGCACAAGTGATAGATCCATTTTCAGCACTGAAGATTTGAAATTTATTCTTCAAAGTGATGTACAAGGCTGTATCAATAAACGTGTTTTTTCTCCTTCAAAATGAAAAAAATAGGACCTTGAGTTTGTTCTAATTATATGGCACCCAACTCCCTAACATATACATAAACATCCTTAAATGTATCGGGAGGGAAGGGTTAAGAATCAATGGAAACACTTTAATTTCTTCCTCTGAATCTACATGCAAGTGATAAGACATCAAATTCAGGGCTCTGTATGCCCTAGCATTTCAAATTGCAACTCTGTCTCAATAGTACAAAACCAGATCAAAGAATTGTAAAATGTGTAGTACATTAGAATAGTTGAGTTGACAGTTAACTAGAAGTATAATCAACTCTAAGCCCCGAGCAATTCAGGGCTAACCAAAAATTAAAAC
The DNA here is from genome assembly GCF_038088225.1 of Cyrtonyx montezumae. Taxonomy (NCBI): domain Eukaryota; kingdom Metazoa; phylum Chordata; class Aves; order Galliformes; family Odontophoridae; genus Cyrtonyx; species Cyrtonyx montezumae. The sequence goes on from NW_027071824.1 coordinate 5,850,948, forward strand.
ATATTAATAAGAGCATTGTCCAAATTCTCTGGATCACTGACAGGCATGGGGAAGAAACCACCTCTCTAAGAAGCCTGTTTCAGTGTCTCACTGCTTGTTCTCATGATAAATATGTTGTTCATACTGTCCAATCTGACCCGCACCTGGTGCAGATTTGTGCCATTCCCATCCTTCCATTGGTTCCCAGAAGAAGAGCTTGACATCTCCCTGTTTACCCTCCTCAAGAAGCTACAGAGAGCAATGAGGCAGCCTCTCAGCCTCCTCTTCTCCAGACTGGATTGTCTACAGGTCCTCAGGCTTTCCTCACAGGACATGCCTGTTACAGCTTTGAAGCATTCAGTGCAGGGCAACAATCTGTCTAGATCCCCCTGCAAGGCTCCAGAGTCAATGGCACCTTCTAGTTTGGATCTCACCTGCAACCCTAAACACTGCTAGGGATTCTCCTGCAACCAGATCATTAATAAAAATGGAAGTAACACTCAACAACTTTGAATAAGCAACATGAAATCAGTTAGTTAAAAAAAAGCTCCTTCCAGTCTTCAAGCATTCTACCAAGTACTTAAAACTCCACCCAGCAATTAACAAGTACATCCTGTGGCTGTAGCGCCTTAAGCTTTGTTGAGATGCCCTTTTAGATAACAAACCACCACTCTGAGCCCTAGTATATATTTAAAAGACTTATTTTAAAACTATTGTAAAAACTACCCAGGTCAAAAGGTAAGCCCAAACAACCAAAAATCTTCCTGGATTCCTTCTGTAACGTTCTGTCAAGCAGCTGGGATAACTTTGGCTACTAAAATTTTCTTTTGACTACAGATTTAATAGCAGGCCCATGGTCTTTAAGGACCAATATTACCTCTGGTGTGGGGTAAATAACTCCCAAGGATGGTACTTCACAAAGAAATAGTACAGATGATGGTATATTTTGAGTAGCTCTATATAGACAATATACAAATAATACAAAAGAGAGGATGGCTCACCTTCAGGATGACAAGACTCGCAGGGGATTCCACGTGGGAGGGATCTTCAAGAAGAGATCCTTCCCTGGTGGTGGTCAGCCCTTAAATGGGGTTTGGGAGAGGTGGAGCCAGGCTCCACCCTTTCCAATCACACAGGTATATCACCTCCACCTGTGCCACCATGGCTGACTTGGTGCTCACCTCAGGTGACCGATCAGTGGTTCAGGCCAAGATTCAGCAGTTCCCATACGCTCTGGCCAATTCTCAATTCCAACAGCAGTTCAACTTTTTCTAGGCAAAGTTCCAAACTATTTGTCCAGTCTTAGCAAGGCACCATCTGGGACACAGCACCACACCATCATCAAACCAACGGACTAAACGTCACACTGCCCTCTCTAGCTTCTGGCAGATCAAATGAAAACATCATTCTCTTCCCAAAACGTTCTTAATTTTGAAGTCACTCAATCTCTGAGATTTGGGATCCCTTTACAGCATATGCCTAACACATTTCCAATCTTATGCCATGATGCATCTCTTACTTGGCATTTCACTCAAAGGCTGAGGAAGATGGAAGAAAATGGACTAACTGGGGACCTTGTTGCTCTCCTAGAGTGTCATGAAACATAGACCTTAATTGCTTCTTAGATTACACCAAGAGAACAAACTAAAATGTATTTGCAATTATCAAGAATGAAAAACAAAACAAAACGCCATAAGAACTGTTTGACCTGCTAACAATTTCTAAACTGTTTTACTCTCTGCTTTTGGCAAGTTTCTTGTAAGGGGGCTTTAACAATCTCCCATCCAGCCTCACTGTTCACCAAAACAAATTAGCACCTCGCACTACCAGAGTTTCAAAGAGCTCCAAGTAGAAACTGCAGGAAGAGCAGAAAAAGGTGAAAAATGTAAATGATGCACCATCAGTCAAATGTTAGAACTGTACTTGTGAACAACTGTAATTAGAGTTGGGCCAGGGTAATGTTAGCTCAGCTGCTTCTGAACACACCTGTTTCAATTTAATTTGTAATAATTAAGAAGCCTAGGGCACCAGGAAAAAACACTTTTCAGTTACTGTTTCAAATAGAGTTTTCATGTGCTATTTAAAAACCTGTTTTTCAGAACAGACTGCTGAGTTGCTAACGCTAGCAAAATGAAATAAAGGAAAATATTTTTAGCAGCAGGAAGTTGTTACTTGCTACTGCCAATTACATGCCTTGTACTTGAACAGTGACATTTTTTCCCCTTTGCTTATTCTTCAAGATAGGTAAAAGCTGGCTTAGGGCTCCATGCATGAGAATTTGAACAAAACTTAGTCCCCTGGAGCTGGCCGACACTTCTGGAGCTATAGCCAATACTGGCAACAATCCGCTATGACAGCAAACAACAGTGTCCTAGATCCACTCCTCAGAAAAGGGGGAAGGAGAAGATTAAGCAAGAGACTTGAATGTATTGATTTTGGCAAAAGGTTGAATACCTTGTCATGCTAATAAAATTACTGAATTTGGGGAGGAGAAATCAGGGCAGAAGGGGAGAAATGAAAAAAAAAAAGCATAAAAATTACATAAGAATATTTATGCTCTGAGTTAATTTATCAAGCTGACACAAAGATGAATCATCCACCATTAAAATGGACACAAGGTTTCTTTATATCACAATTATTATTTACAGCTCCTCTAAATGTTCATGGAGGAGTCAAGTATCCGCATCTTTTAATTTAAAATGTGATCTTGTAAGCCACAATAAAACTGTTGGCAAAACTAAGTTTCTACAGGAATAGTGCCCAAAGAATGATATCTTCAAAAACAGGATATCTTACCAGTAATCGTGGCACTTTTAAAAAAACAAAACCAAAACCCGACAGGGAGAGAGAGGGTTCAAAGACCTCAGGTAAAAGTAGATCTCTAACACCACAATGATACAAAGTAATACCAAGAGCCTGTGGATAGACAGACACTTGCTACTTGTGACTGCTTTGAAAACCGCATCACAAAGAGCATTATTTTTTTTGAGGTAACATACAACTCTGCTTTGATACGATTCTCATGGAGCCAACACCGTCCCCTAGGTCAAATTGTGCATGGGAAGGTTTAGGTCCATTATCTAACAACTGCTCTCTGGTCTACTTCTATGCCAGTGCATGCTACCATACCATTGTACACTTTCCTACCTCAGAACAGAAAGAAGAAATACATATCTCAAATAGGCAACTTAGCTTTCTTAATATTTTTTTTTATAATTTAAGGAAGTTTTAGATACTATCAGTCATTACATTCCATAGACTGAAAAGGAAGCATATATAAAAAACTGTACAAGAAAACAAAAAATCCATATGATAACGTGGCTGTTAGTAGCCAGCACCATCATGTCACTACTTAACTGTACTCTATAGAATAGAACAGTATCTTCCTGAAAGAGTGCTTATATAAACCGTACAATCTTAAACCCACAAACAACAGAAAGCAAATGAAAACTACATATTTTATTCATTTGACTTTCCTGCTTCAATAGGCAACTTCTTTAGAATCCAGGTTTTCAGTTCTTCTATTTCAGTTCTGTTTAACTCATGATTGAGGTTTGGAAAAGTACGAAGAGATGTTGATACTCCCAGTGACTTCAACATCTTGTTAGTTTCTTCACCCCAAGAATACAGAACTAGTTGATCAGCAGTTCCATGACATTGAAATAATTCTGGAAGAACACTTTCATTACTTTTCAAAGCCTAGAAGGAGAAGAAACACTGTGAAACCATAAATTTTCAAACAATACCTACAATTACATACTGAATTAACATAATAGTCCAATTTACTAATCTGCCTATTCATGCAGATATTGTACTGTCTCCATAAAAGCAAAGAAAATACAGCCAGAAAAAACCTGCACTTCAAGTTCCAGTGGTAAGTCTTGACTAATGATGAGGCTGTAATTTGAGTTCCTCTCCAAATAAGAGAAACAAAAGAAATTCGTGGCAGCAGATGGAGCCAATGAGTATTGCAATTCACTATAGATGTAACTTTCTTCGAAAATTTATGAGGACTCCTAAAACTATTGAGAACTTATAAAGGATTTCATGGGTTAGTTCACCTTCTACATTGACTTACTTTACCCTGTACTGTCTGTTCAAAAAGCAACAAAGCATCATTTTAAAGCCTTATTTCTCTAATATTCTGCTTACCTATTTTTAGAAAATTTGAGAATATTAATCTAATACCTCAGATGAAGAAACACACTATACTTGATTTTAATTGCCATGAATTCCTTAAGCAAAGCAATGTCACCATAAAAAAAAATTCACACACTCACCTCATAAACAGCAGAATCTTTATTGAGAAAACTAGAGAGTGCGAAGACTCCTGCCAGATCTTGATGAAATCTATATGCTAAATGCATTGCCATTCCACCTCCCATTGAAAAGCCTCCTACGATGCAACAAGAGAAACAAATATAGGATTTTACAATACATTTGTAAGCTAGCTCACAGAACATCTTGTATTGTAACTGGAAGATTTGGCTTGACATGCATAGAAACTTTCCTACAAACACTAGACTAATCCAAACAAAGCAATAAACTTCTGTCACACAACAGTATTTTTAATTTCTAATCCATTTGTGATCAGAATTACTACTGAATTCTTGTTTCTTCTTTCTAGTTACTGTCATCTTCTAGTCTTGAGGTGAATATGGCCAAAACTGTAACTGAAGTATCTCAACATAATATCAGGGAAAAAGAAGAACACACAGTCTGGAAGATGACTAGAGTCTGGCATTCCTTTGTAAACATGTCCCTCAACTGAATCACTAGAGTTGTATCTTCAAGCTAGGAGATATACCTGGAATCCCATAGCTATGCACTGGGGAGCTAATAAAACCCTGATACTTATCTCTGGTAAATAAAGGCAGGATCTGCTGTTTAAACTGAAGTTTGATTTCAAGGGCAAAGTTAAAACTAATATGCCTAAGTCCTCAGTAACAGTTCAGAAATACAGGTAAGCTGAAGAACGCGTGAGTAAGTAAATCCAAAACACTTCAGAAACTTCACAAAAGGTCACACCACCTGAAATTTTGAAGAAACTCATCTTCACAAAAATACTGAAAACATCACTGCAAGCCTTCCACCTGCATCATCACTTCCCAACAGACATGTTCTTTCATTCCTATCAGGATTCAACAATGAAAAAACCATGTTGCAAAAGACTCAGAGTAATACCCAAAATTTTAACACCACTGGCCTCACATTCATGGAGAGAAAAATAAAGCCTGTGGAAGTATCTACAAACACAGCAAGTTACACAGCTATCACATAAGCAACACTATGTATGGAGCTGAGTATTTCTGTATTCTCTTCTGTGAAACCTCCCTCTTCTGATCATTCTGAATGACACTATTATGTCAATCCTCTGCAAGAAGCACTTACATTGGAATCATTTACAAATAAATGCAGATTTGCTTTGTCCACACAGAAAATGAAGCCTGTTATAAATGTTTTTGAATACAAAAAAGTTTGCATTGAAAACTCATTACTAGTTTGTAAATGATTTAATCTTAAATTTTGTACTGAGTTAGTCACAGTCTGGCAACTCTATCTGCAATTACTCACCAGCAGTCTTTGACAATGCAGTCACCTTCTGTTTAGAAGAATATTAGGTAATGGTTCTTTCTTGTGGCTCATACTACTAAAAGAAAAATGTAATGCAAAGGACAACTAGCTCTTTGAAATTGGTCTTTCAGGAGAAAACCTGAATTTTATCACTTAACACCACAATAGTCACTGATCAAACCATACAGTAAATACTTCGAAACAATTTGAACAAACATTTGGAGCTGGAGGCAAATCTCAGCTACAAGTAGTAAGACACTACAAATCTAAGTTTGACTTAACACTAAAAAAAGTTACTGACTGCACATACTTCTATAGGAATTCAGTTTTCAGATTAAGGAAACTGAAGAGGCATTATACAAATATTATAAGATATAATACATGAAGTTTTAGAACATAAGCATAGCAGAGAAGTACAAGATGCTCACGTGCACTTATGATCTCTCATATAATATAACTAATACATAGATCTTACAGCATTGTTAAGAAGATCATTGTGAATTAATCAGGATCAAAAATGACAAGACAGCATTTTGACTTTAGCTAGGCAAGACCTTCTAGAGACAACTGTATGTGTCAGTAAATAGGCTGCACAAAGTTCAGAATTTACTTGCAGGTTTTTACAGAAAACCCGCACTCAATTTCTACCTTTTTCACCCCATAGCTATTTTTAAAGATGTGTGATCAATGATTAAAAAACATAATTATAAAAAATAGCATTTCTCCTTCTGGATGTCATTTTGGGAAAGCATTAAACCATTTGCATTAAGCTTCTAATCACCATGCCTGCCTTACAAAAGAGGTTTAGGCACGGGCTAAGCATCAGCACATACAAAACAGACTCAGTTCAGTAGAGCACATTTTTCCAGCAAAGAAACTTCACTCAAGCATGCATTTATGACCTCAAATCTGCTTCCATGAATAAAGCTCCCTCATTTGCTTTGCTAATTAAGAAAGATTTCTTGCTAATTCCAAAAGATTTGTTGAAGTCAAAGTGTCTTCACACTTCCAAATTAAAGAATGTGAATCAGAAGGAAACTCCCAAGATGTACTTTATTAATAACAAAACATTCTTGTCTGGAATGGCATGTGTAACAATAGCAAGTCAACCCCGACCATATGGTGACATAACAGAGAAGAGAAAATGAATTGCTAGTATGAGATTTATTCATGCTTGGAAAAAATAAAACAAACTTCCATTGTCACTTCCACTTTCCAGTGATAAAATCATTTTAGAGCTTATACATAACCTTAAGAACTTCTGAAATGTAAAGATATTTGTTGCATAAAGCCTTGAACTCGCTTGCACTACGAAAGTTGATTTCTATTAGTTTTCTCATTATTTCTACCAGTTTGAAATGATAATGTGATTTGTGATGGCACTTCAATATTACGTTCAGGAAACCAAACATTTATCTACTATCACACTTCAGTTCTAGTCATTTATATTTGGTAAAACAACATTTGTGCTTGTATACAAGAAAATGAAAAAACATTATCTAGTGCAAAAGTTTACTTTTCCCCCGCCTGTCAAGCATCCTGCACACAGGAGAGAATGTTAACTGCCTTCTCCCCTGCACTGCATTTAGTACCTGCAATGACTCAATTCCCAGGTTCAGAAAGCTCTTTAGGTTTTCCTGTGGGAAGGAAAACTTAAACAGTTACAATATTGCTGATTGTTTCTTGATTTATAAATCTGACTGTAAAGCCATAAAAATGTTTTGAATTGAAAGGGACTTTTATCATCCAGTTCCAACTTCCTGCTCACAACATCAAATTCCACATAGCCCCATCCAACCTGGCCTTGAACACTTCCAGGGATTGGACATCTACAACTTCTCTAGGCAACTATTTTACTAACAACTAAGCTAAATCTACTTTAGTTTAAAGCCATTACTTGTATTTCTCACTAGACTCTGATAAAATTCCCCCCCATCTTCCTCGTAAACCCTTAGAATCATATGAAATAACAGACTAGCTTGTGGTTCCAACCTCCCAAGTTTGTGATAGTCCAAGAGCTCCTTGTTTAACCATACAGGCTTCCTGGACTTTCCAACTTCCGCTTTGTTAGGACTCAACACTCCTGAGTTTGGAGGAGGTGATCCTTGAACAGTAACCAGCTTTCTTGCACTACTCTTCCCTCCAGAGCTTTGTCACACAGGATTTGACCAAACGTATCTGATGAAGCCAAATTATGCTCAAAATTCCAGGATTGCAAGCTTGTTATAAGCCCTTCTCATTGACCAAAGAATCTTGAACTATTTCATGGCCACAGAAGCTTCCCTTGAGCTTCACATTCCCCACAAGTCACACTTCAGTGAGACTAAGGCCCAGCACAGCACCTTTCCTCATTGGTTCCTCTATCACTTGGAGAAGGAAGCTATCATCAACACATTCCAGAATGCCTTAATCATTTCGTTAAACATAATGATCATAGGGATTTACAAAACAGTGAACCAGCTCATTTTCAGGTGCTTCCAGTATGATTTTTAAAAAAGCGATTAAAGCTGTAAAAATCACAGTGGCAGGAAACGATCTTAATCATTAATCACACTCAATTCTGATCACATCCAATTAATTACATTAATTCTGACATCTGCAGAAAGTACAGATCTGCTATTTGCAGAGAGAAGGCATGAGCTCCTCTTGCATGAATTACTGTTGTAGAATTAGAAACTAGTTCATTAGAGCACAGCAGCAAAAGGAAAACTGGCTAAGACCAGACTTTTATGATAAGGACACAGATTTGGAGGTAGGAGTAGGTTTTGAAGTGCTTATTTTAAAAGGCATTATTTCTTTTGTTTCTCTAATAGAGATTTTTCACCTTCTCTGCATTTCTTCAAATTTGTCAGTACAGCTCCGGTAACAAAGTGGCAAGAGATGAATGTCACAGCCTCTGCACCAGCGCTGTGCAATCAGAGACAATTACCCTTCTGTTCTACCAGGGTACAACAGCAGCAGTAATTGCCTTTGCCCATTCTGTTATCATCACAACATATTACAAGCTCTTGCCTAGTTTTCTTTTTGTTTTCATAGCATTTTTCATTCTCCATTTCTCCTTTTTGAAATTTCAACTTACAGTTGTTTTAATCAGTTTATTATCATGATTTTTCCCTAAAGCTACATTTCAGCTTACTTTCTACTCTCCCTAAAGACTTTCAGTGATTTACCTTCTATTAAGGGTAAAAGCAAATCCTTGTTCTACACATCAACTGCAAAGAAGCTGACTTTCTGTTCTGACCTTCCTTTTTCCATACATGAATGGAAGTATTATATACATTTAACAGTGCTCATATATGAATATCAGAGAAGAGTAGAAATATGCCAGTGAAACAGCACATTCCCTTCTCTTTAAAAGTCCCAGAACACTGCTCCTATGTAAGTGCTTCAACATGTACTTTGTCTCAAGTGAATTTCCTCATATCAGCCGTTTTCTCCTTTTATTTTTGGAACTTCACTAAATGTTAAACTCACAAACTAACAGAGCTGAAGTGAATGCTTTAGAAGGGAATGCTTTAACCCCAACAACATTTTTATTCTGTTTGTTACTCACTGCCTTTACAAGAACAAAGACAAATTCCCTTGACTGGCTCAGCCACTCCCTCTTCTCCGGAATAAGTTTGCTATTCAACTTTCTCATTATAAAAAACAAAACCCAGCATGTCTGAATGCATATTTAAGTGACAAGAGTGTTACTACTTTCTTGTAAAAAGTATATAGTGTTTCTGAATCATCACCTCAGTTAAACAATAATCTAGTTACCATTGTTCAACTGAAGTAGGTGGTAGAAGAGAACATAAGCAGTCAACATTCAGAATAAGAAGGAAAGCAAAAGCCATTCAGTTTCAAATGAGTTTTCATTCAGATGCTACTCTACAAAAGCTGAGGATCTAGCCATACCTCAAATGTGTTCATGGTTGTTTCTAAGGATGACAACATAGCCCTCCTGCTACACTTGGCTGTAGCTTTTGCAGTCAGCTCAGTTTTGTAATATTGAGGTTGATTTCTGAAACACCTATATCTGCAGACCACATAGCCCATGTATGCATTTATGGCACTCAGCTTAGACACATGCACCTCTTCTCCCTCCACCTGGCTATAACCAGCAGAAAGGGGAAAGAGGCATGATGACAGAAAATAGTTTAATACCAACACTGCTCTGACCAAGAGAAGCTTTAATTTACTTTACATGAGGTGCAGAAGAGGAGTACCTCTGAGGCTGAGAATGAAAGAAGGGAAGAAAATTAAATGGAAGAGCACTACAGAAAAAAGATATTCACCCATCATTAAACTTGCATTAAGAAAACTGCATTAAGAAAAATGAATTTAGAAAACTTGCTCTCCAACTCCTGTCATTTATCTCTCAGCTTTGCCTGCTACTCCCATCTATACATTTTTATTACCTAATACCTTTGCTTATTCCATGCAACCTGGTAAACTTGTGAACTCATCTGGAATGATAAGCCTTCTCGCCTTTCAATTTTCCTTTTTAAAAAAGGAAGCATTATTTTGTTTCTCTGCAGAAACTATCAGAGTCTCTGCAGTACTATCTGTGACTCAAACACCAAACCTCCAGCAAATATGTGCTGTGCTGCTCGCAGTAGTAGTAGTTATCTTCTGTAAAACAGAGGACCTTAAGAAGAATTATAAACGAGACAGCATTAACACAGTCTACTGGGAAAGGTTTAAAATAGAAAAAACAGGAGAATGATTCTAGGTTGTTGTAGGAAAGTTGTAACTTGAGATCTTTTAGAAAAACAGACAGAAAAGCAATGGTAAGGATTTGCTTAAGTAGCACTGAATCTGCACTGACATATGAAGAAGGATTAGAGAACTTGACATTGTTAAACCTCTCCCTTCTGTGACCTCATAGGCACAGTTGTGAAGTAAGTGCATGTCAACGTGCACTCCAGCATGTCTTGAAGTAGTTTGCACTCTAATGAATTATTGTTGATTTTCATCTTCTCATATTTACAGAATCTTCTCTCTGTGAAGTCAAAGCAAAGTTTTTTCCTCCCTAACCTATTTTCACACACAAAGACGGAAATGTTAATATTTGCAAGAGGCACAGGACTTTCATGTTACTTCCACCATGGTTCAGTAGCTGTGTAAGAAGTCTAGCAATAAACAACAGTGGTTGTGTGTCTTGTTATTGTTACAGTACAAGGGGTCAGAAACTTGTGTGTGTGTCTTTTGGCACCCAGTCAAATCTACAGGGCTGTTACTGAAGGTTTATTTTCACTGGCTGCTTACACAAGTGACTACAGGTGGCAGAGCCTGATGTGCTTGGATCAGCAATTCTGTGCTACACAAAAAGTGACCTGTAAAGTAGGGAAGTGCTAAATCAAGAACAGTGAAGAGAACAAAAAGATGGACTTTCACTGAAACATAGTTGACAAAAGCAAACCCTCTACAGTTATGCTCCAAATGGAAAGCGTCTATTTCTATCAAGCATCAGCATATTCATGAGTAGGACAGTTTAAATATTTGGCATTTTCTACAAAATGTCATTTTATAGTACACCATCACTCTGGAAGTAGTTAAACACAAAACAAAAAAAAGACCCATCACCACCTGAAAACTAACTCAGTTTTAAGTAGAAAATGAAATACTGTCTCACATTTTAAAATGCTATTTGCTCAACTAATTTAACAATGAATTCAGAGATATATACAGAAGAATCACAACCAACTTTTTAGAAGGGGTACTATCAAAGCTCTAAGAGTCAGAGCCTGACTCATTTTTATCACACTCTTATCTTCAAAAACAAGTAACTTACAAGGCTATTTACAAGAAGTTTCAGCCAGGAAAACCAGAAAAGTAACTCAAAGGGATTGTTTAGCTAGAAATTGATTTCCATTACCAAATTCAAAGCATGATATGATTATTTTGAATAATATTACAATCAGAGCCTTTCTCCTTACAAAGTCAGAGGAATAAAACCCTTAATGAATAAGAGATTTATTTCTTCAGAAGACTTCTGCATTGGCACAAAAGCAATGCAAACTACCAGGAAAAGAACAGGCAGATGAGCTGTGTACCACTGCACACCGGTTGATTTTAAGAACAATTTATCCACTTCCAGTGAATTAAACAATTTAGATCTTTTCTTTAGAAGTAGAATTGGTACAAGTGCAGCTTTTAAAAACTAAGTTACTGCAATGTTTTTATTGAAGTAGAAAATGAGAGGCACAGCATAATTTGACTTCAACCTTAGTTTTAGGGTTCGTCTCTACAGGCAGCTGCCTTTGGATTTTAGAGCTAACTGTGCTACCCAAAGTAATAACAGAGACTAGTTTCCCTCAGGATACATGATCTTACTGTGCCCACAGTCTTCAGCCTGGTGGAAAGTTTGATTGCTCCAAAAGGATAATCATCCCCTAGAACACCAGATGACAGGTTGCTCACTTCCATTGTGCCTACCTTGCTTCCCCCTTCCTGCTTTCTTAACACCTAGCTTGCCATCATCTAACAACACCTGACACTCATCCTCAGCCTGTAATTTCTAGTCCACTATTCTATATAAAACTATAACCTTCAATCTTGTTAGTCTCCTCATACTTATTTTGTTTTCTTTCCACTCATTAAAACACCCACTTACTGCAAAATAGAAACTCCCACAACCCAGCTCTCTATAACCCTTTAATAACTATCTCATCCCCTGTAACTCTCCTCCCTGCTCATGTAACTGCTCTTAGCTTCTGTGATGTACCTGAAAAGGACCTCTGCTTCTCTTCAGACTGTTTTCAAGCCTCCAGTCCCCTTCTTGTATATTTAAGATATTCCCATTACAGGTTTTATAGACAAGTGCAAATGGATTGAGTACATATTCATAATTAACCAGTAGCGTCACATTCTTTTGATGAAAAATGTTATAAAGCTATCTAGTGCTTTAATAAGCAATGCCAGAACACATTGAACTATTTAACAAAGGCCTATCTAAAACTACCAATTTCATTACGCTGACTCTCACTGACATTAAAATCAACCTTAACTCATAGAACCCTCACAGGGTCTCTTAAGCTTCATTCTCCATTGCATACCATGCTAGTTATCCATTAAAACCAGAAGGCACAAAGTTCTTATGGCAGTACACTAAGACTTGCATAGCCACAAGTGACAACTTTCCACTAGTTATTTTTTTTTAATATATATCTCTGCAGGCTCCTCACCTCTATACTCTGGTTGGAACTGGTTCAGGGCTGCCTTATTTTGTTTGTTGCATGAAAACTAGATTCACTAGGATGAAGCATCTGTTACACAGGAACAACACCTTACTTTAGAAGCCTGACACCAATGTTCTTCAGAGCGAGGAAAATGTGTGCCTTTATTTTACAGATGAGGAGTGCAAGCACAGAGACAGACTTCCAAATACATGCTGAAGCAATTGGTGCACGTCAACCTTACTCTTTTTTTTTTTCTTTCCACAAGTTTCAAACACTTTACACTGCAGTCTATTACTGATTCTGAGGGCTACAGAGTAAGAAGGAAAACCCTAACAGCAAACTGGATCTGTAAACAGGACATCTCTCAGCTCATCCTATGAAAAAGCACCTGCACTTCTTCAGCTGTTTCCAAACCAGCAGGTATAACACAGGAAAGAGAGATCAAAGACTGAGCTGAAAACCATCCAAAACAATGCATTCCACAGCCAAGGCAATAAGCCAGAAAGGGAAAGTAAACAGGCCTTCAAAGAGAAACACTGGGCTGGACCAAGAAAACATGTAGGCTGAAGGGTAGTGGCTTCACCATGCGGGAGCTTGATGGCATGACTCACTTGGCCATAAATTTTAAAGTTCCCACATTAGGAGTTTTTTCCCCAACCTGAAATAGTTTGTGGTCTAGGGATAGGACAAGGAGCCAAGGACTCCTGAATTCTCACTCACTCTCTCATGCAGGCTACTCCTTTGGCCTCAACTTCTGTGCCTCGATATCCCGCTACCTATTTCACAGAACTGCTGTGAAAGCCACTGTGAATATTAAGAGAGACAAATGAAATAGGTCAACTAGCGCATCATTTGTTGTCAAGTGTAAACCTTGATAGTTAATATGCTACCTCTGTACTCTCCAAAATACAAGCCTCTTCAGCAAAGCATGCCAAAAAGTACACCTTACCACCCATTAAAATGGCTAGAAGCAAAAGGCATGTGTTTTCCTTTGCTTCCAGTATAGTGCTGCTCACTATGTTTTAAATTACGATTACAAACGATCATCTCAAATTCACATAGAAGTTATTTAGCAACAACAAGACAGTCTCATGGGCTTTTAGAATTAAATAATTTCAAAGTAGATGAACAATTAGAAGCATTAAAACAAGTACATTAAATATGAAGTCTTACCTATTAGTATCCTGTCCTTTCTGATGCCATTTTTCATCTCATAATTGATCAAATCTGTAAGTCCTTGGCACATAGAGTCAATACTTTCAATGTGTTCTGGACAGTCATTAGATATTTTATATCTGTCAAACCACACAGTGGAAGAGGCTCCCTTCATAGGTGTATAAGGCCTAGAGCAGTGAAAGGAAAGGAAACAAATGATTAATAAAGCATAAGATGAAAAGCTGTCAACTTAACTGGTGAATAAAAGTAATTTGCTATTGTCCAGCAAAGGAAAGAAGGAATGTCTTTCAGCAATAATTCATTTCATCCCCAATCACTTTTCATTTCTCTGCATTCAAAAGACTGCTCTTCAAGAGTGAAGAAGGCATTTGGCAGCTGTATAAAATGAACTGACTGAAACTTTCAGCGTCAAGGTTGATCGGTTCAGTTAAACATTATTAATCCTAACTCTGTCAAGAGGTTCTTAACTCCAAAGCTGGGATTGAAATCCCCCAGGGAATAGGACAAACTTAAGTAGCTGCTGTACAAGGCAATTTTGAAAGAACTATTGCTATGTGATTCTTGAAATTAACAGTAGATGCACATTATGAGCCTTCAAGTACTTTTAAGACATTTTTTCTGTTCATTTTTCTTCTCAAATAAACACAGTCATCTTCACCTTAATAAGGTAGGTTTCTCAGAAGTAACTGAAAGAAATGCCATGCCCTTACTGGTTGGTGGACAGATAAATTAAAGGCACAACAATCTTTTTTTCATCTCCATAAAAACATTAATCTGACAACACAATATTAAGTACTACCTAAAACTAACAATAATGAAAGCTCCAATTGAAAGCAGCCTTTTTGTTTATTTTTAAATAAAGAAGATAGAGTTCTGAAAGCCCAAGAAAAGTGATCCAACTACCCTGCAGTGGTTTCACAGTTTAATACCAAAGATCTTGCTTTGAGATCAATACTTCAGCTTAAAACCAAGCCCCCTAAAACCTTTAATTGCGATATCTAATCAGGGGTACATACTTCATATTTACTTAAGTTTAGGTGAGCTCAGATCAGATTACAATCACTGCCTACAGTCAGCTTTTGATAAATCTGTCTGGATGAGAACCCACTGAAAAGCTAATGCTGACTTCTGCGTTCTTGATTTTTTCAGTACTAGGATTGAACAAAAACACAACTAGCCTAAAATGAGAAAAGCACTATTTCAATTACTCTTAATGAGATAATGAATTCTGCCTTTATTAATACTATAGATTTCATACATTTCATATGTCAATGCCTACTTCTAAACCACAAATACTGCCACTAGCTGAAGTATGCAAAAAAACTGAATACTGTTTGCGCTACTCAGTCATACAAGCAAATAATGAGAGAACAGATTGTGTCCTACCAGGTGCTGTGAATATGACATACATAAGATCCATGCCTAAAAAGCTGTTAAGCCAAGTATAAAGAAAGGCAGCAAAGAGCAGGCAGGTACACAGAATGCACTGTTTCAACTACTGGAGCACAGCCTGTAAAAATCCGAACAATCCACTGATACTCAGGATGGTCAACTTCAGTTGAATGTGTAACTTAGGCCATACCTCGTTTGCTTCATTCAAAACTAACTATGTACTTCACCACCAGAACTAACATACATATTTAAATCAGTCCTTACTTGTCCTTTAAAAATGCATAGCTACTAAATTTAAGGAAATACAGTGAAAATAATTCATATACCCAATAAGCTGAACATGAATGAAAAAAATGTTCTTTTAATTCCCTAGCATTAAGGCTGTATCCAGGACTGTTCCCAAATGAATCCATCAACACCAAAAAACAAGGTTATAAAATTTCTAATTTGCTTACCAGTTTCTAAGAGTACCCACTCTAGTCAGAAACACCAACAACAGTGAAATCAATGGATTCTCTGGAAGTCTCTTGGGCAAAGTGCTGTACAGACTAAGCACTTAAACAATTTAATTATAGGCTTTAGTTTCTCACTTTTACTGCTGTCCTGGTAAAAATGCTTAGCAGTCAGAGCTAGAATGCTTTATTCACTTGTAAAATCAGAGTAACACATACACGTGTTAGATGTGTACGGTTATAGTATTATGACAGGAGGTTGACCAAGGACTTCCATGTAATGAAGATGTTTTATTTCATGGAAAATACATATTACAAAAAAATTAAAACATATTTCCCCTTGAATGAAAGACCATTTAGAGCCAGTACTAAACCCATGATGACATTATAGTGCCTGATCAGAAGTTAAAACTTACGACTTCTACCTGCTGTTTTTGCAAGTTATTCAGTGAAACAGATGAAAAACTAATGTGCCCTAATCCCAGAGTAAGAGACCCCCAAGCAAACAGAGGAGATTCTTTCAGCTGTTCAAAAACATCCATGCAACCACTCTTGACTTCTCAGAAATACATTGAGAATAACTTTTACATAAAGTTGGGATGTAAGATTTTTTTTATTGGTTCACCCAACTGGCACATCTGTTTTAGTCATTCACCTTGTTCTTTATATAAATCTCTTTATTAGCTGGCACACTAAAACTCAGACATTACCACGGTAAACAAATATGCTTGGCATGGAACCATCTGTACAGCTCCAAGAATACAGCATAACATTTTTTCATACAATTAAATCACAAAAGAAAAAATCCTATGTTAAACGGACACAAGAGATTGGACCAAAATACACAAAAGCAAAGAAATAGACTGGAGTGAAACCTTCATCTATTAAGCTAAGTACGTGGTCAACTAAGGACAGCGTCAAATCAAATGATCACTAAAGTTTGGATTCTCTGCTATCCTAAATACAAACAAAACTTTCTAACATTATTCCCATTTTTTTTTTGTACCTTAATTTTCTTACACTTGCTGAATGGTAGTAAAAATAATTCCACACCCTGAAACACATGCTTTGGCGATTCTGAACACAAATACACAGACCAGTCCACAAATAAAGGAACAGGTGTTTTGTTTGTTAACCTGTAAATTGCAGTCCTTGTCAAACATTAAGTTACAAGATACAAAAGCATAAGACAAGACTGCTAGCTACTTTCAACAAGAAGTGCTGAGTAGCAGACAAGCACATTGATAAACAACAGATATTTCACCAACTCCTCCTCTTGATGCAGTTCGATCACTGTCTTTACAACCAATACTCAGGTCACCTTTCTAATAGTCACATGAAATACAGACCACTGGGGACGTATCAAGGCTTTCTTTTGAAGTTCCAGAAAGAACTTCTGGATGTGTGAGACAGAACTGAGAATCTATAGTGAAGTTAGGCTTCAAGGTTCAAAGAAAGATGCTCCAAAAGTTTTGAAATCCTTATTTTTGCTTCCTTCCCAAATTCATCTTTCAGTTAGGAGGCACAGAGTCACATAAGACATTGTAATGTTGTCTTTTGGAAGCCTACACATCCCTTCAAGAAAAGTCTACAGAGACCAGTGTCAGATTATTCAAGATGTAGAAGCAAGTCTTGACTCTGCTAAAGCTGCTTTCATTTGGGAAAAAAAAATAAAAGCCATTCAATCTTACTCCCTAGCCCCGAATTCTGTTAGTGTAATCTCACTGCTGATACTAATACACCGTAACAAAATACCTGGTTCTCTACCTCCTGCAAGTCAGTAGTGAGATTCAAAAGCAGAGTTCGCTTTTGAATCTCACTGTCAACTTGAAGCTGAAAGAGAATTTGTTAACAAAGAAAAAAAAAGACAGGAGGTAGAGGGCAGAGAATCAACATATTCAAATCAGAAGCATTATTCAGAGATTCAGTCCAAGTTATATCTTATGCTAAATCTGAGGTTCAACACAGCTTAACAATGAGGCTTTACAGTATGGTAACTGCATAAAATGTGCCAGAAATTCAAACAGCTTCAACAAGTACACACACAAAAAAAAGAGTAATCTCCACAAGGAGTAATTCCATCTGTTCAACAGAACATCCTGTGCCTCTTCACTCAACCACATCAGTGTAAGTGCAAATGCTTTTAAAACAGTTGTTCTGAAGAGCTGCTGCCTTCGATTGTAACAATTGAGCAAATACATAACAGTTACCTGAAGAAACAATCCTTTGATTTTTGTTACTTGTGACAACCGTTTCCCATTCAAAACAAATCGAACTTCAAACGTGGCTGACATAAAACTCAGCTCAGCAGATCAGACAGATTTTTATTTACTCATTTTTTAAATGTTTTACCTTTTTTTCCTGGGGGTGGAGGGGATGTCATCTGTGGGGAATTTGTAAAAATCAGAAAAACATCAATAACACTGTGGATGATTAGACTGTAAATGACCTTTCCCACCCATGGGGAAGCATTACACGTATGCATATCCATGTTTTCCTCATCTAACAGAAGGGGAGAAATAAAAGGAAGACATGAAAGTACACTGGGATAAGCTTCATCATTATCATGCACAATAAGATCAATTCCTCAATAGAAGGAGACAAAAGAACTACCTCATGGCACCAACCAAAACCTTCCATTTGTCATTTAAAATTCCTCTTATAAAAGACAACTTTGTGTTAAATTTATGAATGAGGTTAGGGCCCGCAAAAGTGAGGGATTAATAACACTCACTTGAGCCAAGCATAGTATGATAGGCACCATGCACACTCCCCTACACAGCTCTGCCAATCCATCTCAAGTCTGACCTGCAGTACCCCTGCTGCTTTTCCAGTCTTAGGCCTCTCACTAGCAGAGACTGCCAATGGTGCTGAACGGTGCCAAACTGTCTGGTGGTTTTGCAATATAGCCAAATGGGGACTACGAGGAGATGAAACTAATTTCAACCCGTGAGCAGAGATGCAAACCTAGGTGAAAGGATGGAGACCAGTATACATAACATAGCAGCCACAGTCTTAGCGACAACAGAAATTAGAATACACTGAAAAAAAAAATACACAAACTCCACAAAGAATTGTTGGCCATAGAAAGGTATGTTGAGTGAATGTCAGAAGGATCCACAAAATAGCCTGAGCAGTATTTATAGTTTACTTTTCTGACTTGCAAAAGAAGACTGTCAGAATGGAATGCTAGACAATGCAAAGAATCTTTGACCTAGATTTTTTAAGGGAATTATAGAAGGTAAGGTATACTTATTAAAACAAGTGAAGCCTAAACGATTTTAACTTCTCCACGTTAGCTCTTGCAATGCCAATTTAAACTATCGTTTTCTATTATATAAAAAAAAAAAGGTTAAACTGGGTAGCATTCAGTTCTGATTTAGAAACTCAATAGAAACCTAATGTTTAAGTTGCAGTCATAGCAGCTGAAACAGTATTTAAAGCTGTAGTCATCCTGACCCAAATAAAAAAAAGGAAACCCTTTCCTTTAAAACTATTACTGTAGACGTGGCTTAAAGGATTGCATCAGCTACTAGGGCTACAGTTTGAGATCCCACGTTTTAATTAGAAGTCATACAATAGCATGACAAAGAAGAAATACAATTCTGTTGTTATCTTCAGCAAGTTAAATCTATATACATTAGCAGTGGTCTTGAAAAACAGCTAAAGATGATAGAATAACCTTCTAAAATAAAACATCTATTGATTTTCTATAACCCTATTACCTATGTGACAGAAAGCAAAAAATTCTCTAAGAAAAATCTGGAAATTTAAGTTTGTAAAGCAAGTCGCTTGAAAAAATCTTCACGTACCACATTCAGGCATTTAATTTCCAAACATTATGCACTTCTAGGTGCCACTATTCTCATTACATCTCATTGAGACTTCAAATCCCTGCATTTTTCCATTTTTTATTTAAGTACACCCTTTACTGTAGGATTTGTTTGTCAATGCAATTTGCTGTTAGAACACCTACATGGCTTCCAAATGCATTCTGTTACTTCTAGTTAGGAAACAGGCAAACTTGAGAAACTTCAAAGCACTCCAAAGTAATGGAGAAAGTACAAAAATGATGCCCACACTTCGTCTGTTTGGGGGATGTAAGTAGGATCATTCTATAGAGCAACCCCAAACTTTATAAAGTGAATGATCAGAGAAAAGCCAGCCT
The DNA here is from genome assembly GCF_038088225.1 of Cyrtonyx montezumae. Classification (NCBI taxonomy): domain Eukaryota; kingdom Metazoa; phylum Chordata; class Aves; order Galliformes; family Odontophoridae; genus Cyrtonyx; species Cyrtonyx montezumae. The sequence goes on from NW_027071824.1 coordinate 5,870,855, forward strand.
TTAAAAAAGGCTAAAGTCTTTTACAGAGACCTTCAGAGGTACAGAACAATTTTTATAAAACATAGTTCAGAAATGATCCGTTGCTTTTACCCAGATAAAGGAAGAATCCTACCTAGTGTTTGCTGAAATCAAAATGAATCAAATAGAAAACATGTTTTAGAATTCTTCTAGCTTGCATGCTGGGCTGGTTTTCCAAAATAATTTTCAAGTGTACTGACTCTTGAATCAAAAATGTCTGATGCTGTAGTAATAAAGGAAACATATGTGCATCAGTGCTCAGGATAAATTGTAAATAACATTTAAAAATAAAACCCATCTGAGCTCTGCAAAGAACATAAGGTTTAATGTTTTATTGAGAATTTTGAGCCTCCTGTTCAGAACTCTATTTAAGAGCTAAAGAGCCAAATCTAAAGACTTGCCTACCAGCAGAATTTTATCAGTCAAAATTTTGAAGAAGCATTTTCTAACATGCAGTTTATCCTGTGAAAGCCTCTAGCACTTTGCTTATATGAAATCTGCTTTTACTGGCATAACTGCTTTAACACTGTTCAATGTGCATGTGGTAAGCTATGCTAGCAAAGATAGGAGTTTATTATAGATTATGAACTGCTTTCACATTAGCAATATCTTCCCAGAAGAGATTAGCCAAGCAATCCTAGTATGGTCTTGCCTAACCTGAAGCTTTTCTTTGATTTCATCAGTAGTGTAAAAACCTGCTGACAAAGCTTCATGCTCTGCTCCTGAAACTGACAGTGCAGTGGGCAACATTGTGCCATCCAGAGATACTCCTGTTATCTCCTTCAGAGATACTCATCACTGCAGCTTTTCATCAGCATCTGTTTCCAGATCTCAAAAGCTGGATCAGAACCATATGTACTTGCACATATGCAACCACTCACCTGCAGGTACCATTACTGAGGACATCAAATTCCCTGCTGCCTAATGAAGATTTTTCATTTGCTTTTTATGTTAGGATGTTCTAGAACCTGGTTTCACTTTCTGTGGATGGAAGGATAATGTTTAGATAGCATACTAATGGATATGATTTAGTGGGAAATATTGGTGGTAGATGGACAGTTGGACTGGATGATCTTGGAGGTCTTTTACAACCCTGTCGATTGTATTATTCTAAGGAGAAAAATCATTGCAAATATATTTAAAGACACAATGTGCTTGAACTTAATTCCAAAATAACATTGACAGGGTCTGCAAAGACTTCTGCTACTTCTGTTTCAAGCAGTAATACTTCACATCTCATTGTTGTAAAGGGTGGCAAACATTACCATACTTAATGATGTCTGTTTTATTTCATTATGTCAGCTAATGGTGCTTATCAACAACAGAAGGGTCTACATTAATATGCCCAAGCATCATTTATATTGCTGAACAGAGATAGCATGGGTACTTCTAATTCTTTCAATACAAAACTTCTCACAGTTTTGCTAAGAAACACTTCTTGACTGAATCACGCATGGTCTCAACCTACTCTAGAATCAACTAAACATAACCTTTTTTTTTTATACAGATTTTTTAATTATGACGATGTATTTCTCTCAATCTTTTTATACAAGAAATCCAAAGCCTTAAGATAAAAACCATTAATATCCACACTGATGTCACTCCATTGTCTCTGATCTTATAAAATATATATTAATTAATAACCACTATCTGTAGCTATCCAAAAAGCTCCCAGAATAAATGAGAACTACGGACCAAAGAAGCGCAATGGGATGGAAAACTGAAGTACCAACCTCACAGATATGGTCTGAAATGCTCTGGCTACACCTAACACTTGACATTTCATAGGGTATCAAAGCCTCAGCATTTCTCTAGTACTTGCTCTTGACAGGGAAGAAATAGAGCCCATCAGTATGTTTGATTTGACACTGAAAACTCTACCCATAACTTCAGTCTGTCATTAATGAAGTAATGATCACAATCTACAGGCACTCATTCAGTGCCTACTAAACCCAAAAGACAACACTTCAAAGACTTGCCATGGGCTTGATTTTTCTGTAACAGTGAGTATATTCACACCACAATCTCTCAATTGCTTTTCCTGCCTAAGTGGATCAAAGTCAAGGAAAGGTTTTTCATATATTAGTGATTGCCAGATAAGATCTGTTATTATAATTGTTAAAATGCTCCAAGAACCTTCTTCTGACTTTCAGAACACTGTACCTTGAAAGTTCATGTAGAATATCACTATTTCCTTTCCTTCAGCATTCAGCCACACTCTGGCACAGAACTGTAAAGAACTTTAAGCCCCATTACCTTTAAAGAAAACATTTTCCTAACCTAGAGCCACAGACATTAAAAAAAAAGAATGGATATTATGAAAAATTAAGCATATTTGAAATATAAGACTATATCATTAGATAGTTAAATACAGCCATAGATGACTAATTTCTGACCTTTTTGTTTGACCTCCTTAACTCTCACAGTCAGAGGGGTAAATATTTTTATCTGCTTGTGGCATTCCACTGAATACACAAGTGGCAATTACAGCACACACCAGAGTATCTTCTGCTTACATCAAGGAGGTTGAAAGACTTGAGGACAGTACTTGAATGTGACTTAGAAATTGTGACCTACACAAGGTCTTAATTCTTCAGCATTGTAGATACGATGTAGCAATGCACTGTTGAGCTAGATTTTGCCAAAAGGCAAAACATTAATAAGGAAGAAGTATAACAATCCATACCAATACTCACAAGCATAAATTACAGTAGTGGATTAGAATAATTTAATCATACTGTTAAAATATACTAAGCAATACCTGGCAGGAGCTGTTGGATAAATTACTTTTATATGTTGGAAAGCCATGTCTTGATTCAAAATTTGTTTTATCCATGTTCTTGCTCCTTGGCCAGTATCACCTGTAACACACAGAAGAGTACAGAAAGATTTACTCTACATAGTTTACCATCTAATCATAAATTTAATTCTCCAAAGTCCCAACAAAAATGACCTTTAATAACCTCAAATACTCCTAGAAACAGATTCCTCAGGGGGCTCCACAGCATAAGTTTAAGAAATACTTCACAACATCTGGAGGCTGAATACCATCTAATCCAGAACAGGGCCTTACATCTTATTTGCAACATACCTGTTACGGTTTTATGATTTTTGTTGTCATTGATATTCTTAACTCATAGATAGCAAAACATTACCTTACTCACAGATAGCAACAACAACAACAAAAAAGTGGATAATCCAAAAATGAGTTAGAAAAGAAAGTAGTAGTAAAATGTGATTTTCTCTTTTAAGGGGAACAGCATTTTACACTAACCCACTTCAAAACATAGTCAAGCAAGCAAGAGAATCTACACATTTTATTATGCTAACTTCATACAAAGGCTTTAACAGAAATATCAAACACCCCCAACTCTTTGTGAACATGTTTAAGTTTTAAGCCAAACATCAGCAGGCCCCTCAAAGCCAGGTCTGTTTGAAGACTGGTTGAGCTCTACTGTAAGCTTTATTATTAACCATCCAAACTCAGCTTATAGTCAAAATCCCTACAAATAGAAGTGCTATGAACAGATACACAGGGTGAATTCAAATGCAGCATGTGTACCTTTTATATAAATACAGACATTTTCTAGACCTACCTTCACCGGTAGCTTCAAACATAACCAGTCAACTGCCTAAAAATGCATGCACACAGAAGTTTCCAGTAAGTTAAAAGACTGAGTATCCCAGTTCAAAGAATATGGTTTCCAGCAGGCAGTAACAATTTGTAATAATTTCCAATCTAAAAGATCAGTCAGGATTCAGCAAACTGGAATCTCACTTCTGCCACTCATGCCATATTATTTCATTCTTGGCTGAAGTCAAAGACTCCTTCATATTCTCAGACCGCTAATTTTAATTAAGAGTCTTCTCTACTGCTTTATTTCAGATTGATCAGGTTGACCTTAGAACTCTATTCCATGAAGTGACCGAGCCACAAGTTTTCCTAATCCACACGTTCTGCACTCTTTCATGAGTTCCTCTGAAAAATGAGGCAGGAATATACCAACTTATTACTACTACACCAATTATAAAACCCCAATAGACAAGGTTTCCACTTGCTTTACCATTCACAGAAAATTTAGACACTTCACTAAATTTACAGTCAGCACACTTTAGAACTAATAGGAAACGAGAAGGTTCCAAATCCAGCATATTTTTTTCTTCTGTTGAGCATATAACAAAACCATTAAGTTCTGAGCTAAATATCCTGTGCGAGCATAAACAATAGGGCCTCAAAACCAACACAACACATTATTGTGCTATTTTAAATGTTAAAAGTCCAAGTTACATCTTCAACTTGATGCTTCAGAACATAATCCACAGCACCTTGCTTACATGAGTTGTAAGGTCTTCAGCAACATCAGTAGAAGCATCTACAGTTTTTGAAGCTGGTTCGCCAATGAGAAATTAATAAAAGAACTCATTAATTTGACAATGGCTTATTGTACACCAAGAGTTCCCATGGTCCAAATGCTATGCAACCTGCAAGTACTTCTATGCAAAGGTTAAAAAAAAATGTTTTCTAAGAGCAGAATGGAGGAGAAGGAAAGAAAACACAGTGACATCAAATAAACAACAGCATTCCAAAATGTTCCTCTTTGAAGCTGTTCTTAGATGCTAGCATTGTTTATCCTCCTGACCATTACTAAGAGGCAGTCAATTCTGTTTCCAAACCTGAAATAAACGGATGACAGCAATACCATCCTTCTCCCTGCCCTGAAGTAAAACACATTATTTCCCTTTAAAATATCTATTTTCAAATTTTCTTTTAGGATTTGTTATGTAAAGTTGTAAACTTAAAATTATTGTAAGCTTAAACACCTTAAGTTTGATTTACAACTATTTGCGTTCTTTGCTGAGCTACCACCTTACTATTTAAAGTTGAATGTATGGTACCAGAAGTTTTCTAGTTTTTCCCCCCCCCTCACACTATTTCATATTTACATTCTCCACTTGTTACATTTTGGCTGCAGCAAGCATTATTAACAAAATGGATTCATGCCATTCAACTGCCACTTCCCATCACAAGCACCGCATAGAAGGTACCAATTCAGTTTTATACACCAGCCCACAGCAACAGCACTGTGGCTACTTCTGTTTTAAATTCTATCCTGTGGAATTGCTAAACAAAACCAAATAAAAGCACCCTCACACTTACCCCTTGCAAACATTATAACTGGAATCATATTAAAAATGAAAAATTGTAGAGTGCTTTGACCGCATGTGGAACCAACCTCTAACCATAATCTTCCCTTCCTCCTCCAACATGAGAGGAAATTATTTATTTGAGCATTAAAACATTAGCATTAACAAGAGGGCTGAGGACACCTTACCAACTCTCTTTTGCTTTCCTTTTTTGTTTTCTAAAATCACAAAAGTTTAAAAAAGTAATCAAACTGTAAAAAAAAAAATAATAATAAGCACCTATATTACATAGAAAAAAACCAACCAAACAAAAAACAAACAAAAACACCCAAAGCCTACTGTAAGATTGAAGGAGTTAAGCATGTTATCGTGTACACATTACTCAACAGAACAGCTTGCAAAGCTTTGACCTAAAGAAAACCTACTATTTTATTTATTTTAAGTCACATGTCACTTTGTTGCTGTTATTTAACACTAACCTTCAGAATGAACTCTCCCCTCTTACCCTTGGACAGTCTGCTGAAGGCTGGAATCTTCCCAGCAGGTGCCTTACACAGTCTATTAACACACGCTTCTAACAGACTCATAGAATTAGTTGAGTTGGAAGGGACCCTTAAAGGCCAGGTAGTCCAACCCCCTGCAATGAACAGGGACACCTCCAGCTTGTTCAGGGTGCTCAGAGCCCCACACAGCCTAACCTTGGATATCTTCAGGCACCAGACATCCACCTCCTCACTGGGCAGCCAGTCCCACGCTCTAACCATCCTGACTGTAAAAAGCTTCATAGAATCATAGGGGTTAGAAGGGACCTCAAGAGATCATCGAGTCCAACCCCCCTGCCAAAGCAGGTTCCCTACATCAGGTCTTCCTCCGTATATCCAATCTAAATCTCCCCACTTTTAGTTCACAAAATCCATCTCCCCTTGTCCTTTCATAGCAGGCCCTGCTGAGAGTCTATCCCCTTCTTTCTTACAGCTCCCATTTAGACACTGAAAAGGCTGCTCTCAGGTCACCCAGACCCTTGAGATTTCCAGGCTGAACAGCCCCAGCTCTCAGCCTGCCCTCGCAGGTTAGTGTTCCATCCCCTTGGATAAGTTTTGAACGTGCTCCAACAAGCCCACATCCTGTCCTGAGGGCTGCAAACCAGGTGTAACAGAGTAACAAGCGCAGCAACAAAGCCAGCTGAGCAGGTACAGGACAGAACAACACACCAAAACCGACCCAAATACAACAGGAAATTTAGAAAGCCCAAACACGAAGCCCACTCCCCACGCGGGCTCAACCCCACGCTGGCTCCAGGGACTGCAAATTGAAGCTAAAACCCGAAGCCGGATTTCCTCCCTCTCAGTCCCGCCGTGCCCGGCGGCTGCCCCAAATCGGCCAGCCGCGCTCCCGGCAGAACCCCGCTGCGATGGGCGGCTCTCCCAGCCCTACCCAGCGGGCAGCGAGCCCTCGCCCCGCTCCCCGGCCCTAAACAGCCACCTGAGCCGTGCAGGAAGATGAGCGAGGCGGTGTGCCGACCCGCGGGGTACACCACGCTCCTCTGCAGTGCCGCCATGCCCGCCGCTCCCCGCCCCCGCCCGGCCCGGTGCGCATCCATTGCGCCGGCGCAGGGCCGGACCCGGGCGGGCAGGGCTGTGTTGATCCACTCACCACAAAGACAGAGGCTGCGGCGCTGCTAGTATTTTTGTTTTGCTGTTCATCACGTCCACCTACCTGTATTTCTTCATCTTCTCAAACGGTGCCGTCATAGATTTAAAATGAGGTTTCCATAGGTGGCTGTAAGCCTGCTTTCTAGAGCTAATAAAATCTCTCACCGTGCTGCCCCGGTTCAACCTGACTGATGTCCTCACTTTTAATTCAATGCTCTATTTTCACAGTCTATTTATAGAAAATGGTATATCTGTACGGACCCTATATTTAGAAATGCCATATGGCGGACAAACAGTGAGAGGAGTGGGGGCTGTCCCTTTCATGCATCCAGAGATGTTTGGAAAGGTGATTGAGCTTCAGTCTCACCAGGTGCATGTCTTAAAGAATAAAGGCCCCATTGGCAAATGAGCTGAAGGGAAGCAGGTGGCTTGGGACTCTTTGATGGCTCCTTCAGACCCCATTTCAGAAAGTGAGGGAGCCTGTAAGCACCAGCATGAAACATACCCAAAAGAGATTTGAAAGCTTATCTGACCTTAATTCATTTCTGAGCGTAGCGGCCCTTGGTAGGTTGTACTGAATCACTGTGTAGCATTAAAGAGTGGGAACGTATTTTACACTTTTATATTAACTTTAAAATAAAACAACAACAAAAAACCTTAATATAAACGTACATCAAAGCCATAAGGTTTATTCCTAGTGATGTGTAGATTAACCATCTGCCTTGGTGCTTTGAGGTCTGCAGTACTGGAATAAGGATGACCAAGCATAAGTTCCATTATTGCCATTTCACTACCCAGGTGCAATGTGATCCAGGGGGTGAGCAGCAAGTTTACAGATTAGCTTTGCAGTTCATCATGAAGTATTTTGGCAAGCTTTAAGGGCACACCTGTTAGTCCTTAAAAATGTAATGAAACCTTAGCCTCTTGAGGTAGCATGTTATTACCTTAAGAATGGCCTGTGGGTTAAGTAGATGAAGCATTGGTGTGTGTGTAATATGAAGAGCATGCTGTGCTTGTGTTTCTGTTCAAATTACTGTCCTGACTACTATTTTCCTATGTATTTAGGCTATGAGAGCTTAGAAGTGACAAAAAACATGTTCTGATACCCCTTCAAAATGTATGCAGCTGTCTTTCAAATGTATCTAGAAGCATTTTCAGCTGGTTCATGAAGTAAATAAAGAAACAAAATAAAATCTGATATTTGTGGAAAATGAGAAAGTTGTGTGGTACAAAGGAATGAGAGATCAAAAAATTTTCTGCAATACCATTTGTCCAACTCAAGAACACAAAATCTCAGTAAAGCCTTGTCTACTTGTTAGTCCCTATTGCCACTGCCTGGTAGTTAAGTCATGGGTGACTTTTCATTAGACTTACAGCATATCAAAGCGATTTTGCTATCTGAGACATCAAGGCTAAAATGGGTTTAGCAGAAATGTTTTATCATGATTGCTGGACATATCTATTATTTTAAACAGACTTATTTGTAATAATTTAATACAATGTGTCACCATTCATGAGCATTATAATTATGTGAAGGGTGACTGAACAAATGTACAACAGTGATGGGTGGCTTTGGACAAACTCTCTGCACATTTACGACAGCAAACCATCATCAAGTCTTTTTAAAGCTATGGTTTGTCATTCTCAGCCTTGATAAGTTAGAAGCTTGGAGGTACAATGTTTCTTTGAGCCAGTAAACAAAGCTCAGTGCCAGGAAAAACACAAAGGATGAAGTATCAGACCATGTAAAAATAGGTCTCGAGAATTTAAGAATTTTGTTTGTTGTTGTTTTTAAAGAGAAAACATCGAGTTGTAGAGTATATTCTCTCTTTTCTACTAGAAAACAAGCAGAAATATCTTTGTGTTTCTCTATATGGAGGGAAAATACCAGTGTTTTTCAAAAATTGAAGTCAAGGTATCCGACTGTATAGAAAGAAAATGAGAGCTGTGCAAGGGCAAGAATGGGAAAGAGCTGAATTATAATATTGTTGACAGCTGATTTACTGTAATAAATTACAATTTATACTAGAGAAAAATCAATTATTTGAGATTTTTAAATCATATTAATGACATTCAAGTTTAAGGTTATTTGATAATACTTGTGATAGAGCTGAATTGAACGCTCAGATATTGTCAGGAAATTATTTTTCTTAATTCTGTTTTCTGTCGCTAGGTAGTGTCATCTCATCTCTTCTTCTAGGGAGGAGAAGAACATGGGAATATGCTTGGAGTACTGCTTAGAAAAGTGTTATAACTATTTCTCTGAGCAAATCACGTTGCGTACAAAGCAGACAGACATAACCCATGAAACTCATAGCTGCTGCTAAAACTGGAAGTACTATTGTGAATGAATTAACAATATGTTAATAGCTTTAGAAAATTATAGGCAATTTGAAAATAGCTTGCCAATTTTTTTAAACTGGCACATGCTTAACTTCTGATGCTCATATTTTTTTTACAAGTCTTTCACTGCTGACACATAACATCTCTAAAAGGAATTTATTATATTTCACAACCTCAGTAAGCTGTCTTCTCACACCCTTAAAAGCATATTCTGTTGCAGTTGCTTCTCACTTTAAAATTTTCCTGGCCTCAGAGAAATAAATGGATTAAATTTTGATTTAAATACTGCATAAAAATTGAAATATGAGTGAGACACTTTTAAGTTTTCTAAAGAAAGTAACTGTTAAGTGTGAGCTGTTTTCTTCCTTATGATAGGCTGTTACTCACAGTGCTCTGTTCAGACTGTGTTCGGAAGAAACCACAAGAGTTTAATTTACTTGCAATCATTTTGATATTTTTCTCATTTAAAATGGTTTTGCACTTCAAAATTAACTTTAGCTGAAAACAGTATGTTGCAGTTATTTTTATGTGCAGCATGTGTACGTACGTAACATCTAGAAATACTGCCTATAACTGTAAGCACAGAATTAATGCCCTCGAATTCCACATGGAAAAATAGTTTTTAGGTATTGTGCAGTTACTTTTTAGTAGGTTTTTAATAGGTGTGTTGGGTTGAGGTACTTTGCAGATGGCTACAAAGAAGCAGAAAATAAAATACATCAAATATTTGGATCTTCGCAGTAATTTGACACAAAAGTTATATGGCATGTTTATTTTAGGTCTCTTTTTGAAGTCTCCATCTTTACATAGTTGATATTAAAAATTTCTTCCAAGAGTTCTCTGCTAACTTGCTGCAGAGGTAGGAAGTGCTGTAGTGGTTGCTATTCAAGTGCATGGTTTAGTGCCCCATTTATTGGGCATTCATGTCCTCATCAAGCCAAACAAAAAATGTATTAACATTGATATTTTTAATAAACAGTTTGAGTTTTTGACAACTTATCAACATTAAAAATATATGTATTTTTAAAAGGTGTGGGTTTTTTTTTTTTAATTTTGTTTTATTTTGTTTTTCCGTTCAATTTTAAATATATTTTGGTACCTGGTTCTCCTGTTCCTTACTAGGAAAAAAATTCCATGGCTAGGCTACATACCTCTTCTTCTGATTCTTGTGAATACAGATGCTATTTACCATGAAGACAGGTGGGGGAAATCAGTCCACAAAGAGAAAAGCAAGCTGGGATCTTGATCCAATGTTTCTAGTTACCACAGCAAGGTAAACAAGTGATAAATAAACAAATCTTGTTCTTTTTGGCCCAATGGATAATTAGCATTTAGAGTCTTGTGAGATAATTTTGCTAGCAGAAGCCAGATATTTACTGCATGCCATCCAATTAGTTAAAAACAAATGAAGGCACAGACCCAGGGACAACAGGAGGCAGTTCTCTTCTTTAGGAATTGGAGTCTACAGCTCGCCAACACCCTGCCAAAACAAATCCAGTCTTGGCTATGTTACTGGAGCCAGTGTATTTCTTCTGCTTTTCCTTGCAGTGGGTTTGCTGCTTCTGAGTCACTTGGATGTCCACACAGCTGCTGCATTTGCAGCCATTTCCCAGCCAAGCGCCTTTGCCCATCTTGTTCAGCTTATAGCCTGCTGGAGCCTGGAGGGATGTTCCTCAAGCCGAATTCCCCCAGGAATCTCACAGACATGCTCAGAGCTTACAGAAAACACATTAACAGTATTCTCAGCAAACAGCAAAGCTGCTTTCTATTAATGCAGAGACTGGTGATATCTGCCTTTCCTTTAGTATGTTACTGATTAGAGCTGCTAACTGGCATGACTGGTTTTACATTGACTTGACAGCTGCTGGCAGAGCTGTGATAAGTGTCAGACAGTACTCCAGAGATGCCTGCCCTGGGTACTGAACTAACCTTGGCAGCGAGATGTGAGTCAAAGGCTTTTTGGAGTAACTTGAGACGCTTTGGGTCCATTGGAGTTTCGATGTGGAAGAATGGAGGTCAATATTATCCCAATCTTAGGAAAAATTTCTGATCTCAGAATGAAAGGTCCTGTTTATTCCTCCTTGTGATTTCATTATGTGCATTGGTATTTCTTTTGACAATTATTTCTTGCATATATGTTAATAAGTATGAACCGCTGGTTCTTATTTCTTTAAAAGGACAAAAACTATCTTGAGTAGAGGAAAAATCTTTGAAAATGTGAACCTAAACTCCAAGACATACATGAAAAAATACCTAAGATTCTTGTTTTTAAACTCTCAAAATGTTGAAATGTTTCTTTTTAGTTCTGATTTAGAATTGCAAATTCTGGATATTAATGGGAGTGCTCTAGAGAGGTTGTTGTACTGGGTTTCATAAATGAGCGTGCCCAGATCCGTGCTGCCCCATTCTGTGTTCAAGGGTATGGGAACTGGGAGTGTTGAACATACCGTGCTCTCAAATGACATAGCTGTGCAAGCAATCTCTCATTTTCTCTATAGAAATGCAATCTGTCCAACCAAAGTATCTCATGTCGATGTGGAGTACTTTTGCCAGTATAAATTGGAAATCTGAAAGAGGGCTTTGCTCACATAAATATACTGGCAAGTCTTTACACAGTCATGACAAAATCTAAATTAGCTTTCTTAATGCTAAAATCTGGTTTTGGTTATGTTACTGACAATCTGGAATAATCCTCTGGTTGACCCAAAGCTAAGTTGGACCAATCGAGAGTCTTTTGGACTCAAGATATTGTCACAGTGTTAGAACATGGAAATGGCAGAAATCACATTTTTAGTGTCTGTGGAAGCTATCTGTGTTCACATTTGCATTGGTTTTTTTTTGATTGATTTGTGCTTTCTGAGCCTCAGCAGGTAGGATATACAGATCTTTATTAACTCAGGAAATTTATATCGTAGAACTCTCTCTCAGACTTATTTCTTTCCTCCTGCTTTCATATCAGTGGGACTTTATTCTTACAGCTTCCACATTTTGATATGCATTTATCAAAACTGGGGTGTACGTGCAATCATTTTTGTGTGTGGGTGCCAATTTATGTGATGTCATAAAACAGCATTTTGCATTTTTCAACATATATTATCTCAGTTTCTCAGCTGTACAACACCACATCATGGTGTAAAGCGTATGGAGGCATAATTCTCACAGGTTTATATTGGCCTAAATTTATGGTATTTCATTTGGGAAAGCAAATATCTTGTTCAAATTTCCATTACAATTTGCTGACTGGTCCAAGATGCCTGGAACACTGGAAGTCTGGGGGAATCCTGAAGATACATAGTTCCACTTTCGGACAGTGGATTGATGGAAACCCCATTTCTTTAGATAGAATGTGTTGTATTTTTATGTAACTTGTCTTAATATCAGAGCACTGAATTCTTTCAAAAGAGTGTCCAATATGTATGCATGTACATATATGCATAATGTTAACACTGAGGTAATTTGAGAGTTGTAAAACCATCCTCTGAGCTTTTAAGTTAACATTTGTAATGACAGAAGATAAAGCACAGTGGTGTTTTTTTTCTTCATATACCAGATATATATAAGTGATATGATACATCAATACATTCTTCATATGTGGAAATTATGACTGAATGTAAAGGTAATGTGCACAGTGAGCACCATGTATACATTTATCAAGTTATAGCCTATTTATTTAAAATAATTATGTCTCAGTATTATGTTGTGCAATCTCTGCTAATACATTCTGTATGTACTATTTTTTCCTGTTCACTAAGGATAATAAAAACTGTGGTAGTTCCTAACTAGTTTATTTAACAGGAGTTTAACAGTATAGATATCTGTATCTGAGTATAGATATCTGTATCTGAGTCAGTAATACTAGGCTTTTTCGGTGGTCAAGAGGAACACTGGGTCTTCTCTACAGATGGTAGAGGTTGCTTATGGAATTAGAGCTGTTATTTCTACTTGAATTCTGGATGTCTAAAGTTAGGTAATATTACACACAAACTAAGTTTTTACTTTGGTTTTGTGTTGTAGGATTCCAGATCATTGCCATAGCATTATTAGCAGATCACTGGAAATTGTGTCTCTCAGGACTCTAAGTCAGTCCAAGTTTGGATCTTTAAGTCTCTTAGGTGGAAGATGATGGCTGTGTAACAGCAGAGTATTTGTTACATGGTTCTGTTGCGTCTGAAACATACCTACATTTTTAAAATTGGTACCATCAAGCTAGCACTGACTAGGATTTGTTTTATTTCTTACAGCAGAGGAACTGTGGAATCAGAGTATGAAAATATGAACAGGTCAGTGTAGGAAATTTACCCAGCAGGGTGCTGAATCTACTCTCAGTATAGCTGTAGAGTAGTCCTTCCATTACATAACCAGATGAATTCTCACATATGTGAAAACTATAAAATCAAATCACATATCAGGACAGCTTTCTGATTCCATTTTGTGTCAATTAACAGAGAGAGACGATTTCATAGAAAACTAAATAGGCTTTCATAGATAAACATATTCAATGTATTTGGGAGCAACTGCAGAAAGACCTAAGCATATGTTATGTGAACAAATCTCATATGAAATACTGTGTATTATATAGATGCACATTGTTCAGTACTGTCTTGAAAGGTGACCTTTATTAAATGCCTTCGAACTAGAAGAAAATTTGCTAAGTTTATGACATTATAACTGTAACTCTCTGAAAAAGGTGACAACAAATTACTTATCTGTTTGGATTAAGAAGATCCTTGCCTGAATTCCTATACTTCTACTTATGCACAATTTAGCCACTATTTTCAAACGAATTTGTATTCCTTCAAATTCAAAAGGAATTACTTAGTTGACTGAACTCTGCTTGAATTGGGTCCTTTCCAAATGAAAGACAGTATTACGTGACAGCAATTACTTTTCATGGTCTCTAGCATAAACCATGTGATGTTGGGGTGTTCTGAACTTTTGAATATGCTAATTATTCTTTCCTTTGCTCTGTGGTAGATGCTGTTATGCTCTATAAATTGGCTCAGGAATCTGCATGTTTTTGTGATGTGCTAGTTGCCATCTGCTTTGGAGATATTCCCATGCACTTTTGTTGATGCAACAGCTATAGTGTTTTCAAATGTTGATACTATTGAAATATAATGAGATTAGATTTGGATAGGTGCCTTAAACAGACCACCCATCATATTTATTTTGCTGCCAATCAGATCAGGCAAACTCCTGGGTAAAATCCTGAAAAGCTTTGAACTTTCCATATAGATAATGAATAATATACAGTTCATTTTCCAAATAGATTTTGACTGTCCTGAAGAAAGTCCTGCTTAACTAACCATTATGATCCAAATTTACAAAGTTTAAAATTTAACTTCAGTTTGTTTTTAAGTTTTGTAATTATTTTCAGGAATGAGTTTAGGTCCAATGCAATAGTTTGGTAGCACAGAAAAAGTCTTGCCAAATTGTGAGCTGTAATGGAGTAAGTTTATTTTTACTATTACTCTAAGTAAAATGCAGAGCAAGCGGCTACATTTGATTATAAAATGACTGGATTTGGTGCACAAGATATGTCAAAGAAAATGTATATATGAATATACAATGCAAAGAATGTTTAATGTGGACATAGATGCCTAGAGATGGACACTGAAGCTTAAATATGCTTCTGTCACAAACATCCTTGGAGATCACAGGTCTTATAGCCAGTAGGAATGCTTTATCTCTGACAGTTATAGAAGAATAACAAAACCAGGATTCAAAACAATAATACAAAGTACTTAGACAATAATATACAGTCATGGATGTGTTCTTAACCTATTTGATGTCTTGGTTTTATCCTAGTAATAATCAGAGGCAAAAACCTTAACTTGAAGCCTTACCCCTTTTAAGTGTTATGAGGGTGAAAGTGATTGAAACAAAATTCCTTGGTGGAGAACTGATGTTTACAGTATTTTGAAATATAGTCAATCTCAGTAAAACTGAGTGTTACTATCACAGACCCAGAAATTTATCCAATATTGGACCAAAGAAACTTTATTCCAGAAAATGATGCTTTTTGTGATGGAAGATATAAAAGTTACTAAAACAGAAGAGTACATCAGGAAAAAAAAAAAAAAGACCAAGAGAAAAATAACAAAGCAGACAGTCAGGATCTTGTTCTCCTGAAAGGTTAGATGTAATTAAGAATAATTCACTTAAATTGTGGCAGGGAAAAATTTGGTGTACATTAGAATATTTCATGTGGTTAATCGAGAAAAATTAGGGAACTTGGAGTTTAGTTTTGAAATGGCCTTAAAAACAAAACAAAACAAAACAACAACAACAAAAAACCACTACAAGTAACCTAAATAAACATTCTTAACAGTGGGAAAAAGTGTTTCTCTGCGGAGATTTCCATCAGGAGCACGTGAATTGTCGTAACCATAAGACACATTTTAAAACTGAAACTGGCTGTTATGCCAGTGAGGAAAGGACTTAGGTGTGGTTAGCTTTTTCTGAACAAGAGATAGTGTTGATGATTCTTAATAAGAAAAATGAAGCCTCAGGAGAGGATGGCCTAATAGCAGAGCTATTAGCTGCATCCAAAAAGATGGTCTCACGTCCTTGCTGCAACGTTCAAATTACATGAGAACACTGTGTGTTTTCCCAGATGGGTGAAAGAGAAACATAATCATCCCTCCCTTTAAAAATGATGACAGAAATCACTGAGAAAATTATACCTCAATTATCTTGATCGATCTCGTAATAAACTCTGCACACAATCTATCTGTCTATGCTACAAATGATGTCAGGGAAGAGAAAATAGGCCTTTATTTTAAAAGGTGGACCTAGAGGAACTTGAGGTGATGTTTTTTCAAATGAATGTATTTGTTAATTAGAGATACTCTGGAAACAAAAGACATTGCTATTTAAATTTTGTTCAAGGTAAGCCAAAGTTCAGCACAGATTTGAGTAAGAGATTTCTGCCATGGTCTGGTTTTATAATGAAATCAGTATTTTATACTGAAGATCTTCGTCTGAAATTGTTGCAGTAAGATCTTGAACAAGCAAATATCAATTCTGAAATGCTCAAACAGCATATACAAGCATTTGAGTTCAGCTCTTGTTACCAATGTTGCTGGGGCTTTTCTATACTATTCAGATACAGAGAACGAAAGATACATAGCTGGAATCCCAAAATACATGAAACTGTTCTGTACTTGATGCCAATGCTTAGGAATATAGTTATAGTCTTTTTAATTAGGATTTGTGAATTTACTGCATCTTCCAATATTGCTATTAAGGGAGAAGCAAGAAAACTGAGTTATGCCCAAATGCTCCAGTGCTGTATCAAAAAGCCAGAAAACAAGGGAGTGAGCCCAACTCTGTGTCCGTTAAATTTTCATCTTATTTAGAGGGCGTACAAGTATAACAGCTTTTGATACATTTTTGTTTTTAGGTGGCATAGAAAGCATCTATCAAAACTTTTAATTTTGAATCAGATTCTCTCAGTTAAGTGAATGAAGTCCTGCCCTAATATTTCAGCAGGACAGGAAACCTGGAGTGTGTGTGTCAGCCATGTGTCAGCATTTAATAACACTACAAAAGGGTCTGTTTTAGCAAGCTGGTTCTGATATGGCTACTATGGCTTCAAACTGTTTCCTTCTGAAATTCTTAGTGATTCTTTCTTTCTTTCTTTTTTTTTTTTTTTGCATTTTTTTTTCTTTTTCTCAATACTTGTGTTATTATATTAATTTCCTAAGGGCATTCAGTTGTTTTCACTGGAATAATGCAATTTCAATATATTTCTGCATGCCAAATTTGTTGAATTAATCATTGCTCATGAAAATGGCTCAGTAATGGGATGCAGCTTTTCAGTGGCAGGTTCCTAAGGCAACACGAGGGCAATGGGGAATGGCAGCCATCATTATGCTGGCCTGGCTGTGGGACGTGGAGCTAAAAACCCGTGTCTATAGTGGGCAGTAACCAGCAGTTGTCCGAGCAACACAGTAATGAAACCACCTTGCTTCTTGCCCTGAGGCAGTGTGTCAAGAACAACATGAAAAACAGCTTGTGATGACTGAGAACAGAAACTTGGAGAGTTGTCCTGTGTATAAACAGAAGGTTGTCATCCAGTGTGTTTGGGTAGTATTATGTGTACACGTGAGCATTTTGCCTCAGGGCAACAATTAGCAGAACTCAGAGTAGAGCTATTCAAGAGGAAACTGAATGTACTTCCACAATTTTATCAATATTACTTATTTAATATAACTTTCAAAAGCTGTCTCAAAACATACATAGGCATAGGATATTGATGCACATTTTCCAGCTCAGTCTATAGGTAAAAAACAGAGAGCCACACATTTAGCAAGTGTAAATTGCTGTGGCACCATAAGAGCTATTAAGAGTCAGTACCGAGGAGCAGTCCAAGTTTCAGATTTATGGGAAAAAAACACTTTCAAGGTTTTAGATTTGGAGTTCAAGGTTAAATCTGACTTTAAAAGGAATAAATCAGTTTGAGAGGCTGGAAGGTGTTTTTTTGTTGTTGTTTTTGTTTGTTTGGTTGTTTTTTTTAAAGCTGCTGTTAGTAACAGTGGTCTTAATCTCTGAAAGGTTGCCATTATTCACGAGTGGTCAAGCATAATATGTCAGTGCCATCATTTTGAACAGTCATTGCTCAAAGTAAGAAAGCAGGATTTGTTCTTGTAAAGCATGTAAGTAAACATGTACTTGTAATTCCACTGTAAGTATCTGGCTTTGGCTTCATTTACTTTTGGCTTCATGCAAATAAATGATGATAACTGCTAATAATAAACAGTCACTCTTTTACAGTCACTTTTATTCCCCATGCAGCTTGCACAGGAATGCATTCAAGTGCCTTTTCTATTTGCTTGTTTTATTTATCTCATTCCTGCTTTCCAGTGTTACATTATTATTATTTTTTTTACAGTGTGAAAACACTTAAATCACTACTGCAATTTGTTTGTTGTTGCCCAGTGTGACCACTTATTCCAGGTGTTTATATCTCTTAGTGAAAAAGGTTCTTCATGGGTTTCATTCCTCCTTATGTTTAGAGCACTTCTACCACATTTCACGGTTGTTGAATGACTTGGATGTGAGAAGATATTTTACCATATACAGAGTTATCACTTCCTTCATTATTTTGTACACGTCTATTAGGTCATCTTAATGTTTTTCATCATCACTGAAAATAAATATAACACATACCGAGTGTGGATCCAGATAGGGAGACAGAGTTTGGAGGAAAAATACTGGTATATCTACTCCAGAGCAGGGCAAAGGTCTCTTTATATCAAACAGCACAACCACACAATAATGCAGAGGGTGGTAATCCACTCCCTCTCTATATCCTGCTCTGTATATAATTTTTGCTTTGAAAGCCTATATGAAAGAAAGCGATATAAAGCAAATTTCTCATGTCCCAAAATCATAAGTCACTGGCAATCTGATTGTCATTGATAGCTTTTCTCAGTCTGTTATATTACCCTGAGATTTGATATCATCTCAAAATATCCATTTTCCCTATCACGGACACAAAATATAAGTAAAATAAGTAGGTTAATGTAATGTGTTGCTGAACTGCCATGGGTTTTCCCTAGAGAAATGGGTGCCAAAGTGTTTTTTGGAATAGCTTTATAGCACCTTACCCTCTGGCATCAGCTCATGGCTATATTTACTATGTGCTCAGAAATATCTGACTCCCAGTGACTTACAAATATCAGAGGGGTGCCTCCAGCATCACTGCAGCCAATGAAGCTTTGTACCTCCTCTTCCATGCTCAGCAGCCTGGGCTATGGCTCCCCATAACTAGTGCTATGGTCAGAGGGACCAAGTGATGGCTTTGTGCTGCTGTTTCTGTCTTAGGCTCTTCCTGGCACAACAGAAGGTCTGTCTCTAATGAAGAAAAAAGATGCATTGCAATTCCTGTAGTGCTAGGCTCTAAATCCAGAACAGTAACTTAATCCTTGTTTTTTTCCCTTCCTTCTCTATACTATTATTAGACCATTTCCCTTGACTCTGTTTCTCTTTTTTTGTGTGTGTGTTTTTAGGAGATCACTATTATATTTTCCTTTTTCTTTAATGTGAATATGTCTAAAGAGCCCATTGTTGTCAGCTGAAATATTTATGTAGTTTAGCATTCAGTAATTTCATTTGCTCCCTTAATTTGATCCTTTAACTTACTTCTGCTTATTTTTACATACAGTGCCTCCAAATCCTCTGCGCAGATTTGTTTATCTTTTTTAAAAGCTTTCAGCTCTCTGCTTGTAAAACTCTTTACATTTCATTCCATACCCAACCACAATGGCCTATGTTGCACTTTTGCCGGTTTAGATTGAAGTGGGAAGAATTTCAACTGCACTCTTTCCAACAGTTGCTTAAACATTTCCCACTTTTCCCCTAGTAGCTTTCCCACAGTTAGTAGAAATACAATCAAAAATACTTTCCACTTTTTTTCTTGTCAAAGTCAGCTACTTGATTTCTTTTATGTTTTCTGGTAATGTTTTGTACTCAACCTTGAAATTTCTCATCCATCTTGTGTATTTTGAGGCAAGTCTATTTAGGCGTGCATGTGTGTGCAAATGCACATATCCATACACACACAGAACTATATTTAGCCCTTTTTACTCTCTCACATCACCCTGGCTTCCAAACTGCTTACATCCTACTCTTTCCTCCTCGTGTTTCTGGTTTTCTTTCTCTCTCTCTCTCTCTCTCTCTCTCTTTCTCTTTCTTTCTTTCTTGATTTTTTTTTTAAACAATTGCACTGAAATTTTCTTATGTAGCAAAGCTATTAGTGGGATGGGGAGACATCTGATAGGAGACATATGTCCTGTCTTTGGGGACATCTGACCAATTGGACTTCTTGGTGTGAGTTCTGGCACGGGCCACCAGCCCAGATGTTTTGGTGGTATGTAGGACAGTGAGAGAGGAGTGATGTTAAACTGAGGACAGAGAGACTGTAAACATAAAAAGTTGGATTCATTTTCCCTAAACTAATAAGTTCAGGCGACTGAAGCTGTGCTTCAGAGTCTTATAGTTACAGAAGTTATTCTCTTGGAAGGAATACCTTGTTCCCCCACTGCTTGTCACTGTCACACTGCAGCTCTTCCCCAGCCTCACTTCTAAGTTTCTGAAGGTCTCTGAGAGAGGATACATTTGCTGCTTTACATTAACAAGAACTGGAAAAGCGTTAGCTAATCCAACCCTTTCAAAATCCTTGGGCTTAGTTGAGCTGTGTGTGGCTCCAGTTTTACGCTGGTCCAGGTCCAACAATTTCACTGGCATAAAAGAGGATGAATCAGGCACTTTAAGTATTGTTTAATAAGCTGATTGTATAGAAAGGCCAACTGGAGCAGAGGCTTGAGGTGGCTTGAGTCAACATTTTCTACTCTTGTGCTCATTCTTCAAGGCTGTGCTTCCACATCAAGGGCACATACTGGGTTGTGCAATTTGGTCAAAGTCAGAAGTTGTGGGCTGTGGGCTTAGCTCTTCAGCTGGCAAAGTTCCTATGAAACCAAGTTTTAATTAATGGAACAATTCCAGGTTATACCCTCTGGGAAACCTGGCCACTGTTTTCCGAACTTGTATATTTATTTTCTCCACCCAGGTGGTGCCTCCAACCTAGTTTTATTTCCAGATGACTACCTTGTTGCACATTTCTCTTTCAAATCTAACCTCCAGAGATACCTTGCTGCAGTGAATGTTCTTCACTTGCTTGTCCATGTTAGAAACCAGAATTAAACACTATATTAAAAGTGGAACAGAAAGGTCAGAAACATAGAATCGTTTGAGTTGGAAGTACGTTTAAAGACCATCTAGTCCAATTCCTCTTCAGGCTGAGAAGCTCCAGCTCTCCCATCCTGTCTTTGTAGAGTGGGTGTTCCATCCCTTGGAAAGAGAGTGAGCCCAAGTAGGAACATGCCCCAGTATATGAACTGTGCGTTAATTCACATGCTAGCATAGAACCAAATACTGAGTGTTTTATTTTGAGACTTCTTTTGCTAAAGCAAATAATCAAAATCTGCTAGTGAAGTCTAGTGTGTGTTTAAATGTATGCATGCCACATTTTATTTGTCATGTAGCCTTCTTTGCTGAGTGTTAAAGGATTTGTCATGCCACTAAATAGAGTGGCTAGAGCTTTCTGAGCAAGAGATATTTTGAAAGAGCTGCTTTGTAAAGCATGCAATAATAACAACATCCAAGCTGATTAGGGATGTCATAATATTATCAGTAGGTATTTAAAATCCCCAATGATTTGTTTGTTTATTTGAAGTCCTGAGTTTTATTTTTCCTTCTTTTAAGCAACACGCTTCTTTTGTAAGAGAAATAGTGTCAACAGAAGGCCTGAGTATGAGTATGTGCCTGTAGAACATCTGCTCTAGGAAGCCACTTGAAAAATAACCATGCAGTAGCATGATAACAAAACATCTGCAAAGGACTGGGAAGAATATTAGCAATGGGAGGAGGCAAGGAAGGACAAGTGAAGTTGGACTGAGATCAGGGACACACGTCTACCAGTGGCAGCACCTCTGTTATAACAGAGGCCTTTCATGTTTACATCTGTATGTAGCATGAAAGATTTGTTAGAAGTGGGGAGGGATGTGGTGAGAGGAAGACTGGGGAGGCTTCCAATTATTTACCCAAGTGCTGGGCTGCAGCCCCAGCTTTCCACCCTGAGCCAGCTGCGCTGGTGGGAGGCAGCACATCGTTGGGCAGGTGCTGGAGCCCTGTGTACAGTCAGAGCTGGTGTGCATGTGCCTAAAGCCCACTTCTTGTTTTCCTTTGTTGTTCTGGACGTGTTGGATGAATCACACACGTTTTTATTAGAAAAACATTGTTCTTATTAAAATCTTGTATAAACAAGTCATCTGCCTTCACACATCTATTTGAAGATTTTTTTTATGCTGGCAATTTGATATGAACACTTCTTTGTTGAATACTGGGAGGATGACACATAGTCCTGTCTTAACCATTAGGCAGACATTTGGCTTTAATTGATGTGCAGATTACAATCCCTTTCAAAAGTGAGATAGTTAGTGTTTATTCAGTTACACAAAGGCAACTCCACAGCAACTTTTAACAAAGAGCACATACTACTGAGACATTTCCCACAACATACCATGGCCTCAAAATCCCATTGGTTTACTATAGAATAAACAGTCAGGAATTCCTGGAAATTAAAAAACAAAAACCACATGGACGGTAGGAGAAAATTAAATTAGTGACCTTAGGTAGAAACAAGTAAGATTTTCAGGCATCTACTCTGTTTCCAATCTTATTTATTCTTTTTCTGGTATTAATCAACCTCTTAGATTTCCCATTGGATCTGGCTTTTTCCATTACGAATTTAAAAATACTGTAGAATGACAATCTCAATATACTAGAAGTTGTATATTATCCTTCTGTGTAATGCATGCAGAAAGTGATGCATATTCATAAAGAGTACAAATATTTATGTATATATGAGAAATTGCTCAGTGCAAATAGACAGAAGAGTATATATCTGTATTTAGAGAGGAAGAGAGATGCTTGCCAATGGGTGCATCAGTTTGTTATGAAATGCTTGATTTAAAGAAAAACTCCCCATGCTTTTATTGTTGGTAACCAATCCTATTTAGTGTAATGGATCACAAAATGGAAGAAACAATAAACTGTGACAAAGAGGCAGGCAAAGAAATCCAGATATTTTGTCACTGTATATGAATCAAATCGACCTATATAAAAAAAATAATAATAAAAAAGCAAATAGTTTTGGTTTATTCCGAATCTCACTGGTTGGAAAACTCCAGCAGGAAAACATGAAGTACATATTGATGAGAATACTGTTTGAGCATACCATTATTTTTTTGTGTTTAAACACGGTACAATGGACAGTTTTGGGAATCACAACTGAATTGTTCATTGCATTCTGGAAGGATAGTGGTAACAATATTTTAAAAAGAAGAGTAAGAACTCACCATTTTCAGGTGTCTCCAGCTGAGAGAGAAACAAACATAGTTCAATTGAGTAACATTTTTTATAGAATTAAGAACATGAGCTGTAAGATATAATATAGAATTCATGAGCCTATCCTTACTTTCAACATTTCCTTTGCTTCATTTTGCTGTTCATATAACATGTCAAGAATGTATTCTGGAGTGTGTGCACAAGGGAGATGAGGTACTCATTCAGCTTCTTGCTGATAACAGAATGTGTAGATTTTAAGTAATAATGGTGTAAAAAAATCTAAAGAAAATCTCTTAACTGTTAGAAAAGAGTTATTCATAAATTAAAACTATCCCAACATTTATCAAGCTTACTGAAATCTAGAACACTACATCAAGATTGATTTTCCCCAAACTCATTGCATATCTTTTGGTGATGACAAATATTTTCTTCATCACCTGCAACATTCCTTTTTCTTTGCAGGGTTACAGAAGGCGAAAAAAAAGTCTCCAGTGCTAATAAACATTTGAGTCATTTACTTCAATAGTTAGTATAGTAATCACTGTATAACGATTTACAAAAATTGCACATCCTCTGTTTAACTAAGGTTTTGCCTGTGATCATCATAATCAGTTCTGCCTGTTTGAAGAAACGCATGCTTGCACAGCTTGAAACATTTAAAACCTTTCAAGTTGGGCTTTGGCACCTCTGATGGTATGCACTGTGCTTATGACAGTTAATCATGTGTACAGAACTTTTTTCTCTTCCCTTTAAACTTGGTAAAGATTACCTTTTTTTTTTCCCTCATATTATTTCTTCAAAGTTAAATTTCCAGTGCATTAAACTACTTGACCTGGAAAATAAACACAACGTCACATATTAGCACTGTGGGATAGCAAAAGAAATTTTTCCTTGTAACTAACAAAGGGGACACATAAGACAATGAGGGCCTGATTTTCTATGGAGCTTTAGCAACAGTTTTCAGGTACCTAAGTGGATAGGATGTGTCTGCAACTATCCTTCAGTAATTTTCATAAAGGAGATTTAAAAATCTGTTTTTTGAATTGTGGTGATCTACATTTACTTTCCTCACAGTAATAAAAATTGGCCTTTCTCATAGACTTCATAGCACATAGCTGATGTTACCTCCCTCTAAGAAAATCAGGCCCTACGCACTGAATTTCCACTGGTGTAATGTGACTGGGCTTCTTGCACAACTCTGAAAGTGTATGCTTTTTAACCCACTGAGTCCTCTTAATTCTGCTCAAAGCAGCACTAAATCAGATCCTGTTCTCTGGGACCTTGTACCTTGAATTTTAAATGTCTCCAGTGTTGTAGATTTTGTAGCCACTCTGCACCACTTTCAGTGTGAATTCTTTGGGATGTCCAGACAGAAGTTTCCTTCCTATCACATGTAGATATTGCTTCTGCTTTGGTTGGACACCTTGGGAAGAGTCTGGTTCTGTCTTCTCTCTGATCAGCTTTTCATAAGGGAGCATTGTGCAAGAGCGAATTCCCCCCTTAGCCTCTTTTTCATCAGACTGAACAAAACTGGATTCTGTCAGTTTCTCCTTGTAGTTCATGTGCCCTAGTCCATTTTGGTGGCTCTCAGTTGCATTTACTACGGTTTCTCAATGTCATTCCTGCTGTCAGAAAGAAAGTCAAATAGAGGAGAAGAATTAGCAAAAACATATTCACTTTGTTATGTTATTCCAACATCATTGCTTGTTTCCCATCATAAGATGAGACTGATGTTCTCAAACAACTCTAGACATCCCCACTCCATGCAGGGAAGCACAACAGGGGCACCAAGCCTGGCAGTGCTGACAAACCCTGCGTCCCATGTTTAATCATGCTAAATTTTATATGGATAATATGGAAACAGATCATCTGAAGGAGCAGGACTGCTCTGTGGCCAGCATTACATTTGTGACCAGCATTGCCTTGATCAGCTCTTTGAAGATTACATGTCAGGCTCTCCACTCTTTTTATGCTTCCTGATACTGATCAGGATCTGCCATGACTAGATAAGCACTGGTAATAAATTTCCTTGAGTTCCGATCAATACAGATCTTAGTTACATAAAACAACCATTCCAAGCATTAACTAATCATTAGTCTTATTAAGATAATGCAAAGGTAATTGCCTAGTCTTCGTAACATAATGAATCATGATACTCTCAGGAAAACTGGAAAGCCCAACTGTAACTGAAAAACAAGTGAGTATTTTGTAAGTGTTTGAGAATGTTCATGCTTTTGGCTTCTAACTGCAATTGCAAGGAATAAGTTTGCTATGGAATAACAAATTTATTCAAGAGAGAATCAACAGGGTAAGCACAAGCTTAGATTCTTAAAGGACTGTCAGGTGCCATCCTGTTCTTTAGACTGTCTCAAAATTTATGCTATAATTGTGATTTGTGATGTAAGAATTCACAAAATTCTTGCACGATTAATAGCTCTTATTTTGTCAGAGACAAAAAATTAACAGAATAAAGAACTCACTGCTTTTTACTTAAAAATTGTTATCCCCCTTTGTAGGCATCAGCTACAGTAAAAAGGTGTAGCAGCAAGGGATTAATTACATCGCCTCTTTAACTGTAGACATTTTGTGATTCTACAAATGCTGTTCATCATATTGCTTCTCTCATTTGGCTTCACTATTCTCTTCATGTCCTTATTACATCTTGTCTTACTTAGGTTGATAGCATTTTTTTTTTCTCTTTTCTTTGAATAGAACCTTGCATGGGGCCAGATTTTGATGGATGTTTCTATACATGTCAGTGATAGAAATACAATTGTGAACATACTTGGATGTTACTAATACATAATTACATTATATGTTTGTAAATTATTTCAGTGTTTCAACAGAGAAGACAGGTTAGAAATGCTGAGTGTTCAGGCATGTTGATTGTGGTATTCAAAGAAATGATTGCTTCCAACACCACCAGATGTTATCAAGTTTTTCCATTCTGCTTCCATTGGGTGTATCTGACATTTCAAAATAACATCAAAAATACCACTGACTATTAAACACATGCTTGTTTATAATTCCTGGTCTCGTGCAGAGTCTTCAAAAATTATGATGAAGTGATTTATGTAGTTATGGCTTGTCAGTGTGTTTTTGCGTGTGCATATTTTATCCTTTCATTTGACTTTGGAGTGGTAAATAAGGATCACAAATAGATTTTCTTTGCCTGAAAGGGTTGTATGTTTTTCATTACCACTTATTACTTAACAGAGTTCAAATGCATTATGTATACTAGATTTCTGTCCTTATATATGCTTTACGATACAATTCATCAAGCTGCCATCCCTGAATTTTAGCTGTAGGAACAAGAAATACAGTCAGTAAGATCACATGATGAAAAAATAAGAAAGTATAGGACTCCTCATAAAGCAATTTTGGCAAGCTGAAGTTCTTTCACATCTAATTATCATGGAGATATCAATAGTCACATTTTCCCTTATCACTTCAAGCACAAATGGCTTTTAGGGTTTTATTCTGTATGCGCTGGTAAAATGATTTTCCCTATTACACAGGCATACTAGCAGTTGTATGAGTTTTAGTGATATTTGGAGTAGCAGTCAAAGAAATATGATTAAGTTAATGGATCAGCATGTATATGAGTGGGCTTTCTTGCAACAGAATGTTTGCACGACTAAAATAACAGCAGCATGCTAGCTGCAGTTAAGTTTGTTCTAGCCATTCCTGATGGTGAGCTGTGTTTCCAGGTGACAGATTTGGCATTTGGCAATCAAGGTTAAATGCTTGCTAAGGTCCTTCCTAGTAGTTCACTGAGAGAATAAAGTAGACTTGCCATTTTAAACGAAATTTTGTTTGCATACTCTTTAGAGAAATTGCAGGATAGTAAGATGATTGTGGACTACAGTAGGGAACAACAGCAATTACTTTGCAGTCATTCTGGATATGAATTTGGAAAAGAAACATAAGTATGCTTTCAGATAGGTGTTCAGGAAACAGTAACCTCTTCCCTAGTTCAACTAAGCATTATGGCATATTGAGGGCATTTAAGAATTTAAGATAAATTGACATAATTCATGGGAATTTATAAGGCATTGGATAGATGAAGATATATTGTCCCCCTATGTGGTAGAACTGTTATAGCATCTCATTTAGCTTTCTGTTTTGACAAAAAACCTCAATGTTTGCAAAAATAAATCCTTTTAAAGTTTTTTTATATTTCCTGATAGAAACTCAGCTAGGCCCTATATCATGCTTTTGCCATGCTTTCTGAAAGCCTGGAACTTTGTCAGAACATTATCCCATTATTTATGACAGATATTTATGACACAAATAGACTAATTTTGTTCAAGAGAGACTAATGGTAGAGCAAACTGGCTGATTTGATAATCCCTAGAACCTAATGAGCTGTATTTCAGGGACCAAATTCCCTCTCTAGATTTGCTTGCAGTTTATGTTTTTCACACATATTAATTTCTAGAAGATTTGGCCGAGAGTGTAGCTAAGAGACTGAACTCATATGTAGCATTTCTTCATCACACAGACATGCACTATCCGTAATGTAACATTTGACCCACACTTAAGAACCTAATTATTTACTTCCAAGCACGTGTATTAATCCAGGCACAGAGTAGGAAGAGAGTTGCTGCTTAAATACAGCAAAATTAGACCTCTGGTTTTCTATTGCTAAAAACATTAGCTTACATTTTGAAGAGTAGTCTCCATTTTGTAATAGTTTGCAAGCCCATGAACTCTGCAGCTGAAATAAATTCCCAGCAGTTTTTTTTAAATGCATTTTTAAATAGTGGATGACCTGGGTGACGCTCACAGTTCAGTGATGGCTTTGGGCTCTGAACTAGCTTCCACTGTGAGAAATGTCTGGCCTTCAGTGGTGAAGAAATCCCATTTATTCCAAAAACTAGGAGGTAGACTATGGTGGAGCACTCACCTGCGGGCATTCATACCTCACAGCTTCCCAAAGGGTTCACAGCTGGAGACCTGAACAATATGATTTTATAGGTAACCAATTATTCCAATATTCTTGAGCTAAAAGAAAACAAACCTGGGGTGTATTGTCCAATGCAAATCTCCACACACCACCTCTTAAACAACTTTTTACCAATAACGAGAGCTGAGCAATCGGCCACCTATTTAGTTTTTAGTCTTATCTGAGGAATATCCATGATGATTCTGTTTTTCTCAGTGAATGAGGCAGAATCCTTCTGCTTGCAAAGATCAGAAGCATTATTTTATACCTGAAAAATATTTCAGTTAGGATGTGCCCTCAAGTTTTCTGCCTTCAGCTAAATATGTTACTACTTCTCAGTTTGGCCATGCAGGAATGATATCTGGCCATTATCAGGACTGTCTTGACTAACTCTGCTTCAGAAATAAAGCAAACACTAGGGCACACCTGAAAGAAGAAAATCTCAACCCAAGCAATATACTTGATTTTTTTTGTGCATGTTATTGCTGGATGTGATGGATAAATGCTTATATGTGAACTGAATTCATCCCTTTCAAAGCCTGGCACATCTCACTACCATAGTGCGCATAGAGTTTAGATTTAGAGATATCTGGTGTTGAATACAGCAATGGGTTACTCTGTGTTACTAAATAGACAAATGCGAGTGATCACCTTGGAAGGTGATCTGAGAATTCACACTGGAGCATTAAGAATGAAGGATATTAATCTGTTACATGTTAGCATGTAAAAGACACCATATTAAAGCAACTCAGAATGCCACAGCACCCCTTACCCATTCATCTGTAGTTATCTGTAAATATATAGAGAATGCTACTTTCTTGCTTTTAAAGGGGGACATAATAACCCTTCATTCCTTTTACAATCACCTCCAAATGCTGATATGAGCCCTGGATCCTATTTGCTGTCACTGTTTGCCCATCTTCCCCTGGACTCCCACTTAGCCTGCCTGCTGTGCAGGCTTCCTGCAGTTTTACCACCTGCATGCATGCGTGATGGCTTTGCCACAGGTTTTGGAATTCAGCTTTTCTGTTACCTAATAGCCTGACTGCAGCACTGGTTTCAAGCTTCAGAATGATCTGCACCAATCCTAGATCTCTTATTCTGTATTTTGATTTTTCAGAAGGTCTTCCCATGAGAAAGGCTTTCTGGTAGCTGAGGCTTGACTGAGTTCCTGGTGGTTACCCAGACAACTTGTTTGCACTATTTATCAGTAATTACTTAATTACTACTTACCAGTACTAGCAATGCTCTGCTGCATCATATTGTCTCTGATACGCTGACTAAAAAGACCTCACATTATTCTGGAACTTTCAGACATGCTTCAAGATGATAATGTAATATTGTTAAAACCACTGCAGATGATGCCAGTTTCTAAGTTCTATGAGATTATATCTTAGAAACTGGGGGGAAGTTCTAGAATACATAGCACTACAGCCTGTCAGCTCTGCAAATTCCTTTCATCTTTATTTGTTAATGTATATTTTATATATGATAGATAGGCCTGAATCAATACTTTGTATTCACATTCAGGAGTGTTTGCAGTCATTCACATGCTTTTCAGTCTCTGTCTTCCCTGGTGTATAGGGAGTGACTTCATACTTCCTGGGAGCAGTAATGTATATCATTACATACTTTCACAAAATGAAAGATCTAGTTGTGTTCAAAAGCTGCCTCAATACCTTACTTCAGAAGCAACATTTAACTATGACATGATTTTTTGCTTTTTTTCATTCCTAGCATCTAACTTTATCAGAAATATCCAACTTGTTCTTGCACCTGAAACGTTGTACTGGAAAGTACACTAGATGCAAAATAATGACACGAGAAGGAAGATGAAAGTGAATTGTAGTTCAAAAATGGCTGCAGAGTAGGCAGGAAACTTCTAATTTCTTTGAAGAGCTATCAAATTCTGAAGATGATAATTGAAAGAAATTTTGACTGCGTAGCAGTCACACATCCTAGAAGTTCTGTTTTCTCAGAAAGTTAAAAGAGTTGAAGCAAAGATTCATCCCCTTTAGTTCCATGACTAATGCCCAGGGAGAAACCTCCCCTCTCAGCTTCATTTCCAGTAGGAAGAGCTGTAGGACAGTTTTGGCTAAGGGAAGGAGAATGCAGTTTTGTTTCAGATATGCTTGAGTGTTTTGCAAAGGGCCAGCCGAGCTATTTGGATCTGAACCTTTCAGTCCTACTGTAACAGGATATTAGCCAGAGTCAACACTGCATCTTGAGATACTTCTATGTTTTAATCAGCTAGTGTGTGACACTGATATGTCACTAGGTTCTTCAGAAAAAGGAGCAGCAGTGTTTAAAGAAAACACCGAGTGATCTGCATCTCAACAGTGATCTGCCATCACATTTACATGAGTGTATCTCCTCCTTAAATACCTCCAGCCTTAACTCCATTGCTCACCATAAACACGATCCTGAGCTGATAATACATCTGGGACATCATTCCTTACAAAGAAATCATTTTTGCTTGAGTGGCTTGGCAGTCTGTCTTCCAAGGTTCACCTTTAGAGGATCTTCATGCTGCAACCTCCAATTGTGTTAGTTGTTTTCTGTACAACATACAGTACTTCATTATTTCCACAGGGGGTACTGTTGGCTTAATTTTGTATTTGAGTCACTGCTGTTGAAATTATTAAGTTAATGATTTATGCTTCTATGATACAACAATCTCTAGTGTTTAAATTGGTTACTATGTTTTGTTTACTGTTTATAACTACCACAGTTGTTTTAAATGCCACTAAAACCACTTGCCAACTTGTATGGTTTATTTCTCCCTGCAGATTTTTTACAAACCACTGATTGATATTGGGAAAAAAACACCATAGTGATTTATGCTTGAAAAAAAAAATCCCAGGAGCTACAAATTAATCACTGTTTCACAGAATCACAGAACCGTAGGGGTTGGACTCAATCTCTAGAGGTCCCTTGCAACCCCCCTGCCAAAGCAGGCTCTCAAGACCAGGTTTCACTATGTAAGAAGAAATAACACTCTCATGACACTGAACAATGGATGTCAAAGCTTACTTATTCTAGCATTGGCTTCTGTTTTTATCATAGTGGAAAATTTTAGTACTTTTTGCTTCCTTTTTCTCTGAGTACTGTGACTGCGTCAGTTCTAGACTATGAACTCACTAGTTTTCCCCTAGAGTTCCTCCTCATCATGCCATGTTAAGTACTTGGTTCACTCAAACAGTCTAATATCTGCAAAAGTGTAAAAAGTGTACCATAATTCACTGCTTGACAGAAGGTTAGCTCATTTTAGCTCCCAGCGCACAAAGGAAATTTGTGAGGCTGATCTACAGCTTCAAGGAAGTCATCAGATAACAATACAAAACAGATTCTGTAGTTTTCTGTAGATTTGAAGAAGCAATACTCTGTTTCACTGGAAAAGCATAGAGCAGTGAGAACAAAGCATGTAGGGTGAGATGAGGAAAACTCTCAAGTGTGTTAGATTGGTTACAGGATAACCTGACACCAGTTACTCTCCTTTCACTCTGCTGGGTGAAATCAAAGCCACAGTAAAGCATAAAAATCTGCTTCTGACATCACAGCTCAGACCTCCTCTTCAGTAGTACTGTTGCCCGTTTTGCATTTGTCTCCTTTTGTGCACCCCATGAACCATCACAGCCATGTATCTTTATAGCCAATTTCTTACTACAAAGTTTGTGATCAGAACTATAGATACAAGTGAAATCAGTTTACAGCAGTATGTAAAACACACAGGATATCTCCTATACATAGAACCATGAATTCCACAGACCAGCTCCAGCTCCACAAGCTATAGACTACAAATCACATCTGAACTGCTTCTCATTAAGCTGAAAGGTCAGGAGCACATGTTACTGATCCACCCCTCACCTTCTGTGGTTCAGCCACTGGCCTAGTTCCCAGCAACTTGATGCTGTTCCGACAGCCAAAAGTTGATGGGGTTGATTAGGTGATGCTATAGGAGTCATCCCAGCAGCAATGCACTACCAGAACCCTCCTACTCCTCAAGATGTGGGCTGGGGTTTTCCCACTGGTGAGATATCTTAAACTTAACACTTATCATCAGACTGGATGAAAGGATCATTGCAGTAGGGAGCACAGAGTCTGATGGTTTCAAGTGGAGGGGAGGTGCTAGCAACATAGAAAATCAGGCAGAAGTATTTTAAGAAACAAAATAACAGACTATTACTGCTACAATTCTATTTGATGTGGAACCAAGGAATTGTAGCTAATGGGGCTTTTTTTTTTTTTTCAAATTTCCAGGTTTCCAAAACTAAGGAGTGGCACAGAATATACACAACAGTATTAACAGGTTTGGGGTCCATCTGGTTTCCTATCCCAAGTAATCTTCCCACTGATCTGCACATATGCTTGCCTGGGGCTGCTGGACATATGGCAGCCAGAGAGCTACCTTTTCTCTGAGCTGACTTATCCAGACAAATGGGGAAAATCATCTTTTACTACTCTGAGAACATTTCCAGGCAGAACAAGAGGATATATTCTGGGAAATTCCAACCATAGAGTAACCTCAGCTAGTGACACAACCTGATAAGCATGGCTTTTCATAGGTTTATACTATAGCCTCATTAAGTGACAGCATGCAAGTGAATATGAAGTCCTAAATCCCACAAGAGAAAAGCTTTGTGCTCTACTCTCAATTAATGCAGGCTCAAGTTAAGTTTCAGGTATGCTTTCACATGCTTGCTGTGATTGTTCTCTATGTCCAATCCATCCTTGTCAACAAATACTGCCAAGAGAACAAAGGCATATCATGAGCTGTGGGAAGATTTCACTGTATGAACCATTTTTTTTTCCTCTTTCTTGTCTCAAAGCTCATTTTCTGAGGCTTTTCTTGTGGTAAGACTGACTTATCTAGGAGGTGAGTGGTTGGTATCACTGTGTGGCTGTAGGTATCACTTTGTGGACAGTTTTACATTTAAAGCATTTCTTTGGAGATGTTTGCCTTCAAAAGGGAGAGCTCAGGAGTATTTACTGGCAGAAGATCTACCCTGAGACCAAATTACTGGTGTGAGAGACCAGGGATGATACCACTGTATCCTGTGAAGGCAAGATACAATTTGGCATCCCCCTGCTTCCACTTATCTGCTGGCAAGACCCAGAAGATGGGAACAAAGAAGCTCCTGCTGAGGTATACAAACCAGAAGCTGCCACTCCAAAGAGAGCTGACTTGACCACTTCGGAATTACAAGTTCGTACTGCAGTTGGAAGAAGTAATCAACTGAATAAAACAATCTCCAACAACCCATCACTATTGAAGATCAGCATCTGAACCATATGCTATGTCAGAATCACAGTGGTGACTCTTACTTTCTATAAAGACTCCTTGCTTTTATTTCCTCTCTTTTCTATAGCCCATCTACCCCTCCCCACCTCCATAAGCAATTAGAATTCATAATAAACTGATTGGGCTAACATTTGACCTGTTGACTTAATTTCACTGTAAGGTACATGTATAAAAATACCCTCCCCTACCACCTATTAATTGGAGCAAGACAGCCTCAGCTATGAATAAAACCTCCTATATATGAGAGAGAAGAACACAAACACAGGGAGGGGATCTGGAAAGAGTGGAGGTAGAGTTAGCTGTCCATAAGATCTCTTTCAGAAACCACATCCAACCCTGAACACTCCTAATAGTGAGAACTGAGAGATAGTGCAGGTCTAGAGCATTCTCTAAACACATCCCTGTTATCTGACTGTTGGCCCCTACTGCCAGATGACCTGCAGACTATGAAACCAGGACTTCAAACACCCTCAGCTGACATGGACTGCACAAATAAGGCTCCTTTTGAGGGAGGCTGGCATTGCATCCAGTGACAGATGTCGATGGGAGCTGCTGCCCAGCATCTCCTTAGCGAATGTAGCAGGGTACAGAAGGAGCCAGCAGAGGAAAATGCATATAACCCTTCTAGCTACAGCAGGTACCTTTTTAGGCAAAATAAACACCTAGCCAGAGATGAGCTATTCTTTACAAGTAATTTCAAGAGACATTCCTTGTAAGCGTTCCAGGCCTGGAAAAATTCAGTGCTTTATAATGGGAAATACCACATGTGAAAAGTTACTTTTCAAGGAGGTGTATAAACACAGGAGTCCACCATGCAATGAAGGTCATGTAGAGAAAATGTGAGAATCCATTGGCAGGATTAGCCTGCAACTTTGTTTCATATGCCTTGAAGCAATATTTTTTTTTTCCTCCCAGATTATAAAATAACATCAATCTGTGTGGCCCGTGAAAGATGCATGAAAAGCCTGCTTGGCCCTCGGCAAGGAAAAGGCTCATACCCTCCAATTTAGATGACTCAAAAGATTCACTAGGTAGAAATTAATTCATTTAGAAAAATAGCCTCTGCATGAATATTTTTCTCTGTATCAGAGAAACTTTCTCCTTAATATGTCAGAGCACCACAACCAAGGAAAAAAAAATAAAGGTGATAGAACTTGCTATGAGCAATGCAGAAACAACTCCTGCATGCACAATATGCACAAATGCATATATCTGAAAGGCTTTCAGAAGCAAGTAGGAATGGAGACAAACCTTATCATCTTGTTTCCATTTTTTTTCATTGGAAGTGTTGAGTTAAATATCTGTAGAAAAGTTAGAAGGACTGTGTTTCTCAGTGTAACACTGTAATGTGATGGAAAGTGTAGTGATGATAGCAGTGTATCAGAGTCCTTAGCTGCAGCAAATGAGAACAAGCCCAAATGCATCAGCCATGGATGCAGAAACAAAGGAAGAAAAACCGCTTACCATTAGAAGGCTTCAGGTAGGCAGGGACCTCCAGCAAAGTGCCCTCACCTCCACTGCCAACCCCTTAAATGAGGTCTGGGAAGCAGTGGATCCTGGCTCCACCCCTTCTGGTCACTCAGGTGCATTGCATGCACCTGTGCTTCCCTGGGTTGGCCCTGCCTTCCCACCAGGTACTCAATCACTAGCTCAAGCTGTAACTTGCATTTACTGTTTAGAGTGAATTTGATTTAAACATCTGCCCAGCCCTTGAAAAGGAGGCAAGTCAAACTCCTAAACCTCTAGTTCCTATAATTTCAGATAAGGAGACTAAAGTGCCTCCAGTGCCCTCCATGTGATGCATCCTTCCATGGAGCTGTGGTTGTCATCTAGACCTTTGTTGCTTAAAAATGTACATTTCCTACTGAAGCACAAAAAAAAAAGTGATTCCACTTTAGCTTCCCTAATAGGAAGTTGAATGGAAATATTAATTCAAGAACAGTGTGACAACTATCATTAAACAGTTAAAATTTCTGTGCAGAGGAAGCAGGTTACATAAAATTACCAAATGTTTTCTATAATAGCATACTCCTCTCCTGTGCACAATTAGAAAGACTGTGCTGCATCAGAGAACCAGTGTTGACATCACAGAGCAGTGGACATTTTGATGAAAAAGTTGCTGTTCTCCTCCTCCTGAGATTCAATAAAGTTTTTACGCATTGGACATCACCTTGTTTCATGTGTGCTGTTAAGTACAGAATGGTGATACTTATGCTCCACTTTGCATACACAAGAAAAAAAGTCAATCCTCATTTGCCAGAGTAACTCTAATAGTGTTAGACTGTAAAATCACTAACTCAAGTTTTTCTAGCCTCTTCTCCTCTGGATGTCTACTTGTGTAAAGCATGGTACCATCTTCAAAGCCTGACTACTGTCAGGCTCTGTGGCCAGTGTGCGTGATCTCATTTTCAGGCACAAACTTAAAACATTTCTCTGGCTGCTAGTTCTTGAGCTCAGTAACATTTAATTGCCATCATTGCCAAGAAAGTTGCCAAGAAAGTACAATTTTTAGGAGCAGTCTTTCATTCTCTTTTCTGTCCTGCACGTCTTTCCCTGGTGGATGCCCCATGCCAGTTACTGATTCAGTTCTTAATCAGAAAGAAGTAAGGAAGCCAAAAACATGCTTGTTTTTCTGCCCTGTTTAGAAGGCTCACATTGGTTACATACTTTGGATGATGAATAAACATAGGCACCATGAAGAGGTTATCCAAGAGGGAAGTACAGACTCGTGGAAAAACAGCTGTCCTTAACGCTATTGCAAACACCTGGCTCCTTTCTGAGAGTAAAGAAACCGTACCAAGGAGCCTGTTGTTATCTTCACACAACCAAATACCTCCTGAAAGACTTTGTCTCGGGAAGGATGAATCCTAACTTTGCTCCTGGCCAGTAGAGGGCAATGGTGCGTATCCCCAAGACAGCAGGTCAAACATGAGCATCCTACATCCATTAGAGACTCAAGAATCCATTTCTGCCTCTTCAAAGATATTCTTTTCATCATCTGAAAAAGGGTCACAGGAACAATAAATACAAAGATTTTTTCCCAGCACAGCGGGGAGTGAGAAAAAACTACTAAAAGATGAGAAAGGGACCACTGTATGTGATAGTAAAGAGGGATACTTGTCCCATTGCAATTCTAAATTATCCTCTAGGATTTTTTTCCATAGGACTATTCATCAAAAGTATCAACTTTCCAGTATCCTGCTCTGATGTTGTTTAAATAACATATCGTCTGGATAAATTTTTCTTATTTTTATATTGTGATCTAAATCCTATGCTATACTTATTTCTGTATGTCTCTAATAACATAAACAGTTGTTCTGCTAAAGATGGTTCTGGAAGCCTGATTCACCAGCCTGTTTACATAGCCCAAGCTGCCATCACAAAGCCAAAATCCATAAGAACTTCCTCTTACCTGTAAACTGGAGCCAGTCAATGAACCAATGACACCTGAAGTTGAAACCAAACATGATTGATAGGTACTGTTCATATTAATTTACATCGTAAGACAATAAAATAACTCTTTATCACTATAGCTTCTGGTAGGGTTCTAATGAAATTACACTAAGCTTTAATTATACTGGGTTCGGAAAACTTACTTTAGTTGTACATTTTATACAGAGGTAGCTGACCTTTTCAGAGCACACTGATAAAAAAAGAAAAAAAAAAAGGAACTGATAGAAACAATAGAAACATAGCTAGAAGAGAAAAAAGTAGTATTTTCTTAGTATCCCACTGGATTTTTGAAGCTTGTGGGAAGACACCTTGGTTTTAAAGATGCTTCTGCATCTTATTAAAATAATCAGTCCTAAAACGCTTAGCAACATCCTTCATTTCCCAATAAGGAAACAACACAAATCAGAAGTGACACGTAGGAAGGGAAGCAGAGAAAAAAACAAAACAAGGGAACGGAGGAGGAAGAAGAAGAAGAAGAAGTAAGAGGAAAAAGGGAAGCTATTTTATTCAAATATGTTTAAAGATAGTTACACATTAATGTGAAGAGAGAAACACCATGTGGGTCAGTGGGATGTGTTAATAAAATGAAGAAAAATTGTAACAATTAATCCAGTAGGCATTTATAATGCTATAGGGGGATAGAAAGTACCACAGTAAAAGCAGGGTGGCAAAATCTTCAGCTACACAAAACAAACCCAAACACAGCAGCCCCAGACACAAAAGAAAATAACTGCTTACTTTTAGATGGTTGTGGTGCACAAAAATCTCCAGCAAAAAGCACCTTGGCCTCCACTGCCAACCCTTAAATAAGGTCTGGGAAGGGGTGGATCCTGGCTTCATTCCTTCTGGTCACCCAGGTACATTGCATGCAGCTGAGCTCCCTGGGTTGGCCCTGCCTTCCCACCAAGTGCTCCATCATTGTTTCAAGCCGTGGCTTAGCATTTCCACTATAATAGTCAGTGTTCCCTTAGGAGATCTGTCATGTGCTGCCACCAAAATATATTTTAAAAAGTATTCATGGAGTATATGTGAAAAGCTACAGAACTTCAGGGATGGAATGAGAGTATTTCAGAGATTTAGTCTGCATCACTTTCTGTTGAGTTTTTGAATACCTTATAGTGACAACAACAAGAAAGGTGTTTGAGCAGAGCTTCAGTCAGTATGGCAGCTGAAACATGTCACAGAAGGGCTACATTTCATTTTACTTATGCATGCGTTAAGATTAAACAAAAATTCAGGGCTGGGTAGTATCTTCAGAGTCATGTAAGTGAAATCACCAGGGCTTGTGGGTGTAATCTCTCGCTCTGTGGTGGGTGAGTGTAGTCCCTCTGAAGGCTCGATGCTGTAGGATCAATAGGTCTGCATCTGCCCGGAGTTCCTGTGCTTGTACTGGTTCCACTGGGTACATCACGTGTTTGCTGTGAGAAACGTGCATGTATCAGATTGTTCTGTTCTCCCAGAAACTACTGAGTGGCTGCAATGAATCATGTCAGTGAATCACTGTCTAAGAGCTGGGTCTGTCTCATCTGGCTTCAGTGGTGCTTAGTTAGGCTTTGCTGGGGGTCAGCGCAGAGTGGTAGGCACCCAAACTGGTCTCCTTCAGGATGGAAAAATTGGCACCCACTGGCATTCACGAATGATTGTTGAGTGTTTATGAAGACCATACAGTGGAAATGAGTACAGCAAGGTGGTGGCTGGTGCATTTCAGCAGTGGTGACAGCAACAGTGAGTCACCTCTGCTGGTGAAGGTTTTGATGAGCACAGATTGCAGGCTCTTGCTCATCACTGGTGAAGATGCATAGCTAGTGGGGTGATTGTAATGAAAAGTAGAGTTTTGTAGCTGAGAATTTGCTCTAACAAGTAGTGTTATTGTGTTCTTTGTATCTGTTGTAGTTTCTGAGGAAATGAACAGGAGGCATTACTTTTGAAGCAGAAGCATCTGTAGTTATATACGTTCTTCATTTTGAGTTTGTGCCATTCTCCTTGCCATCTTTCTTTAAGTCCTGTGCGGCAAATGGATCTGTCAGTTGCAGCAGTGTGAATCTAACATTATATGAGCTTCATTAAAGAAAACAGAAGGAAATCTGTTCACCAGGCTCTGAAGATGTTCTGATTATATTCATCCTTTGATCTCCAAAGTAAGCTGGGCTCATAGTCTAAGACTTGGCTGCCAAAAATTCTGTGACCCTACACCTACTACTCATAAGATATCATCTGCTTTAGACGAGTGAGAGTAAATTTGAATTTAAATTGAGAGGCATACCTCATGTTATGGGTGAATAAATACATAAGTGGATGTGTATGCGAGATCTCCCATCATATGGTCCACCCATAGATGGCCATACTTTAGAAGATGAGATCAGATCTCTGTGGGTTAACACTATATTTGCAAGAATTAACCATAGCAGCATGTGAAGTTTTTTTTTCTTTTCTTTTCTTCTTTCTTTTTACGATATTTTAAGTATTCCTCATTCTTTAATAATTTCTTTCATCCAGAGTTGTGTGCATTTTTCAGCTATCAGTTCATGAAGGAAAAAATGCTGGGAGCTAGTAGCATGGTTTTAATCTGGAAAACCACCCAAGAGCTTTCATGTGCAGCTGATGCTGACCTAGATTATTTGACACCCATGAGTCAAATGTACCCTGCTACAACCGCAGTGGAAATGAAAGGCCAGTTCCTCTCCATAGCCTGTGGTATAAATCAGGAATAATTATTTGGAAGGGAGAGCAGTAATGGCTGTGTAAGAGCACCAGAAAGCTCTGGAGAAACATAGTCCTCTACAAAACTGAGCTGTGGCAGACCCACACGTTCTCACACACCCATTCTGATCATCTTTGAGTAATATACAGTCACCCTTCTCAGCCACTACTGGTATTCCCACTTTTGTGGCTAAACAAAAAGGGGAAAAAAAAGAAATAAAATAAAAGTAAGCACTTCAGAATCTCTCAGAAAATTCTTTTTCAGCTTTGATTTTATAAAAAATAGATTACTGTTTTAACATGTGGTATCCTTTTTTTCTCAAACCTGTTCTGCTGCCTACTGAATTACTGGAGTAAGGTTTTTATTTAAGCCTCAGATATCATATTAGCAAAACCTTACAAATCTTCTTCCTTCCTCTCCTTCTCTCAGGCAAAGTGTCAGGGATACACATTTACACTTCATCCAGTACAACCAACCACAGAGCAAAGATTTTTAATTAACAACTTGTACATGAGATTCTCACAAAGGAAATTATACTTCTGAAGAGCTACAGCCAGTGCCAAACTGTCAACTCCCAGAATGTGTTGAAGTGAAATATGGAAATTCTGCTTCTGACTTAGTTGTCTAGTCATATACACCATATTTACATGGGGTATTAAGGAAACATTCTGATGATAGGAGAACAGCAGCCAATATCTTGTTCAGAGTTGGGCTAAATGTTTGTTTTGTGGTATGATTGCAGGGAAACATTAATCAAGTGCAGCCAATTAATAAAAACACTACGATTGTAAAGCAAAAAAAGTAAACATGCCTGTTACTTTACAGGCAACATAGTAGCATACAGATACAAAGCATTGTGTTGCAGAGGTGCACTTAGAGAGGGACAAGTACTTGCTTTTAAATATACCTGTATTGTAATTATTTACCAAATATAGAATTAAGAGAGAACAAATCCAGGGTGGTGGTTTTCTTGTTTCACTATGCTGTTTTTCACCCTTCTCCATAACATTCCAATCCAATGCAATGGAGGGCACACTCCAGTCACCTTCCGAAAAGTTCAGTTACTCTAGCATGTAATTCACAGTATCTCTGGTAGATGGAAGCATGACCAAACCTGGCACTGAAGCTGAGAGCCACCACATTACAATCTGTATGTGTGTGCAATACCCATGGAAAGACCAGAAAAACAACCATAGCTTTAATTCAGCTTCTTAACAGCATTTCGTTTTCCCATATCCAATCTTGGATGCTTCTATCACAAAGCCCAGTAAAAAGCTTTGTTGTTTTCTTGTATCCAAATCGAAATGCAGAAGAATTAGAGGCACACAGTCCTAGGATGGGATTGTTCCATGGCTCTTCCCACTGTGCATGGTGGGAAGACAACATGAAAAATGTTACCGCAAAAGTTCCTCTGAGGGGTAAATGTTTTAGCAATTCCAAGAAAGCTCAGAAAATGAGCTGCACTACATGTACACCCCTCTGGGGAGCTTGGTTGTGTGAAGATGTTTTATTCTGTAATTGGACAAACTATTCTGCCATCAACTCTAAATGTAACTTGTATCTGTGTTGAAGGACTTAGGACTTACCTGAAGGAGTTCATTGTTGTTCATAGCATGGATGGAGCCAAATGTCACCTACAACTTACACAGGATAAAATTAGCTCCCTTATACCCACTGCAATTATTCTTTGCATGTTGTGAGATTCATCTATAGATACTGAAGACAAGAATCTGTCATGTGGTTTTATCTTGTTCTTAAGAATACCACGTTGATTCAGCAAGGTCATGCATGGTCTAAATATACAATTTTTGTTGTTGTTGTGAAAATCAGCTTTATATTTATGACAATGAACAGTAATGTAGTTTGAGATCAGTTTTCTAGTTCTGCATTTGCCTTGTTGCAAATAAAAAGAAAGCTACAAGCTCTGAGTTTTAAGAGCAACCTTGATGTATACATAAAAGATTTACATTCTGAACTATCAGTTTCAGATTTCCAATGTTAGTTCAGTGAATATCCTCCTCCTTCTTAACCCCACACCATTCTTATGTGAATGATGCATTCCTTGTACATCCCCTCTGAATTGTATCATGGTGCTAGTGACATGTTTACCATAGATACTCAAACAACTCCTGCAAAACAAGCAATCTGCATTGTGTTCTCCCTGCTTTCTGCATCTAGCTGAAGATTTGAAAGAGCACACATGTAGTTCCTGGTAGCTCTATTGCAACTGGAAATTTTTCAAAGCTCCTTGAAAGCCTTGAGCAAACATGTAAAAGTTACTGTGTAAAAGTTAATGGTTTTGATCTAAGGTTCAGTAGTACAAATCTGGAATATCTTCAGTGACCGCATGTCTGAATATGCATATTTGTCCTCAGAACTTGGTTATAACTCAATGTGCCAATGCCCCATATATCCAGCAGAAAACTTTTACAGCAAGGTGTGTCAGCTGTTTTAATGGTGTGCAGGAGAACACAATTTAGGAGAGTTCTGCATTCAGGCTTTTCGCTCAAAATGGTTTTGCAGAAGTGCAAATGCATTGACTTATATGGAATTACAGCTTATAAACTCTAAGGGTGGTTGGAGAATCAGAAAAAATACAGCCAGTCAAAATCAAAGGACTTTTATAGAAGCAAATACATAATTTTCTAAAGTGACATTTTTCATACTCAGTAGGGTTAGCAGCAATACTGTTGAGAAACTGTCAGTGACTGTTTCATGATCTCAGTGTTTGGGATGTAGATTTATGTCGCTTTCAAAATGTGACACTCTCCCAAGCACAGAGCCCTCTAATTCATCACTAGTTCAAGAACCAGCTCAGATAGACTAATAGGATAGTCTTAAATCTACTTCAAATGATATTTCTAAGGTGAAATCATAATGACAGCTGGTAAAATGGTGTTTTAGTTCCAACTAGAGTCAAATGAAAAAGAATCACTAACTCAAAGAATGGCTGCAGTTAGAAGGCATTTCTGGGGTTATTCCTGGTTGTTCCTCTCCAGTTGCAAGACTTTCCATTTCCCTCCACTGATGTTCCCAGGATTTTTTTTTTTTTTTTGCC
Organism: Cyrtonyx montezumae; assembly: GCF_038088225.1. NCBI lineage: Eukaryota > Metazoa > Chordata > Aves > Galliformes > Odontophoridae > Cyrtonyx > Cyrtonyx montezumae. The sequence goes on from NW_027071824.1 coordinate 5,913,389, forward strand.
CATTTCTCCTGACTGTTTAGACCTCTCTGAATGGCAGCACAAGATGGGCATCACCCACAGGTGATGGTGTGTGATTTCCCATTCATGTGTCCGTGCTGACTATTCCAAATCAAGTTCTTGTCCCACACGTTTGTAAATGGCTTTGAGGAGAATTAGTTCCACTACTTTCTTGGGGATTGAGGGAAAGCTGACCAGTCTGTACTTCCCCAGACCTTTCTTCTTCCTCTTCTTGAATATGAGTGATATTTTCCTTCTCTCTGTCTTCAGTAAGCTCCTCCAGTGACAGTGATCTCCCAGTGATTATTGAGAGTAGCTTTGCAGTGACACTGAACAGATCCCTCAGCACTCATGGCTGCATCTCATCAAGTCTTACTGATGTTTTATTGATTGCTTAAATGTTCCTAACCTGATACTCTTCAGTTCTCCAGACCTCTTTCTATTATTCCAAAGTCACCTACTCCTCTTTTTCCACCTATTGTACATTTCCTTTTTACCTTTGAGTTTTGTCAGGAGCAGCTCATTCATTCAGTAGGTATCCTGCCAACTTTGCTTGATTTATTACATCTTGGGTTGGGACAGTCCTGAGTTTGGAGGTGATCCATGAATATCAACTAGCTCTTCTGAACAACTCTTCTCTCCAGGACTGTCTCCCATGGGGATATTCCTGTCAGGCCACTGAACAGGCCAATCTACTCTCCTGAATTACAAAGTCGTGGTCCTAGGCTTTGCTTTTTTTCTGTCCTCTCAGATCCTTAATTCCTCCATCTTGAGTTCACTGCAGCCAAGGATGCCCCCATCCTTCACATCCATGAGTATTCTGATATCCAGATGAGTGCTTCCTCTCATCTGCTCATTAATCCTCTGTGTGAGACTGTTGTCATCAGGGAACTCCAGAAAATTGGATTGCTTATGCCCTGCTGTGTTGTTTTTCCAACAGATTTCAGGGTGGTTGAAGTCCCCATACAGACCAGGGCCTGCCAACATGATACTTCTTGGTTTCATTCAGTTTTCAGAAGAAAGCCTCACCTACTTCTTTCTGGCCAGGCAGACTGTAAGAGACACCCACCACAACGTTACCACCTTGTTCAGCCTGTGAATCTTGACCCATAAATAGTTATCTGACATACTATCCTTCTCTAAACAGACATCCATGCTTTGCCTATTGCTCTCTTATGTAGAGGGCAACATCCACTTCACGCCATCCCATCTGTGCTTCCTAAAGAGCTTGCATCTGTCCAGTGCAGCATTCCAGACATGAGAACTGTCCCACCATGTCTCTGTGATCCCAGTGAGGTTGTAGCCTTGTAACTGCACACTAATCTCTAATTTCCCATTTTTCTTTCCTGTTGGATTTTATTATCACTGCATGTAATTCAAATGTCTTATATTTGCAAATGATATTAATTTGGAATTTAAAAGAGCAATATTTTATTATTAGTCCACATATAATATGTAATGAGCTGGTATTTTTATCATTAAAAAATCTAAAAGACAGGGAACACAAACGGTTTTCTAAGTGATCTCATATATCAGCTTAAATGTACTCGACCTTTCTCACAAGGCCATAGTAGTTATTGTTTCTGTCAAAATCAATCTGTATGATTGTATACCTGTTGCATAGTAATCAGATCCTAGAAAACTAACATGGCTTTCTCCCTTCCTCCTCTCATATCTTCTCAGACAGGTATTTTATTTTTGTTGTTGTTATTATTATTATTTTACAATAGAAATGTTATCTGATTCAGAGTCCTCTCTGTCCCTGTTACAGTTCATGGTCATTCAGCAGACTTAGAAACTTGTTTCCATCTGGAAACTCTTTGCTGTCATATGGGAAACGCATTGGTGATGTCAGTCTTGTACTTAATGGAAAGAGATTCACAACACTCAAACTGTCACTGCTCAGCCAAAAGTGGTCAAGAACTGAATGTGCATGAAGCTTGAAATATTTTCTCAGCCACTGAGAAGATCACCCTTGACTAAAGCTCCTTGGCAGGATAGGGCACTGCTCACCCTATTCTTGATCTATGGGTAAGCAAAGTGCTTCTGTTTCCAGGCTCCCCTTCTAAGACATTTCCTGAGCACTAAAAATGTTTCAAAAATGTAAAAGAAAACAGTTACAGAAAAACGATATTAAAAGAAAATTCCAAACTGCAGTGAATGCCTGCAGCCAAATTTCTAAACTGGGCAGCAGAGTGAGAGGAAATGGTAACATATTTTTGCAGCATTTACACTTTTTATGCTATTGCTGGCACACACATTTTTGTGCCTGTAGAGAGAGCAAAATATTGGAGCCGAAATCTACCCTGTAGATCCTAGAGCAGAATAATATTGAAGTTCAGGTCCACCGTGTAGGTCTGAAGACACAATTGTGCCCTTGGCTTGAACTGCCTGCACGAAACTGTGAAGTGTTTTCTGGAAAATCGTCACTGGAGCCCAGAGGAGCAAGAAGGGGACAGAAAGGGCCCTGCTGGGAGCCCCTGGCCAGCTGGCTGCCCAACACTGGTAGCTGTGCACCCACTGCCAGTCCGGCCTGGCCATTTGGGAATGGGATGGCAAAGGATGCTGTTTGAGTCCTGAGGGAGAGGAGCCAGGGGAGGTTGGGCAGGAAGCCCTAGGAAACCCAGTGTTGTTGCTTAGCAGTGCTGAGAGAAAACACAATGGTTTGTTTGCTTGTTTTAAACTTGAGTGTGAACACTCTCCATCTCTTTGAAACTGGTTTAGGAATGAATGAAATAGAGTATTAAGTGGCTGATACATAAATCAAACCATTACTGTAACTGTGGAATGATCAGTAGAGAAAAACAGTCTCTCTTCAGTTTGTTACTAGCCTGGAAAAAGCATTAATTAGCATTAATGAATCACCAGAGTTACAACTGAGCCAGGTTTCCAGCAATGCCAGAACACAAGCATGATTCAATTAATGCTGAAGGTTTTAGTACATGTGTTTTTATGGAACAGTCTTTTGACACTAGTGTCTTTTTAATAATGCTTTGCAAATCTCTTCCAATATTGTTGCGTGCAGACCGAGCTTCCCAATTTACTGCAAACAATAAAGAGCCACAAATGCATTTGTGACCTTCTTTTGGAAGAAATACTCATCTGGGTAGTGTAACTATTATGTAAATTACTTAAAGTTAATGGTATTTTCTATTTAAGCTGGATTAGCTGCTGTCAAAGTTGAACGCTGACTAGCACAAGAACTCAGATACTGGCAGAAAATATGTTCTTCAATTTTATTTAAAATTCTGAGAAATTGCTGCTAGTGTGTAAACAAAATCTTATCAAACCACCTCTACAACAACTTGTGTTTTCACTGTTAATCTCTGCAATTCAGAGAGGGGCCAAATTGTGCAGTCTGACTCAAAAGGGGATAATGTGGAATCACACTAAGGAGCAGTGAGAGACAATATATTATTCTTGCCTAATGTCCTCTGAGCAGGGGAAAAGACAGATCAACTTTGCTTGTGTGATGCAAAAAGCCTTGTCCTCTTCATGCAAAATCTGAGCACACACCAAGGCAGTATGCGTGCTGTAGCTGCATCATCAAGTGGGCATGTTCTACAACTGCTGCTTCATTGCTGTTCTGGACTGGTTTATTTCTACACTGTATGATCTACAGGCATGAAATGACCCTGAACTGCTCAAATTTCCAATTGTAATACAAAGATATTCACTGTCTGTGATCAATGAAACTGAAAACTGAAACCCTTCTGGTTAAATGTGAGCAAGGAAGAATTTTAACAACATGCCCAAGCTCCGTTTGACTTCTGTGTGACAGGACCAGATCTAATGCCTCCCTGTGTATGGGATTTTTCTGAACAGTCTCTGCCTTTGCCATCTTGAACCTTCTATACTATAGCAAGTGGAGATACATCATCAGTTCTCTAAGTATAGATACTCTTTATGCTAAACCAATATTCCACAAACATGAACTGCCAGTGCTTAAGATCTTTTTGTTTGCCACTCTTCAGTGTTACAACTTCCAGTCCCTGCACTTCTAGCCTGAAACTGCACTGTTGTTGCTTCCTCCACAAGGAGTCTGGAAGGTTACCCCACCCTCCTGATAGTCAAAAAATTGCTCACTGGCCAAGAGGAAACGAGCAGCTCTGGCAACACACGAGCTCTGCATTTGCCCCTAGCTAGAACACAGTAGAGGAAAGGGCATTTTGCATTGGCAACTTTTGACAAGGTTGCTTAGACAGTAATGTAATATCATTTGGTAAGAGAATGTACAAGAAAATTTCCCTCACGCAGAGGTAGTCTAAACCAGAAACATGTATTTGAATCTCCTCATCTTTCATTTAGGTGAGTTTTTAAGAGTTCAGTAAAGCAGTATGGCTGCAAGCAAAATCATATTTGCAAAGGTTGTAATCATCCTGCCCATCTTCTCTTCTTTTCTGGCAAGATTGCCTGCTGAAAACCCTTTTTCTTAGGAATGGTCCAAGAATCACTCAGTGGGAGTGCACAGGGCTGTCAGCTCCTCCTATACCACTAATGCTGGTCTAGTTGTAATCTTTACCACTATGAGCCAAAATTTCTCAGCACTTACAACCCAGATGTACACACTGATTTTGGTCTGAAACCTAAAACAGAAGGAATTAGGCCACCCAGCTCTGAGCTAAGGACAAACTTCCCAAGTTATGTGCTGTCCTTATGAGAAAAATATAGGTCTCAGTTCCAGCTGGGAACATTTATGACATTTGGTATGTCTGCACATTCTCACTGCAAGGGACAGATTGTTGAATTCTGCTTTTTGTTATATGTATGCAGCCCAAATGAAATCAGTAAATGATCACATCACCAGCTTCTCCAGTGAAATCTAGGTCTTTTATAAGCTACAATAGCAGATCCTTTTTTTCAGATTATTGTCACATAAATAAAATATTATGTTTTAAAAGATAACAAAATAACTTTATAAACACTGTGCAAAGCAAGAAAACATCATTCAAATAGGGAACTGTATGCCTTCCTTTAAAACCTATTGGCATCAGTGCATTTGTGTCATAACTTTTACATGTTGAATTTGAGATACTTCGTGTGAGGTTGAAACCTGAGAGGAGACCAAACTTGGTAAACAAAATGAGTTTTATTAAAGCAGTGATTTTCAGAATAACTGAAGTCTAGCTAAAGTTCCCTGTATAAAAATTTCATGGGAACTACTGTTTTCTCCAAGTTCATCCTCTAATCTATGAGAGGTTACTTTCCATAACTGATACAGATGGCTACAAGTTGGGATGTTACTGTTTTCCATTTGGATCTTGGCACCACATAGTATAGATTTATGTCAGTTTGGTGTTGTTAATCAAAGCCCTTCTGCTTACCTTTTGGGGGCAGCATGTAGCTCTCTTAGAAATTTAGAGATTTGTTTTTCCTCTAAAATCCAGATTCTTGTAATGTTTTCAGATGCGATAGAAGTTCTCTAGATCAAAAGGTGATTTTGATCTGGTATAATACACACTACTGCCATCATGAGCACTTCCACTACAACCCCTTTTATCTGCCCTTCCTGTGGGCTACGGTTACAATTTCTCTCCTGTTCTCCAAATGCTCAGTTGGCTGGTTTTTTTTTTTACTTCTAGCAGGAGTGAGGAGCATGACTGAGAGACATTTTTACTCTAATTAGGGCTGTATCTGCTTATTTATGATACAATTGTTGATGAAGATCGCACGGCAAGTATCATCAGTGCTGAATCTTTTGGATGATGTTATCGTGCTTTTTTCAAATCCAAATGCAGCAATCAAAGAATTACCCCTTGTGAGCCATGTCTTTATTTTGTCTTGCATTTCCTTCGTGATTTATCCAGCTTGAGCCAGGCTTTGAAGCACAAGCAAGTGAAACATCCCTGTGATCACAAATGGGAATGATTACATTTGAAGAACAGTGTGAAATATGGGGAAAAGGGCAATGTGATGATGACAGTTTCTATAATGTGATACCTTTATTTGCTCTTTACATTTTTATTGCAGTAAAGATAAGATGCAAAATGAAACTTCAGATTCAAACCCAAAGCAACAGAATGAAGAATCTCATTTCATCTTCAATCTAGGGGAGTAGTCAGCTTTGCAGTGCCCATGCACAGAGGTTCCAAATATAAATTTTGATCTAAGAGCTGCTAAAATGAAAGGATGGGTTGTAATCTCTCTTCAAGATGAATAGCAGACCACACTGATTTCAGTTACAACACTTATGTATACAATAACTGCACTGAAATCCACAGAATTGCTCAAGATTTACAAGCAATATAACAAACATCTGAACACAGGACACAAAGTTCATTGCCCTTTTAAACAAAACTAAGCATATCTAAGAATCTATGTATAGAATTATCTTGAAATATTTGAAGCTATGTAAAACCTGCAATGCTGTATTGTTGCAGAAAAGATTATTGTATTTTTAAGTGAACTTCTAATACTGCCCAGGTCTGTCTTTGTGTAGAGCATCTATACTTCTGCTCTACTACATTTAAAAATTAAAGATGTTTTAGTTCTATATTTAAGCTTAAAAACTTGGCAAATAAATCTTTATGTAGGCCTAGGAAGTGCTGATTTGTCAGTTGAAGTCTTTGCTGTTTGCAGCAGTTATTTAAGTGGAAAATTGTGGTTTAGAGAATTTGTTTAAAATACTCTTCTTCTGGAAAGGGTCACTCCAGGAAAAGCACTATGTTAACAGATCTTTCTGCCATGGCTTTTAGTTTTTTACTGCAACCAAATATTTCAAAACAAGACAATGCGTGTCCTACGTCCAGGTACCATGGTACTCATGAAAATAACATCTGAAGGACCAGCACTTTTTCATGAGGTCATACATAATGTATAAAAGCAGTAAGCTTTCGCTTTTCATAACTTGCTTAAATTCTGTAAGGGACAAAAGTTGTGTTAGTATTTTGAAAAGCAATGTTATAACAAAATTACCTAAATAGTGTTTGTCACTTTTTCTTCCAACTTTCTGATGCATGGCAATATACTGTAACTATGTGCCATAGTCAAACCTACTGAACCAAGTACTCTGTGAGTTCCAAATGAGGAAAAATGCACCATGACATTTTTACATATGCTAACTGACTATAAATGCAATTGAATATGTGGGAATTCCTCCAGCTTTGTTCTTTGGTGGATTGCTATTAGCTTACATTTGAAATCTCTGTTGGCCACACATTTCACATTGTTCTTCCAAATGTAATCATTTCTTCCTTTTATCTGATCTCTGACAGTCTCTCTATTTTCATCAATATTTGACAGCAATTCCCAAAGATACAATATAGTCCACTCTAATATCCTTGTGCATACTCTCTTCTCCCTTTGAAATCCAATACCCAAGCAGTGAAATAATTTATTGTGCCTTATTTAGAATTTTATTTTTTGCATGTGTTTTGATACTATCCCTTTGAAACAAAAGTTATTTGGAAATTTAAACCAACTGTTCTCAAAAAATAGTCATGAAATATTGGTCAGAATTTTTACTTCCTCCCCCTTTTCAAAGATGTGACTGATTTGTTTATTTTTTATAAATATTGTTCAGATATTTATTTTCATGTATTAAACTCCAAACTATAATTTTATGGAATGCACAAAAAACCCATTCACACCAGCCACATATAAACAAAATGACCTATACAGACCAATGCCATCAAAGGAGCTTTCACAGTAAAGCACCAACAGCACTGAATTTGGCTTATATGATATTTTCTGGCAACAAAAACACACCATCTGTGAAAAAGAGAAATAAGTATTCTGAATAAGCGTAAACAACATCATTATGCTAAATGCACAAATGTAACAGTGAAGAACATTGTTTTTCAAACAAGCAATAGGGAACTGGTTTATTTTTCATGCCAGTATGAATGACAGACATTAATCAAATGCAAGTTAACAAGTTCTGCACGATGATAAAATAATGAAAATATTAGATTAAAATTTAGAATAAGTTATTTAGAAAGGCACTGTTATTTCCTCAAATCGGAGTTAAAGTACAGGAATCTGGTGGTCTTCTATGATGGAGTGATGGCATTGATACACAAAGGAAAGGAAACTAGTGTCATCTACCCGGAATTGTGCAAGACTTTTGATAGGGTCTCCCACCACATCCTTAACTCTAAATTGCAAAGATATGGATTTGAATAGTGGACTGTTTAGTGGATAAATAATTGGTTGAATGGTTACAGCCAGAGGGTTGTGGGCAATCGTTCTACATCCAGGTTCAGGCCCTTCATGAGTGGTGTCCCACAAGGGTTTATCTTGAGACCAGTACTCTGCAACAACTTTATCAGTGACATAGATGAGTGCACCCTCAGCAAGTTTGCTGAGGCTTTTTGACACCAAAAGTACACACCAGTATACAAGTATACAGTATAATTGCTAATAGAAGGCCGATAAATCTACAGAAGTAGAAACAATTTTCTCACTGTAGTGAGAAAATGAACAAAATAATTGGCTAGATGCTATGCTTGTTAATGATAAAAAAATACCTTCTTCAGTTGTGAAAGAAGACCAGGAGTGAAATAGCGCTAATATGTTAACCAGATCAGACTAAATTTAAATAAAATTAATATCTCGCTCAGCATATATAGTAAGGCAAAGTGCTTTACTGTAGTCCAGAAATACAGAAACTATACCTGGCATGGTTGAATATCATACATTTTGCTCAGAGAAAAACAGATACACCTCTTGGGAATTATTATTAATAAGAATTTTTGACAAAATAAATCTTCAGAGAAGAATGTCATTTTCATGTAAGGCTAAATATGTCTAATCAGGAATTGTCACACTTTTTTTTTCTTTTCTTTTTTATTCTGAAAAGAACAAAATAAAGTCCTTCAGTAATGGCAAAAACTTCCTTTGAAATAATTTTGTTGCTATTTGTACTGAAAACAAAAAGTTAGAAGTGGTGAACTTTTAACCAGAATTTTTATCTAAATAATATGATGTTTCTGACTTCAAACAGTTTTGGAATTTGTGTTTCACGTGAGTTTTGAAGACTTCTTCCTTTCAAATCAGCAGATTTCCTAGCAAATGAGAGCCGACTTTCTGCCTACTGAATTATGAATTTGTATTGATCCTGGGCTTAATGCTAGTAAAGAAAAAATAACTTTCATTTTTACCAGAATATTTGAGGTAAGGATGAAAAATGCCTTGCTGTATTGCAAAAGTGTTAGTTATGAATTTTTGCCAGGTTTGTGGCAGAGTTTTTCTCAGAGCTCTGATCCTGCATGATTCCTTTGGTCCTGGGCACCTGATTGCATGGCTGTTCTGCATTGAATATGTGTGCTGGCTGCTTGAGATAGTGAGGATGATTTTGATTTTCTACAGAGAAACTTATATTTCCCAGGTAACGCTTTCAAGCTCCCCATTGCCTGCAAGTGCAGTTCCTCCCCACGTGCCCCCTCCCCAAACATGACTAACACTAAATGCTCTACTTTGAAGCAGTTAACCCATTTCATCTGTTCATACGTGGTATAACTCCTGCTCTGTCCCTTTGGGGCCCACCAATCAACTGAGTTGGAATCAGATGAAAAGAGTTCTTCCTGGAAAGGAAAAACTACTGCATCTGCATTTCTGTACGCTTAAGGAGAAATGAGATAGTGCCCATATTGTTACCCACCATGAATCTGAGCTGCAAACAGTTTGTTAGTTTGAGCTTTGACATTCTCCATGTGTTTTGTTTCCATGAATGCTGAATATTCACACAACGTTACCAAAACTGAGTGAACAGTGCCCCAGTGTTAGCCTGGATTTGTTACTGAGATGCCTCTTCGTCTGCTGTGTTTCTTTGCAGGTAGAGAGAATTAAATATTCTTGAACCGTTTTTTCAATTATGGTTATGGAGCTCCTCCATGAAGACAGAAAGAAGATTTTCAAATTTTTTCATGAAATTTTGACTTCTGTAATAATTCCTTTATAGAAACAGTTTGTTCTATGAAAAAATTGTCTTAAGAGTTGAACAGTCGATTTATGTTACCAAGTGTCATTCAGTCTCACCAAACTTCCTAATATTAGGACAAAAGGAAGTGGTAATTAGTGGACAAAATTTAAAAATTTGGTCTGGATATAGTCTAGAAGATAGCTGCCTTCCCTACACTCACATCATGAATTTTTCAGGGCGATAAGAGTAAGGATTGGTCATTTATTCTCGTTTCCTACTACTTTTCATTGCTATCCTTTTTCTTGGGTTCTTTTACATAATGGACACTACTGATACTCTTAAGCATTTGCAGAGTTCAGAAGAGTCCATGTTTGTACGTTTCAACCAATGTTCATGAAAGTTACCATTTAGTCAATAACTACATTTCTTCTCTGCTGGAGGTAAGGCATCACAAACATTCATAATTTCTGGTCTATTTTTATGCACAGTGATCTCAAGCGGCAGAAAAAAGATATTGTTTGTTATTGAGGCTCCTGATGAATGTTGACATCAAAGTATTGTAAGATGTAGCATGTTTGATCATACCAAAGCAGCATATCAAATTTTATAGGATTCTGAAAGCTGACTCTCAATTATTCTACCAGGAGTTTCCAGGACTAGATTTCCAGTACTATCTCCTTTGCAAACATAGGTCAGCACCACAGCTGAAGCTTCATTATAATCTCGTAATACCCCAAGCATCAGAAACGCTCAGATTTTCCAGCTGAAGAACAAAGTAAATTATTACCTCCTAAAATGTAAAAGCATACCATTCACTTTAAATACATCATTATATTAAGCAAACAAATGAACAAAGTACTTTTCCTACATTTTTCCTTTAGGGAGATAATGGAATAAAGAATGAAACGTGTGTGGTAGATATCACATTGTGAATATCACTTAACACTCTGTGAAATAGGAAAAGGCACTCATGAGCTATAGTTAATGGTCTCAGTGAAATAAAATAGGAGAAAACTTTTGGGATTACAGTTGGACAGATGTGTTCAAAATTTTTCAAAGAACGAAAGGAATATGTATAATTCCCAGCTCCATGAATCTCAAGATGATGTAAACTAACATAGTTTGGGGACTGAGTGTATGGAAACAGGGATAATGAAAAATAAAGTACTAAATGGGAGAGAGAAATGAATGCTGGAGTGATGCTGGCACTACTGGCAGAAACAAGGTTATTAGTCACAAAAAGAGATAAATGTGAAGAGTCTTCTAAGAAAGCATGTGTTGCAACATTTATTCATTTGTCCTTGCTGGCTGATTCAGAATGAAGAAACATGAAAGTGACTGAAAATGAAAGAATAAACATTACAAATATGAAAGGACAGTTTGAGCACCTTAGAGTAAATTCTCATTTGAGATTCAGGTTTACTCACCGTGTCTGAATGGTTTTGCACACCCTTAATTTGCATCACATATTACTGGTTGTGTCTGGTGGAAATTTTGAATTACATATTCCATAACCTGATTGCCATAAACAAAGCCTGAAAAAAAAACCTCTTAAAAATTTTTTACATTGCAATATTCAAGAAATTACAATAAGTGTGGCATTATTTGGGCTGGTGTTTGATATGCACACTCATTTAGTGATGCATTTCTTCCTGGAATGGAAGACTTCTATAGCACCAAATAAATCTGAGATCTTGAACTTATATTTTGTATCTTTCTAATGAATTCACCACACAGCAAATTTCAAAGCTCACAATAAGATAAAAAACTTCAGAAGCATATTATTTTATTATTTTTAAGCTCATACTCAGACACTAAATTATTTACAACATCTTTTTGGAACTGAAATGTCTCATGTCTCTATAAAAGTATTATGTTTGTTATTTTTTTAATTCTATTTCCAAGAGATAGAAGAGAACTGCATGTGAGGAGATACAAACACACAGGAAAAGTTGTTCCAAAGATACTAAAAAAATTCTTTGAGCATGGTGACGGTGTCAAGCAGCAGAGCCCTAAGTATGCTCTTTTCTATTTTGTTTTCATAAAAATAAGTAAAAACCACAAAGTATTCAATGATTTAGCAAGCTAATTAAAGTGAAATTGATTCAGTTTCACACTATGTTGTGAATTAAGTATTTGCCACATGGATGTTTGTTGTGAAGCTTTCTTGTGGAAGCTCACAGAAAGCCCAACACAAAGTCATGTTGTGAAGTCCTCCTAGTCTTCTCACTTTTTCTCTGCATTGGGATATAGAGTCATGCTGAACTTCTATTTCCAAGGACTATCAGAAATCTTTAGTGGCTAATAAATTTCTTTTTTCATTCAGGACAGTACGATTTTGGTTCTATTTTGGTTCTTCTATGTTTTGTTTCCCCTCTGTACTACAATCAACAAAATCATAACCGTTCCAAGTTTCAAGTAAACTTGAAAAATTCTTTAAGTACATAAAATAAAGTATAAAGATGAAAGTTTTTAAATATTTGAGATATTTCTTTTTTAATGAGAGAAGCTTATGAGGCTGTTTGAGGGATAGCAGGACAAATAAAGAGATTTAAATAAAAAAAGAAGGGAATATGGGCATCTGCAGAAGACTTCCATAGAAGAATGTGTCTTACAGAGAAGATTTTCATTCAGGATTAGATACTTACAAAAGAACTGGGTCTCTGCCAGAGCAGCTTGCATGTGTTTCCCAGACCTTGCAAAAAGCACACTCTTACCCTACATCAGTTTCTCAGGAAATAAACCATTCAAGGTCTGCTTCTACAGATTATCAGTGCTCTCTGACTGAGGTGTTGAAGATAAATGCTTTTGAGGTAACTGGAACCACCTCAAAAAACTTTACATGGTTCAACGCAAAACCTGAGCCCAAATAGCTGGTGTAAATCAGTGTAGCTCTACTGGTTTTATGGACACCGGTGGGTACTGTTGATTTACACCAGATGAGCATTTGACATCTTGTTCTCTGCCAAGCAGACTCATTAGATATAATCTCAGACAAAAACTAGCAGTGCTATTTAGGGAAATGGTGGAATAAACTCATTGTATTGAACCTACTCATAGTGAAGGTAAGTCAAATATCATGTCAGTTTCTTCTACAGTCCCAGGAGAACGTGGGAGAGTGAGTCAAAGCAAAATCAAATCCACAGCCAGATCTGCTCCAGCACAGACTTTACTCACAGGATCTCATGAAGAACATGACAAAGCATATACAGTCACTAGTCACATCATGAAACATGATGTGTTTTCTTTAAATGGATTGAGCAATTAAACATTTAATGTATCTGTCTAACATAAAATGGAGCTTCCTGACCTGTCCATTGAAAAGCACATCTCACACATCACCCACTTTTCTGTGAACAAAGTGTCTCCAGTTTCTGAGCAACTCGGACAAATGTCTTAAACATTTTGTGGAGTGAAATCTTGTCTTGTCTTTTTATCTGCAGTGTGAACAAGCATTGCTAGAAACCACAGTAGCAGCAAAACTTTAATCATATAGCCTTCAAGGACAGCTCACAGCCTCCGTATACAGCTGAGGGCACATGTATGCAGCACTGAGGAGAGAGGCATAGTGGCTGCAAGCCTCTCTCAAAAACAATTTGAAGAGCAGTTCAGCAAAAGTCTGGATCCACCTACTGCAGACTAGGATGACATAGGGGTGCATGAGTATCGAGCAGGGTTGAATCCTGGGAAAGGAAAACAGAAAGAAAAGTGGAAATGTAAATGCTTGAACTGCAAGGTCCTCAACATCTTGCTCAGCTTTTGCCCTGTGTGACCAGGGCTATAACAATGCTTCAGGAAACAAGGAATTGTTTTGTTGGTTGTTTTTTTTTTTATCAAAGGAAATAGCATGGGACATTTTAGAGATATACAACCTTTCTTAGCTGCTCACAGAGGAAATGGCTCCTAAGGATCCCTTATCTTAAATAGGTGACAATGGGAGAGAAACAGAACAGCTGTTTAGAAGCTGACTTGAAAGAAAACAGAAAGGATTTGTGTTCTTCGATGCAAGCCTGCTGCTTTAAAAACTTTTATAGTCAATTAAAAGTGAAGTAATGATAATAGTCTGACAAAATCCTTCCTTATCTTTGCTCCCTGACTTTACCTGTCATTTCAGGAAGACCAGTTCACAGCTTGACTGTATCTTTGTTTGCAGAATATGAATCACTATTCTCCAAAGGGGTATTATTTACTTAAAAGTGATTAACAGGGATAAGAAGGGTCAGGGTGTTCCACTTTGTGCTGTTAGACGAACTAACTCGATGATAGGCATAATGCAATGGGTCTGGGAGAGCTGTACTATGAGCCAAAATGATCCCATGCATTATCAGATCTTACCTACCCTTGTTTAAACTAAACAGAATTGTCAGCTACTCAGTTACATTTTCCATACGGTTAAGTATCTTCTGAGCAGCAATCTTTGTGAAGTAATATTTTGGGTTACTTTCCTGCTATTCACATTTCTTTCAACGCTGAATGTTGAGAGCAGTAATAGAAACCTAAGGAGACTGTATGCTTTAATTAGTCTACTCATGTAACTATTGTTATTATTAATGGAAGGCTCATGTGATATCCAGTGGAAAAATACACCTTTGAAAGACCATTTCATTTTAAGAAGGCAAACAAATTACCTCATTTAATTTGGAAAGGATAAAACGGATAGATCTGATTCTCCAGCCACCCGTGTCATTTTTCTACCAGAGTAACATAGCTGATGTTAGTAGAACTTTCCCTAATTTACACCAGGAGAAGAACAGAGCGGGGGAACAGCACAGGGTATATACTTATGCAAGTCTTTCAACATCAGCTCTGAACTGGGAGGGTGATCAGAGTTTGGAAGCCAACTCTGTAAGACTTTCTAAGGACACGCAGTGTGAGTGCATACGCTCAGCCCATCTAGGGTGGCTATTTGCTGGAAGAAAGACATGAGAGAAAGTAATAGAAGAAGGGTGAAAAAAAGTTTAGATCTGGAAGGGATGAGATGTGAAACGTGTCACAAGATGACAAAGTGGGATGATAGATTGGATGAACAATGACATAGGAAATAATGAGTTCAGGGCCCACATTTTTGGTTGGCGGGAGCTTACCCCTTAATCTCTTCCTTCCAGCCTCCTTCCCAAACTCTGCAGGACAATATCCCGATTTCAGTACAACTCCCCCAAAAACCTGGAAGCGTCACTGGAAAACCAGATCATTTTATCCCCTCACATGGGAACTGGCTGAAATAAAATGTACAGCAAGCCATTCTCCAATGACTTGTGATGTGAGAACAGGGAGTATGGGGAATGGGCAATAGTGATGGATTCATTCCTTGGCAGATCTTCTTGGCCATTTCCTTCCATACTCTACAACCCCGGGGAATTTGACAGCTCAGCTACTCCAAGCCTCTGGAAGTTTTGTTGGAGCAGAAAAAGTTACGTCAATTTCTCTTCTTTACTATACCAACAACTGTATATGTTTTCATCCACAACTAATTTTGATCCAGAGGGTCTTTTTTTAAATTATCTCCTCAAAATAGATGTATTCTAAGCATGGATTTTAAAGATATTGCACACTAATTCCATGGTGATTCTCATTTATGAACTTTTTTGGTACATTTTCATTTTTACTCATACTCCTATGCCAGAAACTCCACAGTTTGTACAGGAAGACCTCTACTAGGTCACTGAGGAAACCCTTGTCATTATGTTTGGTTGTCCATAGTGTGAGAACACCACCTCAGAAATACCTCTACAGCCTATTTCCCCATCCCTCCAAGGTAAAATGACTTTCTTGATCCTATTCAGTTAATTATGTTATCAATTAGGCCAGAAATGTTAATGTTCTCTGAATAGATCATTTCCTTTAACTAAAAAGCATTTCTCTTGTGCAATTAACAGTACAGGAAACAGTTTTGCGTTGATACGGTTATTTATTATTTCCTATTAGTGAGCAACATATCCTGTGAAAACTTTCATAATTAGTAGGTCAAGTGTAAATGTCATCAGAATGCACGTCACAGCCTTTTAATTTTGGAGGGAAATACTAAATACAGAAATAGTTTAAAGTTGAACATCCTCACTTCCAAACCACCTTTTGCACTTTATTTGCCTGCACTTTAGCAGTCTTCTTTATGTATAAAATAACAGCAGAGATGCATTTATCTTGTGTTTCTATTAGAATTCTCCTAGCTGAGCTATACAGTGATAGAAATAGCCCTCTGCCACTTTTCATTGTCAAAGGGATAGAAACAAAGAGAGAGGTCAAAAATATATAATCCTTCTTAGAAATACAAGACTATTTACTACCTATAACCAGTACCTGCAGGGAACCTACAGGAAAACCAGGGAGGGACTTTTAGAATGGCATGTAGTGACAGAACAAGGGGAAATGGATTTAAACTAGAAGAGGGTGGTGAGGTGCTAGGACAGATTGCCCAGAGGTTGTGAATGCCCTCTCCCTGGAGGTGTTCAAGGCCAGGCTGGATGGGGCTGTGAGCAACCTGCTCTAGAGGGAGGTGTCCCTGCCTTTATCAGGAGGGCTGGAACTAGGTGATCTTAAAGGTCCCTTCCAACCTAAACCATTATACGATTCTATGATAATGCTAATGCTGGTTTATTAAAAAAAAAATCACAGTAATTAATCCTTTAGGTCAACTGAAGATAGGATTCATGATGAAGTGTAGTTGAACATTTTGGACTCCCTGCAGCACAGCACTACATACATAGAAAGGAACAGAAATGTGGGTTCTGTTTAAAAGCGATAAAAGAGAAAAGAATAGATCATTTTCCTGGAATTTTCAGGCACTTCTTTTTGTTTTGGAAAGTTGTAATTAAAGTTGCACACATAAGAGATTTGTGGTCAATGAATTCAGCACTCTATCTTCAGAGCTAATCTCTGGATTCCAGTTCTATACAAAAAGAACAGAATACAGTTTCTTGGAAACACTTTAAAAAATAGCTCTATTTTCTCAACACTCTCTGCTGAAAAGCCTTCATTTTTCAAGCAGCTCTACTCCTGCTCAGTTTTGCAGAGGGGACTCCTAACAGTACATGCATTTCACTCTGGGATTGGATATGTTTGGTTTTTTTTTTTTTGTGAGACCGGCTCACACAAGATGAGACAGACTGAGTTGTACTGTATCACTTTGGACCAGGCTCTAGGGCCAGTTTGTGGACTGACTGTGTCTTCCTGCATGCATACAGAGCCATTTAACACTTTTTATAGAACTATTCCACCAATCTTCGTTAATTAGTTATTTTTCTCTGAAGTATTTGAGCACAGTAAAGTGCTGAATGTAGGATTCTAGGTATTATGCCATTGTTGGTATTTTGCCATTTAAAGAAAGAAAGTTTCCTTTTTTTGGACCATGACACGAATTGTCTGTAAATGCATCCCATATTTGCATGAGGCTTTTTGCCATTTTAACAGATGGAAAGTTCATATCTAATTTAACATCCATTAGGTCTTTCTCGGTGCCATTGCTTTCCAAGTATCTCCCTCCTATGAAATTAGCACACTCTCCCCCTGACAGTGCACACAGCATCACATCCAATCAACCAGCCCTTCTCCCACTTAAATCCTACAGGGCATGTCTTTAAAGACGCTCAAGCAAAACGTGGAATTCAGTGTGAAACCCAAATGTGCTCTGTTGTCCTGACGCTGGCCCTGGTTTGCAGATGGCTGGTGAGTGCAGGCTGTGCTGGAACCAGCCACGGGTACGTAGAGCTTTGCTACAATTGCTGGCTCTTCACCGACTGCGGAGGATGCCAGGATTGACACTAGCATTTCTCAGAGCAAGGAGCAGCGATCCCTATCCTTATGAGTGCACACAACACATGCAACAAGAAATATGTAATGTTGCTCCTGGCTTTCCTGCTCAGGCCAAGGCAGAAGTGGATTTTTTCCACTTCCTTGCATAGTGCAACTGCTCCGTTAAATCAATAATCCAACCCTTAATGCTGCAGATGACAGAGGAGGCCTTTGAAACTTGAGTGAACAAATGACTTCAGCACACGGTGAACTCTCAGCACACACATCCTCCTCTCTCCATCATTTGTTACCCCCCTTACGTATGCTGCTAAGTTGGAGGCCAGTGCATGGGCAGCCAACAGGACTTGCTGGGGACTGGTTGGCTTTGTGCAGATGCACTTTTAATCCCATCCCATCCCTGCTTTCATTAGGCTGCTGAGCTCTGGCTGAGGCTGGGAGCTTCCAGGGGCTGTCCAGGGCTGACGCACTTCACTGAACCCATGATACTGGGGAATGTACTCTCCACAGGAGGAGGGATTTAACACAGAATAGGAGAGGAAATCAGCATTGTAAAGTAATAGGGGAAAAGATAGGGAAAAAAAAAAAACACAACCCATTGACAGTGCACCAAGGGTAGAAATGACCCTGTGGAATAAAGCTTCTTTTCCTTTTGCCCAACTGTAAGCCACAATCAAATGATAGATATTTGCAGAAGACTTTGAGGTGGAGGAATAATGAAAAATGATTTATTTTTAAGATTTAGAAATGCATTTTGAAATCCAGGTAGGGCCACATTAAATACTACGATGTTTTTTAATTTGCCAACTTCCAGGAAACTCCTACATTCTGCCACTGAAATACTACTTTATTTCTTTATTTTCTTTAGAACCCAGTCCAGAAAGAACTGAACCAGCAAGCCAAGCTACTTAAGAGGTGCTAAATGGCAAACTCAGGCGATAAAAACCCTAAAAGCCCTGTTCCTGGAGCAGAAAGCCACAGCACTGGTGCTGTACCTTGAACCCAAGGGCTCTGCCTGCCTTGTTTCCTATAGTACATGTGAAAAGCAAGCCTTAAACTTGTCTAACTGCATTACCAGGGCTGTAAGATGTGCAGTTCAGAATTTCAGTCCTGGGTTTAAACACCAAATTGTTGTATGAAATAATCATTATAGAACTTATCTCCTTAATTCATCATTTGGGAAGGCCTTGATTTACCGTTGCTGGGATGTACATGTTGTTACTTGCACATTTCTAATCCAGTCTGGATGCAAACTTCCCCTGCATCCTGGGACTGATGGGCTCCAGGATTTTTCTCTCAGATCATCTCTATTTTTTATTTTTTTCCCAAATGAGTGTTATTTTTTGAAATATGACAATCTGCAAATAAAAGTGAAGCCATACTTGAACATCAAGAACTGCATGGACAACATCAGTAACGTAGAGAATATCTACTCAGGGAATAAGCTTCAACAGGAATGCTAATTCTGTTACAGTTTTTAAAGCTGACTGCAAACAGCTGGGTAGCATTAACCATAATAAAGAAACAAGAAAGGTGGAGTAAAATCTAGGGGACTAAGGTATGACAGTGCCAAATGTATGGAAAAGATTTGGAATATGTGAAATATACTGCTGTTGGACCCACACTATGTAATAACGGTGTTGTGGTGCGCAGATATCTCTGGGACTTCCCAGCACACTAAAAGATTTGTAGAGCAATGTCTGTGGCTTGTGGCAGCCCTCTGTCTTGATAACACAACCGTAAAACAGGAATACAAGTTAAAACAGAATGTATTGTGCACTTTTATAAAGGTTCTGGTCCTACCAGAGGGATCCTGACATCCTAGCATTCCCCTTTCACACGCATGCTGCTCTGCTCCACATATCCTCACATGCCTGCCAAACCAAAGCAGGGAGATTAGCCTTAAGCTACATCTGCTCCAGCTGCACCACACTTGCTTGGCGCTTCACATTTTCTAAGAACAATGCAAACGTTCACTAATTAGGCTGAACCTCAGCAGCATTGTTGTCACAGTGGTAAGAACTTTTGTATTTGCTTTATATGAGTAGATGGAGTCAAGGAGCAGACTGCAAAACCATACAGAAGTAGACCCACATCCCAGCTGCTTCCATAGTTCAAGTGCAAGCAGCATGGATTGCGATGCTAAGCAGAAGCACTTTGTAAGGAGCCAGTTCCTAGTGTGAGATGTTCAAAACACAGCCCTTTGTGACTTGCTCAAGACCACACAACAAGCTGGAAACAGAGCTGGGATTTCACTTCCTCTATCTCTGATTTTCTCACGGTTGTGGTTTCATTGCAAAACTCTGTGCTGCTTTCATATTTTTTGTATTGCTTGATGTCTTTATACCTTATGGCAGATTTATTTTTCTACTTATTTTTCTTAAAGATGGGCCTGAAATGGAAAAGAAGATGCTGCTTCCCAGCTATCTGGGAACACTGAGGATGTGTGCAGAACTTCACCAATTGGCCACATACATATTGCTGGTAGTGGTTGGCACAAAACCTGCTAGAGGTGACCAAAGACACTTTGCTTTAGAGCTAGACAATTAATTAATATGATGGTATTTACTGATATTTATCTGCTGATGCATTTATGTTCCCATGTTTATTCTGGCTGTGTTTTTTACTCTTATTGTATTTCTTTACCAAAGAAATGACATTTTAGGGAACAACTCGTCAGGAAAAAAATAAAAATTCTGCACAGACTGGCACAGTTTGTTGGATGGTTTTTCCAGTGCTCTCCTGTATAATGGTTTATACAACTCACCAAAAACTCCACATTTTTAAGTATGCAATCACACAAAGTAATGCAGCTGAAGAGCTGCTGGTCCCTTTCCCTTGCTGGAAGCTTCCATACTGTTGGATTAAATAAATATTTAGTATATATATATTTTTTTTTTGAAAAATAAACAACGAAGTGTGATAAATGTTGTGTTATCCTTGAACCATTCTTATTTCACAGATCAGAGCTAGAGAGCCCTGTCAGGGCTAGCCAGGCATAGCTCTGGGATGGCACTTTGTCTGCCTGGGTCAACAGTAGCACTCCTAGGTGCCCAAACTGCATTGCTGAGTGTAAAATTCATATTAAAGTTTGGTTTGGATTTTACTTTTGGAGAACAGTTGAAAATTCAGACTCTAAAATTAGTTTTTAGCAGTATTCCTGTTTATAAAGTTCATTCACTAGAGTGTTTATGGAAAGTGAGCCCAGAAGGGAAGGAATGCAGTAAAAGTACATTCATTTGAAAATTTAAATAAAAATATTTGCTTTGAATCAGAGGCTCTTTTTTTTTTTCTCTCAATCCTTCTGTGCTCTTTGTCCAGTTTGTTAATACTTTTGTTGTCCAGCAAAACAGAGCCACTATGCTGAGATTTCCTCTCTTCATCGCCATATAGTATGTGTTAGTGAAGCCTCGTGCCTGTTGTGTGTCAGAGCTCTTGGTCTTGTAAGCATGGGAAATCACTGCATTTAGAAAAATACCCACAACTTCAATAACCCCCAACACCCTGAGAGTCACCATCCATTTTGGGAAGAGGGAAGAACAGCTGTGAGCTGTTCCTGGTACACTGACAGTACTGATAACATCAAATTCAAAAAATTAATCAAGCTTTCACAAGACTGGCTTAAAATAATGAGATTTTAAGCTGACACATTTAGTTTGTCTTCTAGATTTTCAGACGGACTCGAATAAAAATCAGTTATGGGCTTACCTAGTTGTGTTTCCTTTAGGATTTCTGTTCATTGCTGTCAGCCATCTTTTCCCACATCCCACACCTCAGCAAGATCTCAGGCACACAACTGACCCTGTCAACACAAGGAAGAAGGCAGAAGTGTGTAAAAATCAATGGGAGGATGCAAACCCTAGGAGCTGTAAGAACGCAGCCGGGGAGGGAGATAGGCAGGACCATGGAAGTGAAAAAAAATCACTGCTATTCCTTTCCCAGTTTGTTACATATCTGCTAACACTAATTAGATATTGAGTCCACAGGCAATCCCCTTAAGACATTTATACACGTGGGGCTTAATGGCAACGTAACTTGAATAACTGGAAGACTTGAAACCCAACATTGTTATGTGGGTTCACCCAGGAGGGCATGCATGATAAAGTACCCACAAATTGCTACTAGGTGACTTTTCTTAGAGACAGAACGAGGGCACTGCAATTCTGTTGCTCTAGCATTCTGGATCAAAAACAGGTTTAATCACATCATAAGTTGAGAACTGCAAAACTGCAAACACAAAATCATTTCTGTGACCCAAGTGAATCAGCTCAGCAGATAGACTTCGTGCCATAAGAGTTAACTCTGTTATCTCAGTTCATTATCTCTATTTGCTTACTTCCATTTAAATGCATCAAGCCTATCTTACTTTTTATCTCTATTAGATAGAGGGAGATGAGTGAAATCCCTTCACAAATGATATTGGAAACAAATGTTTTCCACCAGCTTTGAACATTTTATATTGGCAAGTTCTTTGTTTTCATGCTTTCAGGCAAGAAAGATCACTGTGTAAAGGGATGTACATGAACCAGAGCTGCTGATATGAATGCATAGATTTTTGGAGGTGTTTGGATCAGGAATTAATATCTAAGGGAAAAATAAATACACCAGGAGGTAAAGGCTCTTTTTATTTAAGCCTGCCTCAAACTCTGAAGAGAATGAGATGTGTAGGTGAACACAGGTCACCTGCTTTCCTTTTGAATGCTTTTAAGAAATGCTTTTAAGAAATGAATTTAATGAATTTATCTAACTTCTGCCAGAGAGGCGGACCTACAGACTACCCAGGAGGCAACGTGGGAAAATTGGGCTGGCACGGTCTCTGCCACCAGAGACGTCTGAATCCATTGCTTTTCACAAACACTAAAATCATGCAATTAAAAATTTTAAAAGTCGGTCAATCAATTCTTTCTTACATTCATGTATCTTTAGCTGTGTGTGGTAGGAAAAGGTTCCAAGGACTTTTCTCTCATGTGTTTGCTTCCATGGCAATGAACTGCTCCCCAGAGCCCTCACTTAAGGGTTTCATGGTACTGAAAATTTAGTGGGCTTTATTTTGGCCTTGCCGTCTCTTGTGCTGTAAAATGTGCAAGCCACTCTTCAAAGGCATATTTAAAGTTCTCCTCTTTTAATGTAGGAACTAGATTAAAAAAAAAAGAAAATTTCCAGTGGAAATAGTTTTAAACTCCAAATTTTCATCAGTCAACTCCTAGTTCATTTACTTGCTTGCATTCAGAAAAGAAACTACTTCAGAAGATGTTGATTCATTGTTCACATCTGTTCACATTTGACTTCATTTAAAAAAACAAAACCAAAACAAAAATCCAGCAAAGCCACCACCACAACAACCTGTTTTCACATGACTATAAGTAAATGTTTTAGTCCTTGATAAGTTCTTCTGTATCTTATCCAGAAAAAAACCAAACTATTAATTTTAGCAACTTTGAGTCTTACACCTATAGCTTTAAAAATAATAAAAATATATAACATATTACCATTTATACTATGCTTATTTCAAAAGAAAATTATACTTTGCATCATGCCAGCTATTTCATAGACTGAGAAACAGAGTCCACATTTTTTAAACAGGGAATTCATTTTGAGGAGGATCAAGACCTCTGGACTGCAAGCTTTGAGGTCTCTAACAGAACAATGCCAGCTCCTTGTTTGAGGACCTTCTACAATCGCTAAAAGCCTACAGTCACACTCCTACAGATTTTCAGCCACTGACGATTCTTACTTTTGGGACACTATGAGTGCTCACTCAGCATCCCACAAGGACAGCAAAAAAAAAAAACCTTCATTCCTCCAGCTTCATCAGAAGTGATTTTTCCCTCTGACAGTGGTAATGTTGACTTTAGGATTTTTAGACACACGGTTGTCTTGATTTTAACCAACAGATAAGCAGAAGGGCTTATACCCTCCACTGATACAGATGTAATCTCTGTGGATGAGAAGTGTCAGTTACTTGTGTGCTTTGCCTGAGGGCACTCTCCAAAAACACATACGTAATCATATTATACAGATTCACAGTTTAATGGCATACACAACTTGATTAGTTTATTTAGAAAAATTAAGAGCATCTGATTTTTCATTAGTGATATCAGAAAGGTTTTCCTCAGTTGGATAATTTTTAGGTTCCATCCTTAATTTCAGCTTCAAGTTTCAACTCTAAGTGAACCCCAAATAACAAAAATCCCTGAGTGCCACCTGGTTTCAATACAAAATCATGCCTTGTGTTCATTTCAAAGTAGGCCCAGGTTAGTTCAAAAGATTCATGAACCTTGGCAAACTTTTCAATGAGCATGATTTAAGTTTCTGTGTTTGTACTGTGTGGTTTTACTGTGAATGTTTCTCATGGTCTTAGTTAGGAACATAATATGGATTCACTATAATATCAGATACATGATATCTTGCCTTCATTTGATGGTCAATGCTGATGTTTTGATACATATCTACAAATATTCCTATATGAACAGTTGAGAACTTGGTTAGCCTTAAAGATTGCCTTTCCTGAGATCAATTAAGATTTTTGTTTCACTTGTAAAATAAACACATCCAGAATTACAGATGGTGAAAATAAGTCTCAGGGAAAGGAGCTTAAGAAGTTGGCAGATCCTCTGATGAACTACGTTAAAGAAACAAGCATAAAATCTCTAAATATGGAAAGAAGGCTAGTAATTTCCGTCAAAGACAAATTTGGTTAGATTATAGGACTTTTAGAGCATCAAAAAAAGAAGGAAGGGCACAGAGACCTTTCGTCCCTTTTTCTTATCTCTTCTAGGGATGAAAAGGCATGATGAGGGCATACAGAGGCAAATAATATTTTTTTAATTTGAATATTGGCAAGATAGAGCTTAGCCAGATCCTCAGTGCACGTCCCCAAATATCAGACTTGAATTGGACACAACTTTGTTCATCCTACACAGTAATGTGTTTCTACATATTTAATATTTCTGCATCACTGGACTGACCTGTGTCCTGGAATTTAGACTCTAATTCAAAACTTCCCACAAATTTGCAGAGGTTTTAGGTTCTACTTCATAATTAACATTATCAGGAAGGATACACTGCTAGTGATTTACATTGCTGTGTTCCTAAACTGAACTAGAGCTCAACATAAAAAGCATAAGATTGCTTTTGTATTTTTACACCTTTGTTCTTTGATACCACAATTCCTTCCAGTAAAAGTTCTGCCGTTCAAGTACTGCTTCAGCAAGACAGTATGAGAAATAAAAATCATAGTGAAATAAATCTCTCCATGTAATTTCTTTCTGCCATTCACAGGTACCGACTCAGTACAATAGCTCTTTGAGATGACAGACCTTTGTGGGGCAGCAACTCAGATGACCTGAACTCTACAGCATACAATCAGTAAAGACTCCATAGCAACTGCAGAAAAAAATCCAGTAAAAGCTATAGGTCGGAGCTACAGTATACTTTCAAAAGGACCCCTTTATGTATTGAAGCCTGTGTACACATTCCTCCAAATAGCTTGAAAGCAGGAGATTTTGAGACTTCACTGAACAACAGATCAGTCATTGCTTAGCATGGAGATGCATTCTCAGCATTTCTTGCACTGTACAATTTGAAGGATAGTGTATTATAGGACTCTCTAGACAGCTTAGCTAAAAAAATCACGTTCTCCTCTTTCAAATGGAAACTGCTCCTCTCTGCTGGCTTTAATTGTTCCTTATGATTTCCTGGCTCTTCTTCAGTTTGAAAATTTTCAATTTTATATTTTTAGCATCAGAAAATAGAGTTTCATCAGTAATTCCATATATCAGAAAGAATTCTGGAAGAGTTGAAGGAGTTATTCAAAAGAGGAACCCCCATTGCTTCCCTGAATACGTTCACACACACAAATAAAATAAAATACAGCAGCCCTAAGGCTTCTTTTGAAAATTCCATGGGATTTTCTGGGTCTTACCTGAAAAGCCTGTTAGAGCAAAAAGGCATTTCACATGATCACAGACCTTCAATGAAAAAGGTAAGGAAAAGCTCTCTGAATTCAAATCTGACTGATCTGGAAAACTTCCATGGTATGATGAAACCAAATAAGTATCAAAACACAAAAACCCAAATACATTACATAAAGCTTATTACTTAAACAAACAACAACAAAAAAGAAAATATTGGCAGTTAAAATTTTAATACTCAATGCAGAATTCATCTGCTTTTCACAAGTATGAACTCAGAGCATGTCACAGTTTTGAGAGGGAATAATTTGGATGCATGGTTTGCTAGATAATCTCTATAAGCCCCAAGGGTCTTAAATATGTTCTGGTAGAAGTGATTGGTCAAGGGAGTGGCACCTACAGCCTAAGAGCTTAGACACTTGAAAGGGAGCAGTCTAGAGTGCCTAGAAAAATATAGACATATCCCTATTTTCTGTCATCTGCAAGTTGGTTTTGTTGGGAATTTACTTGGTTGAACTGGCAAAACTGCTGGACATTTTTCTTCCAATAAGGAAATTCAAGGGAAAATGTGGTAAGTTTACATATAAATGGATTAACAGTGCAGATCTATATTTTTTCCAGTGTAAGTAAATACAAAAAAATGTAGCCTGGTACTTTATTAGTTTTCCATTTTATTTCAAGCTGCCTAATATTTTCTGTTCATAAGTAGTTTCAAGCCAGTAAAGACTAATTAAAGCATTTTAGCGGCAGTTTAAGAGTACTTAATGAATTAAATTATTATTAATCATATGTTGGTGAACCAAGAATTTAAGAGGCAAAAATCCAGTTGGCATTTCAGGGCTTCATCTCACTAAAAAAAAAAATATATATCTTCTTAAGGAGGATCAGCTAGTAAAGAAAATTAGTTTTAATTGAGCTGTTATCAGCTTGGGAAAATTTGCCTCCCCAGTTTTTCCAAATTGACAAGATGTGAAGACTAACTCCCAGCCAGAATTCTTTGTTGTCTTCCTCTATGATGTATGTCTGCTCCCCTTAGGATAACCAGTGTCACACTTGTCAGCAGTGCATAAAACAGACAAAATATTTTTTCCTTCCTTTACATGATTAGGCCCCACCAGTTCCTATGAGCTCAGAATCTAACCCAGGGCTACCAGTTGACACAGAGCTTTGCACCTCTGTAGTCATAAAACCATAGAATCATTTAAGTTAGAAAAGATCTGTCAGATCACCTAGTCCATCCCTACCACACCCACTAACCACACCCTTCATTGCCATATCTACACATTTCTTGAGCACCTCCAGGGATGGTGACTCCACCACCTCTCTGGGCAACCTGTTCCAGTACCACGCTTTCTGAAGTTTTTCCTAATATCCAACCTGAACCTCCACTGATGCGACCTGAGGCCAATATCTCTCATCCTATAGCTGTTACATGGGAGATGTCAACCTCCCACCTCACCACAGCCTCCTTTCAGGTCATGATAGAGAGCATTAAGGTCTCCTTGAGCCTCACAGCACTACCACAGCATGCTCAGAAGTCCAGAGATGTGCACCTTCTGCTCTTCATTTTACCATCCAAGCTTTCAGTCCTCACAAATGCCTATCTGGCATCCTTTCCTTTCCTTTGCACTGAATTACCTTCTTTATTGGCTATAAGATTGCTCAGTGAATTTCCCCATGTAATTGTGGGTTTACATCTTTCAGCATAGGTTACTTTTCTTTGTGTCTTGGCTCTCTCTGTATCTCCTTATCAGAATGGTTTCCTGAGCAAACACTTCAATACGTTCAGTTTGGTACACCAGAGTCCTTCTAAAAGAAAAGATGCAGAGATAAAATACTGAAGGTGAACATTTCAGTGACAACAGAGAAACATAATGAAACTGATGACATCTCTTTTAGCAACATTTTCAGAAGCCTTGAAAAGTTTCCAGGACTTATATATTCAACAAATTCATTCTGTCTACGTGTTTGTAAATCTATTTTTTTAGAGCAATTTCAAAAGCCACAGGTGCTTCAGCTCATTAGCAAGCACATTTTCACATGTGCAGATGCAAAGCATGTTCTAAGCCTTTCCACTAGGTTAGCCTTGTGCTGGATGAAGATCTCTGTGTTTGGGCTGAACAGGAGGCATTCAGCTGCCGATTGGCACAATGCACCACTTCCAGCAACACCTATAAGACTCAAACTGTTATTGGCTATGCCGTTCAATAAAGCAGATTTAGCAGTGACGGTATGGGTCCTAAGGTGAAGGTGCAGCCTCATTATTCCAACAGTGTTGTATAGCAGTGCTCTCAGATGCCAGACTACATTAGACTCACAGGATATGTTTGCTAGCACAGTGCATAAAGCTGCAGGTGTTCCACACTGTACAAAGCTTTCAAAGATCAGTCTCAAACGTTTCTGTTACCATGAGGAGGATTAAAAGGATTTAAAAACCTAGTGGGTCAGCCTGTGTGCTGTTGAAATTGCCAACATTTAGCAAGAAGGGAGAGTGGTTGGAACAGCAGGAGAAAGGGGGCTTGAGAGAAGCCATACAGTACCTTTCAGAGGGAGGTTTTGTGTTGTTTTTTTTTTTTAAATTCAAATATGGATCTGCTGCACTTCCAGCTGGAACTCATTAAGAATTCATGAAGCAGAAAATGCAAGAAGTTGTGGAAATTAGGACTATGAAAGGCCAAAGTGAGTAATAAATAAATTAGAATGGATACTCAATTTTGTCTATTAAACATCCCAGAATATTTTCTCAGATCAGAAGATCAGGCTTTCAAATGAAAGCCAATTCCTAATAATAATAATAAAAAAGGACAAATAAGAATTTGACTTCTAGGGCAGAGAGCAGATGGAAAATCAAAAGCACATATTGCACATCTGAAAAAACACAAGACCCTATTGATTAGGAACACTGAACAGTACACTGATCCTAGCTCCAGTTCAGTACTGCACTGAAGCATCTGTTAAAGCATATTTTGAAGTTCTGTTGACTTCAATCACCACTGATCCCTATTACTGAAATGAGACCCTTGGGAAGGCACAGCTTTCCTAAATATTATGTATATAAACCAAAGAATCAGGAACACCCACACATGAGAGAGCCAACTCAAGCATAGTGCACCAGTATCACTAAAAAGCCATCACCTCATTTCATCTGTAATATTAAAGAAAATGATTGAATGACCTGAGTTAGGAAGGTCATCATAATGATCATCAAGTTCACCTCCTGTGGTAGTAGTGCTGACACTTGCTGACCCTCATTCTGCACTGCATTTTGTACAGGGCAATAACTTACAAGAATATTTTTTCTACTGCTGCATTCATTTGAGGACCTCTTCCGAGAAAAGACTCCTTCCTTTCATTTATTGTGGCTGCCTTAGAATAGAATAATAGAAACACAAAATCATTGAGATCCTCAAAGAAAGAGAATGTAACTTGTGGTATCAACAGACACTAGTCTAAGTAACTTGGCTTGGTTTGCATTCTCTCCTTTTGCAGGTATTATTGTGTTCTGCCCTTTAAACACAGCTGCAGCATTTAGCCTAGTTACAGTAATTTTCTTCAGAAACCTTGGATTTTTCTGCCACAGAGGTAAATTGTTCACAGTAAGATTTTCTTTTTTGCCTGTTGTGTTGGATTTTGTAACTGCTGGTGTTCCTCCCAATCCATTATTCAGCAGCACAACAATAACAAATGAGAGCTTGCTATTGATCAAAGGAAGAGAAAATATAATGAGTTGTTGCAGGTCTACAGGAAGAAGAAAATGTCTGTGACCTAGGTCAATCAGGAGAGAACACAATTTAACCTGAAGAAATGCTGGGATTAAAAATCCTAATAGAGAAAAAAAGTCCCTCTACTCTTAACAGGTGCTCCCGTAAGAAAAACAACTTAAACAAGAAATTCTCAGATAAACTGATTATTGCCTATGATTTTCAGTGGTGGTTTTCCTACTGTAAAAGAAAAACTGTCAGCTTGCGTGAAAAATATCACTTGGTAAAAAAAATATAACTTTCAATTTCAGTGCTAATATTATCTCCTCTGGTCTGTCTCTTCTGTTCCTGCAAGAGGGGAGGGCTCTTAAACAGATGAGAAAATCTGCCAGACTCTGAGGGCTGGCCAGGTGTAATGAAAACTGCCCAGAGTGTCACTGAGATCTCACCAGCACTTGGGGACATCAATCACTCAATGTCTGAAAATAAAAGCATCCTCCTGAGAAGAATGAGGACACATGATGCCTTAGTGAAGTATTTCGAAACTTGATTAGCATCTGCAAAATATTCTGAAGTCCTTAGAAGGATGTGAAAAATCATAGGAGAGATTCAAGTGTTATCGATGATGCTGTAAGTATAAGCAAATATAGACTGCACACTAAATATGAAATTCATTTTCTGCTTGAGGTGATTTAGCCTAGCACCTAAGGGTATGCCTTTTTTTTTTTTCCCCCCGGTAAAACAAGTGAACAACAACATCAAAAAACCTTGTCTAAGGTCAAAGAGATTCCAAATTCAGGTATCTGCAATTACCAAGTGTTCACAACCACTACAATTGTCAGAAGTGTTGGACACTCACTAAGAAGAAACACCTCAGTTTGAGTGAT
The DNA here is from genome assembly GCF_038088225.1 of Cyrtonyx montezumae. Classification (NCBI taxonomy): domain Eukaryota; kingdom Metazoa; phylum Chordata; class Aves; order Galliformes; family Odontophoridae; genus Cyrtonyx; species Cyrtonyx montezumae. The sequence continues at coordinate 5,943,495 of NW_027071824.1, forward strand.
TCACTTGCTACAAATAATGCTAACATCTTACAATCACAATCTCCCAACAATTTAAGGAGTAAGAAAACTTTATAGTTCAAGGTTTTAAGTTCACGTGAGGTCACAAAAAAGCATCTGCCAGAGGCGGGTTTTTTTTAAAGTATCTGTAAATCAGGAAGAGGTTTCCAGAAATTCAGTAGGGCTCCTGACAGTGTTAGAATTACAGCAGAACAACAAAAACAACAAAAAAGTAAGACGCAACAACAACTCCAAACAAACAGAAAAACACCAGAATAACTCTTTTCTGTTTAGCCTTTGCCTCTTGTATTACACTCAGCTTTGATAGAATCTGTAATGGGTTTTCTGAAAGCATCAGTCTGTGTTAAACATAAGAAAAATTTTCCTCTCATTTTAGCTGAAGCAACTTCTTTTATTTTTACCCCAACAGGTATCAGGTTTCATCTTGGAATACATGAACTGATGAATTTCTGAGTTACTGTATACTCTAAATATTTCAGCTTTGTGTTTTATCTTGCTTTTCACAGAATTCCCCTTTTCCAATGAGCTATTCCCATTCACTTGCTATTACATCACGACATTCAGTCACCCTTGTTTTATCTTCAGGAGGCTGTATTCATCAGCTCACACCTGCCTGTATCTTTTTATTTCCCAATTGCATATCCTGCTCTGCATTCTTCCAGACAGACTAATCTCATTCTTAATACCCTTTCCTACATCTTGAATTTGTTCATTCTTTCTGCTGTCCCTTTCTTTTGGTAGCTCTTCTTAGCCCCTTATCTCTTCTTCTGTATGCCTGCCTAATATAAGGCCATATTTTGCCACATTTGCTGGTTATGGATATTGTTAGAAACTGTAATGGACTTAACAGAATAAAACTGATTTTCAGATGATCACCCACTGGGTTACTGAAATGTAACTTTCTGCACTGAAAGAATTTTCATTGCTAACCAATTTAATTATTTTAGAAATTATTTCTAGAAGTTCTCTTAGTTTTCCTAGGACTACTCCTGACATACATTGTACATGCCAAAAGAAAATGCTTCTCTCTCTTTTAAATTCTCTCACTAACTGAACAAGCCATGGACAGCCTGACCTGGTGGGTAGCAACCCAGTCCATTGAAAGAAGATGATTTTTAAAGACCCTTCCAATCTACTCTCTGATTCTATGATTCAGTGATCATCATATTACTGCCTCAAATGTTTTGTAACCATCTTTTCTGCATGCTTATATTGTCACAGAGTTGTTCTTAGTTTCCTGCTAGAAAAACTCAAGAGGGGTATTATTTTTTCAGTCAAAAGGGACATGATAGAAAAATACCGCTAAACATTTTGTCCTCACTTTAAGAATATTTTTGTCATTTCTTTTTTTCCATTAAAATGGAAAAAGAATTTATTTTCCAAGATTTCTTCATTTTAGGCTAAGAAAATATAAAGCTGGAAAGAAAGAAGTTAAGATCAATGTTTCTGTGGCTGGCTATTGGTTTACTTTTTACCACTGACAAAGCTTTATTTTGAAGAGAAACTTGGAAAAAAAAAACCATAGGAATCCTCCATTTCTAAAGTTTGGATCCTCATTCACCCCAACATCTTCTCACAGATCTGTCCTAGAAGTTGTTCAGAAGCCACAGTACTTTAGATCTCTGATCAATCTTGAAATTCTGCCTTGCATCTTCAGGTATTTTTAAAAACACTCCATGTGTCCATAAGTCACAGTCTTGATATTCACCACTGCCTCACTTCAAGGGATTCAGCATTGTGCTGAACAGATTGCCCTTCAATTTTCCATCCATTAATTACATTCATCACAGCCACCACCCCTTGATACTGCACTCAGTGCTAAGAACAGGCTAATGCAATTTTCATCTGCAGGACCTAAGGGTCTTCAACTTTTTCCTCTTGAATGCAATTTTACCTCCGCACGTCCTGTGCGCTAGGTAAGATTGCTCTGTGGTGGTAAATAATCACTTCTTTATGTTCTGCTGATTAAGTCACTGGCAAATTTATCTTGCTAAAACTTTGCAGAGCGCTTTGGTTCCACGTAAATGGGAGCAACAGAACTAATTCAACCACAGCTGGCAAAGGCACGGGACGCTCAGCAAGCTCCCCCCAAGGCTGTCCGGCTGAGCAAACACAGCAGAACTATGCTCCTCTGACAAGTGAGTCAGCACAGCCCTGCTGACAGCACCAAGGTGTGTGTGTGTCCTTCCTTCTGCTGGGCAGAGGCGATTTGAAAGCCTAAATACAGGCTTGTGTTTCCTAAATAGACCAGAAAGCAAGCTGTGTGCCATGTCATTGGCAAGATTGTCATTGGCAAGGTGACTGAAGTTGCACTGAGGTGTTGTATGACCAGCTGCCATGCAAAGTGCTCTTTAGCACTAAAGGCAAAGAGAAATTTCTTATTGACATGAAGAGAATCAGTAGAATTACAGAGTCGCAACTAGAGATGTTAAACGATGCCTTAAAGGTGTCCCATCACACACAGCTTCAGGTGAATTTGCTTTGTATTGCAGTAGTTTTTGCTATTCTATGATAATTAAATCTATGATGATAGATGACTGTTTACCTTCAGCCAGGCGTTGGCTATCCAGAGAGTGAATGGAAAAAACAAGCTACTGTTATTTCACTTTCCAGATCTATTATAACACAGGGTTGAGGTGAGCATCTTCCTAGAAATACTGTGAAAGCAGGTAAGAGTGAAGACATTGGCAAATATAATCTGGCTGCCAGGATTATCTGGCCTCAGAAAATAGCGGTGGCAAATTAGAAATAGGGACAGAAAAGGAATGATGGGAACATTGCTATTTTTATTTTGGAACCTTAATGTTTCTGATTGTTTTTATCTTAGGTGTAGATAATCCTAAAAATGTTATAATTTTAGCTGTTTTTTTTTCCCATCTTCTCTTTTATACAGTATTACAGCATTGGTCATGCTTCTTCTCATGCAGCCTAGCATATGGTTGGCTTTCTAGACTGCAAAGGCACATTGCTGGCTTATTGTTCACTACCCATCAGCACCCCCATTGCAGGCCATTGCTCCATCCTTACATCCCTTAGCTTGTACTGATTGTGGGGTAATAAACCAGATGCTAGACCTTGCACTTCTATTTGTTGAACCTTATGAGGTTCACCTGGGCTCCAATCTCCACGTGCTCTAATATGAAAAGTAAGGAAAGTATTGAGAAGTTAATAGGTTTAATTTCATGAAAAGATCATTAGTATCCTGATGGTAACTGTACTACATCAAACGTATTTTGATGTGTGGTAGACACATATCTGCCCTTGCAGCCTGACAGAAACATTAACTTCTGGACAGTAAGAGGGATGTATCTAGAATTTTCTTAAGAAATACAAAAAAGCAATTTGTGCATTTCAAGGGACTATATTTTGACTACAGAGGAAAAAAAAAATGAGAATGGGAAATTTTACTGGCCTAACCGTGGAAAAAGTAGAACACATACAGGGACCTCTGTTACAGATTACACCAAGAAAAGCACTTACACTATGTTAATGGTAGAGTGATGGAATCAAAGGCAATATTTTGTTAATTGCTTTTCATTTTAAAATGCCTTTGTGAAAACAGCTGAATGTTTCCCATTAAAAAACAACTAGAAAAGAGTTAGGAAAGTAGAATGAATCCTTGTAGCACAAAATTATTATTTGGCAGCATACAAAGCAAAGCATGAAATCACCTCCAAAAAGTTGTAGAGTGACCCATGAAAGGTATTAAATGTAAGCCAGTAATAAGAAAAAAACAGCTTACCCAATTCCAGAGGTGAGAGCAGGATGAAAAATCCTGGAGGGAAGCATCTCTACTCCAAGACAGCTTCCCTCTTGGCTATCAGACCTTAAAGTAGGTTAGGGAAGAGCGGACCCAGGATCCACGCCTTCCAATCTCACAGGTGAATTGCTTGCACCTGTGTTTCCAGGGCTGGCTGTGTCCCTTCACCTGATGCTCAATCACCAATTCAGGTGCTGACCTAAGATTTCCTTTACAGCACCATCAGATCTTGGTCTTAACAGCTTGCCCAAGGGTACATATATTCAAGGACAAGGCAGACAGGCTGGAGATGAGTTTTGGGGATGGACTCAGCCTTTTTCCACGTCCTACCAGTTATTGCAACTGCTAAGAACCACAGTGGCACACTGAGGGCCTCTTGGGCCTCTTCCCCAAAGCCTGCTTGCAAATTCTGTCCTGAAAGCAATCAGTTCCCTTAGCAACTGAGTGCCTCAAAACGTATTTATTACAGCTCCAGAGAAAAAAGTAGTTTGCTTTTATATATGGACACCATAGTGACATAACAGTAAACTGACAGCAGTTGTCTGTGTTACTTCCATTTATAGTGGTTGCCTCAGGAACTGCAAATAAAGTTGCATGTTTTATTTGAGTACTTGAAAAGGGTCATTGTCAAGTAACTTAGACCAAGATTTAGGCTTTGACGGGAAGGGAGAGAATGTCTACAAAGGACACCATTGGTAGGAGATTTGTGAAAACAAAAGCAAGTTAGGATTACTTTTAAATATTTTTTCTATATTCCCCTGCATCATTTACAGCCCACCACCAAGGGTGTTGTTTTAGTCACAATGGCAGCAAAGGAAAGAGATGGGAAAAAGCAAAACTGATTATGCTTCTTGGCTTTCTTGATTGCACCCATATCTTAGAAGCTTTAATGAACGAAAGTGCAACTTGTGTTCTGTTTTACTTTTTCTTTTTTATGAAGGCCATTCACTGAAAGGGAAAAAGAAAACATCATGCAGTTTGGGGTTTAGCCAAACATATTTTTCTCCTTTTTTTTACAAGTATGTTGAATTTGCGACATTTCTTTCCCATTTACTTACTTCAAAGATTCAATTAAAAAAGATAGATCTGTGAGGTTCACTGAGGAAAACTGAACTTTTCCATAATGTGACTATTGTTCATCTGACTTCAGAGTACACTCCAGATCAAATTCCACATGATTTGCCATCCTAAGTCTACAGCAGGTCCCTTAAGGAGCAAGGGCAGTTGCTGAGTAGTTAGTAGGCACTGAAAGCAGATTTGAACATGCAGGCTTTAGGGAAGTTTTTAGCTGTGTTACACTCCTTGTTGGCAGACTTGTCCTACTTTTACAGGCTCCTGAAAAGCCAACAGAGTTACATTATGTTCAGAGACAGAGAGAACAAGACATCAGTAGTTTCCATGTGGCATGAGCCCAAAGGCAAAATTTTGACGGTTTGGAGATGTTATTCTACATCCATTCTACAGAAAAAAGGGATTTAAATTTGAAAAATATGAACTAAAGGATGACTCCACCTGGAGTACCATGTCCAGTTCTTGGGTTCCCAGCACAAGGACGTTAAACTGTTGGAGCAGGTACAGAGATGATCAGAGGGCTGGAGCACCTATCCTATGAGGACAGGCTGACAGACCTGGGGCTCTTAGCCTTTTTGTAACAGCATGTAGCAACTGGACGAGGAAAAATGGCTTTAAAGTGGAGGAGAGTAGATTTAGACTAGATGTCACAAAGGAATTCTTCATTGTGCAGCTGGTGAGCACTGGAGCAGGTTGGCCAGAGAGGCTATGGATGGCCCCTCCCTGGAGGCATTCAAGGCCAGGCTGGATGGGGCTGTGAGCAACCCGCTCCAGAGGGAAGAATACCCTGCCTTTAGCAGAAGGGCTGGAACTAGATGGTCTTAAAGGTCTCTTTCAAACAAAACCATTCCATGATTCTATGAACAGTCTGGTAGTCTTTCTGTGTAGAGGTATATAAAAAGTTCTGAAACACTGCACTATACTACCCTGCTAGATTCAAAATAGCAACTACCACACAACAGATTTCACACATATAGAAGGAAACAAAACAATACAAGCAAATATGTTCTTTTGTTTCCTTATGCATGCATAGATGTTTTAGTGGATATTTTAATGTGATTCTAAGTGATGGAAAATCCATCCACTGCTGTAAGAGAAGTTGCCTTTGTATCCAGAACATATTGTGAAATCGATTGTGAAAAGCCAAATAACAGATTAACTGGCCACCCACTTCTTCATAACTCAAATTACTGATTAAAAGTTTTGAAGTATGAGAACCTAAGAACAGCAAGGCTTAATGACCTTATCAGCGTAAACTGTACTGCAATTATCTGATCTTCTAGCCACACATTAGTCTCTTCTGCAAGGACTTGATGCTTGAGCTTCTCTTCTGCTCTGAGAAGGGAAGATAGGAGTTTCAGACCACCCATTCAGCTGCCTGTCTGCCTGTGATGTTTCTGCATTTGATGATAAATCTGTGAGGTATGCGTGTTCCACTATGAGGATGTTACACTATTTTAGAAAACACTTGCATAACTTTGACCACGGAAACATACAGAGTTAAAAATAGGCCAGCATTCCAGAAATTCCTTATTCCTGCCTATCTAACTGTCATGCAAAATTAGAAGAAATTCTGGCAAATAATTACTTTTTGGGGTTTTTTGAATAGAGAAGGAATAGGGGTTTCTTTGAAGCTAGGAGGCATTCAGACTTAGAATTAGGCCATCAGATACTACACCTCCTTAACTGTAAATACTCTCACAGAGTAAACAGAATTCAGGGCCTCAACTATCAGATGATTCCCAGGAGATGAAGAGGGAAAAAAAAATAGCACAAAGATAATGCACAACACCAAAAGATGATCCAGTGATTGCAGATACTCAAATTGAGGTGCTTGTTAGAATTCACTGAAACTTTTTTTAGGAGATCTGCTCTGCTTGCTTCAAGAATTTTATTATCTCCATGAGAAAAAGATAGAGGATGTTTGTTATAGAAAATTCACAGGGCTTACACTGTGCCTTTTACACCAGTATTATTTTTAATAATGAAATATGAAATAAAGTGGATTTTTTTTAAGAAAAATAAATATGTAAATTATAGTTTTGCTCCTTTTAATAAAACTGATTTTGAAGTTGTATTTCTGTATTTATTATATATATATATATATTAATTCTGCTTTTTATGTTTTCCTGTGTTGTATTTTAGTGTGGAAGTTGCACAGCCTTTTTCTGGCCTTTACTGTGAAACTTAAAAAATTAATCCTCTGTTTCCTAGAGGTGGACACCAGAGGAGTCACAGAAAACTGCTAGTATCTTCATTGCAAGCAATGCCTCATTGTGTCCACTGGGAACAGATTTTGTTTCTACTCTGTTTGTTTGTTGCTGAAGACAGAGCATAATTCAGTTTCCACAAAGTGTAGGGTCAGGAGGTCAGGAATCAGACTTGAATACCCAAACAAGGCTGGCCCTGGGGAACTCTTTATGCCATCACAGTTCCAGAGGGATGCCACCTGAATCATTCATATTCAAGATGTTTGTTAGGATGTGATTCAGAAAACCTCTAAATTTTGACATGAGGGTAAATTAAGAGGAAGATCAAATAGGAAACAAACAAACAAACAGAAGTCACATATGAGCAGGAATTAATTTGGAAACTTGATATCCTTACCTCAAAGATGATAAATACTGAGTTTCAGGGTGTAAATGGAGTGAGAAGATGCTACTTGTGCTTAGAGTAGACTAAGAAAAGGTCAAAGGAAATGTTATGGGCATGTAAGGAACGAAGATGGGAAGAAACCACTGTGCACAAGAATATCTAATAGAAGATAAACAATGTAAGGATTTTACAAACAAAGATAAGTTTGGTTTTGATATAGCAATGGGGAAAGAATTAATACAAGAACACCAAGGAAAGAGTGCAAACAGACTGCCAAGTCTTGAATCTGATCCTACATTTTGAATGGATTTGGAGGATGATACATGTGACAATTTTAAAGCCCCTTCTCCTTCCTTTCTCCTCTACACAACTTAAAAAAAATAAAATAAAAAAGTTGCAATACAAGTGGAGATTAAATAAATGACAACTTGAAGAGCCTACTGAGTGACAGAAAAACCTGAGTATTTATAACAGCAAGAGGTTGCAAGATAGGGAGAAGACCTACTGTGGAAGTGTTTGGTTTTCCAGCTCTAACACCTTCCTGGAAATGCTGACAGTAGCCTATTCAGATCCAAGGAAGCCATTGCTCTCCTTTGGGATCTTCCATTGGATTCAGTGGTAGGGAACAAAATATCAGTTTGTGGAAAGAGGAAAGTAATACAGACTGTTACGCTAAGCCAATTCAACACAGTAAGATATTTCAACATAAATACACACTTCTTTTACAGGAAACAGAAAAGACTGACATCAATTTTAGTGTATAAATTCACTAAAATCAGGATGAATAATAATCTTAGTCAGTCTGTCTTTGGCTGCTCTTCAGTTCAGCAGAAAAAAAAGACCTATCACAAAAAATGTTTCATTGTGTAATACTTGACTGCTTTTATCTGTTCATGCCACACACAGAGAGTAAAAATGTTTAAAGGGAAATATGGGTTCCAGGAATACAGGTATATGAAGAAATATCAGATGAATTCTCCCTCCGTTTTCCTTAGAAGTAAATATGACCTTTCAAGCAGTTTCTTGGAACCATGTTAAGGTTGTAGCATTAGCATATATAAATAATTATATCATGTTTATACATATTGAGTGTGTAAATGTGATAAGGTTTTGTTGGTTTGTTTGTTTTTTCTCTTGTATTTGAATCTACTAACACTTGTCAATAATATACTTCCTTGGAAAGACTACTTTTTATTAATCTTTAACCATAATTAACTGATTTGAAGTATTCCAACATCATTCTTACCTGAAATATCTAGATTGTTTCAAAAACTCCTTCTATTCAAAAGTGGAAAGGTGTTATACAAAAACAAATATCACCACAACAACTCCCAAATCAACAGAGTGTATTTTGCTATAGAGAGTCTCAGAAGAATGTCCAAATTCCAAATGAAACAAACAAACAAACAAATATATATAGTATACAGCCAGCAGAATGAGACTGTGCTCACTTCTGAGTGCAGCTCATTCCACAGCTTACAACCAAAGGCAAGGAGGCTGGTGAATTAGCAAGCTGTGGCCTGTTGTTTCCATCAAAAAACTGTGCCATCAGATAACCGGAGCACATCTTTAAAATTCTTCCCTATGCCAGGTAGCTACCAGCAATGCCACAAAACAGAGCCCCCTAAATTCACAGAGAAATAAATAGCTGCTTGATAAATGCTTTGAAATTTCCTCTGCAGCCAGAAGCAACCAGATCCCTATGTATAAACTAGAAAGAAAAAACAAAGGGATCCCACCCTAGAAGGGGATATTCAAGAGTCCCTGAAAAAAAAAAAAAAAAGATCTTGGCAGCAGCAAAACAAAAAATTTATATTGGATATATTCTATAGCTGTATTTTATTCATTGTATGTTTCTTTAAAGCTTCATCTCGTTTAAAAGACCCAAGTCCTTGCTTCAGGAGCATAGAACTTTTTTCATGCTTTCTCAGCTGAAGGCAACAGACAATAGCACCTAATGTTAATGGAAAGGTTAAATCCCTACAAATCTGTGCAGCAGACAAGTCTTTAGGAACATACGCAAGCACTAAACCAGCTCAGAAATCGGTGTGTTTTATGCAAGGTCTGTGGGGACTTATTTCATGGCAGGAAGGAAGATTTTCCCAGGTAGGCATAGTTCAGTGCTTCAGTGATAAGGATATGACTTTTAGACAATAACTAATGGGAAGTTTGTGATAATTCATGATTTTTTGTTAAAGAAAAAAAAGAAAAAACCCTTACAAAAAATCAAACCCTTAAAAAACAAAAGCAAATTATAAATAGGAGAATAGATTCCTATATCTTATGACATCACCTTCCAACACATACATGCACAGAAAGTGTATTCACTAGAGCAGTGATTTCAATAAGCCACTGATGAATGGAACCACCATGGTAAACGCAAGTGGCAGGAGCTGGACTTGCAACGCAACACAGGGAGATAGCACTCTTCACTGCACTTGTACCACACCAAACAAGAAGAGAGAATAGATTCAGCTGGAAAAGAGAACTGTAGTCAGTTGTCTTAGACAAAATAAATTGATGTCTGCTACTTTTGTTAAGTGAGAAAGAGAAAACACCTCATTAAAGAACAAGGAAGCGTTAGAAATCCCGTATACTTACTCTTCAGGGATAAAAGGACTATTAGAGGTTGTTTTAGTTAAATCTCCAGTAGTTTCCAATTACACAAATGAGGAAGTTAACATAGGGAACAGTGTTCATGAGACAGAGGAATCAGAGAGGATTCCCTCCCTCCTAAAAACATCCTTTTAGTTCTTCTGTCACCTCCTGAAATTTGGAAATGTTTGAGCAACAAATATTGTCTAAATGCCACCCACTGAACAGAAATGAGCCATTAGTAAGACAAAATGGGGAAGAAATTATGGTAACTGATGACAGAACAGTTAAGAAAGACTTCTTTATTTTATTTTATTTTATTTTTTTCCCCAAGCCTTTGGTTCACATTCAGAACAACAGTAACAAATACATCAGTTTTCAAGATAATTTTTTGTTTCAGGGTAAAATCTTCCAGCTGCCTGTGGTGACTGTCTGGGGGGATTTAAAATTATTTTCCACATGATAATGACTGGCCAACTTTCCACTGTTCTAAGTGCAAGGAAATTGCATTTAATTATTGCGTGCATGATGGCTCCTGTCATGGAACTCCAAGTCACAGCACTGCTGATACTTCACATAATTTGTAAAGTCCTTCAGAACTGATACAGAAAAGGCACTGGATAAGAAATAAGGTCATATTCCACCACATATATCCAAAAATCTCATGGATATGAAGCAATAATTGCATTCTTTTCAAGCGTTTCCATGACTGTAGAAGGGATAATTTGAAAAGAAGAACAAGAGTACCAGCAGAAAGATCAAACTGCAAGAGGAAATCGGTGAGTTTTGTTCAACTGTATACACACAGTTGAAAGCAAAGACTGGGAACAGATAAAAAAATTTAAAAATAAATAAAAGGTATCCTCCTTCAGCAACTGGCATGTCATTTTCTGAGGTGGCACTTCCAGGATCAAGAACAATGCTATTACAGGCCTGATGGCAAATACTGGTTTTCAGAGCAAGAATGTTTTCACAAAAAGTATCAAGGTCTTTTCATGAGAGGGCAGGAAAAGCTACATCACAGCATGCTGCAACCAGCAAAGCTCTTACAGAGATGTTGAGTAGCTCTGGCCAAAACTCTTAGCACAGTGTTTGGGCTCAGAGAGATGGCATGGGAAAAATTTATTTTACCTCTTCCCTGAAATGAGTTTCTTGCCCAGACGGGTTCATCTTGCAGACTATAGCATCTCTTGAATCATATCACCTTTCAGCAAAATAAAAGTTGTTTCCAGAAGTTGCTACATATATGTCACTATATTTTCATATATTTTAGTCTGTGGATTACCTGGGCCACATCCAATATCTCTGTCACCTTCAGACAGCTCTTTCTTTTAATTCACATTTCCATCGACATTTCTGGCAGGCTTACAGTGAAATATTCCATAGCTTTTACGAATGTAAGGAATGCAGTGGTAAACCACAGGATTCCCCCACCTACAGCTCCCCCTTTCAGCTGCCAGCTGCTTGTCCAATTTTAATTAATGAGAAAGTTGCTAGCAGTTATTCATGCTGGTTCTCTCTGTTCCTCTCTGGAGAATTTCTAAATAGCGTTCAGAGCATTGAGCCTACACTTTCTCTTTCTTTAATGTGCTTCTTCGCAGCAGCCAGTGAAAAATGTTATTAGTGATGAGTTTCTGCACCCACAGTTCAGTTAATAGGAAGCGATGCTCACCAGTTATGGATGTGGCATGTAGGACATCCCTTCCTTTCACTTTCTGCTCCTTTTTCCTACGCAAAACAAATGTGTAAACCTTCTAGGAAGTTTTAGTGGTAGGTATATTGTTAAACATTTTAATAATATGGAATACAATTTAAGTGGAAACACCGAAGAGCTGCCTGCACTGGGAATGTTAATTATGGGCACAGATGAGTGAAGTTATCATTGCGGTGGGAGGTGGGCTTCTGAAGGCATTCTCTCTGGGAAGGACACAGCAGCTCAAGTGTTTCTTTCTCCTCCCTGCAAGCACCATCCTAGGAAAAAAATAAAGCTATGCATTTAGGCCCTCTGTCCTCTGCAAGTCAGAAGTGTTTGGGCAATAATTCAACTAAGTATCACCAAACTTCGAGCATCGCATCAGAAAGTCTGCAAAGCCGTACATCAAGACAAGAAACTGAAAAGTTGCTTCAAAATACTAGCAGTTAGAGAATATTCTCAGTTTTAGCTTAGTGTTAAAATCTAGCTGAAGTCAGTGCTTAGGGTATTACTACATAAAAAGAAAGGTTGCATGTTTCACTTTTGGCAACTGGCCTTTGAAAATTATTAGAGCACTGCAATAGCAATTCTAAATGATCCAGCAGATATTCTAAGAGTAATTATGCACACAATAGCAAAGGGTAAACAGTTGGTTACAACAGGTAGCATTTTAATAGCCATAGCTTTTGATAAGCCATAGGTAAACCTGCCATGCTGTGGGATAGCAAATAGTTGTCTCCTGCTTTGAGTGTGAGAGCTTCTGTTATAAATCCTGTTTTGATGCCCTCAACCAACCCTTGATTCTACGTTTCTTCAAAGAGCTCCTTCTTGTCTTTTCTGCTCTGAGGACTGCAGCCAGAGAAAAGGTGGAGAGGGGGGAGGGAGGAGAAAGAAGCTGGAGGTTAATCTCACACGTATAGTTAAATGAAGGGGTTTTGTGAATGATGTCATTCATGTTTGATACAGTTTCTATTTTTTATAGGCAGTTTTTCCTTAGTGTCTCTGATCTGCGCTTCACAATTGTCATGGTTTTGTTGTTTTTGTTGTGTTGTTGATATTCTACATCAATTCCATAACAATTTTTTTCATGATTGTTTTTTAGTAAGAAATGGAGTAGGGAACACAGCACTGATCGATCATTTACAAATGATGACATGGCTCCAATAGTCAGATAGCTGCACAGTGCTGGTATTGTATGCATATATTCTCATGTGAGATTTATGCACCCATTCCCACCCAGTTCAAGAGAGTGTCCAGGTTGGGTGGAGCTCTTCCCATATTAAAGGAAACTAAAGCCTTTGAGCAATTCCTCAGTTCCCGGGGACAGTCACAGGTCACCTTTAACTATTATACTGCTGAAAAAAACTCTTCCCTCATTATTAAAATCCACATCCTCTGTAAGAACCATAAATAGACATCAAATATAGATAGATAGTCACTATAAAGCTTTGCAGACCCATTTTGCAAAGCTTATAATGGTTGATATAATGGAATTTATTTAGCCTATGAGAGTCACCCACATTTTTATAAAGTCTACAGATGTAATAGCATTCAGTTGCAGTCACCTCCTCCAGTCAAAACATTTGCTTCTCCACACAGGCACAGGCTTCTCCACCTTTAATGTCCTGCCTGTGCCTGAGAAGATAATACAGCAAGCATTTAAATGAGAGTATGATCAATCCAGTCTCTTACACACTCTGTAGTAAAAGATGTTTTGAGTGATGGGATTGTGTGAAAACTGGATGATGGCCATTTTTTCATATTCAGTGAGTGTGGAATTCTTCCCAAACATTATTTTGAAGCATTATCCTCTTTTCTCTCATCTTCTACAAAATTCTTGCCAACAACAATCTAGCAGAACACTTAAAAGCCTGATGCTACTGAAAAATAAAACATATAACATATGATGCATAGTAGCAGAGCCAGGCTCTAGACAACATATACAGCTCTATTTAGATGAGAAATGGTCCCCAGTTCTGTGGGCTCAGAGTTGCAGACATATTCACTTGCACAGTTCCCTACTCGTGCACTTAATGGCTTGAAGTTTACAGAAGTATTAGAGGGTTTAGGCACACAGATGCCACAGGTAAGTAGAGCAGTTATTTAGGCTATAGTACTGAAAATCAGATTTCGGCTCTGTATCTTTCAGTCTCCTGATTAGGTCTGAATTTCTCAACCTTTGTAACTGTGTGATTATATTTGCTTGAAGGATAGCAATGAAGCAGACTTAAGCCTATGCATAACAAAATTCATCCACATGGGAGGATTTCAAATATTCCAAATAAATTACTGTTGGCCTGACTTCACTTTGAGACTACAAGCTTCTATTCATCAGCAGACTTTTTTCGTTCTTTCTTTCTTCCAATGGAATGTTTCTGTAGATCACCTTATAAACTTTTGGCTTTAAATAAAAGGATGTTACTTTTTGTCATTGGTGTCTCCATTGTTGTTGTTATTATCATCATCATCTATTGCAAAGGCAGCTACGAGGTCTGTCCTTTCACCAGGGTTCTCCCTGACAGTTAGAATCTTCAAACAAGAGATCACAGAAGTCCCCTACAAGGCCCTGGGGAAACCAACTCATTTCTTTATCAGTCTTTGCTCCCTATAAATCCCAAAGATGATTCATAAATGTTCTGAGATTGTCCCATGCAGGAGGTGGTGGTTACAAGCTACAAAGGCTCTTCTGTCCACTTCACAGCTACCTGGAAACTGGCTTTTATTTAATCAGGTCCTTCAGTTCTGAAGAGGGGCTTTTCCTTTATTGCTACATTGTCTGTATCCAGCTGATCTGACTCATACTATTCTGGGATTCCTTCTGTGCACTAATTAAGGGCTTTGGTTTAAAAAATGAAAAAAAAAAAACCCACTAAGCATTCAAGATTCCTCATGCACTACTCAAATTAAAGTACGTTTTAATGATTTCAGTAAAATCCCAGACATACAGTGTTAAGTAGGAGTATAGGATTTGCCTTATCAGGTCAGACCATTGGTCCATGAAGCCTTGCATTGCGCACCCAACATCAGATTTGTCAGTGGAAAGTAAAAACAAGTGAAGCATTATACCTCTGGGCTAATTCTACAATGCTGCCCTCCAGGAAAAAATTCCTTCCTTGCTCCTGTGGTGATCAGATCACAATAGACTAATTAAAAAGAGTTTCATTAAAAAGAGTTTTCAGATCGAACTGCATGAAGAACAAATGTATGTGACAGAAAAAAAAGCAAAAAAGAGGAAGATGCCAAGAAGCTCAGAGGGAATTTCCATTTCCCAAATTTGTTCACATACAGTTGTAGGTTAAAGGTGAGAAGGAAAAGTATGAGAGCTACAGGTAGAACATGAGCTAATGTTCACATTAACTGCTAACTCAGCATCAGCAGAAAGGCTCAGAATTGCATGAATGTAAGAATTCCTGTGTTTCTGACAGCTCCTTATCACACAGTTTCACTGTAAACATGAACACGGTCTCCAAAGGCCTGACTCTGACACACATGTGGGAGTTCTGCTCCCATTTTAATGACAGTAGATTAATATTTACTAGCAGATAGCAAATTAATCTACAACTTAGTGGCCTCTTTATGATGCTGTCATACAGGGACTTTGCACTGCTATAAGGTCACTGTAAGGACATTGCTTAGGAGGGATGAAAAACATACAAAATGTACAGTTTTCATGGGATACATGATCGCTTATGATGCACAAAAACCTGCACATTTTATTTTCCCTTCAATCATAATGAAATTTGCAGTCAGGGTACAAAAAATGTAAACTTTCAGTGCCACATCCTGAGCTGAGTCCTCCAATATTAATTACTTGAATAAGAGAATGCCATTCAGTAAAATAATAAATGAAGTCATCTTTTACTGATGAGAACTACGAACAGGATTTGCTCTTCCATGCCCTTATTTGTTAAACTCTTGGAACACTGTGCTCTGTACAGAATTGTGTGGTCTCTCTTATCATTGTTTTTTTGCATCCCTTAAGTTCAGAGACATAAGCAGGGTGCGGTTTTTTTCCATTAAAGGCTGTTTTGGGTAACATTAATCTAAGATCTATTTTGTTATGCTAACAGCTAAAGGCCTTATAACAATAATTTCTACTTGGCAGCATCACAGTCAACTTCGCTGATGTGAAGTTGTTTTAATCCTCTTTTCCAAGGGTGAGAAAAGCTGCAGAGATTTTGAGGTGACTTCTTTGTATTTTTCATCTTATACCACAAAGGAATTGCCAGATAACTATCCAAGAAAGAAATGCAGATAAGCAATACCACCGTCAGCAAAAAGGGAAGGTATGGGAAATGGTATTTGCTTTCTTGTCAGACTTGAACAAAATCAAAGGCAGCTGTAAGCTTTCAAAGAGAAACAGTTTAAGTCTGTGAAATTTCTAAAACCTGAATGGGTATGGAAATATTGACATCCAGATGACTGGTTACAAATTTATAACATTTTTACTAGTTTGTGATAATACTGACTGCAAAACAAGGTGTCTGGCGATAGTGAACATAAACATGGATGAACACACACACACCAACAGTGATTATAGTAGTGGCAATATGACCTTCCATTTATGCTCTTTAACACTTTTTCCTCACTTTTAGCACTCAGCATGTCAGAAGGCAGAGCTGAAGGAGAAAGTTGCTGGGACACCTGGGAAAAACAACAACAACAACAAAACACTGAAGCCTATGTGCAAAGCTGGATTCTGCCTCCCCTTCCCGGAAGGCCAGACCCCTGGAGCAGTCGCCAGCTTTGCTTTGCACCTCCCAGTGCCCTCCCATCCGCACAGACGGCTTTCAGGCTGCTCGCCCTTAGGCTAACCGGCAGAGCTGCGAACCTGAGTGCTCGCAGGCGCGTGGGAGAGCCTGTGCCGGATGCATCTGAGCCTCTTCATGATGTAAAGAAAGGGGGAGAGGCAAGGCATCGTGACAGCTTCCCAGGATGCTCTTAGGAAAAATATAACCTATGCAGTCTGGGTTCATAAATCCTTTACCCTTGAGATTTGTGCTCCTAAATCTTCAAGGTACTGCTGACAATATTTCTTTTAATATTAATTTATTCCTTTTGGAATACTTACTGAAATGTTAATAAATCCTAGAGTCAGTAGACTTACACCAAAGCCGACCTTCTCTGTTAAGGTTAGGAAGGAGTGCCGTTGGCATAGGTTGAATTGAAGGGGATTTCCTTTTGTTTTGCAATGTGCACGCAGACAAGCAGGCACCAAGCTACAAGTGAGTAACTTTCCCACTAATCCTCCAAGGCGTGTGACAATATGACCCTGAGCTTTTACAACTAAGAACAGTATGGTATGTAAATATTATGAACATATATGGTAAGTGCTCTACTGGCTGAATAACATGGAAAATGATTCCTGAGAACGCCTAGCTGACCCTAAAGCTGTACAGATTATTCTTTTTTTGTCCACAGCATTAATCTCTGTTCAAAACCATGACAATGTATTAGATGCAAGTTCACTGGAGCAGGAATTATGTCTTGTTTTTCTTTATTTCTCAATTAAGCATCCTTTTTTTTGATATAAATAATCAAAGTGAGAAATAAAAAAAAATACTGCCTTGTATTTACCACTACATTCTTTCCGGAAAGAAATAATCATATGTTGAAATGAGAACATTTTAACTGCTAGCTGGAAATCAGCATGTCACTGTGACATGTTATATGATTCCGAAGAACGTGACTTGCTCTCTGAAGATAAGCACTTAAAGTCTATTATTATTTCTCTGAAAATGTTATGGCATTTTTTAAATATACTAATCTATTGGCAAAAAGAAGGAAAAAAAGAATATAGCTTTAAGCCTGTGAATAGAAATGTAGCAACATAATAGAAAGTTGTCTTTTTATTATGAATATATACTACCTTAAAAACTTATCAGTGACACTAAAACAATGCAATACTGAGGTATACTTAAACACAGGCAACTAGGATAAAGAAAAAGAGGGAGAAAAAGCAGTTAAGATTTACTGATTTTGCAATGAAAATAAAAAGTTATGAATACCCTTTCAATTCCACTCCCAAATGTTGCAGGGCCATATATTGTCTACCCATTTAATAACCAATATATTTTATGTCTTGTGGCTCTGCCTTTGGAAGTTTCCATCTCTTAACATGTATAACTATCAGCAGATTCTTCCTGTTCTCACTGTGTATTTTCCTGATTTGCAATTCAGCTTTCATTATTGATAGAGACTTGGAACCTGCTACCCACAGGGAAGTCCCAAGAGTGCAGATTTATCTGTGGAATTATACCAAGAATAAATTAGACCATGGACTTCAGAGGCACCACTCACAGGGGTATGAACTACTGGCTGCAATCCACTGTTTCCGTAGTTTGGTTATTTCCGTAGTTTTGGTTATTTAGTTTAACTTGATTAGATTCCAGCACTCAGTAAACTTGATCAAATTTTTTTTGAAGAATATGTTTGCACATCAACTGCATTTTTCACATCCTTGGTCAACCTCTGGAAAAAGCTCTTAACAGAAAGGGAACTTGCATTTTCAGCTGTGAAATAGCAACAACCAAATCTTCACTATGATTTGGGATCAAGCATTGAGTGCTGGAAGAATAAGCTGCAATTATCCAGGAGAACTATTAACTGAAATGTAAGGTTATTAACTGATGTACAATTATTTCCTGCAGAGTCACTGTGAACACTCCTGCACTCTCCCAGCATGAAAGAGTGCTTACGATTGATAGTGGCTGTTAGGTCCAGACTGGGAGCAACAGTATCCTGTTTTCAAAACCTTCCTCTGCCTAAAGCTCCTTACTTCTTCTGTTAACATTCTGTTAACTCCTGGTAACCCTGCTATTTTTCCAAGGGCCTTGAAAAACCACCACTTCCTTCATCATGCCATTGCTAGATCATCACTTTGTTCTTAGGGAAACATCTGAGTCAATCTTAAGAAAAAAAGAAAAAAAAGGAAAAGAAAAAGAAAGGAAAAAGGATTGAGATGGAACAATAACAAAAAAAAAGTGTAGAAGCAAGGAGCACTTTCTCCATCCACTAACTGAAGAATTGCAGAGCTCAATTTTCATAATGGGAAATCAACTTGCATTTCATACAGACTAGCATTTCCTATTGCAGAAAACAAGTAATAAACAGAAATGTTCTATCTTATGGTCTCAGATTGCTGACTGTCTTTTAGAGCAGTTGAGGTTTGGTTAGGAGTTTGCCCTTTTGAACAACTATGTCCTTAGGGGAAAATCCTATTGAACGGTTTTCCTCTTAAGGTCTGATCAAATCCCATCGAAGTCAATGGAAAAACTCCTGTTGACTCTGAGTTCAGGCCCATATAGAAATCAGTCTGGTGACAACTGATTTTTTAACTCCTGACAGAAAATTAGAATTGATGAACTGATAAAAATAACATGCAAGGAATACCGCAAAATTATTTCAGGGTATATTTTACTAGTGCTGTTGCTAGGCTCTTGCCACCTCTTGTTCACAGATATTCAGGCTAAGAAACAGCTTAGACATGACAATGTTTGAAAATATTTGAAGTTCAAAAGTTTTTGGAGGAATGATCAATCATCTGGAAATTCATCACAGAAATCCATTATACAGTAGCTGTCACCGTTTCCGTCTTTTGTTTAATCAGCCACTCAAGTGGAAGCCTGAGCTAGGTCCAAGATTTGTTTAAAACTAAGGTTATAAATCACCTTATACACAGAAGAAATATTTCTGGACACTAAATAATCAATTAAATAGCTTTCAAAAACACCAGAGGATAAAATTTGAGTGTCAGTACTATTTTTTTCCACTGAAGCTTTAGCATAAACAGCTATATATGAAGCTATACAAATCATACAGAAAGCTGAGCATTATGTTAAACAAGAAGAGAAGAGCTAAAATAATTCCTACCCTCAGAGAAGCAAAATTTACCAGAAAGCAGATGATTTTAGCCAAGATTTTTGTACCCACAAATATATTAAGTTGTATTAGGGACCTCACAGTAGCGCAACATCAAGCAGAATTTTCTCTGTGTAATTTGTTTGAATGCAGAACTTCAGGCTATTATGTGCTGCCTTTTAAGATGCTTAAGTATTTACAGACATCTTATAACTCATCAGGTAAGAATTCAGAAGAGAGAAAGAGGAAAGAGGAACCATAGTTTTGAAGCTGCTGACCCAGAAGCTATGCAGGGATAGTGCCACACTCATCTACATTCTGTTGCAGAAGTATTCCTGCATCTACAGTAGGAATAGTAAGATGGGCAGTGTAATGTGCCCATTCCTTATCTACCAGCCAAGGGGTTAATTCATACCATCTGAATTTTGTTAATACACTGACCATGGACTGTGACTAGCAAGCAGATGCTACTTATTCTGCCCTGCTAAGGGCAGAACTTATGAACTACCAGTTCATAAGCACACAGGACAACCATATTTAACATCTTTAGGGGTCACATCCAAATCCAGCAAATCTCGTGAATCAGAAAGCTGTCTGAACACTGTTTTTGTGATGGTTTTAAATACATAAATCATGCCAAATTGAGCAGTGTGGGAGAAGGAGAAACGCTTGGATGTAAAGAGTATCTTAGTTAAGCACAGAATTTGAAGTAGGTTGTTTCATATCACAGTACCTGGTGAGACAGAAGAAATTAAGATAAACTTCATTTTTCACTTGGAAATCAGGAGTGACTTTCACCTTCAACTGTCTCCTTAAGAACTGCATGGGTGGGTTCACTGTTGTGCTTTTTCATGTTATCCAGATGCATCACACATTGAAGATGGCTGGCAGAGGAATACTCAGCTTAAACCAATGCTGTCCTGACCCAGAAGGGCAACTCTTGTATTCCAGCTTCCCATGCACTGCAGTCCTGTACATACTTATCTGTTGTACAGTAATCATAGTAATGGTCATTTACCTGATCTCTCCCCTTCCCTGCTAATTAGTTCACATCCTATATTGATCTCAGTAATTCCTGGCAGTGATTTCCACGCTACCTGTGGGTCAAAGACACCTTGCGGTAGACCATATTCTTCTGTCTTGGTGCCTTTCAGGATATGGAAGGAATCAGAGAAGGAAGAAGAAAAAATGGAAGAGTGCGCTCAAATAACAGAATTTCTTGTTCTTTCTTCAGCCCTGTGCAATAGGTGCACACATGTACAAAGATAATTCCTGGTGAAAATGAATATTCCTTTGTGGGAGTCAGAACTGAATCAGGATTGACACTGATTTCAATTGCAGATGCTGGCACAGAGGAAAATTGTTGTTCATACACCAAAGCTTCCCCTGGTAAAGTATTTAAGGTTGCATTTTCATGCTAGAAGGAAAAAGTGATGAAAAGTTCTTAAAACTGAAGAAACAATCCTTGATACTGATCCAAAGCCCTGCAAAACAAGATCCCATATGGTAATGGCAAATCTTAAGAGAGTGAAGGAGGATAAAAAGGGTACATTTTCCTTGCTTTCTCTCTTTTACCCCTTTGTTTTTCTAAAATTACATGTAATATGTCACAGAAGGGTTTCTGCCAAAAACATGTTTTCACCATCATTCACAAACAACACGCATTCCGTACTTCATTCATTGTGGCTCTGTAGGGAAAGGGGCATATGGTAGGCGGAAGAAGGCCCCATATAGCACCAGGCAGTGCAGCACAAAGGTGTTAGTTCAACTTCTGAAAGCATCATACCCATATTTTCAGATGAGACTAGCAGTTCTTTTACTGTTGTGAAGGTTCTCTGTGCTTGAGATGGTCCTCATGCCATTATTGTTTAACATTGCACAACACTGAATGATGCATAGTAAACAAAGCATGAATATTTCTATCCAGTTTCAAAATATCTTTCTCTTAATGCATGGGAGTAAACTGGTTGTCAGATAAAGTTTTTTTAACGAGTATAAAGCATCTACAATCCTAACTGATTTTTCTCCTCCCTAGTGAAAGGTAGTCATCTTGGTTTTCTCTAAGAACTAGGTGGATTTAAAACCAATGGAAGAGAAAACAATTCAGTGAAGTATCTTTTTATGAAACCTCAAATAATACAGAACATGATACCCATTACCTACTTACTACAAGGTGTAAATATGTATACGCAGTTTTGGGATACATTTCAGTAGTAGTTGAGAGGGTAGTAACTGGTCGCTCAATCATTACTGATTACTACTCAATTACTTCAGCCTTCTAATGACTTCAATTCTAGATGAAGAGTAAAGAACATTGTGTAGTGACAAAAGGTAGCAACTACCAGGTTAGAATCAAGGTTCCTTGCAGTGTTATTGTGCTCTTTATATTTGTTGTATATTCCATGGAAACAATGCGGAAGCATTACTTTCAGAGCAACCTACATAGATCTTCCAGATCGTGCTCTGCTGTCTGTCTTAGTCCAGTTTTTCTACCTCTCTGAATAACAAAACAGCATTTCTTCTATAAGAGCTCTGCAGTTCCTAGTAAATAACTTGAATCAGTTCATCCTGCTCATATCACTACAGATGCAATGTTTGAGTGCCTTGACTCAGACAAAGAAAGTATTCTCCTAAAGTGATAAATTCATGAGGGGGCCATATTTAGCTGGCAAATGAACAAAGAGTGTTTCCATGGTAGGCAGTAGCTGCATGGAGTATTTTTTTTATGACTTGTTTTACTGTATTTACAAGGTCAAGGGCTAGTGAACTTTCAAAGTGTGTTCAGTAGGTAAAGGAACTTTCGTATCACCATCTAATAACTGTGGGAAGCAAGCACCTTCCACATTACAACGTTCTTTTCTTTTTCATGTTGTGCATTATTCGGTAAACCATGGGATTGCAATATTATTGTACAAAAAGAATTATGAATGAATTAACAGTTCATTTTTAGTTAGTTTTGATTTGCAAGTAGATCATCATTAAATTATGATGAAAATAAAACCCTGAATTTATGCAGTTACTTAAATATAGCCCCTCCCTAGAGTATAATGCCATTTAGGAGCAGACTCCCACCTGACACCAAATGGCTTTTTTTTTTTTAACAATGAACCATTAAAAATAACAGCTAATTTGTAATATATACAGGTAAAACACAATTTAAGAACATTATTTTTACTGCATATCTTGAAGTAGAGTGCATATATATTAATTTAACATGAGTTTTTTGGAAAACTAGAATCACATTCCACTTAATATACATCTGAAGCAAAATAGGAAAGAAAAGCTTTGTCTGAAGCATTCTGATCATTATCAGCATTACAAATGACAGGAGCTATGGAGGCTTTATAAACATTTCTTCATAAAAAGGATGAAAGTTACTGGTTACCTGCCTCTGTAAATGCAGCCATCTGGTATTTACATTGACCTACACTGTAGTCCAGTTTTAACCATGATATTAAAAATATGGGAAAAGGTACCAGCTTGTTTGTTTCTCCCCTGCTTGCCCTCTGCAGTCACAGCACCATGCAATCCCCTGTCACACTTCATCCCTTGAAGTATCATTGTATACCACCCCATCTTATTCTTTCTTCTAAAAATGCTCACAAAGACAACCTAAAGAAGACCCAAGTATCTGCTGCAGACTTCTATAAAGCACCTTTTTTCCCAAGAAAAGGAAGGAGAGGGACTCAGATTTGTGAAGATTCCAATTGCTCTGCTTATTGAAGTGCTAAGCAATTTTATCTCTGTCAGTTCAGTAGCATGATATCAATAATTCTGGAAGATGAAAAATTAGATTTTGAAAAACCACAGGAAAACAATGACAAAAAAAGAAAGCCAACCAATATAACTAACACACCCCAAAACATCCTATGCCTAAAAGTACTTTTTTTTTTTAAACTTTTTCATAAAACCAGTTTAATGAATCTTTGAAGATAAAATGTGTTTTTCTGAAATAGTAACCTCAATAGCAAGCAGTCAGAATTAACTCTGTCAAAATAGGAAATTGTGAGAAACTGGTTTACTGGAGGCATAAGTAAGTCTGGTTTTCCTGAAATTAAATAATAAGAAAATCTGCTGTCTGTGGAATAAAAGAAAAAAGGCAACATTTTCTTTTCCATCAGACAGCATAGAAACAGCACTGGCTTCAGTGCCACAACATGATTATAACGCCAAGAAGGGAACACCAGGTCACAGACCATGTCATTCAAAATTGAGAATAACTATTTGCTGATGTCAGCAATTTTCACAAAATGACTAAAATTGCCCATTACTTAAGTGCTCAGCTGCTTGGATTATCTGGGTTTCTTTTTACCCCCCTCTCTTGGATGGAAGACAGTTTGGGAGAATTGCATTGGCTATTGTAAGCACAGCCTGTACTCTGTCTTGATGTTTGACCCTACATTCTTTTATATGAGGTGGAATTCATTTTCCTTGGGCTATGATAAAATGAGAACACCATGGAAGTTTGTATCATTGGCAGAGGTGAAGGGTGGGCTGGAGTGGATGACCTAATTGGGCTTCTCCATCTCTACGTTCTCTCATGCTGCAAAGTTCTGTGATGATCTGTTGGTTTAGTTTTACAGGACCTTGGTGGCCAGCTTGTAAAATCTCACTAGCAGAAACATAGTATAACTTATTACATTGCTATGTCTGAGTTTGTTATTTGTTTGCTTAGAAAATAACTTTCTCAGCATATAAATCAGAAAAAGAAAGGTAGCCTTCTTTAACACTTTGAAAGCGAACCTATACAGGTGAACCTCCGTAGCTTCAGTGGGGCTTTTCCATGCATTTATCCATGCTGATAAGCTGATGGCCTAAAGGTGCAACAGAATCAAGACAGAAGGCCCTTGCAAACTTGAAAAAAAAAAAAAAAGTGGGATCTTGTCTTGGGTGGGATTTTTAAATTATAAAATCTTACATAATTATTACTTTCAATATAATACAATTGGCTATCACAAATGCTTCACGCTAGGGAAGCTTAGCTGTATAGTTTGCATATAACAAAAATAAGCTGATTCAGAAGAATAGATTTAGGAAAGACCTTCACCTGTAGCTTCAATTTCATTTAGGCCTTATCAAGTCCCCAAAATAATAATGGTTTTTTCATGCACTGGGGAACTACCTTGAAAGGGGTAGAACAGCTAAGGAGAAGACACACTCTCTTTACTTGCTGTAAATTACTCAGTTTTGAATTAGGACTGTTACTGTGAGGAAATTCTTGCACTCATACCTCTACTGAAGAAGAAACATTCTAGAAAATTAAGGAAACTATGGGAGGAAACATACATAAAATTCCCTCTTCATTACCTCTGAAATTATACCTGTAAGACAATGATCTTGTTTGTATCCCAATATGCAGAGTATGATAAATTGCTCAAAAGATTAAGCTAAGTAGCCACAATTGTTAAGAATGTCTTCTAAAATTGAAAAAAAACCTTATATTTAGCACTCAACACCTACACACCAAAGTACATAGCCCAAATGAGCTAATCTTTAAAACTGGAGTAGAAATGAGCTAATGTTTTTAGGGAATTGTAAGCACAATATGGCAAGAGATCAATAACAACTAAGAAAACGCTCACCTAAAGCTACTCAGCTGTGAGCAGTAAAGAAATACCAAATTGCAAAATGCGTTAACATCTTTTACTTATTCAGATCATTTGTTTTGTGCAGTTTTGTAGGACAGGTTTCTATCTTGAAGTAGTGAAAGGGTGCTCAGTATGTCAGTGTGTACCTTGACAATTTGTAGCAGCTATGCAAAGGAAAAATAGACAAAAATATTATCTGTACTTGATAATAAAAATACATTTGTTGTACTGAATAGCCTGGAAGCAAGCTCACAACCTACATGCTCGCTATGTATGCGCATACATGTATGGCACGTGCACATATAAGAACCCCAGTAACAGAATTCTGATTTTAAAGGCACGCAGTTGGCCTCAGGAGCTAAGGAACTAAATTTGTGAACTGTTAAATGTCAGAGCCGACCTCTGGGAGTTTGAGGAGGGATGATGTGGTGAAGGGCAGGATTCAGGTCATGTTTTATACAAGAAGTTTAATTGTTCTGGCTAGGAAGCAAAAGTGACTCATTTACTTGAAGTGGGTCTCTATCTCCCAATGCAGATTTCAAATGGGGGAGGATACTGCTAGCAATAATATCTTTAAAAGAATTGGACTGGCTTACTCCAGTATTTTAACTACTTCCATTCAGATTCATTTGTTTTGGACACATAAGTTGATAGTGTTCCAATGATAGCAAAAAACAGTGCTTTTATCACCCTTCTTGAACACACGCATGTCTTTTTGTTGTGTTTTGTTTTTTTTTGCCAAAGAAAATCATAATCTAGTGGGCCCTTTCTGAGCCTTTTATTGAGAAATGTAATAAACTATTTAACTGTATACGTTGTAAAGTCATCATGACACTAGATTTGTGTTGTTGCTCTTTTCAGTTTCACTCCTGTCTCAGAAAGCTCCTGCTGCAGTTTAAACACACACATTTCAAGCTATGACAAAACATTGATAATGAGTATTTATCACTTCCTTAGCAGCATCCAATTTATTAATGAAGGGCTCTCATTCATTTCAGTTTAACTTGTCTGCATTCTGCTTTGTCCATTTTCATTTATAAAGCTCTTATTTCTCTGTTGCCAGCCTATTCTCAACCTTTAATTACCTTCAGTTTCAATTTTGTAAACCCCTGGTTTTGGTGACATATTTGGTGTAAAATGTGAAATCCAATAAAGAGTTCTACTCTACAAAATACATAAATATTTCCTGTTAACTTTTTGATCTACTAATAATTAAAACAATATAAATAATTTAGTGGTTACAAATTCTTGCTGATTCATAATGCTTTTGTATAAATACATCATTACTGAAGTGGTTCAACTCACTGTTTCAGAGAGCTTGGTCATAAACCACTGAAGTTAAAATGATTTTGTTATGGAGAAAAGGCCTAAAGAGCATGATGCCATGCAAAGCACTCACTTAGAACTAAGGAGGCAATACAGATGATATTTTCAAACTATAGCTAAGGCTGCATTTCAAACTACATAGATAATCTTTTCTCTTCCACAGAGAATGTGACTTCTCAGAGAAATGATTGAAGCCAATACTAAAAATACTTCAGCTATAAACTGGGTATTTTTAATCATAGTAAATCATAGAAATGCTGTATGGGAGGGACTTCCAAAAATCATCTAGTTATAGCTCCTGCATGAAGCAGGATTATCAGCCTTCCACTGAGCAGAACCGTTCCTCTTCCAGAGGTTGTAATAGCACTCATATGGCTTCTTTGTTCACCTAAAATTATAAGCCCTAGAGTCAGTTGCTGGCATTCTTTTAATGAAGATGATTTGCAGGCTGCTTTCAGGCCTAAGTCCCATGACTTCTGTTGGCACAAGGTGAAATTCCTATTTCAATAACGATACTGTGCCTGGCAAATACACTGTTGACTTAGCTAAAAATTGAGAGAACTCTCTGAAAATGAGATTTACTGATGAGTAAGATAAATAAGAAAATATAAATAGATGATATATGAACGTATACTAAAAATTGGGCCAAGCTGTAAAATCTGAATCCATGGTCAAGCTGTCCTGAAGTTTGGAAGGCTGACATCCATAAAAGAAATGCAAACATTGGGCTTACATGAACCTAATAAGGTTCAACAAAACAAAGCATAAGATTGAGGAAATCCCAGATACGTATATAGATTGTAAGAAGAACTCCTTGAGAGTAGCCCTGCCGAGAAGAACTTACCAGTGCTGGTTAAATAAAGACTTAACACAAACTAGCAGTGTGCCCTACACCTCAAAAGGCCAAGGGCATCCCAGGCTGCATGAGAAGGGTACCCAGTAGAGTGAGGGATGTGATTGCCTAGATTTACTTCACCCTCATGAGACCCCCATCTGGAACACTGCATTCAAGTTTGAGGCCCACAGTGCAAGAAAGATATTGAGCTTCTAGAGAGAGTCCAGAGGAAGGCCAAAAACATGAGAAGGCTAGAGCACCTCTGCTATAAAGAAAAGCTGAAGGAGCTGGGCTTGTTCAGGCTGGAGAAGAAAAGGCCCCAGGGAGACCTCATTACTGCCTTCTAATATTTAAAGGAAGATTACCATCAGGAAGGAAACTAAATTTTTTTTTGTTTGTTTTTTTACACAGGCAGGTAGTGAAAGGACAAAGGGGAAATGGATCTAAACTAAAGGAAGTATAGATTAGATGCTGTAATATGATAGAAAGCACAGTAGTGACAGTAGAGCAGCAAGGTCCCAGGCTGCAGTAAATTAAAATCTGCTCAACAGCTGTAGGCACAGAAATAAAGGAAAGAAGCTGCTTACCTCAGGAAGACCTCAGGTAGGCAGAGATCTCTAGCAAGACAACCTCACCTCCACTGCCAGCCCTTAAATGAGGTGTGGTGGATCCTGGCTACCTCACTTCTGGTCACTTAGGTACACTGCACGCACCTGAGCTCTCCTGGGTTGGTTCCCACCAGGTTTTCAATCACTGCTTCAAGCTGTGACTTATAATTTCTGCTACAGACGTAGGGGAAGTTTTTCACAGAGAAGGTGGTGAGGTGTTGGAACAGGTTGCTCAGAGAGGTTGTGGATACCCCATCCCTGGAGGTGTTTGAGGCCAGGTTGGATGGAGCCCTGAGCAATCTGACCTAGTACTTGATGTAGCTGTTGACAACTCTACTTGTGGCAGAGGGCTTGGAACCTGGTATTCCTTGAGGTCCCTTCCACGTGAAGCTGTTCTATGATTCAGTGCCCTTTTCAACTTATTAAGGCCATAATTGGAGGGTGATCACAAACATTTTATCTGCTTCCTCTGAAATTCAGCTACACATCTGAATATTGTTTTTGCTGTGAATCCAGGTGTAGTATCAGAGTTCGTTCATGTACCTGGAACCTGGACCAAGGGAAATTAAATGTGCTATCAGTTAGAATAACATCTGCTCAAAAATTGTATGGAGATAAATATATGCCTTATATTAGCTCTTTTCTTATGACTCTACCTGCTGTGTTCTGTTTGTGGCTAAGAACCCAAAACATTTCACTTTGCAGCAGATTTTTCTTAAAAATATTTTCTTTGGTTTCAATAAAGACCACACAAGCCAAAAATCTGTACTGAAGATCTGGATTGAGGTTAACAGCTCAGTGAACTAAACCCAAGTACTGTATCTGAAGACAGGAACATGAAACCTTATGAGAACTGTGGGTCAGTGAATGCAGCCCTTTACTATTGCAAGCAACCATGGTACACAATCTGCCTCGGAAAAGAATCAAGTTCTTTCTGTTCCTGCGAGTCCGACTGGAAGGCTGCATCAGCACCACTCTATTCAGATGGCTAATAACCTCTTCTCACTTTCAGTTTATTTTTCAGTTTATTAATTCCCACTTCAAAGCCATTAGCTTCTTGGTCAGCACTGTCCTATAGAATCAATTGCTTTACTCCCTCTAAGGGAGTAAAGATCATAGTTCTTTGTTCATAGATCAATTAATATATAGATGAATAGATGAATAGATGATTTTTGTTCATAGATCACAAACAAATCTGCTTCTTGCTTTTGCTCTCCTAAGCTAAATTAACGATTTATTCTAATTTCCTCTCATTCCTCTAATGAGCGCAAAATCTTTTCTTTCTAAAGCTGTTCCAATTTAAGTTAATCCATTTTGAACATATTTGACCAAAAGAAGACCAAATGACTTTCTGAGTCAATGGAGATGCTGCTTCTGTCTGTATATTTACTTTCTGCTTGTATTTCTTTTATATCTTTCTTTCTTTTTTGGTGAGGTAATTGCTACATCCTTTTCATAGATTATAGGTTGCTATAGTGTAATGTAAGAAATTTAAAAAAAAAGCAGAATATAGCATTGATTTTGAGGTTCCAGCTTATAGGACAGGTTTAGTTTCAGCCATCATCAGTTTCAGTTCATTACAGTTTGTAACCTACGTAGTTCGTTATAAAGAAGACCCAAGACCCAGATCTCATAGTAAAACTTAGGAAAGACCACACACTCAGCTACCATACTTAGTATCAAACCATAAGAAGTCATAAATATTCTCTCTTTAATAGAGCAGGTTTATGAACTAAAGCCAAGGACTTGAATTATGTAGTACAAGATTTAAATTTTTAATGAAAAATGAATACAGGTGAATTTCCTATTACTGTCAATAAAGTGTACCTTTTTTTGCATAAAACAATCAGAGTGAGGCACCTTCTCTTTGCCTCCATATTTAACTCTTCTGGTATGCAGAGTGTTTAAAAACACAATCCAACCACAAACTTCTTAAATAGCTCTTATTGTCATAATACACTGGGAATAAATAGATGACTCAGTATCAAGACCTTTTTTTTTTCCTTTATGCAATCAACCAACTTTTTTGATTGTTTCTGTTAAAGGGTTTTTCACAAGCTGTTTTTAACCTTTCCTGTGGCAGTGTATCATTATTTCTCAAGTACGACTGAACTCCACATAGTTCTTTCCTGACAGTTCGTAGGAACATTTCCTGATGCATGCAAAGCACATGCAGTAATAGACCTGATTAGATAAACAAATATAAATGTGCCTGTAAAATGAGAGGAGCAGGCCACATTATTTTTGTTGCATTTCTTCCAAGGTGCAATGTGTCTTCCTGATCTCCTGATGCCAATCAGAATCAACATGTGAAAAGCAGCCCAAGAAAAAGCAAAGGAGGGAAGTATCTTCATCAAAGGAGTACATTTATAGCATAGACAAAGGAGGTAATGTTTTTGCATAGCATATAATTCTATTTTGGAACTTATTACAACCTGATGTTTTGAAGGCAAAAAGTTTAAAGGGATTCTTTTGGTGATCAGACCAGCTCATCAGGGACAAATCCAGTGGTGAATATATAAAGCAATCCAACTCAGTCCCCAGCTCAGTCCCCCTAAACTGTGTATTACAAATCGTGAGGAGCTCTGTAATTCATAAGAGGAAAGGTCACTGTTAAGTGCACTATCACTACTGCCAAGGATGGGCTACTGAGTTAAAGAAATTTTGTCTTGATGCAGGATTTCTTTTCTCGCATTCTTAGACGGTTTCAGGTGAAAAAATGTAACATACTGAGGTGTAGTAAATGAAACATGATCAAATCTCTAGTGTGCTTACAAAAAATCTATCTTCAAATATAGCTTGGAGGTCTTAAATGGAATGAAAAATGCAAGTATATATTTTTGGGTCTAATTCATACAGACTTCATACGGTACTTTTGTTTCTGTGGATGTCTGCCAGCATTCTGAGAAATGGATAACACACACGTATCTCCCTGGTGCATGGATTTGTCTGACCCAAAATTGTTAAAAATTCTAGTAAAGATACACCCTGTAAATGTTGCTCCACTAGAGAAAACAGTGGGCAGTGATGACAGACAGACTTGCACTAGATGGTAATAAATTCAAGAAAGTATAACGGGGCCCTTTAGTAGCAGAGGGAAATCAAAGCCTGTTGAGTGTTTTGGCCAGATGAATACTTTGAAAATTCAGTGTGTACTTAGACCTCTTGCTTCTACAATATGGAGGTTGAAATTTTCAGTGAGCAACCACTCCAGTGAGACTTACCAGACAGTCTGTTTCTGGTTAGACCAAAAATAGAAGATGAACACTTTTTCATATGTTATTTGAGCACTGTCGTCTGCTAGCCTGAACAAAAGTTCGCAAATGGCTAAAGAAATAAAAAATAACAGTTCTCATTAATTTCTGGTTTACTTGGGATCCTACTGTCAGTAACAGAACTGTAGGCCCCTGACTGAAGGGCAGGGAAAGAGGTGAAGGTAGTGCTGCAAAAAGCAGCAGCTTCAACATTTACTGGAAAATCTCTTGGCAGCCAGCATGGTAAAAGCAGTGTTTGGGTTGGTGGCCAGAGAGTATCCAGGAGTGACTAGATGAGACACTGTTTCAGCAAGTCGTTCCTTTACTCTTCATTAAAAGTATTTCTACGTAGCTGCAAATAGAAGCTAGAGCTGTCTTGGAGTCAGTCCTCAAGGACGGACAGGACTAGGAGCATAAAGGGACATTACACTCTATTGCTCTTGGACTACAATGGAAATGTGGTTTGAGTTTTGGAAGGGCTCAGGTTAATCTTTTTTGGTACAAACAGTTTCAAGAGGTTTTAGATTTTGAATAGGTCCAACTGGCATGCTAGTAGCCCTTCTACAAAGCTGCCACATCCAATTGGATTTTAGTCTATTGGAAGATATGCAGTAACCAGGTACCAAATTTGGGTCTGCAGAATCAGAGTGGCCTGTACAAACGACTCAACAGAATGCAGTGCACTAGTGCACAGAACACAGCTTCACAGGCATTCAATTTTATATGTATAAAAACAACTTACTTTTGTCAGTTTGTTATTTGTTTTGTGTTACTTGAATGCGGGTGCTGAGGGTTTGTTTTGAATGACTGTTCCCCAGTATTGCTTCACAATGTTGCTTTTCATAAGAATGTGGTGAGCTATCTGAGGCCTGCTTTATATGAAGTGTTTGGCAGTGCATTTGCAATAATGAATGGGTAGTGGAAATTCATCAAGTCATATAGAGGCTGATACTGTGAGGCAATGAATTAATAATAATAACAGCAACTGATGATGTGGGATGTTTATATTCTAAAATAAACTAACTCATATACAATACATGTTGGTTGCATTTTTTCACTCTTTTTCCTTTTTGAGCACAGCAGAAAAGGTGAACGCTGTTAGGAGATAATAATATTCTTAGGAAGAAGTTTGACAAATGCAATTACAGCAAGACGTACCTTGTATTGCACGTGGGTAAACACGTGCTTTCACACCAAGGGAAAAGTTTAGCTTGGCAGCTGGGGCTGAGAAGCATGACTCCAATCTCACTTAAAGCCAAAACTGCAGAAACCCAAGCCATTTCCAAAAATAACATTAAAATTAGAGCCTTGAACCTCCTCAGACTGGTCATGCTGAGAATGATGATCCAGGGGACCAACAAAGCTACTGAGTCCCCTACGGAAATGTTTTCATGTGCTGATTTTGTGTTTCAGCCACAGAGAAAGAAATTTATTTCTGCAATTAAATACAAATATAAATCATATTAATTCTGTTTTTAAATTATTTTGTTATTTAAATATAATTCGAGATTTTCATGGCTTTTTTAGGATAACGCTAAGCTAATACAGAAAATCAAATTCTCTTAATTGGCATTCATCAATAATGAAAGTAGATTAGAGGAGATTCACAAATAACTTCCATGCAAGCATAGAATATGCTTCTGAGATATAAAGCCTCAACCGATGTTACATTTCGGTGTCCCTCTCCATCTCAGTCATTTTCCTTTCCAAATTTCCTCCAGTGTTAGGAAAGCAGGGATTCACTGTTGTTTCTATTTTCATGTTGAAAAGCCTACAGCCTGCTAGCAAATCTTTATTGAGCAAGAGTGAGAAATCTAAATTTTAAAAGGATCTTAGTCTCTGGTCCCTCTGCAGGAGATTAAATGCACAAGCAGTGTTGGGATCTGCGCTTCACGTTCTCGTTAGTCAAGTTTAGTGCAAGACCTGGTGGGAAGCATCCTCATGGGTAAAAGGAATGTGTGAATTCAAGTGAATCCTGCTACTCTGGTGTCAAGATACCTACCCAGTGAGTTCCAGAAATTCTTAAAAGAGAGAGAGGTGCTGAGTTGTTCACTTAGGCAGAGAAAAAAAAAATCAGGTGCTTAAGGAAAATAACTTACATAAATATATGCATTTGATGATAACGCACTTGAATTTCCGCCTACACTAAATTTCAGCCCTTTAAATGAGATGTACCAGCTTAAATAGGACCTTTGTGGTGAAGGACTGCATGCCTGTCTGAGTTCAAAGAAAAGCAGTACTTCTGGATATTTTCCCCATAGACACAGTTGTGCTATCTCAGAAACCAGCAATCATATGGGGGTACACAAAATTGCTGCCAGGTTCACAGTGGCAGGAATAAAACTGTCCATTAAATACTTGCTGAGATAAGTTCTGCTTACGTGGCAGTGGGGCCAATGCAAAGAGGACAGGAGAAGAAGAGGTCCCAAGTAAAACAGATTTCTCTGCAACACACGAAGTTTATATGGTGATTTAGAAGGTTTGTCCATACAGTCTTCCTTTGTGCATAGGAAGGATCTCCAAATACTTGTGAGAGACTAGTAGTTTTTACTCTTCTAGACCTATGAAATGGAGAAGAGGTGGTACCTGCTCATTGCAGTGCCCTTTAAGTGTTCACTATCTCAGCAATGCTAGCATGCACAGAAGCAGAAGACATTACCCCTCTAATGTAAAGGGGCAGTGAAGGACTCCAAGGGATGCAAAGTTGGATCAGTTCTAGCTTGTCAGCTATTTTACAGTAGGATATAAAGATGCAACATCATATTAAAGAAGTATTTCAAATTAACCCCCACCCAAGCATAACTGGAGAGTCCCAGTGGGGGCACACTGTTCAGCAGTTCTTAGTGTGGGCTGTCTGTGAAAAGCACTAGCTAGCAAAACATTATTTAATCTTTAGTGTATTTTTTTGGCGGTAGAATAAGTTTTGATTTTCCCATTTATAGAGAATCTGCTGGGAGAAACAACATATTTCACACTAGCTCTCACAGTTCCTGAGCAGCATAATAAAGCAGAGTAATGGATAATACACCTCCCACTCCCTGTACTTTATTATGCATTTCTATATAAACTGTTTTCAGTATTTTGCCAAGGAAGTCCTGAAAATCTACACTGGTGTTTATGAAACTCCAGACCCTGTCCTAGAGTCCCCTGACACAAAAGTTCTTCCTCACAGAAGGTACAGTTTCCTTAGTTCTCTTACCTCTTCAGAGCCATTTTCTACAACTCTTTTTTATACTTTCCACCTGAATAGAGTTTGGTTGGCTTCTATGCTTTTAGGTAGGTACTTAGCTATTTCATCAAATAATCACAAAAAGTCCCCCTGAAACTCAGGATGTCTGAAAACCTCGCACAGGAAGGGTTAGTCCAAAAACAAGGAAAGAGTTAGTACCCTTTTCAAAACTTCTCTAATTCTATGTACTTACCAGTATTCCTATTTGTACTGGGAACTGTTCTGTTGCCCAGTGCAT
The DNA here is from genome assembly GCF_038088225.1 of Cyrtonyx montezumae. Lineage (NCBI taxonomy): Eukaryota > Metazoa > Chordata > Aves > Galliformes > Odontophoridae > Cyrtonyx > Cyrtonyx montezumae. The sequence continues at coordinate 5,978,165 of NW_027071824.1, forward strand.
TCTCTTCTTAATTTCCAAAACTTGAGCACGTAGCATGAGGAATACCAGTTGTTTATTCATCATCAACAAACATTGTTTACAATAGCTACATAGCATTGCTAAATGCACTATTGGATTTAATAAGGCCACTCATGTACTTAAAGTTATTCACATGCTTACATACTTTGCTGAATCAGGGCTTAAGTGAACTGCCTAAAATCACTCTAGATGTCTGAGAAGCCAGAACTCCTAACTACTAGTTCTGTGCATTAACTGCAAGATTATCTTTCCCTCTTCTGGGAGATTCAAGCTCAGTGCATTTCAAAATGACCACTACTGAATGACGAATGAATGAAATGGTACACATAAAAATAACTGTGATCAGAAGTTTTCCCTCAAGCTAAACATTAGCACAGACCTATCTGATGTTTCCATTTGAACATTTCCATTGCCTTGAAATTTATTTTCCATGTTCATGTACATCTCAATTCTGGCCCAAGCCAGAAGGTGAAATGCCAAAATACTGTACGAAGGGATATCTTTGTGGTCCAAGTTCAAGCATTCAATGCTGAAAATCTTGCAACAAAGCTTGTTCTCACAAGCTCAGCAGCCAAGTCTTGAAGTTTTCAAGTGCTTAGATAGTATAAAGCCAGATCCTTAGTTTCAATGGAAATATACCTCTTTGAGCCAGCTGACGCTCTTGTCCTGACACATAGTTCGGTCACTTTCTAATCCACTGTTACTCTACTACTTGTGTAGCTTTTTTACTCTGTTACTCCTGTAGTGTTTCTACTGTGTAGAAAACATACGTTGAATTATACTGAAGCCTGTGTACCTCCACGGAAGGCGGTCTCCTAAAAGATATAAATAAGGAAACCTGTAAGCACTGAATAGCATCCTAGGAGCAAATACAAATACAGAACTGAGCAAATTCATTATATTAAAAAAAACCTTTCGTTTTTAAAATGTATTTATTGTGTGGCTTATTAATCACTAGAGTAAACTACGGACTACAATTTGCAATGCTGATGGTAAACATATTGACTGAGCAAGAAATCCAGCTCCTGCATCAATGGATACTGCACATGAGCAATCTGCTCCAACTTTTTCCCCATCCAATACACACAGAAAAAAAGAAACTCCAACTTAGAACAACTGCCAGCTTCTCTTGCAAATTGGTATGAAATATCAGAAGTATGTGTGGTTAGAGCAACAACAAGTTTGGACTGCTTTGGTGCTGGCATGGCCAGGGATGGAGAAGAAAGTAGGAACAATACAAGAAGGCAATAGGCAGGATGCCTGTGCTTGTGGTATCTGCAATATCTTCTTTTTACCTGTACTCTGTCCAGATCCATGACTGTTCATAACAGTAATACACAATATTCCTTGCATATTTGTTGAATAATATTTACTATTGGACTATAACAAGCTGGTGGAGAGGGTGGAGAAAATATTTCAAAGAAAAAAGGCATCTGGCACAGAAAAATACATACATGTTAATATAAAGACTTTCCGTGCATTTGCATCATAAGTATGTATTTGTAAATTAATCCAGGGCCATTTTTCTTTTTGCCTTTTTAGATGAAGTGAAAACATTCATGAACACACAATCTTCTGCTTCAAGCATTATTTTTATTACCTAATATTGCTAAGCAGAAGAACTGAAAGACAGACTGGATTACTAAAGCCACCAAAGTGGATTCTGGCTACACCCTTACGTTTACAGAAGCAGCTTGGCACCCACCAAACAGAAATCACAGGCATGCAAAAAGGAGCTGGTCTTAATGCTGCAAATGTGTTTATACTGGAACTCAAAATAAATAGAGAATAATGTGTCCTGTGTGTGCTAAGCAAGCCTATGACACCAACAAATTGAGCTGTTTTGGAAAATGCTGCCTGGGGAAACTTTAGCACTAAGCTTTGAAAGGAATGGAGCCAGAAGTGTGTGGGGGGTGGGGGGGGAAGAGAAAAAAAGAAAAAAAAAAACAACCATTACCAACAAATAACCCAGAGCACATTTCAAATCTGTGCATATGCTATAAGAAAACCCTAAGATAAACAGCTCGGTTTTGAACAACACACAGATCTTCATGACTTTGTAGCTCATTAAAATGTTCAGAGATCACAAGAAACATAGAAGTCATCAAGCACTTAACACACATCTTACTTAACAAGAGTCAAAAAGTTTTGTACATTCTTACAGAGCTGTTTAAAGAGGTATAGTAACTTGGAACAATAGTGACAATCAGATTGTCTGAAACAAACACCCACAACTGACTCTCATTAATTCCCAGTCCCGATAAACTAGATAGAAGAGAGAGAAGGTTAGTGTTTGTAGTTTCTGTAATTAAACTAATTTTGATGGGAAAAACTGGCAAGGTTAAATTGGGCAAAATAAAGTTAGATTCTGCACAAAGGTCCTTTGTCCTTTTCTAGCAATGCCTCTGTGCTGCAATTCTATAGCTCCAGAAAGATCCAGTGAGCACAATAGTAATCAAACCCAAACATGCTTTTTTTTTTTTTTTTTGACAAAAATGTGTAGTAGGTGCAACAAAGGAACTCCTAAAACCATTTTTTTCTAGGGTTCTGAGAAAGATTTATTCATTTGATGCCATGCATTATGAACACATATACATACCAAAGAGTTAGAAAATTACAATTTCTATGAATTCTCCCCTTCAGACTGTAGTCTGAAGAAAATTTTACTATGTTTCCTTTAACAGTGGTTGTCTTTTTGGGCAGGCCTCCTGAGACCAACAATTGAACTTGTGCTACTCTTCTGATGCATCTTGTACAGTCATTCATAAACATAACCCTCAAATCTAAGAAGAAAAGGCATCTGGTAAATCCCAGTGGTCAGTATCATTAGTATCATAAGGAAACATTTCCTACATACTCCTTTAACTGAGCTATGAAGACCCACTATGCACCATGAGCCCACTGTTTAGTGTCAAGATACAAGGTTTAAGACTGAACATTCCTTCTGTACTCCCACAGATTCTAAATGGGATCGTGCAGACAAGTAAGACCTTCACACGTTTAGCCTGAATGCATAAATTCATTCTTATTCTCCAAGCCATGCTTGGGATCAAGTAGCTAGTGAGTAAACCTGCTAATATGCAGTGACGTTTTCCTAACATACAGGACGTGTTAATTTGGGTGCCAAGCAGAAACATATGTCACACCTCAGATAGTTGGAGTTTGGTTTGCAATTGCTGTCAATGCAATTATGATTATTAAATATCATATTTAATATTTACTAGGATATATCTAAATATAATATAAAGTAACATACATACAATTTTCTATTTTATTGTGGGTTTATATCCTTAGGTTTATTACATGACTATTATATTCAGAATATTTTTTTGAGATCCCATTGGTGGTGTTGGTGAAAAACATGTTCATTGGTTAGTGCCTATGTAGGGCCCCTGGTAGCATGCTTGTTTCTCATTAAGTTAGACCTTTCACAATCCCCAACAAAACATAACTTTCTGAAAGAACTTAGTTTAACAAGGAACTACTGTAACAAAACCACAAGGCCTGCTATTTACTCTTAGGCTCTATTTTACTTTTTGCCAGTTTCCTTTCTTTCTCTAAACATTGTTAGGGCACAATCTTTTTCCTAGAAAATACTACTTTTTCTCTTCTTACAGGAACATACATTCACATGACAAAGCAGTTGGTCACTTCAAGAATTTTTCTTGTAATATGAGCAGCAAGGCTCTTCACATTCTCTCTAAACAACAAATACTTTTGTAAATCACCATCAATTTTTCATTTCTGAAATTAAAGAGGCATTGAAAATTAAAAAAAAAAAGAGAAAGTAGGTAAAATAAGGGTAAGTCAAGCAAGAATGTCACAAAATGTAGAGTGATGAAGCAGCCTTCCTATTCCTCTCTCAGTCTAGCCAGGCAGAGGGCTTTCCACCTGCCCAGTAGTGCCCTCTCACAACAACTGATTATACCATAAGCTTCCACATATTTCTTACCTCATTATTCCAGTACATTTCACCTGCTTTGACCACAAAGCACAATTAAATTAGGTGTTAACCTCTAGATTTCCCTCTTCTGAGCTCTGCATATTGTCATGTGAAAAGTATGATCCAGACATATTGTGTAGACTGCAAATGAAAAAGTAGACTTTCACAAAACAGTTGTATCATGTGCCATGAGGAGTTCTTAGCTAGATGTCTGAAAAAAAAACTATTCTTTTGTTAATAAAAGCTGAAAAGGGAAATCATTTGCTAATTTATTTTAAGGAGATTTGAATATAGTTTAGCTGATAGCTATCATTGGGTATATAATTCCTCTTTTATTATCCAGAGCACAATCGTTACAGAGACAGGCTTCCCCTGCTTGTTTCACAAAGGCCTCGCCTCTTGGTAGGAAGATAATCTATGTTGATAAAAAACTCCAGTTTCTGCTGTGCTTACAGAAATGAATTAGAAAAATCCTAAAGAAAAAAAACACCACCACAAATCTCATAGGATACCCATGGAAAATGTGACTCCACCATTTCAATTCAAATATAATAAACTATAAGAATTTGAAGAGAATGACTGAAAAGCATAAGACAAACCTCATGCTCTTCAAACATTTATGGACATCATATCTTGCCTTTGCATTGCAATTCTGAGGTCATGCATCAGTTATTAAGGCTAGGATCTATTGTGTAAGATTCATTCTCGACTCCTTATACACTGAGAAATGGCAAGCACATTTTGAGTACATTATGAAGTTTTACCTCTGGAAGTTCGAGACACCAAGTGATGTGGAACAGGTACACTGAGCAAGATCTCACATACACAGCAAACACAGAGTGAAAGAGTTTTAAAGCATGTCATGGAAATCAAAACTAAGGAGGGTAACTAGGGCCATCTGGCAAGTAGAGCCAGCTGCTGCAGAGTGGAGAAATAGAAAGCACATTTCACCTCATACTTGAGTCGACCTTCTGGGTAGCAGCTTCTGTAGTTAGAATGCTAGCTTGCTGCAGCCACTTGTCCTCCAATTGTATGCAGGACAGACAGGTGCCTTCATTGCCACTTGGTTACATTTATGAAACACAATGTTAGCTGCTGGACTCTGTAGGTATAGCTCAGCCTCTAAGTCTTTGCTGCTGCAGGCTTTTATGAATAGAAAAAAGTCAGCTAGACCTTCAGATCTCAAGCTGAATAGGCAAAATTTATGGAGGAACAAAACAAGATACAGATTTCTAATCAACTAAGTATAATAATGTGAAAATTGTGGATGGAGAATAAACAAGCCATTTCCTTTCCCTCCCTCCCATTATTATTAAAGAAATTTTGCACAGTATAACGATCTTTAAGTAAGGGCTGCAGAGTCAGCCCTTAATCTAATCATAAAAACCACCTGGTACTTGAAATGGTTAATACCTCAATGAACCATGAGAAACAGATGCTTCTTTGAAAAGGGATGTAGAGACTGTGGAGATTTATAACATTTAAGTCAACAGGTGAAGTAAAAATCTGCTTCATCTTGAGTGCAGTCTGCTGAAACTGTAAACTTTCCATTTAGAGCATCTGCATTTTCCCTTTAGTACCTAGTTCACAAGCCAACATTAAATTCCAGGTTGATCTTGGTAAAGAGATGGCTTTCCAGAGGCAATGCTGTAGGCACACACTATACCTCATGATGCCTGCCCAGGGTTTAACTCAGTGTTTGACCTGATGCAAGTGTCGCCTCATATTGTATTAATGATAACAAGGAGTCTGTGATTTCCCCTATATAAAAACAAAAAATTGGAAGCTTGATACTTACATTGAGGTTTATAGATTCATTTTTATGATTTTGAAATTAAGTGGCTTGAACTTTTCTGTATCCATAAAGACAGTGGAATCTTCTAGTATTTAACAGGGTAGAAGAGCTTCAAAACGAGCTCAGTTTGGAAAAGGATTCGGCAGTGATTTTTAGTCAACCAAGACACATTGCTCCGCATGCACCACCCCAGAAACCTGGTTACAACATGTACCTTAACATCTGGCATTCTAAAAGGCATGTTTGAGAGTAATATTCCTAAAATTAGTTACTTCAAAACAACAGATTGATCGAATATACTCAAAATCAGAGAGGATGTTTCAGTTCTTTTTACAAAGAATATTCTAATTTTGCAGCTTATTTTGTAACAACTTTAAAGTAGGAAATACAACGGTTAGTTGTATTCAATTACCGTGAAAGTAGCCATAGCACACTGATAAGTAAAAGCACCTCTTGTCAGTCTTTATCTTGAAAGCTTTTCATTATTGTCAGATGATATACGTCTTCACTGTGGAACAATAACTTGTTCATTAATCAATAAACAGTTCCCAAAGCAGTCCAGTTTATTGAATGAGTTGCCAAGCAAATTTTAAATCAAAAAATTATTTATTTATTTCAGAGAGTAAGAGAGAAAAAGAAAAAAAAAGGAAACTGAGGGAGAGAAAAGGTAGAAGGAAAGGAGAGGAACAAAGAAAGAAGGGAAGGAAAGAAGAAGGAAAGAAAGAAAGAAAGGAAGAAAGAAAGAAAGTTTAGCAGAGGGAGTATGGAGTATATAATTTAATCCTTCATTTGTGTAAGGTTCAATACTGACTGGATTTATAGATGTTTATTTTATCTAAATGCTCTGAAGACTGAGTCAGTGTTCCCTTTACAATAGAGAACCACCGCTTTACTTCATTGTGAAGAAGTTCAGTAATAGGTTACCTGCTCCTAAGGAAGGATGATACGAAAGACAAGCCTTCCCTCAAACTGGAGATAGAGACTTAGGTCACTGGGAGAGTTAATAACATAAAAATTAGTTAGCGTGATTCTAAGGCTTCTAATATCCAAGTCCAGATAAAATATATATGAACAGTCAGTTTATTGGCTACCAGTTAAATTTGCAGCAGCACTGAATGTCAGATATTCAAACACGTAGGATAGAGACACTCAGGAAGGGAATAGGAATCTTTGATGTCTTAATTTCTTTATTAGTACTCTAAACAGAAACTTGGTGAAATTTATGCTTTTAAACCCAAACCATTCTATGATTCTATGACTCTATGAAATCTGAAAGCACTTTGGAAAACTTATACTAGCCATTAAATGTAGGTATTTGGGAACAAAGGGAAAACTTAGAAACTTGCTGAAGCCCAAAGGAATAGTTCAGTCTCTGGAGTTCACAAACAGATGAAACACAGGAAATTGCAGAGATGTAAACAAGTCTTTCAGCCAGGTTTGCCATTTTCCTTTTTCCTTTCTATGTTTCAGTCAACAGTTTAATCCCCTAAAAAATAAGTTTTTCCTTGGATTTTCATTGATAATCATTTTACTTACAAACACTGCATTTAATTGCCATCAGTTTTGTTGTTTAGATTAATAGGCAGAAATGAGAATTGAAAGCCTATGTTGTTCTGGAGTTGGTGTAACAATGAGAATCCCTATCACAAATGATTATATCTTGGCAGTTGTTTCATTACCGTCTTGATGGATTTGTTTTCCTCTGACTTGGGTACAAATTGAATTTCATTGTGTGTTAGCCAGTGATATAGTAATAGAACAGGGATTTATTTATTTATTTATTTATTTTTGCCTTGAGGCTTTGTTATCTGCTTCTTTGTGTATTCTAAAGAGCCAGAGTTCTTAAAAACAGCACTTCAAGCGTTCAGCTAGAAAATGCCCTTTTGTAGCCTTTTCAGATTATAGCCCTTCCATACAATGTATTCAGTCAACTTTCTTCCTGTTTCCCTATCAGTTAAATTTAGGACTATTGTCTTGGTCTATTAATGCGATAGAATATCTAGGAAAGTCAATGACTAGTTACAAAACTGGCACCTACCATGTCTGAAACTCTCAGCCAAGCTGGTTCTGAAAACAGGTAAGTTCCTTGCTTTATTTTGGAGTCTACAGCCTCATAAACAGTCTTTCCATTTCCCTGTTTCCTTCACAGTGTATGACACAAATAATGAAGTGACTATATGAAAAATTACCAGGGTGTGCCCAGAGTAAAGGGTGAAAAGGATACATTTACTGAGTTGCCTGAAAAGGTCACTTTGATAAATTTCTGCTATTTCTTCTGTTTTCCACTGTGACTGGCTACTTGAGTTATCTATTTTAGAGCTAGTGAAATACTGGAGGTTATGTTCCAATAGCCAAAAAAAAAAATAATAAAAAACTGTCTTCATACTCTTCAAGGCCTTTGTACACCAGCAGACCTATTATTTTGTTATAGCATCTAGCCCTCAGCAAAGTTGCAGATGCTGAAACACATCCTTCACAAGAAATGGTCATGAGTTTGAACAGTTCGCTATCTAAATTGATAAGACAAAGACTCAAAGAAAAGAATGTTCCGTTCAGTAAAATGAGACTGTCACGTATAGAGTGAGGTATGTCACTTACACTATCTGCTTCCTTCTCATAGCCCTCAACAAAAATGTACAGACTCTGCCTTATCCCAGAGTGGTGCTCCTTGAAATTTGTTTTCTTCAGTTATGTTCACTTACTGATTTGGTACTTGGCTGATAGGAATCAGCTCCTAATAAGCAAGTAACATTATAAAATCTTAGAGATTTATTTTGGTTCTCTGAATTGTCTCCCCCATCTGAAACAATTATATTTTCACTTTCATATTTTATTTCAGAATACTATCCCAGTGAGAATTTAGGGTGGGATATTCGGATTCTGATCCATATCTGTTCTTCTTACTGGCATTCAGTGTATTACAAGTCTTAAGTTGGTTTACCATATTTTTCTCTCTTATTACTCTCACCATGATTAACCTGTTCTCCAGACACAGATGGGTGGTTATTTCTCAAATTGCTAGGTCACATTTAATATGAAAAATAGAGGATTATAGGGTCAAGAGAAACCTATTCACTTGGCATGTTATCACAAAATGTTGGGAAAAAAAAGTGAAATACCACAATGAACCCATTAGATAGTATTAGTTACAGTATTATTATTCTTTTCTTTTTGCCTCTGCCTAGGGAGGTGGTTGAGGCACCATCCCTAGCGCTGTTCAAGAAGCGTTTAGATGAGGTGCTAAAGGACTTAATTTAGTAGTTGGGTAGAGATAGTGATAGGAGGATGGTTGGACTAGATGATCTTATAGGTCCTTTCCAACCTTATGAACTTATGAACTCTGAGAGAGTAAGCAACAAGCAGCTCAGAATTCCACTTCTTTTCAGTTATTGAACAGCAAGTCACCACATCAAAATAAGAATCAGTTGCTGAAAACCTGAAATTCATTGAAACTTAAAGCACACAAGGGAAAATGTCTTAAGAATAAAACATTTAAAATGAGACACATTGAATAAATATCTAAAAATATACTGTAGACTGAAATATGTGCTTGTGAGTGTAATATTCCTGCTTCTGAAGATGGTCAAAACATAAGATTGGAAGGAGACATTTAGAGATTATTTTAAAACAAGTATAAATAAAACCTTTTTTTTTTAATAAAATGTATTATTTTTCCATAAAAAGATGTAATTTGTAGTGCAAGCAAGATTAGTTAAATATCTGGCTGGCCTATTGCAGTGTTGATTTTCCATCTCACTCTCACTGGCTGTAAAATGCAAAGCAAGCCCATTTTGTTCTCTTAAACAATGAGAGAGTAAGCTGTCCTGCTAATTTCATTTACTTCCACAGTGTTTTACACTTTCAATCTTACTTTCTGCACCAACAGATTTTTTCTGACAAAAATCTCTGTAGAAAACAATTGTTCAAATCACAAACACAAATATTTCTCAAAACATATACTTAACTGTGTACATACAGGCTCTAGCAAATAACTCCTGTACTTGTTTGTATAGGGAGAGAAAAACTTCTTTGGAGATTTAATCTGTGTGGAAAAAGCTGATATTTCCAATTTATGTCACTTATCCAGAAGTTAAATATATTGAAAATATTCAAAATAATTTACAGGACTGAATAATTGAAAGGCAACTCCAATCTGTTCTGTGAGAAAATAAGGTTGCATGAACAAAAATATTACTTAAATGTAATAATGATTTAAAAAATAATTTATGGAATATTTCATTTCAGACATAATTTTAAGTAAAAATGATTAATGATTGGTGGATAAAGATAGCAGTAAAAGGGACAAGATGTCTCAGGGTACTGGTAATGTGGTACTACACGTTTTTGGTTTCAAATTCAGCTTTTCAGTTGCTCTTACTAGCGAATCCCTCATGCCTTAAAGCTGGCTTTTATGTTTAAAATCTAAGTTGTCTTGCCAAGTGGCAAATTGCCTGAAACATCAATAAAGTTGGAGTCTGGCTCACCACTGCATTGATCCAGTATCATAGCAGTGTATCTCAGTTGAGTTGAAATGGTATACAGGAGCACCAGGACCCAAGAGTGTCATACTCAGCAGCAAATACACCTCCTTGGAATTTTAGATTTAATTATAAGTTGGGATGAAGCCTTTCCAGACCCTGAGATTTTATCATGAATCTCACAATATTTGAAGCTTTGCTTACAGTCCCATCTCTCTGAACCTTGTGATTGAAAGAGAATCTCATTTTTCATTAAAAACATAAATTTTTAGAGTCCTTGTATCGTGCAGAAAAAATTGACTCCATGTATATTTTGAGACAGAAAAAAAGGGGGAAGGGAATGAACAAAACACTGTGTTTTGTTTTTCTTTTTTGTTTGTTTTCAACATGACTTTTTAACTTACTCACCTCTTCTGTGGGGTTCAGTACCCTTCTGTTCATGGTTGGCAGTAGTCAGAATCACTAATAAACACTTTTCTGTACCTATCTCTGTTCACCACAACTCATATCATGCAATTTTTTCCCCTCCAAATATGCCTAGAAAAATGGGGTGTGTATGGGGGAAAAATGGTCTACATTTTCATTAAAATTGTATACGTTTCCCATTCATATTAATGGGCATTCACATGCATTCATAAGTCTGAAAGTAGGCTTCCTACTATCCATCATATTTAAAAAAATAAAAATCAAATTAAGAATTATACATCAGACAGCACTGTTATGAGCTGGAATACGGTACACTAGCTTCTGTTCCCCAACCAATTACTCCTTTCATATGATTTGTACAGTATTCTCTGGCCAAGTACCATACTAGCCTTAATTGGAAAAGACAGTTGAAAAAACTGATATGGAAAATCTGCATTTGACCTTGTGCCCTTGCTTCTTGTCAACAATTTCAACCACATCTGCTCCTGTGATGTGAAAATGTTGGCATATTTCACTGAGCTCTGCTCCGACAGCTGCAGGCACTCTCTCTTTGTATAGTATAATTCCACTCCCAGATATGCAGGAAGAAGGGAGTGAGTGCAGATCGTTCATTGCTCACTTCTTTAATGTGGAGGCTCTGCAGAAAGAATTCAAAAGAGCATTTCACTGAAAATCTGTCTGGTTCTGGGTGCTTAAAGAAGAAGTTACTCTTTCTGTTGTGACCGTGTGAAGATGAAATCACACCTGTTTGATAAACCATATGGCAAGTTTATCATAGCATGACCAACAAAAACGCAATCCAACTATCAAGTACAACCTTTCTATTAAATTTAACACTTATTACATCACACTGTGATCATACAAGGTTAACATATGTTTTTTGCTTGATTTATTGGTTGAAGCATATGTAAACCTGTATTTAAACTTTCAGAAAAAGGACTTCAGTTCATTTCTCCATGCTATATTCACTGTGCAGCTCTTTTCACTCTTGAAGAGATCTTAATGGCACTGTATGCAATGCAGCTTACAGAAGTTTTGATGCATGTCCCATAAGAGAGAAGTCACTAAAATTAAATTAGCTGAAAATTAACTTCAAGTAATTTACAGTGTAATGCCTCATGATTATTCCTTGATGAGGTGATAATTAAAACCATGTTTCTTGTAGAATACCATTTGTTTCTCTGACTATACATATAATGCTAACTGTCACTGAAGTTCCATCTTCAGGTTATATTTGAAGAAAGATATTAATATGGATCTATATTTGTCAATATTTCAAATACAAAAATTTGAATAATGTACTTTAGAGTATTGTATTTCACAAACTTATTAAAATCTCACAGAAATTAAATGAATCAGTGGGCTTCAATCTTCATAGGTCTCCAGCATTCTCTTGAGTTTGGAACAGTTTCTCTCTACATATTTTTTGAAGTTTTACATTCCAAACCTGCTGGCTTTTATCTTTGTGTAATAAGTAGATTGATGCACCTGGATATCATACAGTGGGAAAATTTCAAGTCTGTGAAATATTGAGAACTTCTAATATTCATATAAGTGTGTAGTAGATGTTAATGTTATCCAGTTTATGGTGTCCAGGTGCATTAGTTGATCTATGAAGTTCTGAGAGTTTGCAACTATGAGTAATATAAATACAGATTTATGCAATTTCTCCAATCAGAATTTAATATCATACAAAATATTTGTGGTAGCAAGTATTTAATTTTCCATTCTGTTGAGCAGTTCTCTGAAAAACATTGGAAACATGTTACATTAAAAATTTTATCAACAGAAGTTAACCAAAAAGTCCTGAAAAAACCGTAACAATGAAGTAATGAGAAATGAAAATTAAATTATTCATTTTGATGAAGACAAAACTACAGTGAGATCTTTCATATGTGCCAGATCATACTTGTACTTTATTTTAAAAGATGACTTCATGAGGGCAATAATAACAGTCAATAAATATTTAGATTTTGACTTAAGTGTTTCAGTAGTAAGTTGCTATCAGTACTTGGGAAATCTATGAGCACATATGGTTGATTAATATAATCTAATATTTACTTTTCCCATTATTAAACTGTACATTATCATAGATTATTCCAATTTAATCATTTGTTACTGCACTACTACTTCTTTACCAGCAGTGCCCTTTGACCATTATGTGGCTGGATTTCAAGTCCAAATTATACCTTTCTAGTGAGAACTGTACATTCATTAGTTACTTCCTACAAAGTCAAGGCAATAGTTTCTTTGGCAATAGTTTCTTTCTCACTTGAGTATTTAGGAGAACAGCTAATTATTCTACAAACTCTGAGTGAATTTATAGGCTTATAATACACTTAAGAATATCGACAGGCTTTAAAAACAGTATTTACTTTAATGTCACAATTCCTCTGTTGAATTGGTGATTATTATCATCTTTTAACAAAAGAGGAAAGAAAGGGGTTGAGAGATTAAGTGATTTATGCCATGTCCACAGGAAATCTGTGATAAAGCCCAGACCCGAGCCCAGGTCTCCAGTCTCCTGGATGCATGGACTTATCTGCCACATTATCCCCTATTGCTGTTCTGATAGCTCCACCAAAGCTTTGGGAACAATGTCATGAATTTCTGCATCAAAAGGGAGGCAAAGACAGTGGCCAAATTTAGACACATTTAGCCAGACTGAAACTATTTCTGTATGAATGGATACAATAATAACTAAGGGGTTCATCAGTCTCTTGCATAATATAATAAATATGGCAATAATTACCTCATTAAATTGTCTGTAATTCTTAAGAGGCAAGCAAATCTGGAATCCTACTATCTTTTGCTTCACTGGGCAAAACAACTGAAAGGTGATGCTAAGACTTAGACCTGTCCTCATGCAGCTGCTCCTGAAGGAGGGCCTGCTTACAGACAGCTTCTCTTTGACCACCCAGATGCCACATCCATATGTTCTTTGCCCTTTTTTTGCTTATTTAGCCATGTCTCATATGAAATAGCAGCAAAATCCTATTTCACACTCTACATTTTGGCAACTCTTAACAAACATGGATACAGAATAACAGGGTATTATGTAGTGACAGCACTGTTAATTTGCGATAAAACTTTGGCTCAATGTTCTTCCTGCTCCTTCCAAGGAGCTGGTGCCTTTGCCTCCTCAGCAGAAGGTCTAAAATGAAACCACGAGAAATATCTGTTGTTATGCACATGCTGGGAAAGCTTGTGCAAGTAGACAGCTGCAGTGACTCTGGTTCCCATTTTGCACTGGCTCACAAGAGAATGAGGTTCCAATTCATACTCGGCCATGTATGATATTGCAGAACTGTGACATTCCCAGCCATAATTACAGATCAAATGGAAACTCAGAGATCAAGATGATCTCCCTTCCCACCCAAGCCATTCTACAATTCTCTGATTCTATAAGAAGCTAAGGTATATCTTCTTATGGGTTACTAATGATTCCTAGAATAACAGTACTAATTTAATCCCAATTCAGGGCAGAAAGAGCAAGAATTTCAGTGAGTAGGAACAAGTTAGTAATCATTCTGAAGAAAAAGAATAATCACTTTTAGAGATTTGCCTTGATTGTGCAAGTGAGCTTATTTTGATGATAATACTTATCATCACTGATCTTAATGTTGTTTCTTCAGAACACCTGCTGTCTCCATCTTACTCACCCAAAACCAGAATTTCTTACATGTCAGTCTGTGATCATGCACTTCTTTTTCTCCTAGCAGCTCTATCAATCGTTCCTGTAATTTCACCAGCTGTCTTAAAAGTGTTGTTTTTTTAGTTTGTGTTGATGGAAGCATGCCTGTACTTCCACTGGTAAGGGAATTTCATTCTGTGTCTATCACGTTCCTTGTCCTTAATAGCTGCTGTCTTCTATTTGTTCTCTTCTTAAGTGATAATGGATTAGTTTTCCTATTTTCAACTGTTCAACTACGATGATAAAACTTTGTTGCTGGCATCACCTTGAGGTGGAGATCACAGTATTGAAAAGAAGGGACAGAGGGCACAGCATATGCTATGAAATGTAAACCAAGACTATCTAGCACCAAACTGAAGGTAGAAGTTGCAAACTGGCTGTTTATTTCCATATATATGCAATCTATCTTTTCCAGAGTGAATGTATTTGTCACAATTATTTTTGACAGGCAGAAATTTTATTTGATGGAGTAAAAAGTTTGTTTAATTTGTTTAGATTCATGAACATTTGCATCCAGAACATGGATTAGATTTTATATATAATATCTCCGCATATTCTAGCTGGTTAGTTTGTGAGTTTAAGGGATTAACAAGGTCTGGCAGGATGCAGCGATTGGAGGTGGAGTTTTGCTTTGCACATCTGAAAGCAGGCCGAAGTCTGCAAAAAAACCCCAGAAGACTTGAAAGACACTACGGAAAAAGAAACATTAACACGTCCTTTCTTTTATAGATATACATATTTATTTTCTCATATTTTGTGGTCAAAGTTCCTATCATTTGTCTCTGAGAGCTGTGCAAGTATAATATCTTTGTGTAAGACCTTGCCTTTCCTCCTGGGACTAGCTAAGCATCAGAAAGAAGGTGATGATTGGTCTTCAACCAAGGCTTCAGGCTTGGACAGTACAGCAAAAGGGGCTGCTTATTCTGGAGTTGTGAGAAAGCACAGATTCTATTTATGTTTGTTAACTTTAGAGCAGGAGGTATCTCTTCCCATGTGCACTGTTATTGATCTCAGTGTGGGCCCTTATGAGTGAGACCAATACAAATATTAATAAATACTTGTGCATGCCATATCATCACAGGTGACTGATCCCCATGAGTGAATCCTTCACAGCATCAAGCAGCAGTCCCTGCCAGTTTTCTGCCATGGCAAAGGCACTACGTTCAGGATACAGTGCTCTTAGAAGGGGTTTATTTGCAGTTAGGAACTCTGGCAGGCTTTGTGTAGATCTTTTAGCTGCAACTGTTAAAGATTATTTAGTGGCTTTTAAACATTGCTCGTGCCCATTCCAAACAAGCGCACAGAACATCTGCTCAGTGTCTGTTAGCTGTGCTTGAGGAGCGTCTACCAACAATCCTATATTGTTCTCTGCAAATACATGAGTCCAGTTTTTCTTTTTCTTTTTTTTTTTTCCATGGCATAGTATCCTCTTCAAGCAGTGAGGAAACTGTGACCCTTCACTGATTCAGGCAGGGAAACTATAATCACAATATTGAATAGTTATATTTGCTTTGGAAAAGTAATCCTATTGTTCTCTTCTTTTAAAGCTTAAACTAACAGTCAGCATGAATGTCATCTTTATAAAATGATAGGAAACCTACAATGTCTGGTATTAATAAATGCCTCTTGTGCTCAGTGTCAGAGTGGGGTTGGAACCGAAAGGAAAGAATGAAGTCCTTATGACAGAACTCAAGTAGACTCTCTTGTGAGCATTTTTATGAGATGCAACTGCTACAGAAGTGCATTTTGTGCATCTCAAGGCAGTCAGTTTGCTCTTCAAAGAAGCACAGAAATAATTTATTCTTGGTGGGAGAGGAGAAGCCAGAACGATGATCGGAGCTACATTGCTGTTCATTGATTCACTCCAAGCATACTCTGAATCTTGATTGTATGAGCAGGAAAAGAGCAGTCTTGGTGATATTAGAAGGAGGGAGATACCAACCCCACTGAACTGGATTCAAGTCATAGTTCCTCTTCAGTCTTTCTGCATGTTTTCAAGAGTGTGGCTTAATCTCTCTCAGCTTCTTTTCCGTCCCTGCAAAAGGATAATGTTTTTATCTAAGTTTTATGCTCTTTAGAACTGAAGTGTAAATGAATTATATGTTTATACTGCACAAAATACATGGGGTTTTGTTCACAACAGTGGCCAACTGGCAGTCATAAATAAAAATAGTATTAATTAGAAGTAAAGATTGCAGTACACATTGACAAGGCTGAACAGGTCTTTAGATAACAATGACTGCGTATACTGAATTAATGTAATTTTCACAGTCATGCTCAGAGTAGGGAATTATTCTGGCTGGAAAACAACTCAAACAAGTAATGCCAGCAGCTGTGAGGTGAGAAATAACTGTTGGGTTTTAATTTTCAGTTCTTGGTCATTTTATAGTTCGTTCAGTGAAAGAGGGAGGTGAGAAAAATACAGAAAGTTTTGAAGTATCCAGCACAAGTTTTCTGAAGTTGGTCTTTGTTGGTCAGCAGGCATTGCTCAGACTCACTGTTTTTAAATGAACTCAGGTAGAAATGAATTAAAATGGACCGAATTATGATAGGTAGTTGATGAAGTCAGAAGTTACCTATTATGTTTCAAATAATAAAAATTTTCTTTTATGAGTCACTATCAGAGCTAATTCTCAAATCCTACCTGTAGTATGCTCACATAATACCAAGAGCTTACTAAAGTGAAGACTTAAAGCGATTTCCTTTCATGAGATGTGTTTTTCTGGATCATACTGCATGCAAACAGTTTACAGCAGACTAAAGATTTGTGTATGCCATTTATAGAGATAATTTGATTGCATCTTTCAACTCTGATGACACATAATGGGAAGGTTCTGCTACTGAAGTGTCAGGGAGGAGAAGACTGATGAAGAGCCACTCTGCCTTCAAAATATGCTTTTGCAAGAGTCAATAAAAGAGTCTGTACGTGGCTTTGACCCAGCTCTTGAGGAGTGTAATGAGACTGCTTGACTATTTTTGGGAGGCAGTTAAGGAGAACTGCAGATTTTTTTCTTACTTTTTAATAGTTTACAGTAAAGAATCTGCAGCTTGAGGAAGAAAATGAAAAACATGGATTCTTTAGGAATAAAGACAGGTAAAAGTAAACGAGAGTTTAGGGTCTGAGATGGGGAAAAAAGTGAGGCCAGCAGGAAAAAAGAATATCTTACTTGGCCCAACAAATAAGTATTTGAGTCTTCTTTGAGTCTGAAGCAGAAGCAGATGCAGGAAAGATTCAAAACAATTACTGTTAAGTGTGCTGGTTTTCACTCCTAAGTCTTTTGAGCTCAGAGGTTTTATAATTTAAGTAAGAATAAGGGTCATTCTGAAGTTATTTTCCTTTTCTGTGTGATGGGAAGGGTGCATGGCTTTGAAATGTGTAGCAGATATTCTGCTTCTGCATAATCCGCCCATGACCCATCTTTGCTTTTGTGCCTTTTGGATTCTGAGCACATTCCTTTTCCCACAGCTTTTGTTAATGCATTGACTTTGAACATATTTCATATAAATTTTCCAAATCAGACTACTGCTAGCCATGGCAACAAGGGCCTGACTTCTTCAGGAGCAAACAAAAGTTAAGCTTGTGGGACTAATTCTGGTCACACTGAAACTGTCCAGATGTCAGCATAAGAAATGAAAGCAATGGAAACCATTACCCCCCTCATATACATTTACCACAATGATATAAGTATCGTCCATTTTATAGTATGGGAAAAAAAAGCCTTTCATAGCATGGAAATGTGTTGAATAACTACTGTGCTCTACTGTTTGGAAAATGCTTGGACAAGCCAACACCAACACTTCCTCTCATTCTCATATTTGGTTAATCAAATTACTTTTTGCCAGACATTAGCCAGAACACTAGATAATTGTTTTCTATTTTAAATAATAGCTTGCTGGATTCCAAGGGTCCTGTTTGAGTCTGCAAAACCTGGCATTAAGCTGGAGTAAAACAGTATCCAATTATGCCCATTACCCCCAGGCAAGTACTTCTCTTAGAAAAATTACCTGTCAACAGCACAGTATTCTGCCAGAGCCATTTTTA
Source organism: Cyrtonyx montezumae (assembly GCF_038088225.1). Lineage (NCBI taxonomy): Eukaryota > Metazoa > Chordata > Aves > Galliformes > Odontophoridae > Cyrtonyx > Cyrtonyx montezumae. The sequence goes on from NW_027071824.1 coordinate 5,996,561, forward strand.
TTCCCTTTTTGCTCCAAAGATTTTGTTTGCTGATTTACCAGTTGAAAGCCCCCTAACAAAGAGGAGGAAATAGCGATAATGTTTTAGTGAAGCAATGCACTTGTACAGGGCTGAATGGGCTGTATCAGTCCAACACAATGCTTTCTTCCCGTTATTCTGACTCAGAGATACAGCTTGCAAAGCACCCAGCAGTGCTCCAGGGGTAATTAGGCAACATAACACAGGGAAGATCTAGGAACACATTTGAAATAACCACGTTCTTCTTTATGTGCAGAAGACTTGCCTTTACGTTTCTCAGCTAGCTTTTCATCCTGCTAGGGGTAAGATGCCAAAGAAACCAAAATCTAGAAAAAGTAGCCAATGAAAAGTTTTTCTTCACAATCAAGGCGAGTATCTACAGGCTCTCACATGAAAGAAAGAATAAGGCAGTCAGCTGATTTTATGATAAAACATGAAATTTGAATGCTGAGTACCCCTGTGAAGATCTCGATGCCTTTCTCTCCATGTATTCAGTTTGCTCCAGAATATCCACCTTATTTCCATTTTCAATTAGGTAGAATCCACAAAGAAGTTTCTGTGATTTTTAAAAGTACAGTAAATGATTTACAATGTAGAACAGAAGCTGCTTTGAGGCTTTCTTTTTAAAATCTAACACTAATTTTTTATTTATACGCTAGCAGGCTACAACCAGAGGACAGTAACATTTCGACATGGAGAGACATGTCAAGGTGAAATAAATGAGACTGAAAATATATTTAGGAGAAATGATGAAATTGATTAGTTCTGTCACCTCTGTTGCATTGATAACAACAAAAATGAAAGAAATTCCAAAGGTCAGGACAATAGATTGTTTTAATCTAATACAGTAAGATAAATTAAAGAGGAGTTTGCAGCAAAAGGTTATTGTAACCAAATCTGGGGAGAAGTAGCAGCTGTTTCAAGGAACATATGATCAAATTTATAGATGATTAATTTTTCTTAGCAGCCCCTCATGAATAATAACTAATACGATTCTGCAACAGATGAGTGGTCCATTTCATGTTTGCTAAGCAAATATCTCAATGCACAGGTAACAGTGAGCAAGCAGATCTATTTTTCTTAGTCAAAATATCAGCTACCTAGTAGTCACAAACATTTATTTTTACACATTATTTGCCCATTCAATTATATAAAGATGGATTAGAAAATTGGGAAGCCAGGAGAAATTTTGATGTCCAACATAGATCATCGCTACTGACTCCTTGAATGACAGTTATTAATACTTTCATTTTGTCATTTGATAATTAGGAATAGCAGATGATAGTGTTGCATTAAAGTGCCAGTGCACTGAAGATAAGGGACTATTCATAGAAGTATATCTGTCTGCATTTATGCATCTGATCAGTGCACTGAGCTTGAAAAATGATACCCAGCTGCTGAGTTGTGTCACTGTGAGGAGAAACCCTGAGAGCTCTGAACACTGCCTGTTGCTCCAGCTTGTCACTAGTGCAGTGGATCAATCCAGCTGTACAGGTGGGCAATACCATTCCTCCTCCAGGGGAATCAAGAGCCCCAGCATAGGCATGGGGTAAATCCCACTTAGATCTAAAGTTGTTTTTTTTTTTCCTTTTTTTTTTTTTCTTCTCTTTCTTTTTCCCTAGAAGTTTCTCTTGAGAATTCAGAGTTTTAAAATGTCTTGTAAAATTTATCCGGTAGAATTCTTTCAAAACTGATGGAACAAAGAGATTGCTCTTTCTTTCAAAACATGCTCATAGTCTATATCTCTACCGTAACTTACTGTTCAGCATAAGCATTGAAGGTGTTTTAAACCTGATGAAATTTCAATTCCTGTTTTCCATTCTGTTGGAATATGCATTAACAGGGTTTTTCCAGTAAAGAACTTTCTCACCTTGCCCTAAAGCTTTGTCTGCTTTCCCTGGTGCAGAAGAGTGTGAACAGGGTCAAACAAAAGGTGGGATAATGGGCATTCATGAAGACGATTAAAGAAGTACATCTTCAGGCCTTGTCGATTGTCCTTACTGTCTCTAATGTTCCTCTTACACCCTCACCACATACCTTCCTCTAATGGTGAGGAAGCGATAGAATCATAGATTTGCATTGGAATGAACCTCAAAAATCATCTATTTCTAACTGCTAGGTCCAACACTAGATCAGATTGCTCAGAGCCCCATACACCCTGGCATCTTAATTATTAAGAGATGAAGATTCAAATCGTCTCAGTCTGAGAAGGAAGCAGACCTATCCATCTTGCAGCCCAAACAGAAGATGCCCTGACTTCAGCATCAATGAGGATCATCATCACGTCTATTTTTTTATTTTTTATTTTTTTAATGGTACTGAATCTGATGGTGGATGGTCACAGAGACTGCAGGACGGTGGGTGAAGGTTAACCCAGCTCGACATGGCAGAGATGCTAAATTACCAGCATCAATCAGACTTGACAGACTAAGAAGCAGAACTTTAAGCACAGAGAAATCTTGAATGCTGAAACTGTAGTCACCTACAACAACTGTAAACATCCCATGCTTCGGGGACAGCTGAAAAAGAGTCAGACTTTTTTACTGGGGCTTAAAGTAGCAGGTGAGCATTGAAGCTGGATCCAAGTCCCTTCATGGAGTCAGCCCAAAGTCCTATTAAGCAAGCTGCCACCTTGAACACACCTCAGGAATCTCTGATTGTTGTTTATCACTTCCCACAGGCACTGCTTTAAACACACACGTGTGTGTATGTATGTGTGTTTAAAATGAATACCTGGAGAAATTTAAAACATCTTAATTAAACTTAAGATGTGTGGTTCAGATAAGACTGGCATGTAGCCACTGCATTCCAAGATTCTCAAATACCATAATCTAATTAATTTTGTTTAAGAACACAGAGGTCATAAACATACAGTAATTCGAAACACTTCATACTCTGCCAGCTGGCACGGTCTCCTTTCCACTTCTTTGCACTGTAATTTCACTTCCATTTGTTCAGAGCCTGAAATCTCCCCACTCTCATAGTAGATTGTATTATGTTACACTGTTCAGCTGAGGTATTTTTTAATGAACTAATTACATGTTAGTTAATAATAGAACATTTCTTTAGTAGTCAACTGCTGAATATAATTCTAAGAGAACTACTGTAGGCTGGAATCTGGCAGGAATGTTTAGGAACAGGTTTCAGCTCAAGATCATTCTGCTCAGTCTTTAATATGCTATAAATAAGTACCAAAAAATCTCTGTTGAAATCCTGATGTTTTATCTCTTCACTAACAGGTTGCACACTGGGAACTGACATTTTCCCGCTTTTGTTAAGCAGATTGCATTTGAGATATGCTAAAAGAATATTGGAAAGTACATAGAGAGACTTGCCATAAGAAAGGCTCATTAGGACTTCTCTCTCCCATTTGCTCACATCCAGGGGGGTTCTGTCGTAATGCTGGAGACACAGCCTATGCACTCATTTCCTATGCATCCTCCGAGTCTCTGGTAGCTTCTGTGAAGTTCAGACCCCCTTTACTGCTCTCTTGAATCAGGCAAAATGATGTCATGTAACATGATGTTGTATAAATCTTTCAAAATGTTTCTCACAGCTCTGCCCACTGGGAACCATCTGGTTGATGCATTTAGCCAAACATCCAAAGAGCTCAGCACATTTCTAGTTACTGAGATGCAGTGCAGATAAACCCCACGACTTCAGAGCTCAGCTTCGTCATTCAGAAGTAATCTTTCAAGGACGCATGCCCTTGAATGTTGACTTTTGACCGCTGGGTTTAGTTTTGAGATAGCAGAAGCTGTAGATAAATTCTGATGAACCACAGATATCATTACTTCAGAAGTATATGCTTCTGATAATGCCTTAGGTCAGATTCTCCTTAGCTGATGTAAGTGAGCATGGCATGATGAAGCATTATTTAAGCTATGTGGATTTATAGCGGGGAAGGATCTGGCCCTGCATACACAGACACACATGCGTCATACCCAGGCTTCACAATTCTCCTCACAGCAAATGCATAAGTATCACTAACGTTAATGAAAGGCATGCATTGAGGGGTTATGTTCTTACACGTACATTAGTGTGTAAAGATCTCCATCAAAGATTTTCTCTGCTGGAAGACAAGGGTAGGGTTACAAAGCTATTCTCTGTCTGGTACTGCCAGCAGAGCTGTAAATCCCCCACACCCCATATCTAATGTACTCAGATGAAGAGGAGGCAAACAACCATGCCAGGCAGGGAGTGCAAGCTGGCCGAAAGGCTGTTCCCAGAGACAAAAAACAGAGGGAAGTTCCTACAATCTGAGCACTGTGCTCCTGAGAGTTACTCAGCCTTAACCCTTAATGCTCAAATGACATAGAGAGTAGGAACCATTTTCAAAGTTGCCTAACTTAAAACTCGTTGAAGTCAAGATTTAAATGAAAAGGAGTTGGAATTTTCTTCCCTTTCCTTGAAGTGGTCTCTTCACATAAAGGAGGCAGGAAGGAAAGTAAGTAGGGTGGGTTGTAGAAATTGACCCGGCCTTTATATGTGCTTTGCGCATTAAGTGATCTGCATCACTCAAATCTAAAAGCTGTGTTTCCTGAAACAAATTAATACAAGGAAATGTTGTTGGATAAAGGCCAACTTACGTCTTAGTTTTTAATGAACATCAGAAAAATCAACACAGATACCATTTTCTGAGAATGAATGCAAGTAAGGAAGAGGTGACTGGATTTTTTTTACCCCTCTTGAGATGAAGCGTCCCATGAATAGGATCTTAATGGAAGGCACTCTACAAAAACATAATGAAGAGAAACCAAAGAATAGATGTAGTTCATATACTTTTGTATACGAAATCAAACCACTGCCTTGCATCTGGTTGGCTTATACTGACAGCTTCTTTTAGGACAGTCATCAGTACATCTGAGAACTTAATCTTACTCCCACCAAGTCAGTACCAAGATTCCCACTGGTATCTTCTGCATAGCTTTGGAGCTTGCATATTCAGTACCTACAGTACAAACTGTTACTTACTCAGGAGTAAAGCCAGGCAGAAAGTATTCAAACATTTCCCTCTCATTTTGGAGGTTTTACTTTCTTTTCAAAATATCATTTCTAAATCAACTTAACAAATGAAATAGCAATAGTATTTTGTTTTGGGTTTTAAATAAAACCCAAAATTCAATGCTATTTGCCGAGTGATCGTAAAAACAATCTCTCATTTACAAGAGTCTTGTTTTGGGTAACTGAAGAATAAATGTAATATACACATTGCTTTTTGGGGAAAGTTCATATATATCACTTGAAGTTTTACTTAATCAGATAAGTTTCTCTTAAATATTCAAAAATAAAAACATCACTGAGATTTTCCTGTGAATATACTCTTGTTTTTTGACCAGTTCTATCTTCTTCAAAACTAACTGTAAATGCAGTGTGGAGCATATTGAGATGTTCAGGGTGAAAATATAACAAAGATTCACGTTGATTATGTCCATGGGTAAAGAGTCTAAGGAACAATCAGTTTCTTTGTGACCCTGTAAAATCTAAGTTGTTGTAGTTTAGTTAAGCTGAGTTTTCGGAGGTAACTAAGATCAGTTGTTTAGTATGTTCTTTACTTTCCTCCATGCAGATCTTCCAGAAAAAATGGGATTTTAATATATACAGGATATGGTATTGATGGAGACTGAAGGAATGAGAATGGACATCAATTTGTGAGGACTTTCCTTAGAATACATTTTAAATTCAGAAGTCAAGTATTGCAATGAATGATTTATTGTTAATCTCAAGAAGCTAAGCCACTTCCCTGCATTATCTTATTATTATTCATGAAAAGGCACTGTGGACAATAACCTTTCTCCCTGACTCGGAATGAGATCTCTGGTGCAGGGACTGTGATTCTTGTCCCGCTGAGCAACATTATACCATCAAGTGCTGAGCCACATTAAGTTTTTGGCTATGCTTTTTCTTTTTTCTTTTTTCTAGTTCTCCAGATTCCTCTACCCTGTTCTCCAGTTCCCAGAGGTAGGCATTTCTGTAATTTCAATTCACTTCCAAACATCTTTAGAAAATGCAAAGCACTCTTGGCTTGGATTTCATACACAACCCAGTGCCAAAAACCTATCTGCATTTTTTTCCCTTGTATATCCTAATTCTAAACTTAGTTTCCCTTTTACATTCTGCAGTACTATGCAATCCTTGGGGAAAACAGCTATTCAGGGTAGCATTAACCCTCTGTGAAATACAAAGTGCGAACTTTTTTAGCTGCCCATCATCACTCAGCTGAACAAAATGTCTTTGTGGCTGGCACTTCTTCTACCTTACTTCTCCCTGAAATTGCTTAAACAAAATCCATCTTACTCTTTCTAAAACCATAGACTCTCATTGTCTAGCCTGTCTAACAGCCCCTAATCCAGCCAGAAACTCCAACCTGTTTGAAACAACCGAATATGCGTGTGGAATCTGCATTAGAAACATAATAGACCTCCTAACTACGGTTATTACAGCCTGTTCAATTGTTTGAACATGTCTCCCACCTGTTGCTGCTTATAATGTGCTCAAGTGCCATCAAGTGCAAAAGTTATGATGCTATTTATACGGAACCTTCTTAGACATGCATGAGGTGCAAGATACATTTACAAGAGCCTTCTTTCATCTACTCTGCTAGGCACAACAGGGATCTCATCTCCTCCCAGGATACACATGCTACTACAAACATCATTACTGGAAATAAAACATTTCCACCCAGCAGAGAATGAAATCCACAGGGAGCAGTCCAGGAATTCTCTTGAGCTTTTCTTTTGAAGAAGGATAGAAAGAAAAGAAAAAATAACCCAGCCCTATAGCTTTACTAGTTTAATTGCTCTGTTGTGGATGCACACAGGATGAAAATGAGGAAGGAACCACAAACATTCATGCAGGAGCTGTTCCAAAATCCTACAGGAAATTTGTGTTGGCATTAAGGGCCTGGAGCTTTCTGAAGTTAATGGAAAGATTGAGACCGACTCAAGAGTGCTCCGGATCAAACCCTTAATACAGAAATATGCCCTAGAAGGGGAGGTGCGCCTTGTGCATGGTTATGTGGAATTGTGCCAGGAACAAAGGAGTGAGCTCCTGGTTCTAATTATGCTAACAAACATTTTATCATCAACTCATCAGAGTATGAGTTTTACCCAGAGGTTGGATACTTTTAAGAATTCATGGTACTCATTTCAGAATCTTCAGGTTAGGCCCTGAAAGTGGCCTAAAAAACGTCTACTGAAATATCTTCCCTAAAACCACTTACAGGTAAGTTTGAAGAGAATCGAGTTTTAGAAATGGAAAAAGCGAGTTTTTAGTTGCATTAAATGTCTGATGCCTTTAGGGAGGGAGAAAGAAAGTCTAGGAGAAAACAGCTCTCTTCATATATGTACTAACACAAGTTTCTATGCTGTTTTACAGCTTTTTTTGAATCAAGGGCTATGGGAAAAAATTAAATATCATCTTAAATTTGTTTCAAATAATCCTGTAGAACACAAGTCATTACACCTCTGGTTATTGAAATCAGGAGCTTCTAGGAAGATGTAGATGAAACTTCACAGAGATTACTGCTTCTATTACATACTAAGTAATAACGCATACTAAAAAATAACCTAAGAAAAGATCTTTAGGTGTTTGAAGTGACTGTGTTGTTGCATAGACAGTCCTGCATAATGGATTTGCTTGGGCACTAGCAGTCTTACTACAAAAACATCCTCTATACAAGGCAGTTTACCTTTTTCTTAGTAGATCTACCAAGCTAAGAGATTTTCAGTGCTTGAGGTATACTTATGGCATCCCATGATCTCTCATGAATTTACTTCACCATGAATCACACCTCCTTCATGCTTACTTAAGTGGTGGTATTATCCCATCATGAAACGAGATAATGCTGCGGGCTCTGAGCTTGCAGAACCTCTTAAGTTCATCCGCTGGTTTGATGCCACTGTAAGTATATCTGTGTGAGCAGTATTCCAGGCACAGTTGGCTGAAATGCTGCTGTATAATCTGTTTTGGAAGAAAAACTACATTTTCAGCTAAACACTTTTTTCTTTCATGGATTGTCTGCTTTCCACAGTAAATTCCAGTCTCTGGCTGAAAATCCAAAGCATTTTCAATAAAACACCCTGAGTGTTTCTGTGAGATGGTGCATGGTACAGGAAGGTAAGGGAGCATTTTCTAATGAGCAATGCTGATATAAACTCACATTAAAGCTGATGCTTTTTCATGCAGCAAGTTGTTAGCAGAGCCACTGGAAATTACAGACAGATGGAAGATACAGGTTGTTGCATGATGCTTGTTCAGCATGCTGAACAACACCACAAATATGTTTTTATTTGCACTTTTCTTTGAAGTGTGATGAATGTAGCATGTGTGAGTTGCTGTCTCATTTTTCTATTGAATTATAAAAAAACAGCCCATAGATCTAGCTGGGTGGTAGCTCCATTTTTTCCCAGTAGCTTCTGACAGTAGTTACATTTCATTTAAAACATACGCTCACTTTTCCTGCATTCCCTAATGTAAACACATAAGAGATGCTGGAATTTACTGAAGAAAAGGATCTTTGCAGTCCTGTACTGCAGAGGGTGACACAGGAGGGCCAGAGAAAACACATCTGTGGGTGAAAGGCTCACACTCTACATTTTGCAGCCAGAAGGCTATTGGTTTTGCCTCTGCTGCCCACAGAAGCACTGATCTCACTATCTACTTGATCTGGAGGGGATAGGGCTGTGATCAGTCCCAAAGCCCATATCGCTTGGAGGGGAGCATATCGGATACAGCTTGGAGAAATGAGGGCACGGACCCAGTTTCCCTTGCCCTACCTTGCTTCCCTACCTTGTTTATCCCATTATCTAGCATCAGCCTTAATTGTGCCTTTGCCTTTTGGTTGCAGCACTTGAACATACTTTTAGCTTTCAAAACTATGCAAATAGATCACTTGTTGGTTTCTTGAAAAAAAAAAAGCCACACACATACATTCAGTTACCAACACCTAGACATATTAAGCACCTTCTGTTAACAGAGAAAATTAAGAATTTTGTTTATGTTTATCATTTTAATTGTGAGCTCTGTGTTTCTGGGTTAATCGGTTCTGGCTGTAGTTTGAAAGAATTCCATATGCAGAAACCACAAGAGGCTTAAAGAGTGAGGCAATTACTGCATCCACATTCTTGGAAATGTCTGATAACAGAGGAGACCATTCCTCCAGCTCAGCAGCAGGCCTGTGTTTGCTGTGAGAGGGTACAGCATGAAAATGACTCATGGGCCAGTACGGCGTCCTCAGTGCTTGCACACTGACATCAAAGCCTAGGAACTCAAGGCCTCCCTTGAATGAGCTCAACTGCAAGGAGATTCTGGTAATCAGTCTAAAAAAAGCACATTAGGCATGTACAAGGAAGCAAAGCGCACAATTCCTTTGCTATCTCTGGCATCAGGGAAACGGTGCATGGAGGAGAGGTGCATTTTCCCAGGATGTCAATCAGAGAAGAGCGCTGCAGGCTTTTTCAGATGCCCAGCAATGCAATTAACACATTTCGGGGAACAGTATAATCCACCACTTTGAAAGGAAACATCCTACAAGATAGTTAAATGCTGAAGTAAAACCAGCACTTGGTACAAACTCATTTGATTCTCAAATTCTATCAAGCAGATGATTTAACATTTTTAGATACTGACATCTTCACAGATCAAGAAATACTCCTCTTTTCCCCTAAACGTTTGCTGATTGTCATCACTCTTTCCACCATTTCCATCATCCTTTCTACCTGTAACAAAACCTGAGTGTTAAGCTTTTCCAGAAACAAGTATCACTTTGTTCAGGCAGCTCTGGCTGTAGTGTGTTGAACTCCTTCATCTTGTATTCTGCACATCAGTATCCTGTCACCACTAGCCCGTTAGATTTTCTTCTCCCATGCTGGAGGGATGTCTTGTTACAGCTGCATTTATTTTTTTCATAATTATCCGTTGGATTCTAGCAGCTCTAATTGAGTATCATACATTGTATGACAAAAGCTTGTAAACTAGTACTGAGGCACTGAAAATCGTCTACAGGTCTAAAGGTCTTGGAGCCCAGGAAACTGGTTTCAATCTTGACTCTGCCCCAGACTGCCTTCATGACTGATGGTAAGCTACTCTTCTCAATGTCTAGACTAGGTCAGCTACCTTGTAGGTGGGCTAGCACTCCCAGAGCTACTTTTTTTCCACAGATTCAAAGAATATTATCGTTTCCAAGTTTCCATTATAGCAGTGATTTGGAGTTAGTCCTAATTTCTGACAACATTAACAGTGCATAACACAACGATGCCCTAAACCTGGCTGATGTCTCTTTTTAATAATCATGAAGGGCTCTGCAACAAACATCAACAGCAAAAAGCAGAAATACTGTAAGTTCAATCTCTAAAAGACATTATATTTTAGAGACAAAAGACCTGAGATCACCATCTGCTAGCAAACCTCTGCTGTGAACATTGTTCAGGTTATTCTTTGTTTAAATTGGCCAAGTTTCTTTTAAGTCTGAATGGACTTTTCTTTTTTTAAGAGTGCAGGCTGAGCAAAAGGAGAGGGACACAGTAACAACAAAGACAATACAATTCAGTCATTATAATAAGTATTGGAGGAATAGCAAATTAGGAAGAAGGATATTTGAATTCAGAAAGACAGGAATTTCTTGTAAACTTTTCACAAAACATAAGAATGATAATTTTTTGAGCAATGAAATTCATAGTTTTAATTTTAAATTTATGATTTACTGTGACACATGGCAAAGACTGTCATGGTTTTCTGGCTCACAGAAGCATGAATCTCCACACATATAAGCTTATGGTCCTGCTTTATTATTCCCTCTGTAATACTGGGGACATCCTCATATTGAAGTTTCAGTTAAGCCCAAATAAGTACTCATTTTATTAAAAAAAAAATAGGAGAACTGATTTAGACTAAGTAGAAGAAATTTCATTTCTGCAATGGGGTAACTACCAAGACAACAGATGTGAGTAACACTGGCACTTCTTTCAACAACAGACCGTTGGAACAAATACTCACTTGTCTGAAGAATATCAAGTGTGCATTTGTAGGGCTGAAAATGTCCTATCTGTGTTTTACTCTTTCCTAGATTGTAACCTGCAAATTTGCACTTCCAAGAGAATGCCTCTTTGCCCAAGCCATGTATTTTCAGAAATGGTCAAGATTCTCATTAAAACATTATCATTTGTCCTCCTTCAATTGCAAAGTTGTTAACAGGGGTGAGGCATTAATAATTTTGTGCTCTTTCTCAGCTGGTCAGCTGGCTATGGCTTTAATTGTTAAAAAGACATCCGAAATCTTCAGCATCTCAACAATGAAAATCTAGGGAAAGCTGCGTAAATGTTTCCTTTCATACAACTGGTCACTTATCCACCATTCGTCCTCAAGGAAAAGGAGAATCCCTTTTTGCTTTCACACCAAGCAAGGGAGGAAATGAGGAGGAAATAGTTTCTTATTTTTCAGTTATCATTTACTTAATTGATATTTACCAACTCTGGAATGAAGGTCAGAAACTGAAGAATCAGTTATTCATTTTGTAATTCTTTTCAGACTAAGAATGAATTTAACCCTAGTAAGATCTTTTGACCTTTAAAGGAAGTGAAAGTACTGGAGAAAAAACAGTCACATGGAGAAAAGCATGTGTGTATTTACTGTGCATATGGAGCACAATAAATACAAAACAGAAAGGCTGTGAGGAGATAAAGATAGGAAAGCAGAGAAGAGATATGGAGAAGAGCATTCACACCATTGCTCAATGGCCCCAGGAGGGGGTACAGGATGTGGTGACTGCCTGGAAAGTCAGAGAAGTGGAGATGCACCAGCACTAGGGCCTCCCCCATCCCACTGAGCCCCATTCTTCCTCCTGGCCATGCGACCATTCCATTCATAAGAACAAAAGTAAAATGATGGAAAGGCTCTGATGACTAGCAAGAATTAATTCTGAAAGCTTAGGCTGGTCTTATATTTGCTTGGTTGTCAAAAGTGATGCCCCAGATTGTACCAGGGGAGCTTAGGAATAGCTTAAATGGTAATGACAAACTAGTTTATAATGACCTCAGTAGAATAGAGACTTTCACCATGAGAAAACAAACAAACAAACAAGAAGTCAGAGAAAAGAAACTGTTTTCCATATTTTGCTTGGAGGCAACAGACGTTTATCATACCTCTTTTGGCAGGACTAACTTTTGGCTCAGTGCAAGGCAAAACTTTCCACAGAGAGTGAATGGTGCTACTGACCTAGACACAGAAGTGTGTGAATATATGGGCTAATCCAAGCTGACTCCAGCAAGGATGCTTTACTGAGGGGATAGTTTACTTCATAAGGTCTTTGTTGAAAGGGTATCTTTTTATTGTATTTTTCATTTCTGTACAGTGGGGTTCTTCTCCATGCCTATGGCTCTAAGGTAGAGCCTTCATGTGATTAATAAATAGCAACAGTGATCACTCTTGAAAGCACACTCACAGCATGACTGGAGAGCTTCTGCCAGCCTTCTGAGCCTCCAAAGGCCAGCAGATAACACTGGATGAGTCTAATGACTCTTGAGGGACTTACAAAGTGGATTACTTTAAAAGGGAATCCTCGTCTATGTCTATTCCTGGGAAATAAATGCTAGGCACTGTTCAGGGCTGCTCTGAGTTGGACAAGTTCTCTGAAATTAAAAGCAAAACAAAGTTCTTGCCATTCCCTTAAGCTACTCCAACAAAGTCCCAAACATCTGACAGAAGGAGTGAAAGAAATTCAAAATGTTTACCTAGTGCAATAGCATCATATGGACCAAACATGAGAACAGAATATTCTCTGTTTGGTCCATCTGCATTCATTTTACTACTCTACTCACCATCAGAGTTTCCTGGTGGCTTTCAATGGCACATGTATAATGTGATGAACACCAGTCCTGTCATTATTTTTACTCTTATCTTCAATAGATATTTAGAGGTGATATTTAGAGTAGTGTAGTTTTGGTAGAATTTTAGTTTGTGGACTGTAAAGAGGAGAAAAATATCTCATTTTATCCAAAACAAAACATGCACAAATTAATTCTATCTGTAGAATACAGTAGAACAACACCCTATGTGTTTAGGAGACCTTCTAGATACCCCAAGTCCATGTACATCAGCATCAGTAAAAAAAACCATAGTTTTAAATTCCACATAACTGTAACAATTGAAAAACACTTAAATCCAAAGGAGAAGTGAGACCATGACATTCTCTTTTGCTTCTAAGTTTACATCAAATTTGAAAAATCATTGAAATTGATCACCAGTCTTAAAGGCTGATTCTAGAAGAATTCTGCTCCAGTAAGCGATCTTTATATTTCTTCTGATTTTTGTTTTGCTTATGTTTTTGTTCAATATCTGTTTAACAAGCTTGAATAAAGTTTTCAAAATTTCAGTTTTTAAGAAGCTCTACATTCTTTGAGACAATGAAACACAATGATAGAAATCTTTACCAACTCTGAAATAGCTGTTTTACTGGTCCACCAACTGTTACCTAAACCCCAATGTCACAGGCTATATCAGGACTGAACTCAAGAAACAAGGATGTAACCCAATTTTGGTAAAAATATTTGGCATTTTAGTTCTTATACTACACTGTACGATTTTGTTCTGATTTGTGCCTGTATGTACATTCTGTTGGAAGAATAAGCACTGTTGGAGGAATAAGCACTTACTTTTGTAAAGAGCAAAAATTAAACACTCAAGAGTTACAGCTTAAATGCTCATCTAACTTCAGCTATATGATCAAGCTACCAAAGACACTAGGGACACTCTTGAAGTTGAGATCATATCTACATTCAAATATCTTCAGGGTGCAAGTGACCTCCTAGCTGTGTGATGTGGTGGATCTGGTAGTAAACCTTTTAACTTGCAGTTGTGTCTTTCTCTCACACTGGTATAATAACTCCCCCACAGAGGCTGATATTTTGTGTTAAATATTTAGGTTGTAGCGTCATACACTTAGGATGTAACTCTGATACCTAATATGCAAGCACACTCTGAAAAACTCTATATCCTGTACAATATTAAACGTCTGTATTTTGTTTGGTTCAGGTTCTCACACAAGTGTGAAAAGGAATTTGAAGCTATAAATCACTGTCGATCAGTCTTTACCTTAAGTACTAACCACATCCCTGAATCAACAATATGTTTTCCTTCCTTTCCACAGATGGCTTGACCCTGTGGGTTCACCATGCGTTATTACACCTCAAAATTCTATCCGCGTTCACCAATTGCATCACTACCCACTATTCATTACTGAGCTAAGGAACGCCTTCTCAGTTGATTTGCAGTTACACTGCTGAGAGTTTTTACACTCCTAGCAGTTTGCTTTCAAATAGAAAGCTCCAGCCCCGCTAATATAATCCTAATAGTTGAAGTAAAATATTGAAACACTTTCTAATTACTTCCTTCCCATTTCCTATGACTTTTCTTTCAATAATATGGGGTTTTATTATTATTGCTTAGTTTCAGACTCATTTATTTTCTCCAAACGGTCTGCACCATTTCCTTGAACTTTGAGCACGAGGGACCTGCATACTCATCATTGCTGCTGACTTGAGAAGATATGACAATTAGATGCCATAAAAAAAAGCTTGAAAATGTCACTTAATCACACAGTCTTCCTAAAAAGGTGCCCAAGGTAGTCTGTTCTCCATTACAGAGCTATTAGCTTCCAAATAACTTTGAACTGTGGTTCAAACACAGTGAGCTAGTACTTCAAGGACTGAGAAAGAAACAGTGCCTCACCTGATGGCTTTTTGTAACACACAGTTACCTTTCAGTAGCACCTCAAATTAGTACTATTTGTAGGGAAGTCTCCTCAAGGTAAACAGATTTTAGAAGGACAAGTTTAAAAGCGTTATGGCAACATATAGAGAAACAAGAATACTTAAGAGAAATTACCTTTCAAGTGAAGAATGCTGGCTAGAAAGGAACTGGAATGCCTCAGAAGGAGTTCTCTTCCTGAACAGAGCACAAACAGCTACCAGAGACTATCTGAAGACAAATAGGCAGACAGCAGCATTCTACCCACTATGCTAATAGAGGCACAATTTTCTTTCTCAGAACTCCTCTGACTAGTTAAAATAAAAGACAGGCTTCTTTCATCACTAATTTATGCTCTTCCTTTGCAATTCATTGGATAGGCACCATCTTCAGCTGGTGTAATT
Source organism: Cyrtonyx montezumae (assembly GCF_038088225.1). Classification (NCBI taxonomy): domain Eukaryota; kingdom Metazoa; phylum Chordata; class Aves; order Galliformes; family Odontophoridae; genus Cyrtonyx; species Cyrtonyx montezumae. Next base: position 6,011,725 of record NW_027071824.1, read on the forward strand.
ACATCATTTCATTGATTACAACAGTACTGAGGGTGTCATCATTGAAAACTGATGTTTCTTTTCTATTATTGCTTTGCTTTATTTTGTTATTTAATTCTTGTACTGAGATTTTAAGGTTATATGTGTAACTTTGGAGCTCCTTACAAGAAAATATTTTAAATGTTTATAATTATTCATGTTAAATGTTTTTAACTAATCTAACTCCCTTTCCTAATGTGCACTGCTTTTGTTAAACCACCTGGTAGTGCCTTTCACTCAGACACATTCCCAGCCCTACCTCTTCCTTGCCTCCTGAATTGTTTTCATAATTCCTCTGCTTCCTTAGCAATATTAGTTTCCTTCAGTAGTGGTACTGGCACTTTTTATGGCTTCTTGCATATGGTGAACATAGAAAACACATTGCCTGTCTTTTTTTGCCCTCCTATCCTTTTGCTACTATAAATTATCATTTTGTTTGGATTTTCCACCTCTCTGTCTTGATGACTTCTTTTTAGCACAGCTGTGTAGCTGCCTGCTGGCTTCAACTGGTTTTCCACAATAACTACCAAGTCTTTTTCCAAAGAATGGTGCTAGATGCCTATTTAACTCAGCACATATAACACTTCCTGCATCAATTTCTTGCTAGCGGACAAATTACTTGCTAATATTGAACTACATTTACCACCTGCTGGCTCAGATCATCTCAAATGATCCAAAGACTTGAACTCGGTTGCACTTGTCTACTCCTAATACTAGTATTATATTCCTCTCCAAACAATTATTTTCAGGAGACCTCTGTCAGATTATTTGTCCCCTTAGTATTTATGTGATTCCAGAAACTTCTGACTTCATGCACAAACAGAAGGCCTCTGTGCATTAGTTCTGAAGGGCATGGTGTGCAACTAACACGAGGTAAAAATATGAATGTTTGTATATTCGTATTTCCACAGATTCACCCCTTTGCAAAATTAAAAATGGAGAGGGTAACATTTTCATAAGAGTTTAAATTCAGAGATTAGTGAAAGCAGCTGCTAAGAACTACTGAGAGCATAAAGTTTGGTGGCTAGAATGGGAATCCACTTTGACCAGCTCATTAGGACTGAATGATCCTGCAAGCATTGGTATGTAAAGACCATTGGTGTACACTTCACTTCTAAAATCCAAATGTGTTTAGGAGTATTGTCAGTCCCTTTGTGTACTTCAAAAACTATAGAATCAATATAGTATCACTTCAATGTTTTTGCATTCCAGTGGAATTTTTTTGATAATGCTTACCACTTCTGTACCATCTTACAGTAAAATTGGGTTTTATCTGATTGAATCAGAAGATAAGTCCTCTCAAAGAGAAGTAATTCCTCACTCGTAGAGTGAGGTACTTGATTTCAGAACTACATTTACGTTCATTTCCAGTGAGATTTGGAGTCTGTTTCCGAAGATGAAAGCCCTTGATTTGTTTGTACTTCAAAACAATTTTTTTTAATATATCAGGTTACAGTACAGTATCAAACTACTAATATATCTAAAGCATCAGAGAAGAAACTTGTGGAAGACTGAAATAATTCAGTCAGAAGGAAAAGTTTGGGTTTTCTGTGTGTAGTGTTTTTTGTAATTTTTTTTTCCTATCTAGAATTACCTGTCTATCTTAAAATAAAGCCCCCATTTCAGTAACGTGACAGTGTTTTAAAGGGTTATGAAGAAATAGCAATCTATTACTTTAATATCCCAGTGCATGTTAGACCTTTTCTGGCAACGCTGTGAAAACATTTCCTACATACTTTCAGCCTTATCGTGGAAAGTCAGACAGCACTGGATCACATGGGTTGATAAGTTTTCAACCAAATAAGAGTCAGAAATGTAAAAGAAAAATACCCTGGGAAAATTTCCTTCGGCTCGTATGTATGAGAGAATATAGTACATTCCCCTGTCCAGCCTATAATTAAGATGAAAGGCATATTTCCATATAATTTGCCATTCAGTGGCATGGTTTGCATTCCATGTGGACTGCATCATCTTGATTCTTCTAATGCAATGAAACAAAACAAAACAAAAGGAAAGAAATCAGTCTCAGTAGTTTAATAGGATGTGTTATTTCAATTCAGACTATTTTTAACCGCTGAGAAACAAAGCCATTTTAACTACAAGGTTTCCTTTAGAACTAGAAAGCACAGGCTTTGCAAAAGTCTGATTCCTGTGTATACAACCAAGAAGGTACTCTCTTTTTGAAAATTGTACATACACAGAGTCAGTCTTTAGAATTGTGTAGGTCTGACTCTCAAAGTCCAGTCTCATCAAAGTGACCAAGCAGCTTTTCTCTGAGATCAGAAATATATTCATGATAAACATTTGGTAGCTCTGACCCACTAGGAAAGGTTTACAGATTGATTAAGTCTCTGTTGTGATTCCACAACTGAAATTCAAGAGAACTGAACACCTAAATAAATTCCTAGTGATTTAGGAGATCTTGAGAAGTTCTTCTCTTGCTAGGTCTCAGGACTTCCTAATTCCATCTGTACTATAAATGGCATAACCAGTATTCCCTTATTTTGTAGAGGCTGGGATGATGAAGAGCAGAGGACACCCACTTGTAAACAACTTAAGAGAAAACAAGTTGAAAACTGTTTTTAACCCCCAAAACAGTTCAAGTTTCATTCTAGGTCCCATGCTGATACTTCTTTTATATAAACCTGCTTGCTCATCTTTGTTAGAGTCTGAATCCCAAGGAAATACGTGCTTAAAGTCAGATGTCTGGCCAGAGATCTATGGCAAATACAAATGTCAAGACACATCTGGAGAGAGCACAGAGCCCTTCATCCTTTTTGCAGATATATACAGTTTTATGCTGAGGGCCCAGTGAAGGCACTGAAAAATTGCCAGTTTGCTGAAGACTAGGCTCCTGATGATGAGTCTGTACTCATCATCCTCAGCTGGGATCAAAATGGAGCTGAGACAGAGAACATCCCACCAGGCTCCTCCTTGCACAGAGAGAGAGCAAGCACTCCATGTGCCTTTCCTTGTCCATACAGCAGCTGTTCTTGAGTTTTAACACTCCATTTTGGCTTGGCAGCATCCCCAGCTGAGAAGGTTCTCATAGTTTAGTTCTTTACTTGATAGTTATGCAGAATTTATAGAATTTTTTTATACAATCACACATTATTCCCTCTCCTACTGCTTCAGTGATGGTGGTGGGCTATCATCACCAGGAGAAAATCTCCATTGAGTATACAGAAAACTGAGAGTGTTTATGAAGATCTAAAACATCACTTTCTGCCGAGTGTATACTGTGTGGACATTTCCTCCTTGTAGTGATAGACCGCCATTTACACCAAAGTACTAGTAAAAGGAGTAATGGAGGTGTATATCAGGCTCTTAACAGTATGTACAACTAACATTGCTGCCTGTTGAGTCCAGGTAAAAGATAATGTGCAGTTGCACAGCTGCAAGACCTGACCAGAGAGTGAACTGTTTTGGCATCTTCCATTCCTGTGCCTTTGTTGTGAAAGACCAAGTTATTGCACTTCTCCCCTCTGTTGGCAGTTGTTGCCTGCAAGGATATTTCCTTCCTTCTTCCCTCCCCTGCAATTGTCAGGACAAAGGGAATTCAGGAAAACAGTTTCTAACACTCCCACTAGGACAACACTGGATGGTCTCATGAGGAAGAAGACAGCAGGGGGTATGAAAACTGTCCCTGAGCTGCTGGAGAAAATCTGTTTCCCTGCATGAAAGCACTCAGGGCACTTATGGTGTGAACCTGAGGGCCTGAGTGACTGGACACCCTGCATGTGTCAAAACAGCACCTGCAATTTCTCTGGGCTTACTTCTTATGAGTAACAATGTGGGGGAAGAATAAAGCCAGGAGCAGAGCAGAGAAGGAACAGTGCTTCCATGTCCATTGACATGGTGGCTTGTTTTGTTTAGGTGTGGTACCATACCAGTATCTGTTTCAGATGAATCTGAGAAGTTTTAGAGATTGGGTTCAGCTTGTGTAATATCCCAAAGTTTAGGTGTTTATCTGAGCTGCATCTGTGCTATGCAAAGTAACCCTGCTCTGAATGGCTGGAAATCTTGTAAGAGCAGGCTTTCTTGTGACAAGTCCAACGCTCCTGCTTCCTGTCATGGCAGAGAAAACAGCCATTCTCATGGTATTTCAACAATCCTTCTTCCAAATGGAAACCAGAAGTGTGTGTAGGGGGAAATACATGAGACATCTCTGGAGTCTGGAAATCTGCTTCTTGAGATTCATTCTAGAAAAATTTAGGGTTCGTATTTTTTCACAAACCAGTTTTACAGAAGAGAACACAGAAGTGGAACTACAAGTGCTACTGGCATACAGAGGTGCTTCAAATTGTTTCCCTTTTTGTATTTGATGAACATTTGATGAGACTGAATGATAATATGATTAAAATGAATAAAAGTAAATATTTTTTTCTCATAGCTTATACTTTACTTCTGCAGTTCATGGCCACAGGATATCACTGAGGCCAAAAGCTTAACAGGATTTAAGAAGTGATGGGTCATTTATATGGCTAATAAAAATGCTCACTGTCACTTTGGATACAGTTATATTAAAATATTTGCAAGGGATATAAACTCATCTGGCTGTTGGTATAAGCCAGATACTAAGTGAATGGCACTAAGGAAAAACTGTATTAATACATACCTCTTAATAATTGCTTTCTCACTGCATTTAATGTGACATTAGAGGATACTGAAGAGAGGATATTAAACTAAGAGAAACAACTGTACGGTTTTCCATTGCACTCTACGCCATGTTGCAATAGAGGACCAGAGTGTGGAAATAACATATGTTGATTCCTGGGTCATCTCCTCTAGTGTACATGAAGTAAAACCTAAGCACTTTTGTACAGATCAATGTAATACTTATTGCAACAACTTACTAAGAGCTGTGAATCTTTATATCTTTGACACGGATTTTCAAAAACGATGGTTTTTTGTTCTGCATAACTCAGTGTTTTACAGATCAGATTTGATTATCAAAATGATCCTTCCTGAGCTGCGGTCTCTCACTCCTTCAAATGAAACTGCAAAAAATATCTATTTAACCTTTACAATAGCCAGTGAGTATAAATATGATATATTATCCCAATGGTATTTGGGGGAAATGAAACTGAACAATTAGTACATTTATAAAGAGCTGCATGGTAAGTCAATAGGAAAGCAGAAGTACAATTGTGGTATTCAAGATTTCTATGCCTATTAGTAATTCACTGAATCATAGTGTCTTTTCTCTATAGCCATGGATGCATAGAGGTGTGAACATCTGTAACAGTGATACTCAAAGGCTAATCTATTTGACAGCAAGAACAGGTCAGAAAACCAAACTTCCATTCCCATAGGAAATTTCAATATTTCAAAGCTTTTTTTTATGTATTCTGAAATACATCAGAATATATGTTCCAACAGGAACAAAAGTTTGCTTCAAAATCACTGAAGTGTTTCATTTTGATAGCATCAACTTCATGTGACATTAATTCCCTTGTTAATACATTTTAAATTGACTATGTTGAAATATTACGCTATATTACATTTTAATAACTCAGGTACTATATGCAATAATATAGAATTCGCTGAACATAGCATATAGCTTTAAAGTTAAAATTACAGACCTGATACAAGTTAAAAGTCAGAACAAAATCAAAACATTGCTACTTTTCTAGATGAAAGATTTCAATAAGTTGTTCCAAATGATTCATTTTGAGATTTCTCTACAAAAAAATTTGTTGATATTGTATGTTTCTTTAAAAGATTTCTTAAAAAAAAAAAAAAATCCATCAGAAATAGCTTTTCTGAAAAAATTTTATCTAGTTTTCTGAAATTTCTTGACCATATTTCTTCGGCAATCACAACAGATATAATTCACTGGTGAGGAAAGCTACTGCTCTTGCTGCAGTGGAATCAGTAATGGAGAAGCATTCATTAACACAAGAGAAAAATGAAAATGATGATTACAGATAGCCTCAGGTTACTGTCTGCTGCAATAATGCAGTTCCTTTCTGCACAGTAATGAGCAAACCAGATGTATCCTGTAGTGAGTAGAGTAGGAACACAGATTAGAAATACACAAAGCTACATTTCAGTTATCTAGAAAGATTCAGAACAAAAACATTTTGTCTCTAGATCTTGCTGATTGAAGAAATCTCTTTAAATTATACTTGAAACAATAACAGCATTATAATAAGTTGGTTGGGTTTATTCTCACCCATCCTGAGCACTGTCTCATTCACAACTAGTAATATTTGTTGTATCAAGGTGAGGGCTGGCCTCCTCTTGATTCTATGATTCTATGGTTCTCCCAGGTATAAATGGGAGGGAATGTACTCAAGTTGTAACAGGGATGGTTCTGGTTGGACACTGAGGTGAGGTCTTGAATGTTATAAACTGACAAGTTGTAGCACTACAGATTACATTTTGTACTGCATCTATGACCCTCTGTAGCACATCTGACTAGTGCACACCTTTAGCAGTTTCTTGTGATTTTAAAGCTTTTAATTTTATACTCCTGACATAAAATCCTGCCCTCTTCCAACTCTTGCTGTCCTTAACATTCATTTTTCTATTTGATTTTCACTGCTGGTTCATCTTAAAGAAGTTGTGATCTCACCAGCTTTAAATTTCTGCCTTTTTTAAACTGTTGTGTAGTAGTGACAACATTTAAGGAGACAAATGATGAGTAAATGCCTCTGAATGTTTCTGTATTTTGCATTGCACTGTATGAACAATCTGCATCTAAATCTACATTAGAAAAGGAAATGATACATGAACCTATATACTTAAAAATGCATTTCTTAGATGAATTTTGAAGGTAGAGTGATGGAATTAAATGGATTAATATCAATTCACAGAGGGAAAATTATCTACATTTCAAGTCTTCTGATGTTTAGCAACACTAAGGAAAACAGAATCTACAGAAGTCCATTAACATACAGCAGGAATGACCTTGTCTTTTGTGACAGTGATATTTCTTTATACATTTTATTGTGAGTATTCTATAAATTAGAAGAATGTGTCACGGTCCCAGTTCTCAAGTCTTCAAGGACTAAGAGCAATTCAAGGCTGATTTTTACAGGGACCTCACAGTTCAGGTTGAATAGAGATTTGTGGTCATAGCAAAAAGTAAATCCTCTCAAGGACAAAAAAAAATAAGCAGTATTTCTTTCCTCCTTCCCTCATCCCACCCCCCAGCTAAATTACAACATTTGCTCTGAGTACTGAATGTGTTCTGAGAATTTTCTGGCATATCTCTTTTTTCATCATGAGTTATAAATATTTTTAAGATTTTCCATGAAAAGTAAGTTAGCCTCTCTAACAACCTCTCAAAAAGCTTCCCAGACATAGATCTTTAAAAACAAAACAGCTCCTAAATTGGAACAAAGCCTAGAGCACAGCATATCTTTTTATTTACTCCAATGGTCAAGAAAATTGATCTCCAAGTTCTCCAGGAGAACTGGATTTTGGTCTTAGTTCATCATATACCAGCATCTCATCTGTCAAGTAGAGAGAGTTGTCCATCAGATCGTTCTTCCATTAGAGGGTCATTTACTAATCACAGCCTGGATCAGTTCTGGTTATCTCATAAAACTGAAGTGAGGCATATTATCTAAAACCACATCAAGCTAATGCTTTTCTAATGGTCCTCGCTTAACAAGGAAAGCAAGCTTGAGGAAGTTACAAAACAAAACAATGAATCAAGTTGCCAGGAGGACTAGGGTAACTTAAAATATATACATTTTGGCTGATGGCTTTATTCTCAGATAATGACCAAGAAAAAGATGTTTCTTGGAACCCTCCCTAGAGTGCAGCTGTAGGTAGCCTTCAAGCTAAAACAACCCAAATCCCCAAAAGTCACTTTGAATATAATTTGCACATACTGCTTTGTTAAATTGTCATTATTTCTTTCATTCTAGCTTAATGTGAAATTACTGGAAAAAGATGTTTTATTGTCACTTTTCAAATGGGAGAAGAAAAAGACCAATTCATCCTTGATTTTTATAGCAATATCCTGAAAGCATGCAGGTTAAAGCACGTAGATGAGAGCATGCAGTACTTTTACTGAGTACTGAAGAAATCAGTGAGAACTTTTCAATTTGTATCACTGAGCATCTGGTTTGATATCTTCTACATACATTGAAAACCAGAAAAAAATGGACCAGGTTTTATAAAATGGCGCAGTGCTCCTTTTCTACACTTGAGAGCTCAGAGAGGGATTATAACCCACAAACACACCATCCATCATCCCGTGTTCCTGGGGAACTGTGCTACTCTACCACCTACTCAAAGTCGCAGTAATAAGAAACAGCTATGAAATCTAAAACCTGAACTTCACTTGGTAAAAATTGACAGATTCTAATGAAATCAATGCCAATTTCTTGCCTATGATTTATTATTTTGATACAGACTATTTAAGTTTAAATAGAGTATTTGATATGAGGTAGTAAGTTTCAAGGGTACATCCCCATATAAAAATGTTTGTGTGAATTAGAAATAAAAAAGTATGCAACAATGTGTGCATGTTCTCACATGTTTTTTCCAACTGTAAACATTCAGACAAATTATTTGGGAGCTGAGGAGTCACTATCAACTGAGAAAAACCACCACTCTGAAGATGGGGGCTATTTAATTCAAAATCCATTATCCCAAGGACTTTTTGCTTCTCTGCTAAGAAAGTCTATGTGTCAGAATAAAGATTTTGTAGATGATGTTTAGGTGGTTTCAGTTTAGAAAGGGTGTTTCTAGGGATACAGTGCCCTGCATGCTTCCCAGCAAGCTCATTTGGCTCATCCAGGAGCAATTGATTTTGTTTATATGCATGAGATTACAGCAGGGGGTAGTAGTGGAACTAAGAGAAGCACAGGCAAGGAGAAGCAGCAGCAATGACTTGGTACCCTAAGCAACACAAACAACAACAAGAGATGAAGTGGAGCCAAGCAGGAATTGGATTGTGCAGGATAATCTTCTGATGCTGTGCATAGTGATGGTGAACACTCAGGCAGCACAATGGTCCTCGTGTGACCAGGGGAAAAGGAATAACAACCACTTCTGGAAACAGAAGGGACACAGAGAGCTCTCTTTCCCAGAGTGAGGGCTTCTGCTTACCACACCCAGCACCAAGTGGTTTGAAACCAACAACAAAGCCATAAACAACAAAAGAAGAACAGCAATAACATTAATAATGCTAAAAAAGGAAAGTTTGGCACATTCTGCTTCGAATCTATACAACACAAAGTGATGCCAAGCAACCAGTCATGCTGGCTGAAATAAATGATGGCAAAAGCAGAGCAAATCATTTAATGGCAGAAATACCTTCTGCTTATATTAGGCTCTCTATTGTGCCAGTGGGATATCCAACAGCACACTGCAGATTTTGTAAGCACACCTCAATATTTGAACCATTCTTTACGGTTCCCAAATTAATCAGTTTTACTTGAAATTAGAGATTTGTTGCTATTAGGATAATGACAGGCATGTCAATTCTTTTTATTTCATTTACTGCATGGAATAAATATATCCACCTTTATTAACATCTGCAAAGTACAGTGGATGCAAATACTCACTTGTCTAACTTCAGAAGTTCTTTAGATAAATCGAGTGGCTAGAGATTTCCTTTTGTGAATCACAAAGCACAGAGAGAGATGTGACTGAGGCTGAATCAGATTAATTAAGCATGCAAACAGGCATGATGCTTTCAGTACAGCAACATACACAGTTACTTAAGTTTAAGCAAGTTCTTAAATTCTTTGCAGAACAGAGATGGAATTACACTTAAAGCTAAGCCGACGATTCAGTATTTTATTGAATCAAGGCCCATTTGCAGGAGTATTTTTGGGGGGGGGACTTCTTCCTTTTTTAGCCAAGTCTAGTTATTAAATTACAGTTTATTCGTGGCTATATTTTTATTTTCTTTATTTTATGTTCATTTTACAATGACAGGTCATAAAATAATTCATTTCTCTTCAGAAAAGTCCAAACCCAACAGCTCTCAGGAGTTGCTGATTTATGGTGTCCTGCCTTCACAATCTTGCAATGAGCATTTGTTCTGATGATGTGATGTTTGTGATTTCATATCCTGCTGTGGAGCTTCAGTGTGAGAAGGCGTATTTTGGAAATGAGATGAACTGGAATGTTGCCTCACCTACTCATGCAGTTTCAGGTCCAATGAATTGATTTAATCTCTTGCTGTTAATAAAAAACAGTTGTTATTTTTCTTACTCTCTGCTGGATTCCTAGACCACATCTACAGTGGTGTCAAGAAAACAAGTATTAAATGAGTGGTTAAGAATAACTTTAAGTTCTCTGTGGCCAAGGTGGCTTTCAACTGTGTTTAACCATAAAAATATTGAATAATTTTAATATCTAGTCATATACATTTATCCATGAACTGAACCAACTGAACCAAGTGTTATTTTTATTACCAGTGACCACTACGACTTTCTAGTCAAAGTTTCCCTTGTTGCAGTTTGTGACCTGTATTGGCAATGGGACCAGTGCAATGAGAAGGTGTTAAAAGAAGAAGGATCCTATCTCTGAAGGCCTAGGCTCACAGAAAGACTCCACAAAGTAGGCACCTCCAGCAAGAGATCCTTCCTCAGTGGCAGTCAGCCATCACATGAGATCTAAGAGATCTAACTACCTTCACCTGAGCTTCCAGGGCTGGCTGGATATTTTTCTCCAGGTGTTAGATTAGTGGTTCAGGTCGTGAATTAGCAGTTACCATACAGTGATCATTGATTCTGTCTGCTGTGGTGCTCCTCTGAGAAGAGCCAACCTCCGCTTTGTATGAATTCTTCCTTTACACAGCTGAAAAGCACAGTGAAATGATCAGTCACCATTCCAGCAAAACTGAGTGAATGCAGTTCTCAACCTTTCCTGTATTCTAGCCCCAGAATATCTTAGTGGCCCCATCCTATCTTATTTTAAGACATTCCTGTCTTTCTTGGAGGGATAACAACAGAGGACGTATTTCACACTGTCACTGAATAGCGGGGAACAGAAATGAAACAAATTGGGTAATTTGCAGCATATGATTGCTTTGATTGAAGAGGAGTAGATCTGGAAGCCTTTAGCACTAATTATCAATCCTTCTTCCCATTCCAATTCATTTGCTTAAACCAATCCAATTGTAAATGAACCTCCTTTATACTCACTAAACTTTAATGGCTGATTCAAGAACGTTCAGTTTCTAATCTCAGATGAACTCATAAAGTAAACTGTTCACATGTGCAATACCCATTCATGTGCTACTGCCTAATCTCTGACGCTATTGCTTTACGCAACATGTTATCAAAGAAATAAGGGTGCCAGAGGTACATTTCAGCAAGCATGGGGTTGAGTCCAGTGGTTCAGAAGTCTCACCTGGTGTGTAGCAGTCCTGTTCACAGTTGGGGGTGGAAACTGGGTGGGCTTTAAGATCCCTTCCAACTCAAGTCGTTCTACAATTCTATGATGTTTACTAACTGGCAGCTGATGACTGTCCACTCTAAGATATGTCAGTCTTTCACATTCCATCCTTTGTTTCATGCATAGCATGTGCTTTCCCCTCATTTGCACTTTCCCCCAAAAATGCACTCACCTCCATGTGGCCATCCAGACTTTGTCAGACACTAAATGACATTTTGAGAAAATAACAATCAGTAGGAAACTAACAAAGTGGTGGAATAAATTCACTGCAAATCCATGCAACACACGCAGTTTGCCCTGTTACTTGCTTGCAGGACTAGACCTACCATACAGACATACAGGCCCTTGCATGGAGCAGTGGCTCGAAAAGGGCAACAGGTATATTCATTGGTATTTTGTATCTGCAATTTCTCCTGGGTGGTTATAACATTTTTAGTTCTCTTGGACTTCTGTTCCAGCTGTAGAAAGCAGGGCACATCTCCAGACAGCAAAGAGGAGCTCGGTTTCAAACACTGCACTCACCTCTTTCTTCTCTGCACTTTGCAGTGACACTTGGCAAAGGGTAGGCATTACTGCAGAGAAAAATTTTTGTCTTCTCCATCAGCACGAAGTCACAAAGTAATATGCCGAAGGCACATATTGCACTCAGTAGTAGTTCAGTCATTATTTACTTGCAAGGCATCTTCTGTATTTATAGCATTCTAGAAATAATACATGCATATATTAGTGCTGTCATTATTATTTATGTAAAGGAATAAAGGATCTATTGATGTTTGCAAAAGAAATAGGCAGCATGCAACATGCTTCGTTAGTTATAGTATTGCAAATTCAAATTCAGCTTGATGTTAAACTTAAAAACAGTTGTTGGTGTACCTTATTGTTAAAATTCAATGTAAAAGGTATGAGATCAATCCAATCATGGAGATTAAGCAACAATTATGCTTTATTGGCAAATACAGTGTAAGTAATAAGCCATAATTATCTGTTTCCGTGGCATTTTTAAAGCTTTTAAGAATTTAAAATTCATAAGCGACTGTGGATGTAAGGCACTTATCTACACACATCTGTTGTCTCATTGGACGAGTTAAACACTGTTTTGTATTGTTCTTATGTATGGTAAAATGAAATAAAGAAAATAGCACAACAATATATCACCCTATTCTCCTCCTTAAACTCTGCCATCATTACTCTTTTATCCTTTTACCCTTCTGTTACTTTTAAACTCTTATAAAGGTCTCATTTTCTCCAGTCCAGAACTGATAGGAAAAACAAATGTTAATGCTGTAATTGGATGCTGGGAAGCAAAACTGCAGAAAGCTCTGGGAAGGTAAAGGCATCCTTCTCAGAGCAAGTCCTACATTACTGTCAGGGAATTCCCTTTATTTCAAGGGAAGAAGAAACTACTGATTTTGTTTAGGTATGATATTGTACTTTTAAATATAGTTGCCAATAGAGATGATTTTTGCTATAATTTGAGCTTACATTTTGAAACACTGCCCAGTTTTTAATTTTTCATTAAACAATGAAATTGCAATTAATGCTCTCTTTCTCTGAGTCACAAGGTCATTTTGACACTGTGAATAGTTAAATCATCTCTGGCAAGAGGCTTATTCTGGCATAAATTCTATAATGAGAAATCCAGATTACTAGCATCATTTGAAATGTGAGTGCCAAGCACTTAATCTAGCAGCATTTGTTTTTGCACTGAATAGTAACGCCTTTAATGCAGTCATTAGGGATGTCTAAGAGTTTAATTGGGTTGACATTAGATAGTTTCCTTCTAATTGCACAGTTTAAGATCTGCTATTTTCACTGAACAAACAATTGCGAAGTCTTCTCCAGTCCTACTGCTGCCCTGGCAGGAGAGACTCAGTTCAGCTGGCTTCTCACACCAATCAGTAAAAACGCATGAATTGTCCCTGAAGGCCCTAAACCACATTTCATTGAAGAAAACAGAAACACAAGAGCTGGCCCTCTCTTCTTTAGTGTCCCTTGGATTTTCAATTATTGCCTAATTTAAGTCTTCAACACTAAGATCATCCTGTGATACTCTGACATAATAAAACTTTCCTCTGGGAGCAGAACTAGAAGTGCCACAAGGAATGGTTTACAAGACAATGCTACTGACTGGGAGTAAGGGTATTAGTGTCTGCTGTTGTGCTATTTGGACCACATTCTCACCTAGTACTTGTGCTCTTCTCCTCCTGTACCTGCAGTGCACAGCTCAGTAGTGGTTCCTGCAGTGCCAGGGAATGTTAGGTGTTACATTGCCCAGAGAGGTGGTGGATCCTTGGAGACGTCCAAGGTCAGGCTGGATGGGGCTCTAATCAACACAAATGAACTGCTGGTTTCCTTTTTCATTGTATAGGAGTTGGACTAGATAACCTTTAACGATCCCTTCCCACTCAAACGATTCTATGATTCAATGATCTTGAGTATCTCTGCTGCCTTTGAAGCATACTTACAGACCAAAGCATCCCAGAATCAGTCGCAGTCCACCCAGTGTGCTAGGCCCAGCCCCATTTCAGCACATGTTGGCCTCACAGGCCACAGCATGACCAGGGGCTCCAGCTCCCCTGTCCCTTTCACCCAGGAGTAGTTGACACAATGCTGTAGAAGCTGTCACCTCCTGCGCTGAGGGAGCTGGCATGGGAGAATGAAGGGACAGCTTCTTTCTCCTTAGAGCCCCACAGCCCAAGTGATCTGACTGCATTGCCATATGAACATTAGATATTAAGAATATAAGGATGGTAAGCTTAAAGCATGCAGTCTGAATAAAAATTAAACTACCCTAAAGTCTTTGGAGCTATGTTAGTCTCTTTTGCATAAAATACCGATGGGCTTTTGAATATTCAACAAAGAAATAGGAAACTAGAAGGGCTTCCGTATAAAGCAACTTTAACTTAGCTATTATCCATATTACACATAATAGCTTTAAATTATTTATGCTGTATTCTTCATTCTGTATTTCAAAATAATCCTATGCTTATTCTTTTCTTACAGATATAAAATAATTAGATGCATTTATATAGTAATAAGGGTCATAAAAGAGTACCTCCCATTTTTAACTGGATTCCCACAAAACAGATGATGTTCTTTTGTATTCTCACGAATCATCAATGCTTAGTTAGTGAATTCATTCTTAGTAATATGCTGTTAAGTATGTGCCTGAAAGTGCTTGCAAAGTGAAGGTAATTGCTCTGTACCTCAATAATTCAGTATCAAAGTGGTTATGTTTACCAAAGCTATTGTCTGTTTAGATTATGCCATCCTCCAAAAGAAATGTGAGAGCCTAATCCAGAAATGCTCTACTTGAGGTAATTCCTACTGTTGCCATTAAAAATAACAGGAAATATACATTGTCAACTAGGAAACTGGTACTTCTCCTTTTTGAGGAAAAGCTGGGAGACCTGGTGTTATTCAGCCTGGAATGGAGAAGGCTGAGAGGGAATCTCATTGTTTATAAATATCTGGAGTGCAGAAATCAAGTGAATAAAACCTGTCTCCTTTCAGTGGTGCCCAGCAACAGAGAAGAGGTAATGGATACAGACTGAAACATGGGAAGTTCCATAGGAACATACCAAAAACTTTTTTACTGTGAAGGTGACAGAGCAATGGAACAGACTGCCCCAAATAGGCTGTGTAGTCTCCTCTGGAGATACTCAAAACCCACCTAGACACCTGCCCGTGAAACCTGCTGTGGGGAACTGCTGTAGCAGGGAGTTGTATCAGGTGATCTCCAGAGATCCCTTCCAACTCTTACAAATCCATGACTTGTGATTCTCAATAGGCTCTATTATGCAAAGTCTGCTTGGCCATCCCCAGTCCTGTCCTGCACCCCAGCTGGAGGTGGGAGAGCCATGTCTCCAGGGCCCTGCCACATGTGGAACCTGTCAGTCCTGGTGTCCCAGTCCCAAGGATCTGATGTTACACACTGTGTGCTGACAGCTTCTAACGTGTGTGATGTTTTGTTAGTCCAAACTGTCCTCCTCCTGTTCTACAATAGAGACCACACACACAGAATGATTTCTCTTTGTCTCCTCTTTTCCCATCCCCAGCAAGCTCCCTAGCTCCCTGTCAGCTGCTCACTCTGAAACGTCCACCTGGAAAACTTATGGAAAAGACAATATTGAAAGCATTCGTGTTAGCTTAACCCATCACGTATTGTGATTTCACAGGTGGAAGTCAACATGGTGTGATCGAGTAGCTTCAGGCATTTTTCAAGCTGTAGGTGCTTTTCAATCATTTTGGGAACAATTGCTTTCGAACAGTGGGAGGCAAGTTTGGGTTTACTAAACGGTGCAATATGTATTCCTTGTTGGAGGATCTCACAGCACGATGGCAAAAATACAAATATGTTTTAAGTATGATCATATAATTGATGTTACATGTATATTATGTATGACAGCAGTAGCATATAATGCTACTTCAAATCCATCCCAAGGTGGATTTTGAAGTCATCTCAAGGTATTTGAAGGTCATAAACACCAAGCAGGGAGACAAATTACCTAGGGCAGTGTAATACACTTACAACACAGAGAGCTAAGATGCAATGGAACAAAGTAAAATTCAGGCTACATATCAGGAAAGTTTTCCTAACAGCAAAGTCTATTAGCCTGTGGAATAACCTCCCAGGGGAAGCGGTGGAAGCCCCACAGCCTGAGTCATTTAAAACTAGACTAGAAAACATTTGAGAATAATCCTGCATTGGCAGAGAACAATCCTGCATTGGCAGGGAGATGGAAAAGATGACCTAATAGGTCTTTTCCATCTCTAGCTTCTACGATTCGACCAAGGTATGTTGCAGTGGATTATGTATCAAGGCATGCCCAGTCTGTTAACTACAAGACCCACTTCGAAGTAGAAAACTTGAAGTTTCACTTTGGCTGCTACTAGCTTTGTTGCTTCAGCAGGCAGTGAGAGTTATTGCTCTTGAGGATTACATAGAGAATGAGAATATTAATGATAAATTTTAAACAAGCTATTATTTCTTTTAAATGAGAAAGATCTCTCCTGTTTTGTTCAATTTCTTTTTCCCCTCTCCCCTGGTGCATTGCTGTAGGAGACAGCCTTCTAAACCCAACTATATATTTCTGCATCTGTCCCCATCATTATCACGTTTGAGTATCTTGTGCATACTGTGTTGCAGAAAGCAGCACTTAGCACATGAGCAGCCCTGAGTCTTGCACTCACATACACTTGAGTCCACATAGAACACTGACGCTCCCTCAGCTGTATCAGTTAAATACATTGACTCAACAGACCAGAATCTCAGCCCAGTGTAAATCACCATAGGTCTGCACATGGAGAAGCTGACTAGTGTGTTTTATTATAACAGCCTTCCTTTTAGTGCGCTGCTGCTCACATGCTCTCAAACAGATCCAGACAATACCTACCACACAATGTTTGTCCCACACAAGGTGAATATGGTTTGTAAGATTTCCTCAGCCAGGAAACTCTGCACCTCCACAAGCTTGGTAGATACACCACAGCTGCTTTCCCAGCCCTCCTGAGACAGAAAGGAGAGGCGGGCCAGGGCTGGCACCAGACCACAGAGACCCTTCACCTGTGACATCCAGGTGGTGGTACAACTTTCTACTGTGGGGCCATGGGGTAGGTCCTGCTACTGAATATACTCTGATCCTATGAGAAATAGCCCCCTTAGCCTTTGTGTCGAAGAAGATAGATCCAACACCAAGTCCTGATTTCAGCTAACTGTCACTACTGGAAGATGACAAGAGGAATCCAGTCCCACTAGACCTGACTATCAGATTTTTCAGCTTGGCAAAGGTATTGGTGCTATGTGCTAGTCATGTTTGACTCAGGGCACTCATTTTTCCTGGTGAGGCCAGCTCACTATGGGCAACACTTAGTCAAGACTATTGTGGGTATTACTAAGAATTCCTGAAGTCAAAACTGGATAGCTTCCTAGCCCAAATCAGTTAGCTCACAAGAATGTCTGCAAGGCTCTCTGATGTTCTCACCCATGTGGAATCTACAGGCTGCAGGAGTGCGAGGACATTCAGCAATAGTTTACATGTTGGAGTGAGTCCTGCTGGAGGAATGAATACCCTGATGCTTCTCCATGCATCCAAATCTTCATGTCATTCTGCTCAGCTCATGTACTTAACAAGTGACATCTGGCTCTTCCTTTCTATATAGCACACTTTTCTGTCCTTTTCCAAGAAGACTGTGGGATTTTGGAATAGCTCTACTGAAATCTTTATTTTCTTCACAAGTATTTAGAGATCCAAAAATTACTGCTTCTGATAATGCACAGGGAAAAAAAATGGATGAAAGGAAGGCCATATTAAAAGGACCATATTAAAAGGAAATAACCTTCTCCACCAAGAAGAATGTACCACTTTAGAGGCATGCTTAGGCAAATTGCTGCCCAATCTTCCTCTTTGCTCTTTCTCTGCTTCTTTCCTCTGTAGCCTCCCCTCTGTTCGCCTGTCAATTCATGCCAAATTCAGTCTCTGCATTTTCACAGCAGAGGCCACCCTTGTTTATGGGATGCCTGACCTTCTTCCAGATGCTCAGTGTCTAGAGAAGGAGGAAGGAAGGAGCAAATGTCCCCAGGGACTTCCATTGAAGGCTTTGAGCCTGCTATGTGTGCTGGTTTCGGCAGGGAGTCAGGTGAGGAGGCCAAGTTTGTAGAGGAAAATTTAAAAGCCATTGCATTTTCTGAGTAGTAGCACAAATGTTAAGAGTTGGCTCCCGGTTTCTTTACCAGACATTTCAATGGCTAGTGAGGGTGGGATTTATGCAAAGTATTCTAGCTTTGGCAGTGGCTTCGGTGGAATAAATGCTATTCCAGCACGCAGCTGGTTCAAAAATTTCACCTTAAATAACCAAATATAAATTAGATGTCCAGGACATTATCTGCCACACTCAACATCAGTTGCAAGTAGATCAGATTTAAGTTGAAATGAGGAAATAGTAATCTGGAACACTGCTTGCTTTCAAAATGAGCTTCGGTGCCAGGCCCTGCCTCAACCTCCGTTGCCAGGCCAGGAGTGGTAATGCAATATCATTTAGGTCTCTGGGCTACAGAATAAAAGCTTCTCCATGTGTTAAACTTCTACTCTCTAATCTACAGACACTGGAATTGAGCACTCGTTAATGTTAGAGCTCTCACTTGCAGCTTTTGCATACAGGGAAGTATTACAGTGCTAACATTTATCCTGTAAACCATCTATATACACCAACGATGCTTTTGAGCATGAAAGAACAGTTTAAATTAATCCAATGATGCATACTTGCAAAGTCTGGAAGTGAAAATTGAACATATATTTTCTAAACTGCTTCATACAACACTGTAATCAGTGTTATGAAATCAGATTGGACTGTAATCACGTAACAGGATAATGTCAATTACTTGTAAGCAATGTTGGGAAAAACACAAACAAATATCATGTATTCCTGCTGCAATGTACCTCTGCGATATATGTGTACAGAACATTGTTATCTCACTAGAGAACTTAAAGGTAGAAGAGAGTAGAATCTCATCTTTTATCGTGGTGCTTACTGCTAATTAAAAACTGTGAATGGTGGTTTCCATAATATTCATTTATGATAGCAAGCCTTTATTAACATAAATACTTCATTGTTCAAAGAGGACATAAAAAAAAGTAACTGACATTCTGGCGGACATTCAATGTTTGGGGGATCTATTTTATAAGATATTTTATGGATGAAAATGTGTGTTAAAGCCTTAGCAATATGTTTGGCTTTGGTGTTTGGCAGCAGAAAAGCAAGAATCCGAAAGCCAGAAATGTCCCTAGAGCATGCATCTATATTCCTGCTGTAGGTCTTTTGAGTTCTCCTTTTACAGACAATTGGAAAAATGTTTCAGTGGCTGTTTTATGATACTTTTTGATTTGTATATGAGCAAATCTCACATTTCTACTGTCAGACATTCCCACGTTTTATTACATTTTGCTTAAATGTTTTTTTTTAAGTTTCATTAACTTCAAATTGACAGGAGTAAATAGTGGCATGATCAAAGATCAGTGCTGATTTCACAGATATCAGCATCCATTAACTTTCTGGGGAACGTTTTATTGACTAATGAAAAAAAAGAGGAGAGTCTTATACTCAAGGTATATTTTACTTTGAGGTTAAATTTATGGAATCCATTATCTATGTTTATAGAGAATATTTGATGGAATGTATATTCATTGAACATTTTTGAAACTTCCCATACTGATATATACCTTAGAAAAGGATATACTAGATAGTATCCTAATTAAGATTGCTATGAGTAAAGTTTAGCACTTCTTTATAGAACACTAACAATAAATGACAAAAATTTCATTATGCATTGTGAATGCATGTTAGAAGTTTCTTTTTTTCTGGGATAGTGTTCCAGACCTAGCAAGATAAACTTCTGTACAATTACTAAAAATTTGTCCTACCATTGAAATTAATAAAAATAAATCAAATAAGGTAACCAGTAACTCAGGAGTTGTCAGAGCAGATGCAGAAAGGGATGTGGGTCAAAATTCAGGAGTGTTCACACTGATTTTCAATTTGTATTGAAGTAGCGATCTGGATCCTGTATCACCCATATTAAAATTTCGTAGGCAGCTCCTCAAACCACAGATCTGTCAATTCCACATCTGGCAAGACCTACTATATTTTGCTGAGCAAGCCCCATCACCTGCAGAGTAGCAGGTTTCTTATAGGATTACTTGTAAAATTTTGTGGCAGCAACTGTCTTCCAATGTGGCATTCAAGTTTCTGACATATAATTGCTTAGCAGTCATTCAAAACACTGCCTTGAAAAGTTTTTTCCCTAACTTATCTTTTTCTCCCACTGTTTCCCCTTCAATAAAAATCTATCTAAATAATTACTTCAGTGAAATTGACTGGTTCTTTTTTTTTTTTGCCTTATGATTTCTGTTCTTTTGAGGGTAATAATGCTGAGAAAATTACTATAAGACCAACTTTCTCCCCTCTTCCCCCAGTACACTCAGTCATCCTGATCCATAAGGCTTGTTCCATAACAGGAAAGTAGCTTAGTGACATCTCTTTAACTAAAAACAGTATTCTAACTTGTAAGGCGTATGCTTACCCTTGCCACTCAGTTTCCATGTTACACCCTTTCCTCTCACCGGTTTGTATCTTTTCTTGGACAATATATTCTCTATATCACTATCTTTCCCCGTGTTTTGAAAACACCTACCCCATTCATTTTTTTTTCATTCTTGTAATGTAAAGAATTAATAGATTTTTTTTTAATTGTTTGGTTTTTTTCCTCCTTATAGTAAGGATAAGAGCTTTGGGAAGATGGTGAGGTAGAAGGCTATTTCTGTGTGCTAAAGCAGCTTGCAGCCTGAAACAGATGTTACTGCAGCGGCTGAGAAGAAACTAATAGCTAAACAAAGAACTATTTAACTTCACGCTATATATACTTAGACAATAGGGCCTTAGGCTTCAAGTCTCCAGATACTTGCATGCACTTAAGCAAAACATTCCAAGGGATGCATTACATTCAATCTAAATGCCAGGTGGAATGATCTACAACCCAAGGCTTCCCCCTTCCAAAAGTTGAACCGAATATTAACGCTCAGGTATCCATGCCAACTATGCAGAGGTGAGAAATAGCAGTGAGCAGGTAGGGGACCTTGCACAATAAACCTCATTCCGATCATGAAAAAACATGAGTTCCTTAGAAAACCCTAACTGCACTAAAACCTGTTAAGCCACGTTGCTATTGGGTACTACAGCTGCTCATGCAGAGTATTAAAATTAGTTTTAGATTTCATGGAATGATTTGGGTTGGTAGGGAACTTTAGAATAATCTAGTTCCAACCCTCTGCTACAGGCAGGGACACCTCCCTCTAGACCAGGTTGCTCTCAGCCCCATCCAGCCTGGCCTTGAATGCTTTCAGGAGGAGGTATTCACAACCTCACCTGGACAACCTGTTTCAATGTCTCAGCACTCTCACAGTAAATAGTTTCTAATATCTAGTCTAAATCAACCCTCTTCCAGTTTAAAACCATTTGAGAGGAAGCTTTGGAAAAGAGAGTCTGAAGAGCATTCAAGTGGGCACACACTATCCCCTACCTGTTCCAAACAGGCTACAAAACTCTGAATGGAAATCTCTCTATGCAATAGATAAGCATGAAATTCCCTTCCAGCTGCAAAGTAGACAGCGCTGGAGGTGCACTGTTTCAGTGAGCTTCAATGCACTGAACGTCCCACAAAGGCATTTTGCTCCACGATAGTGCTGGTAGGGTGACCTTTCAGAGCTGATGTCAGGTTTGGAATCTGCTTGTCTGAGAAAAACTCTGCTGATTCTGTTTTGGGTCGCTTATTTTTATGACCAGCTGAAAAGATGAGGAAGCTGCATCTAAGAGCAAGAAAAATTCCTTACGCAATTCTGTGGAGATCAGCATGTTGTTAAGACAGCTTCTGTTCTACACTCATGGAAAAGAAGCAAGGGTGAAAATGAAGGTGCAGAGCTGAATGCCAAGAATAACTATAACACTCTTCAAACATACATGATATGAAATATGTCATCATCATCTATGTCATCAAATGCTTGAGGGAGACTGCAAATCTTCAAACAAGTGCTAAATGCTGTTTCCTATTTTCCTCTATAAGTTAATTACAATAATCTTCTGAGTGTGGGAAATGTTAATCCCATTTGCATATGGTAAGAAATTTTGTATTGGCTTCTGTTTCACAGAATCATGGAGTACTGGGGTTGGAAAGAACCTCCAAGATCAGCCAAAGCAGGTGGACTAGGCATGTGTCCACACAGGTTTTTAATATCTCCATGGCAAAATTTCCTTAGACATACCAGCCGTAAATGAAAGTAAATGCCAAAAGTAAGACATCTGACGGGAGGTATGGTGAAGAGAGAAAGCTACCATGCACAGAAAAAGAAGTAAGGACAGGAAGAAATAACAGTACTAGATAAAACAAATTACAAAAATAAACATATCAGGTATATTTCCTCATTTTAAAATCTGAGAGATTTCATTAAAATGAACTTTCTATGGCAGAACTACTCCTTGATCCAGAAATCAACTGCCTTTAGGGAGATCCATCCTTCTCAGCCCAGAAGGATTTCAGTGGAAACTGGTGTACCACTGCAAATTTTCCAGGTGAGGAATTTCCAGCACTGTGTGGAGTTTGTGATGTGGATTGTGTTGTGGTAATTTGTGATGGATGCTTTTTTTTTTTTTTAAGAAATGAAACTGAGATTTTAAACATTCTTGTGGCAATAGAGAGTACAAGTCCTGCAACCTACCATGCAGAAGTTTTTCAGCAGGAAGTCAAGTTCTAACAGCAGGATAATACTGAAGAAGAGAATAACACTATATGACTGCAAATAAAATTTAGTGCTATGTCTTAAAAATGAAACAGGCTAATTTGTGCCAAATGCACTTGTAATGGGTATCTAATTTTACCTGATTTGTCTATGTATGATTTACTACTTAACACAATTACTATTTGTTACCTAAGGCATTCTGACTTATCTGATTATCTGGCAGTAGTAACCTTTAATCTCCTGAGGTACTGGAACATGACACAAGTTGTTCTTGCTTTGTATTAATGTGTTAAGTACACATACACCAATCAATCTGGCTTTGCAAGTGCTGCTGCAAGAGACAAAGCAGAGCCTCTGATGGAAAGCTGTCACAGTGGCATTCACTTGTGACAAAAATTAGCATAAAGATACTCATGATACATCCATAGTAATATAAACTATATATAATGAACAAATTTCATCATTTCCATCCTGCTCATTTACCTCTAGGCCTTCTTTGTTCACTACAGCTGGCAGCCATGAATTTTTTATTTTCCCTGTAGTCCATCATCCCCAGAAGTCTCGCACGAGCTGCTAGCATATAGGAACTCATTATCATCCTTTAAACAGTCTGTAACTCCTTCAGTTACCCTTATTCCTGCCGGTAATTAAGACTTTTCCAGAACACTCCCAGAGACACTGTGCAGTGAGGGTATTGCATACCGCTTCCACTAAGGCCAGAGCTGCTCCATTTTTTTTATTGAGTCATTGTGTAGAGAATAAGTAACACAATATGCTTGGAGAAATTACCACCACTGCCTTCCCATACTTGTTAAAAACACAGACTTGCAAAAACATTTGGTTTCAGCATTATTTCAGAAAATTCTCCATAGCTTCATACGCAACATTTCTGAAACACATGCAATCTCCATTTCATGCAGAGCAGTAAGAAATGCAATGCCTCACTGCACCTGGAAGTGATCTCCCTTTCTGTTCCAACAGTTGTACTGTGTCCAGCTAAACTGGTAATTATGATTGTTAGCATTGTCATGCTTTCTTAAGACCCTATTTTAGGTGAAGGCAATCATAAGACAACATTAAACATGCTATCATTAATTGCCCTTATTCTTTAGCCAATTGTGCTGTCACCCAATTGACTTGTTTGAAAAAAATTGAGGACCTTTGACAAGCAAAGTGTCATATGCTCAGACAACGTGGGCACTCAGTACTAAAAGAAATAATGCCAGATGTATGCTTGCAAAATGGCATGATTCATGATTACTGAAATCTGTGTGATGGAAAAAATTTAGTGTGCTTTCAACCGTTTTGATATTATTTTCCATTGTAACACTGAACTACTCATGGCTTTGACAGAAGGCCTTTTTTCTCATTTCCCTTCCAGAGTACTTTCTTTTCAGATAGAAGTCATCACATCATGGATGCCTTCACTCCAGCTGGAAGATATTCTTCAGACACGAGATTCCATCTGAGACCCTTTTTGAGACAGCAGATGAGAGCTATCTGACAGTCTGCACATTTTGAAACTCTAAAAATGCTGTGGTATTCAGCCAGCTCATAGCTTTGCAGTCAATGCCACAAGCTTTTTACTCATACGATCTAGGTACCTGCAGTTGTAATTCTGAGTGTGCCCTTATGCAAGCCTTGCTCTCAGACACATTGCTTCCATCACATCATATCTGTAACATTATATTGTAGTAGCCATAAAAAAGTATGGAATCATGTAATTCTGTATGTTTTCTATTAAAGTAAAACACAAGTAGACTTTTCTCCTAAGAAAAGGCCCAAATGAAAAACTGAATGTAAGACAGTAATGTGCTTGCAGACCAGAAAGCCAACTGCATCCTGGGCAGCACTAAAAGAAGCATGGCCAGCAGGGTAAGGGAGGAGATTGTTCCCCTCTACTCAATAACTGAGATTTGAATTCTGACCAAGATAGCTTATCAGTGTCCTAATACTATGATGAAATGATATAATGGGATGGAAAGCACAACAATGACAGGGGGATAGCAAAGTCCTAGGCTACAGCAAACTAGGATAAGCACAAACACAGCAAGCATGGACACAGAAACAAAAGAAAAAAAAACTGCTTACCCTTCAAAGGCAACTGGTAGATGAGAATCCCTAGCAAAATACCCTTACCCCCACTGCCAACCCATAAATGAGGTCTAGGAAAGGGTGAATCCTGGCTCCACCCCTTCTGGTTACTCAGGTACATTGCATGCACCTGAGCTCCCCTGGGTTGGTCCTGCCTTCCCACCAGGTGCTCAATCACTGGTTCAGGCCATGACTGAGCATTTCCTCTACAAGTGCTTATTTTTACATCTATGTAGGTTGCTCCAAAAGTAATGCCTCCTATTTGTTTCCATAGAAACTACAAGAGATACAGAGATCACAATAACTCTAATCGATAGAGCTACAAAACCCTAGTTTTCAGTGTAGTCAGTACCATTAGATATGCATTTTCTCCAGCAATAATATATCTCCATTATATGATCTGCAAAAACAACTGCAGCTGTGGGGCTGTGGTGCTATGCTCAGATCTTCCAAGAGGCCTAGGGAATGTAGTCAAGCAGAAACATGTGAGTTCACTAACTTCTTAGACTCTTCTATCTTGGAACTGTTGATGTTTAGAAGCTCAGAAAACAAAAAGGACACACTGGGACAGGAAAAAACATTATGCTTCAGGATGATTTCACATAGACAAAATCTGAATGCACAAAATGAAACAAAGCCAGGATATCAGGGCCACTGCTCTTATCTTTTCTGACAAAAGCAGAGGGTTCATATAGTCACAGTTAACGGCCAGGATCTGGTTTCCTTTGTCTTGCACATAAAGTCTCCAGCCATGCAGCATGCCCTTGCACAGCTCTGGCAGTCATTCACCAGTGAGTCCAGGAGGTGAATACCACTTATGAGTCATCAGCAGACACAACTTCCTGCAGTACCTTCCTCTGCCCTTCCAGCCGTGCTCTGGCCCAGCCCTTCCCTTCCCTCCTCAGCTAACCACCTGCTCTGGCTGTCATCCACCTCATTCCCTGCAAAATGCTATTTGCTTTTACATGATGCAGACAAATGTCAGTCTTTTCATGACTTTAAATAGACTCCTTAATACCTAAAATAGTCTGGTAACATGCAAAATAATTTGTGGAAATCAATCTTCATGAGAAAAAAAATACTTACTATTTAAGGAAAATTATATGAATAGTTAATTTACCACCTTTAAACAAAGAACTAAGAAAGGGTTTATAGGACAAGCCAATAATTTATTAAAAGTTACGTGCAAAGTTTTTTCTACATCTTTAGCAAGAATTCCAGTTGTTCAGTTCCCTGTCAGAGTCCAGATAAAGTTGTTTTGTTACTATGAATATGTTAGAAATTAGAAATTAGGTGCTTATAACTCACAAAATAATCCATTTGAAAGAACGCCTGGCAACATGAAATGCAATTTCTAGGGGGAATAAAGTTGTGAATGTTATTTTTTTAAACAAGAGTCTTGTTGGCTTTCCTTTAAAGTCAGATAGTCATAAATGACTTGACAGAAAACATAAATAGTATTTGTACTGCAAGTTTGGATACAGAATGCCACCCATGGATCAAAGATTACACTCACACAGCTCTATGAGCATAGTAAATATTGTTACATTGTGGACAGAAAAGTCAGTCTACTCACATGCATGTAATCCATATTTGCAGATACCTAATATTAATTAGATAAGATCTTATATTATTTTTTCCTTTCTTTTTCTTTTCTCTGTCTTTTTTTATTATTATTATTATTATTATTATTTTATTATTTTTTTGTGAAACTTCAATAATATATCTAAAAGGCTTTGACTGCAAAGAGTATAGACACTTAGTTCTGGCTATTGTTCAGAGAAAGGACATCACAGACCTTGCGCATACACTGTGGTCCTGTACAGAACAAACATACCATTGTCCTGGGAGACGTCTGGCTTCTGGTAAGCTTTGTGCATATGGCAGATTGTGCTGTCTACTGCTGGAATGCAACTGAGCTGAAAGCAAACAAGGGAAGACACTTCAACTTGCATTCCTGTAATAATTAGAGGGAGCTTAAACTTCCCCTTACAAACTATCCATGAATTAGTTGAAACACATTTGTACTGAATATTGAATTGTAACCACATATTCTTCCAACGAGGAAATGTATGCCATAAGTGGCAATGACTGATGAAACCTAGAGACACACAAATACAAAAAAGTAAAGGGAGACAGTGTCCCAAAGACTAGCCTCTGATGACTGGAAAAAAAGTATTTCAGAAAAGGGTACGGGATTCCCTTTCACATACAGTATGGATTCTTGAAGTTCTCCCAAGCTGTCCAACTGGCTGAAGATTAAAGAAGACTGGGTGGAAGCTTAGTCTCTGCAGAGTTTGCCTCGGGTATTGTTTACTTCTATCTGTGGGAGCTAAAGCCACAGCAGACACAGACACAACAGTGTCCAGCTCACTGGCGCCCATCAAATGGAATGTAATACAAAGGTGTGTACTACTGCTTGTCAGTTTTGGATTTGAATAAACCACATGATGTGTGATGGCAGCACAGAGTCTGTGTATATTTAATATATAGAGAGAGCAATACCACCAGAACCAAAACTCCTTCTGGAATTGGCAGGAAAAGAGTGTAAAATGATTCACCTAAAACCCCAATCTCACTGATTTTTCTTTTTTTCTTTTTTTCTTTTTTTCTTTTTCTTTTTTATTTGGCTACAGTACTCAAAATTAAAGGAAACATTTTTTCCAGTCGTTTATACATTAAGAACATTTTCTTGAAGCAAAAGTCCTCAGAAATTCTCAACATGTATAAAAACTACAAGAACCCTTTGTATTGACTGTAACCAAATGACAAATCTACACCCACTGGACCTGCAAAACTGAAGTGGAAGGCTTTTAAGAAATGTAAAAAGCATTTCAGGAAAGCTTTTCTTGTGATAATTCAGTAATTCTGTTCAATAGATCTGTTAATCCTAGACAGAAACAGAGACTACAGAGTTAGATGCTTCAGAATTGAATAAAACAGATTCAGAAAAAAGCATCCAGTCACATTCTAAATGTCTTGGAAGATAAAGTTAAGGTAGATTAATACAGAACAGGAATCATTGTGACATCAGTTAGCAAACATCATTAATCTGCATCTATTCACCTACATTAAAGTCTATCTTCTCTCCTTAAAGTATTTATTAACTTGAGTTAGTAAAAATTAACATAAGTGAATACTTAATTCATAGCATAAATTACCACCCATATCTAACATCATTGCTACTGCTTGTTTCAGGTCTTGGCAACCACTTACTTATTAAGCATAAAATATCATTCTGACTCCTTTAAGTGAACTAATATCTATTTATCCATCTTATCTTTGCAAAGGTAATAACCAAGTCACTGTAGCTACCAGCCATTGTTCTGTTTGTTTGGTTTTCCTTCCATTTGATCTTTTGGCTCCCAGACAGGAAGTGTGATTCCTCAAAAAGACATTCAAATAATGGCTTTAGTTTACTTTCAGCCCCGCCTACTGCTTGCCCAGGTAGCTCTTAGCTTTCTTTGCTGGAACTGTAAGTCAAATTAAGTCGTCTTGTTACATGGTGATGTGAGTTGTAACATATAAAGGGTGATAGTGCTAGAAAAATTGGCTTTTCCTCATGGATACAATACAAGGTTCAAACAGAAGTACAAAATAGCAGGTCAAGAACTTTTCTATAACAGTATCTAAGTCCCATGAACCTAAAAGTCTTGTTTGGTGCATGATTTCTCCACATGCTACCCCAGAGAAGGGGTAAGCCAGCGCAGAACTATTTACAAATGGTTTAACTTGACATATGCACTGTTCTCCTTCTGGAATGCTTACTTAATTGCATAGTAGCCATGGGAAAAAACATCCAATACACAAAGTACCATAGAATGGTCCCTACTTCCCTTGAGTCTGAGCTCAGCTGCCTCTTTTAAATATGAGTAGTAAAAAATTGCCAGTAGCAATATGTTTATTGAGGTAAGCAGAAATATTATAAAGGCTTTCTGTGTGCACAAAGGCCTTGGTTTTCAGATATACACTTCAGTAATTGTGAATGCACAGCCTGGCGTGTGCACTGCTTAGTGTGAAGATGAAAGTGAGTTTACCCATGTATAAAAGCAAGCACTCTTGTCAGCTTGTTGCCACTGCAAACACTGGGATGTGCACACAGACATGATGTTGATAAGGAGTTCAAAGCTTTGCTTAAATGCTACCAAAAGATAACATTTTAATGAATAATTAAATATGCTATCCTACCAATAAGGATATATTAAAGTAGTAGTGAATGAGAAAGACAGTGTCTTGTGAACACAGTAAATTCCTGAGTTTTTAAAGCACATTCTATGGACATCTCAAATGCTCAGGCTCAAACATCTTCCTTTTCCTTTCTAAGAAACTGACAACAACCAGGTTACTCATAGCCAAATAAATACAAATCTATATATTTTGACTTAAGTACCCAACAGAATAAATTATTGCTCCTTTGAGCTCTGCCAGCCTGGTCTACTGCAGCTCAGGAAACACCAGTATGAGCTTTGCAATCAGAGTATCCACACTCTTTACTGAGGTCAGTCTTGCAATAGTGCTGCACATCTATGAGATTCAGTATGCCTTCCATTATCATGATATTAATTGGCAGTTTAAATTACACAGTTCCTCACAGAACCAGACCCAAACAAGTGTTTGTCGTATAAAACATAGGAAAGCAGTTTACCTCCAAAGCATTAGCAAAAACTGTTAAGTAATCCATTGCAGCAAAAGACATAAAACATCAGCACATGTTGGAAGGATAAAGTCAACAACAATGTACCTTTTAAATCAAAGCAATGTATTCCCAAGGAATGGTGTACACATGCAATAAGACTCATCACTTAAACCTGTCGTCTCCTCAGACATGGCTGTCTATGGATTAGGTGATTCAGGCTGTATCTTATTAAATAGTATTATTTTGTGTGGCTACTGGACTTACAGAACTGCTGAGTCAAAGTTCTAATACAATGGGTAAAATGATTCAGGGAAAGTATGATTTTCATAAACTGCTGACAGACACTACAAATAGACCAATTTCTTTGGCTGTTTTTATTGCTTCTTCTAGCCATTGGCTGGGAATCAAGGTAGTCTTGTTCCAGCAGTAGCCACACTGTCCAGCACATGCCTGATGGGCTACTGTCATTTTTCCACCTCTGATTCAACTGCTCTGAAGCTTCAGCTTAGGAATGGATGTTCAAATGTAAGGGCTGTGAAAGTGCTCGTCAAGTTGGTAACAAAGGCTGAAGAGAGGAATTTCACCGGCTTCTCTTTCTTTTCCACTCCATATTTGAAAGCTAGTTACTGTAATCAGTGTATTGGATTTGTTTTTGTATCAAACACCCAGTGGAAAAAAAGCACTGGGGAAAATACCTGGGTACACAGCAAAAGAATATATGCTGTCAACTTCAAAATTTGAAAATGAAGAGTTTGTCCAAAAAAACATGAGATCAGCATGGAAATTGTATGTTTGGTTTCCTTGCATTTGATTACATATTTCTGAGCTTCTAAGAAAACTTTTTCAGACAACTTCCCTTGCCTTGCCTCCCAAACACACTCAGCTGAACAATATTCATGAAGCAGAGCTCAAGGAAAGGAGTTATGGTTGGATTTCTATCTGCTTCAGCATCTGCACGAGCAAGTGTAGAAGAGCTCCAAGAGAAGGTGAGGGAAACAGGTTTGTTTCACAGGTACTAATATTGCAAGTGGTGATCCTAGTTGTCTTCTAATAAGATACTTCATGCTTATAATCCACATTCTTATTCAATAGCACAGTGCTCTGTCCTATAGGTTACACAAATTGGAGTACAGTACTGTCCTGCAGTCCCTGGATGCAAAGGCTTTCATGCAATACCATTATTCTGTCACCTAGTTTCCCCTCAGTACAAAAGTGATACATTGTGTTGCAGAAAAGAACTAATTTTACAAAATGGGAGAAGGCTCCTCCATGTGACTGCTGCATAATCCGATCCATCAGCATGTCCTGATAAGCAGAGCTGTGATCACAAATTTTAGACCCATTCATTTTAAAGATGGGGCATTTTATTCCTTTGTGGTGAGCTCCACGAAGAGATAACACATCAGTTTTCTTTGCATCTCTGCTGCTGCTGTAACCTCATTATTCTTTTAATTATCTTGGCTGTTAGTCATTTTTTAGGTTCAGTTGGTGCCATCTTGTCTGTAAGGCACTACAGTTGAAAGTACAATACAAAGAAAGGTCAGAGCACAAAAGCAAGCCATTCTCTGTCTTCTAGCAGTTGCAGGACTCCTTTCATTTCATAATTGTTCATTTTCTATTTAGCCGGCTTTCTGTTCTTGGCAACTGAGTGATATCATCCTGCTCATGCTGTTCATGTGAATGTCCAGTGAACGCTAGAAAAGTTCCCTTTCTTCCTTCACACTGCCTGTTTTTACCATTTCCACTGGAGCTCTGTAACTGGGGTGAGGTAACACACCCTCATGACTTAAAACAGCTCATCTCCAGCAGCACAATAACCAAGAAGCCTTGTGTACACTGTCTTGTCACTAGAAGGTAATATTCAGCATTGAACTATGAGAGGATTTAAGTAAAAGACTTTTCCCTTCTCCCCACACCACATCTCTCTTTACAAAATGAATATCTGATTCATGCAAAAATAATGTATGAACTGTTTGCACTGCATTAAAAAGAATCTGTTTGTTATTTTGAGACAATTCTGCCTTCTTCTGCTTGAAATCATACTGCTCTGCTTCAGATAACTTAGAAGTGTGCCAAAAATATAGGGTGGTATTTGCCAAAATATAGAAGCTAGAAGTATAGATATGTTAGTATAAAAATGGGAAAAACAGTTTGCAACAGACTTTAGAGCAGCTGTGAGAGCAGGAGAAACATTCCTACAGCAACTGCTTTCCAGTGGTAAGTATCATTTCTATATCACAGAATCACAGAACTGTAGTAATGTAACATGCAGTAATTGCCATTAAATGTTATGCTACCACTTGCCAGTGGTGTCTACAGAATGGTACAGCATGACCGCAGCATTCCTCTGCACTTAAAATAGACATTAGCAGCATAAATCCATTCTTATGGTCTAAGGGTGGGTAACAATTACCAGCTTTGCACGGTCATTCAGTATGAGGTGGCTTCTTTGCTCCATATCCACTGCAGTAGGGAGGAGGTGGCTGTGCTTCCTCTGCCCCAGCACTTTACATTCCTTCCCCTTTTGTGGCTCTTACTACTCTTTGAACGGAAACTACCATTGTTTCCTTAGTGCAGTGCTTATTCAAATGGTTTTCAAATGGTTTTCAAGATCTAAATGGGGACTATAAGAAGGAACAGGACAGGCTCTTCAGCAGGGTCTGCCATGTTAGGACAAGGGGATACAGTTTCAAACAGAAAGAGGGGAGATTTAGATTGGATACGAGGAAGAAGGTTTTTACAGTCAGGGAGGCGAGACACTGAAACAGGTTACCCAGCTAGATGGTAAATGTCCCGTTCCTGAAAACATCCAGGATCAGTCTGGACAGGACTCAGCAATCTGATCAGCTATAGTTGCCCCCATCATTGCAGGGGAATTGGACTAGATGGTTTTTAAGCATCCCTTCCAACTCAAACAGTTCTATGATTCAATTATTCTACTTGCTTAAGGTTAAACAGTATTAAAGACCATTTCAGAATCCTGACGTTTTCTAAATTAGGAGCCCCATTAGCTGCTCATCTCATATGATGGAATTTAATTTATTTGGCATATTCTAAATCACTTCCCAGGCAGAAGTTAAATTCTGATTACACGCATTCCCAACTTCCTCAAAATCCTTTTTGAACAGATTGCTTTTTGCTCTGTAAACTCCTATTGGGTTCACACATTTTTAGTTCATTGAATTATCCTTCACATATTTTTAAACATTTAAGGTCTAAGTTCACTTCTGAAGTCAAATGGGTGAAATGCTGTTGACTTTCAGGCAATTCTGAAAGTGACAATTTTCTTTCACATTAATTACCATATTTCCTGTTATTTATTATACGGCACTGCTATTTCACTCATACAATTTTTCTGTTCCCATAAAATTTTCCATCTGGTGTATAATTTTTAATCCTTCTGTAAACCCATGTATTTCGTTTCACATCTTAAAGAAACTTAATAGCATCAATCTGCAGTATTCTTTTATAGAGACAGATAATCTAAAGTTCTCAGTAAAGAAATCATTGGCTTACAGTCTGCCTGCAGGCACACCACCTCAGAATAGAGAGTGCTCTAGAGTTTAAGTTACCCTCATGTGAAATCATCATACACGAGAAGTTCATCTAGCTGAAAATGGTCTTTGCTTCCATGCAGAAGAGGAAAGTGTGGAAGAACAGCAGGAAATCGTGAACTCAGTTGGGGGTAGGGGGTGGGGAGGAGAAAAAAGAAATATCAAGTAGGATTTTTTTTACTAGTGGAACAGTCAAGTGCAAATCTTATGCATTTCTGTTTTATCCCAGAGGAACAGGAGAATCTATACAGCCATGGACCATGTGAGAACAAAGGCAGAGGTATGGTATAGATATAAAGCATGTGATAGCATTTAATTACTGACAGAACAAAATGGTAATCATCTATTTTTGTTAGGACAGCATTTCCAGTGGCCTTATGATACAGGTCTTATTTTAATCTGAGGCAACTTTCCAATTTAATTTGTTCTGCACATAGTAAGAGTCCATTGGAAACATCTTATTTTTCTCCACATCAGAAATATTTCTGGTTCAATTTCTTTTTCTACTTCTAGAATATACCTGTTATTTTGCCACTAATCCTCAAGACCTTTATGTCATTGTGAGGAACATTTGCTTGGAAAACTCTTTAAGTGGTGGCAAATTTATTAGCCTGATATTATAAAACCAAAAGAACTGAACTAACAATGATCCACACATTCTCTGTCAGGGCTACAATTCACTGAAACAGCTGAAGCAATGAAGAGGAAAGGCCAGAGGGTCAGGATTAGGGATGAAATGTGTTCTTGAAAGGACTTCTTGCCTCCACTGCCTCCTGGCATATTATTATGGGAGCTGTGATCGAAGTGCTGAGTGCCACAGCAGTGATATATTTGCATTTCAGCAAATAATATTAGATACATATGGTGCCCTGTACTTTGAAATTTTACCAGAAGACTTTGAAAACCTTGAGCAATTTTTTTCCTCATAAGATACTGCACACCAGTTTTAGCGTACCCATTTCAATTGGTATTCTAGGATCCTGTTCCTCATGGATTTTAATTTGGTGGATCTTGGAGATACTCAAGATAAATTATCTCAGGCATCAGGAGGGATCTAGCAGGAAGAGCATGCAATATGGCACAGACTAATTCACTTTTCCAACAAGCTAGAAGTATTAACTTTTCTTCACAATTTAGTATTTGGCACTAAAACACATTTTACAATCAGCACTTTAAGAATGTTCTAAGTATTTTGTTCACTCAAAAACTTCTAAGTATCTTCCAGCCTTCAGCAGCTTATTTAAAGGCAGTGGTATGGAAAAGAAAAAGGGAATAAAATGACAGGTTTCAGAGGACTCAAAATTACCTTCACATTCATGTTCTCACTGATAAACAATTTTAACAAAATAAATTGGTGAGGGGGAATTGTGGAGATTATTTTATTCAGAAAATATATAAGTGATATTTGGGGATTTGTATGCTGGTTGGTTGGTAATTTTCATTTATTTATTCATTTAAATTTTAAGAAGCTCAAAATTCATTGGAATAATTAATTTCAAAATACATGACCCAAAATACATACTTTTTTTCTGTTTGTCATTGTTGTTTTGTTTTTTAATTTACTTTTACGTCACCAAAAAATATCATCAGTAACAGTGAATTTCTATTGTGGAGTTGCACAGGTCAACCCAAAACCCCTCTCGACTCAAGCAACTCCTTAAAGTTAGGCAAAAATGAATTGGGATCTTACTGGAGAGTGAGAGAGAAGTGCATGGGAGGACAGAGGGCAGAATTCTGTAAGAGGAAGGCCACTAGAAGTGGAACAATAAAGGTATTTCACTAAGAGAAAACCAGGAGTCCCATGCATATTTCCCTACCTTAAGACAAGTGTTACAGGCATAATGCTTAACATAAAAATTAATGACTACAGTAACTGCTGTCCTTAAACTGATCCAAAGTCAATCCGTCTGAGAAATGAAAAAAGCCTTCTGAATCTGCAGCAAAGAAGCTAAATTCAGAAAATCTTCCCAAATTCTGTTCTTTATGGCTGGGCTGTAGAAATACATATATTTTTTTCCTCTGAGGCCTTAAATTTTCTTCTAAAGAATATTGTTAACAGAAGGAAATCATCTGGTAAATGACTTACAACAAAGCAGCATTTGGCTTGTACTGAATTCTCAGAGATGTAGAACTTTCATTGTAGTCAGAATATTAATATATGAAATTGTAATAATGATTTATTAATTAACTAAGACTGTCATCACACTTTTCCATAGCTAATTTAAGTGGCAATCACACTGGGGCCTGTTTTGTTTCACTTTCTCCCTTTCAGTAAAATCAAGCACAGACACTTTGTTGGCCATCCAATATACTTTTATCTTCGCCTACACAGACCCAGGGGGAATGGAAGCAGGGAAAATATATGGAAAGTGGATTTGTACACCTCATGGTTTTGAGACTTCCCTTCAAACCCTGCATTTTTTTTACTCCCCTTTTCCTGTTCAATAAGATATCAAAGGAGAGAGCAAGAAAAAAGACAGAGAGAGGCAGGAGCATTGGTTTCAACTTTTTCCAGTGTCTAAACTCTCAGAACAAAAGAAAGATCTTTTAAGTTTTTCTGAGCCAGGATTAGAGATGGATTTTTCAAATTACAAAGTGAGGAAAGTAAATCTGGTTTTCATGTACTTACAGCAATCATCTCCAATCGGTAATTAAAATAAATCATGGGAAAGAAGGAGTTTCAGTACACAGGGAAGCAGTGTCTCTAAAAATACCCAACTGTATGGCAAAGCGTTGCAGTAGATGCCAAGAAAATTAATTCAGTTTCCTCCCAAATACTTACCATGTTTGCCAAGGCTAACGACGAGAGAGCTTATCATGTCACAGTTCACATTTAAAGTATATTAAAATTTTCAAAGGTTCCTTAGAGATTCAATAGTGAATCTAATTCTTAGGTGTTTACTAAAGATACATGAAGGCAGTGAATCCTGAATTTCAGATAGGAGCTACTAAAACTGATCTATCTTGGAACAAGAGAAAAGCCTTTCTTTTAGTCCGAGTACTCCTTTATATTAACTATGACAAGGTTTAGCAGATGACTGGTGAATATGTGGATGAGTAGGATAGACAGTGAAAGCAGATACACCTTCAGGAGTTGTGGCTTATAGCCCTGCCTGAATTAGAGTGCTTCAACTAACCTCAAAGCAGAAGAGTCAAATCTGCACTTCAGAAGAAGGTACCCACCTCATTTTTCTCCACAGTCATAATTACATTTGAAACTCAGCTTACTTCTGATGAAGTATGAGGTTGACAGTGGCAATTTTAGATACATGTATCATTCTATAACGTTTATAAATTTAGTAATAATACGCGTTAATAAAATGTCTTGAAGTATCTGACAACAAAATGCTTTGCAATGTTTTCTCCTCCTGTTATGAGCTATGACTCTTGCTATCAGCTCTTCTCTGTTACACAGTCTCACAGACAAACTCATAGATGGTTAAAGTCCCACAGATTTGTACTCTGTCTGTAACCTCTGCCCACATTGTAACAATTTATTACTTGAGTGTAAATCTAATACTTTTGGCTTGAAAACAAAGCATTAGACAATCTGCAACTATGAGCTCATCACTTTGGGCAAGGTGAAAAGGGTCTCTGATGCAGTGTACTCATTACTGGCACTCAGATATTAGTCAAAACTCTGAAAGGAAACCAGCTTTTAGCATGGTGTCTTTTTTCCTTTTCATTAGCCTTTTTTCCATCTCTGACTCTATCACAGTTTGATAGTCACTCCTTCCCTTTTGTGTGTTATTTGTGTTATGATTCAGCCTTCTAACATGTATTATCAAGCAGCTGTGTCTCGAAGAGAGTTTGTGGCAAACTTGAGTGAGAAGGGATTTATTTCATCATTTCACAAATTCTACCCTTCCCTGTCCCTAGCTCAGGTAGTTCTCTCTAAGAGCAAAGATTTGTAGATACTGTGAAAAACAAAACAAAAGAAAAAAAAAAAAACACCAATCAACTGAACAACCCAAATATGAGAGAGCACTAGAAAGCAGGAATCCTTGTATTTCAGCAGGTGTAAAACCTCAGATCTTTATTACACTGTAGTCTGTGCAGTTCCTCCTCTCCAATCAGTTAATACAGAGCTTGCAGCATGCCAGCTACTGGCAGGAGAAAGGTTCTATTCCAGAGCCTCACTTTTGGACTGCATATTTTAGCCTAAAAATGCTATTGCACTTTACTACCTTTTTTTCCTCCCTCTTTTTTTTCCTCTTTTCTATTTTTTTTCCCCAGAGAAGAATGACACACTTGCCAAAGCTAAGACTGATAGCAGCCAGAATGAACTTGAGCACAAAGATTTTATTAAAGCTTAAGAGATAATTTGTAGATAACTTGTTTAGCACTCAAATGTTTTGTTTTTGTTTCCACATATCAGACAATGCAAACTGCAGTAGAGTCCACTTCCAGCTCTAAACTGTTGGAGCTTTTAAAATCAGCCCAAGGAGACATGCAGGTGCACAAACTTCAGGTATCCACCCATAACTCAAATTCCTAGACAAAAAAAAATCTCTTCTTTAGACACTGTTTCAACTGACTCTGTTTTTCCATTTAAGAAACAAAACAGTAATAACCTTGAAACAAAGTATGAGAAGGAAAATCCTATCATCTTTTTTTTTTTTTTTTTACTTTTATTTTTATTTTTTAACTCATCTTTTTCATTTCCTCTCTGTTGCATCTTTTTCCAACTGAGTCTGCAGGCTGATTCATCTCCAGGAGATATTTTTTCTCACGGTACATCTGGGGGGAGTATAAACTCAATATTGGATTCCTATTCAACAGAACTGCTACTCTGTTCTTCAGACTTGTTACACTCAGGTTCTTCCTTACTGGACCCCAGGTTTATCAAGCAGAAAAGAGGCCACAGCTGGCCAGCCTTACTAAAACCACGTAGCAAGACATCTTTTTGACTGGCCTCCAAGTTCTTCAGGTTTAGAATAAAGTCATCGTTCTGGCAAATGGGAGAGAAAAGGAACCTGGTGTCAGCAAAGGTCAGCTCCTGCTAGGTTTGGAAATATCTAAGAACAAAAAATCAGGAAAGCCTCACGTCTTCCATGGGTACCTCTCAGTAAGGAAGTTTGCTGAGACAGAGCTACTGAAAGAGACCTGAATAACCCTAACTAACTTACTGAAAGCCAATAAACTTGGATCAGAAGCTCACAGTGATCACCTCAATCATTCTCCAGCTCTTTTAAGCACAATGATACATCACTAATAGCACATCTGCCCAAAATTTAGATTAGAAATATTAAGAAAGAGCTGTAGTAACTGAGGAATCTTTTTTGGCTCTTGTAGCTTGACTGCTGCAATAAAAGGAGTGGTAGAAACGTAGCAATTTCCTTTGAAGTCTGTGGGATCCTAAGATCTAGTATCTCAGATTGATTATTCCATGCTTAAAGCAAATAGTTGCAAGAAGGATAGGCAGAGAAAAATGAAAGAGGGAGGACAGGAGCTGTGTAGCTGACTACTAAAAACTATGAAAAATTGGCCCTAGATAGAACGAAGACTGTGATCAGTCAGAAACATTTTTCAAATTCAATCACAGTTTCAAGAAGAGTGAGGATATTGTGCCTGTTCAAGTAACAAATGGCACAAGGAATCAGGCTAGGAAAGAGATGTGGATGAGGACTCCTCTCCATCATGCTCACAGTCCCGGCTGGGAATAGCATGGCTTTCTATTGAGAACTGGGGAAATGGAAATAGATGCAGAATTGGATGAAGCCCTAAATCCAAGAAAAATTGCAGATTATAAAATGAACATGTCAGAGACTGTTGTGAGACCTTTAAGAAAGCACATTCTTTCAAAGCTTATGCATCTGCAGACAGAATAATAGGAAGAGCAGTCGCAGTGCTACACCAGGCCACAAGATGGCAAAACCCAGAAGCTGACCTCAAACCAGACTTCACCTAGAATAATGTAATAACATTAACATTCGAGGACTCAAACTGCTAAAACTATAACATTAATAAAACTTGCCATACTTCTTCTATCACTCCCTTGAATTTTAAGTTTAATGAATTGTCATCCTTTTTAAAACAAATCATTGTATGTAACTTCTTGCTGCGCCCCAACTTAATCCTTTTTATTTCCAGCCCCAAGTTCAATTCTTTGCTCTTCAGGAGCTGCAAAATACAAGCTAAAGACAATCGCTCATTGTCAGATTGTAATCTAAGATATAAGAGTTCCAGGAACATTATAAAAAGCCACAGCACCATTAATGGTTTCAATTTAGGTCTTTGGAGACAAATGTCTACACTGCACACAGCGTTTAAGGTTGCTGGTCTGGCCTCATTACGGTCAGTGGCTGCATTAGATCTTCCCTAGAAGCCTTCTTCCAGTGGTTCTCTGTTAATTAGCAACTGCTTTGACACAGTCAGCAGAGACTGAAAAAATCCCGAGAGGCTGAATTCTGGCTAAAATAGAATGCCAGCCTGATGTTAGACCATTTTCACAGTTACACATGTCCTGAAAACAAAGACAAGATATCCTGTCGACAGCAGGTTTTGTCAACTCCAATTGACATGCAAAATACTGCTCTCAATGAGCACAATCTCTTGAAATTTCTTCCAGCCTTATAGAACAAAAGAGACTATGAAAATTAAAAACAATAACTCCCTATTGGAAAAACGATTCCATAGAAAGCTTTCATCTGTTTAATGACTTGGGGTCTTCTAAGCAGCCTCTCTGATGAGTCTCTGAAAACATTTGGAGGAACATTTTCTTTGGCAAGCACCAAATCCTGATCCTTCAGGAAGAATCAAGCTGCAGCCATTCCTGTGCCTTTGCTACCCTACCCTCATATTTGGTCCTGGACATCATATTGCCAAAGCCAGTGTGATTCCAAAGCACACTGTCCACACGGTGGGCTGAGTCTGTGTGAGGGCTGTGGAATCCAGCACCCACCACATGCAAAACCACGTACAATTGGTGCATGTTAAGCATCTCAACACATTTGGAAGCACTCAGCCAGGACAGCCTTTATTTGTTCCCCCAGTCTTTTCACACTACACGGAAATTTCAAATGTTTTCAGAGCCATGGGAGAGCTAATTAAAACATTCAGTGGTTTTACTGTGTGAGCAACGTAGATATGATGTTAAAAGAAAATTAAGGAACATTTACACAGATACATACTTGTACACTGTAACTATAAAACCTAGCTGCAGGAACCTGGCAAGAGCAAGAGTCTCTTACACTTCAAAACAAGTTATTCAGCAAAAAAATTAGACACCAAGTTTCAGTGTGGAAGAGTTACTCTTTGTTATGCTCATCTTTAGTTCATTCCTCCAAAGCCACACTTATATTTTTTTCCCCCCTTGGTTTCAATTACTGGTCACTCAATTTACTGCTGAAATGGGTCAAAAGTTGATTTGAAACAAAATATTTGCTTCACACTCTTGAGGTCAGTCCACACACAAGCTTTTTTCCCTTTTACTCACGCAATAGTCTCTTTTGGGTAGTTAGTCCCAGTCACAGTGAGTAAGATCCTCTGAAATACTGGTGACAGGCTATGCCCAGGACAGGGAAGGCATTCTGGGGTATCGTATTTTCCAGTGCTGGTTGATGTTTCAGTCTGGGATTTCAAGAACACCGACTATGTTGTTTACACTGCAAAGAAAGGAGCTTTTTCATCAGAGTTAGCTGAGTCATTCCCTGTTAGTTTTATCATTTTGCAAAGAGCAAGAGCTGATGCCTGATCTTTCTCTGACCTTTTATTCAAACTTTTTTTTTTTTTTTGCTGGATTCTCAGGCTGTTGTATTCAACTTAATCATGTCTTGTTAATATTCAGAAGAATCAGACACTTTCTCATTTGATGTTAACACGATGTCATAGGCAAAAGCAGCAGAAATCCCATGAGGTTACTCTCCGTTCAAAATGGTTCAGTGAAAGGATGAGGCTTGATCCTAGAACTTTGTTTCTGGGTTCTGATCTATTTTCAGGGCTTTGTGGTATTGCTTTTTTTTTTTTTTTTTTTTTTGGGTGAGCAGGGTTGGGGGGGGAAGGTTGAGGTCTCTTGCTGTTTTTTTCCCACAGAGATCATAAGACAAACAGACCGCAGGTCAGGTAATGTAAGCAACAGACTGCAAAAACCTTGCCAGAAACTGTAGCCACCCAATTGGCTCTGGAGGAAAAAATTCATTTAAGTGACACATGTTAATAGTATTGAATTCAAAACAAGTATTTTGACATCCAGATGTTGGAAAGTGCCATATCCTCATTAACAAAAATATTTTCTGGTCTTTCAGATCTTCCTTTCTTATTTTGATCACAATTCAAGTTTTGGAGAAATTCTTTCCCACTACTGTCCACTGATCACATCACTGAAGTATTTCAAAATTTTAACTTCTTTCCTATAAGGAAAAAATGGAAAGCATAACCGCAAATATTTATGTTAGTGTCACTGCTTATTATTGGAAGCTTAGTTCAGTCTGCTGCAGTGCCGTTGCAAGAGCATACCATCAGATATGGCAACCAGCTCTTCCAGGCATTTTACAACAACATCAACACACACAATCTTTATAACCTGGGAGAGAGCATGTATCCCAAATGGAAAGGTGTGAGTGACATGCAGAAAAAGTCCCCATGCAATTTCTTCTAACTGCAAGGCATTGGAAAGATACAGCAGCATTACCAACTGGAAGAAACTCTGGATGTAAGAGTTTTGAAGAATCATGCTCACAAAAATAGAGTTAACATGGAAAAATATTAACTCTTTCAGAGTAGGTGCTGCCACTGTGATGTTCTGCAGTCAGGTGGATGTTTTGCTGTCTACTCTCTTTTACTAAGTCAGGACCCCGCATTTTCCTGTAATATGAAAGTATGGAGAGAGGAGAAATTTCATGAAGAGAGAAATTTAGGTGAGTATTTAATAATCAGCTTCCAATTTGACTTTTAATTCTTTCTAAGGATACAGCAGGTGAAATTCCCAAGTTCAGAAAAGCTTGTTTACAGTGAAGGTACCCATATTTTTAAGGGAAAAGAGTCATCAGGAATCAAGATGCCAAAGCACAGTTCTACCTTAATAAAAGGGAAAATTATTGTCATAGAGAAAGAAGTTTGGGATTGAAGGCACAATGTTAATAGTAGCCTACCTTTATTTTATCCTTCAGGTACTTGATCCTAATGTTATCCTTATCACTAAAGATCCCCAATGGAGTCTTATTAATTACTTAACATTAATTATTAATTAATTAACATTCAATAAAGCAAGTCTTACAGCAATGGTGAAGGCTTATGCAATGTTCTACTTTGTCTCTTATGTCTCAGACTACTTTACAGCTAAGGCAGAAAATATTTGCTACAACAGAAAAGCCTTCTGATTGTTATATCTCCTATATCTTTTTTCAGATGAGGAAATAAAGGGCCTTCTCTTGTGAAAGGTTTTTTAGTCTGTCAACAGAAGAGGCTAAGTTACTGAAACGCAAAGGCTATGCCAACAAAGAAAGAGAGCATCTTAATAGTCTAATCACAAGCAAGAAATAGCTTCAGGTCTGGTCAAGAACAGAATTTGAGTTCCCCATCCTCAGATCAGAGCCATAACAATTATATTCTATTTCTCTAATTAGTGTACTTTGATACATAATTACCTATCAACCAAGCAGCCTCATTTTTTTAGAATTGCAAGGTTTACAGCCCACTTCTGTTCCCTCCTTTACTTTATGGGAAAGACATAGAATGATCTACATCACAAATATTGGGTAACATCTTGCAAAGCCTTGTCCTAACCTAACATGACTGAGTAGTGTAGGAGGAGGAAGTAATGACTTCCCCCTGACCTGTGTAGCTGACATGAAGCCTGCCAAGAATCACAGTCCTTTTGCTCAAGGGAACACAGGAGCAACTCTTCGGAGAGGAGGCAGGGAGTCGGGGCCAAGGGAGGGTAG
Organism: Cyrtonyx montezumae; assembly: GCF_038088225.1. Taxonomy (NCBI): domain Eukaryota; kingdom Metazoa; phylum Chordata; class Aves; order Galliformes; family Odontophoridae; genus Cyrtonyx; species Cyrtonyx montezumae. The sequence continues at coordinate 6,054,572 of NW_027071824.1, forward strand.
AAGCATGTCTCCACCTCCTCCTGTGATCCACACAACAGAAGAAAGTGGCTGCACCACTTAAAAAGAAATAGTAAATTTCACCTTCCACTCACATGCAGTTTGTTTCTGAAAGGTGGGGCAGCATAGATGCTGCTCCTCACACTGGTACAGTTTTGCTGTACCCACCATGTGGGGTAGCATATAAAATGCACAGACTAGCCTATTTGGAAAAGAAAATGGTTTTCCTGCATGGGCAAAGAGACAGGGCTGTGCTGTGAGGATGGAATTTCACAACAGAGCAAAAATAAAACACAAGACTGTTTCAGAATTTCTTGATTCTTATTCTAAATAGCAATAAACCCACCTCCGGAACTCCAGCCAGTACAAAATATTAGCATTCCCTCCATTCTGGTTACAGCTCTCATCCCTCTTAATACGCCCTGCTCTGCCATGAACTATTTGTATAAGAAAGGCTTATGTTTGAACTGGAATTGGCACAAATAGTTACCCATTGGATATTCCTTTTCTGCAGAAATCTGATCTCTTTCAGTGCTTCACAAATCACAGAATCCACTAAGGACAGAAGCCTCTGTTTTCTTCTTCTCCAAAGAGAGTAAAAAAATCGCCAGTAACCCTGACAGCTTCCTGTAGTGTGGCTCTCACAGCTTATTCCAGATGAGCTGAACATTAAACTTGCCATAAAAGTGTTATGTTGGGAGGATGTATCTCTCACAGTACTCAGAAATTATTTAGTGAGTTTTGCCATCATCACCCCCAGGCTGTAACTATTCCCCAGCTCTTCTGAGAAGTGAAAGCAACAGGAATAAACTTAAATCCAAGCCATAACGTTGACAAATAAAAACAGCTACCATAAGCAACAAGGCAGAAGAGGCTGTTGAGTCTGTGTACTTTGTGAACAGCTTAACCTCACCTATTTGATATGGTAAAGAAGTCTGCAAGGGTACACCTATGACTGTAGGCAGGCAGGACAGAAGTCAGACAGAATCATAGAATCACTGAATCATTAACATTTGTAACGAGCTCTAAAATCATCCAGTCCAACCATCCACCTACCATTAATACTGCTCACAGAACCACGTCCTTCAGTACCATTTCTTGAGCACCACCAGTGACAGCCACTCCATCACTTCCCTAGGCAGCCTGTTCCAGCACATCACCACCTTAGCAGAGTCTTTCCTAATATTCAACCTGAAACTCTTCTGGTGCAACTTACCTCTCATCCTATCACTGTTATCCAGGAGAAAAGGCCAAACCCCACCCCACCCTCCATTCAGGCAGCTGTAGAGAGGCCAGCCTTATTAGTGGGAGAATGTGTCTTTCCTGCCTCCACTGCTTCCTCACTGTGAGATGACAGTAATTACACAATGTGATAAATATTCATTGCATACAAAAATCCCTGCAGGAAAAGGACATTTGTGCTCTTTATGGACCACTGTGGACAACCAGGCACTATTTTTGCCAGCAGTTGCCCACTAAGGAACTTCCTCCCCTGGTTTTCTTCTACCTGTGCAGCTGCTCTTCCATCATAGCCTACTTGGTTATGTCATCAGTAGCTTGTTCGATACAGGTAAGAAACCTTGGAAATGCTTCACGTTCTCAAGAGATCTGGATTTTCTCAAGAAAAAAAATTCCAATGTTTCTCAAGCCTCCCTCCCTTCCTCCTTTAGAAAAGGTTTTAAAAACATGGAATGTTGTGGGAAATTACTCAGAATGTAATAAAAATGTACATGTAAAAAAATCTAGCTCAGAGCCTCCTTGGCTAGAGTGATGTCCCAGGGCTGGATCCAGCTCAGCAATGCTCTTTGGCCTTTCTGTAGTTTTCTCTTTCCAGGATCACATCCTTCATTCTGTCTCTGCTTCCAGGACCCTCTCCCTCACCCACACACACCACATAAATACACAGACACATACAGCTCTGACATACATTTATTTCTAGGGCACAGAAATACATTTATTTCTAGGCACCCCAAAGCTTGTTTTCTATTTTGCAAAGTCAAGGCAGTCCCTCAGCAGAGCATCTCCCTCCTTTGTTCCCTGGTCTCCAGCTAGATACAAACTCTCCAAACACTATTTATTGGATCTGCTTTTCTTAACCACTCAATAGCCACACCAGCCATTTCTCCTCTATGCATACTTTACAAAAATTAACAAATCCAATATAGGAAAGCATTAGTTTTCCTTGTTTTTGTACCTCATGATGTTATTTTGAATGCTCTTTCTACACACATGCACACTTGTGGCCACCAAAATATCACTGACAAAAACTGAAAAAAAATCTCTTAAAAATGGGGATATTATTTTTTCAAAAAGTTTTCTTAATGTTCTTTAAATGTGCCTCTAAAAATTAAAAAAAATATTTAAATATATAGAAGGGTGTTACTCCAAAATTTTCCAAATAAAAACAGTCCAAAATTTCATTGGTTTCATAACAGTTTTAACCTTTGCATCAAGAAGTAGCTTCAGTGTTCAGAGCTATACATCCATGAGTCATTCCCTCCACCTCTTTTATACCTCCAAATGTTCCTGCTGTTACTGTTTAGCAAATAGCATTTTATTTACGTGTTTTATGTGAGGAAGCAGAACGTTTTTGTAATTGAAAGGTCTATTGATGGTGATAATTGCTATTCAGAAGATTATTACAGACTTCAGCTTGCTGACTTGAGACTCACACTGAATTAAATGACTCACACACAATTCAGCAGTATAGAGATGGGTTTTCCAAAGCCAGTTAAAAGCACAAATTGAGGAATTTATTTCATGATGGCACTAAACTCTAAGCAAGGAATAGCATTGCTGAGGCTGATTAGAGAGTTTGCATGCTTAAATACAGACTTTAGTACCTTGCTTGGTCATGTCATAAATGAGTATAGCTTAGATACATAAATAGTTTAGAAAACACTCTGTACTTAAAATAACTCTTTACCCTTTATAAATCCTTGTACATTTCAAGTTTTCCATCCCATAGGTCTCATTGCCATAGAAGCATAAAGTGCAGAGCATGTCACACCCCTTGGTGTGCCTGAGGGTCGCTTTCTGTTCAGGATTCACTCGGAACTGGTCAGAATGCCCCTTCCAGTCCAATGCACTAGACCTGATGCTCTCAGGGCACTGAAAAATTCCCACTCAACTCCATTGCAAGTTTTCAGGTAGGAATTAAGCAAAGCAGGGACCTCCAAAAGGATAAGCTTCACCCAACAAGTTGCAGGACACATCCTGAAGCCACATGCTGCCCGCCTCCCAGAACTACAGCTGAACACAGTGGCAGAAGGCAGGCCTCCAAGACTGTAAATTTTACCATTTACATCTATTATTCAAGCTTTGAAGACACTGCTTTGGGGAACACTTACACTTCTGACACCCTTGTAATATTCTGCAAGCCTCCCATGCTGATGAGAAGCAAAAAGGGGTCAACACACTCTCTGCACTGTGCTAGTTTTTTCCAGGTTGATAGCCAACACTGACATTAGTCTGTTTTCCAAGATAGTTGTTCTTTGGATGAACAGCTTCCTAGGAAGGCTACAAAAACCATCATGAAGAGAAAAAGATGCAGCACATTTATATTTAGTACCTTTCAGTCATTACACTCAAGGCATTACACTTAGTTCCCTTCAGTCAGGTGGCATACATTTATCTCCACATTTTGTGCAGCACGAAGTGGGCAGAAATACAGAGACAAAGAAGACATGAGGCTGAGTCTTTCCTAACAACTTTTTTGAATACTCTTGCAGGCAGCGGGACTGCTCTAGAGACTCATCTAGAGAAGTGTTTGCTTGTATAGCAGAAATTGCCTATACACATAACAAACATAGATTATAACTACCCCAAAGATGTTACAGCCAGAATAAGAGATGCTTTACAAAAAGTATTTGTACTGGTAAGCTTTGGTGTTCTGCAGAAAATAATTCTCCAGCCAGTTACATACATGGCTTGATAACTGCAGGTGATTTAAATTTAACCTAAATAACATTTGCAAATGAGACAGCATAAAGAGGAGTAACTTAGTCTCCTGCAGAGAGCTGTCAAAGCATATATCCAAAGTTATTATGGTTTACTAACAATGCCACACATGCTTTGGTTGTGTAAATCTAAATATTATATCGATAGGCACAGCAGCCATTCTTTGTCTACCATGGCATATGTAATACTATGGAAAGCACAGCAACTTTAGCAGAGAAGCAAAGTCCCAGGTTACAGCAAACGAGGACTCATTCAAATGCAACAGCCATAGGCACAGAAATAAAGGAAAGAGCCTGCTTACCTTTAAGCAATCTCAGATACTCAGGAACCTCAAGAAAAACAACCGTGCCTCCACAGCCAATCCTTAAAACAGGTCAGAGAAGGAGCAGATCCTGGCACCACCTCTTCTGGTCAATCGGGTACAGCACATACACCTGGGCTCCCCTGGGTTGGCCCTACCTTCTCACCAGGTGCTCAATCACTGGTTCAGGCTGTGACTTAGCATTTCTGCTGCAGCTTGTCACTACCATAGCATGTAACATGTAAATCAAAACAACTCTGTGCTGACAGGCAAAGATCTTGGTGCTTTCAACAAATACTGGCTACATCTCAGCTGCATAAAATGCTTAAAGTCTCCCAGAGAAGAGCCCAAAGCAGTGGAAAGTTGTACTTATCTTTAATAAAATTCCGAATTCAGTGTTTGGCATTCAGGTGAAGGAATGATAATAAGCAATAAAAAATAATAATAAAAAAAGGATGGGTAATTCTACCACTCATTATACTGTGATGCCTTAAAAAAAGGAACTTGTGGAACCACTCATACACCTTTTTAGTGCCAATGTGAAAATTACATCCAGATTACTTTGCTTGAACAGTAATGACACTGGAGAGACAGGCAATGTTAATTGCAGTTTGTGCTACAGCCTAGGAAATTAGTGAACGCACCTGCCTTACATAAATGGCAGCACACTCCATGCTATGAAATTACCTCTAAAACAAACACTGGCAAAATTTATTGAGGTTTCTTGCACGTTTGAGAGATCTGCTCTGCGTGATGCAGAGAACTCAACTGCACAAGGTGCCTAGTACTGAAGGGCTTGAACTTTACAGTGAATGGCAGACAATCTAATAGGTAATTAAGCAAAGGGCTGTTCTAGTACTCAGCTTTAACGAGGACTGTATTCCAGGGGTGAAAGTATGGAAAAGTAGTTAGATATGATTTGCTGAGAGACTTAAAAGGAACCTCAGTGCACACATAAGGACGATGTTGACATGGAAGAATAGCTGACCATTTAGTCTGAGTAAACTATTACATAACAGCTAAGCTATAATAAAACCCTGATTCCAAATCAAATAAGTCTCCCAGACTGCTTAAAGTGAGTCACCAACAGCTTTATAAACATACAAAATACTTGACAAGGAAGTCTCTGATAATTTTTTAGTAATTATGTCTGTGAATTGTTCTCTGTTGACATCACTATTAGAAATGGTTTCCCATAAGTTTGCACTGCCTGTTAACATCTGCTCATTAATCACTGAGGCTTTGAATATTTCTTTCATTACAAGTTTATTATGGAGTTTACACGATCCTGAATCTGGTTGTTCAGAGAGATGTTTAATTAGTGCAGGAACAATAGCTGAAGACAATACAATTTTACTTCGTATGGATTTTTATGGCTTCAAAAACCTCTTAACAAGACATGATTTCACAAGACAGTCACAGATGATTAAATATCCGTGCATCTCAGAAATTTATGAGCAAGAGAAAACCATTTTTCACAGGCTTCAAGGACACTTTCAAGCATTGTCTGCGGTCTGAATAAAGCAATAAAAGTTTCGTATGAAGTATGATTTGGAAGCAAATGCAGAACCAAAGTTAGAGGTCAAGCAGTGCTTCCTTAAGACCATCCTGCAGGGCTGATACAGTAATCAGATACAATTGGCCTAAAAGAAAACACGAAAAAGGAAGGATATAAGCAGGGTCTGATGAAAGAAGATGTTCCTGGATAATATGATTTTTGAGGAGAGATGAGTTACAACACTGTGTTTTAGAGACAGGAAGGTCCTAAGTTCAGTGGGAACTAAAGTATCACCAGGGGCAGTTCTCCTGACCTTTGTGGTACCTCAGTCAGCTAAGCTGTAAGACTGGGTCCCATTGAAATCCAGATGTTGCCTCTGAATTAAACTACCCTGAGTAAATAAATTACCAGGAGAACTGCACATCTGAAAAATGCCCTAGCCAGAGGTTACTAAAGGATATTACCGATGACAGAGAAATGAGGAACATCAGAGACTGCCATATTTGTAGATACTTCAGCCAGGGATGCTACTTTATGTAATGCTTGGAAGCAAATAAATAACGAATTTCATTATGAAGGGAAGGGAAGGCCACAGCGCAAAGACAGATTCTACTCTTAAATGAAAGCTAAAATGCTTTCAGAATCAGCAAGCCAGTGATGGAAACTTCTCATTGCCTTCATAAGCTTTAAAAGCTCAAATGAAATCTCATGCAATCTGCCTTAAAAAACACAAATTTATGGCCAGAAAGAAAATATTTCAGGTATCCAGTGAACTCTTGCACTACACTGCCTATAAGAAAGTGGATACCAGCCTGCTCCCATGCAGGTGGTGAAAATGTATCAATGGAAAGAATCCTTGAGGAATCAAATGGGAAGTGATGATGACAGACCCAAGGCCATGACCCCAGCCCAACCTGGCTTTGAACAGGGTGGGTGCAAGTAAAGCCCTCTAGCAGGCAGGTATGTTGGCAATTCACTCAGCTTTACACTTCATTGTCCAACTAGCATTTCAGGCCAAAAATTACAGGATGACAGCTATTTTTCTTCCAATTGTGCAGAAGAAAGCAAAAAATGTCTTAAGAAAGTGGGAAAATGGTACTCTGCTTGCCTTCATTTTCTGTAACCTCCTTGATGGAATCAAACTCAGATTATGTTATAGATGCACTGTTTGTCTCTTTAGCACAATTGAGTATGCAGCTGAAATAGATTCCTTAATAAGAGGTGTTCCTGTTGCTAAACTCTTTGAATGAGCAGGTTGTACCATATCAAACTACAGAGAGTGCTGATGCCCTGAAATGCGGATCAGCAAAATCAGCAAAAATCTTGTTATGAAACCCAATAGCAAAACATGTGGCAGTATTGTTAGAATTAGGATTTAAGCCAATTTCTTAATGCTACATCATAATTTGACTTGATGCAGCTGCACACAAAGAAGATTGAGGATCCTGATGTGTACACACTGGTTTGTGGTTCTTGTAATTGGATGGGGGAATGGGACTGCCTGCTGTTTACTTCCTCTAAGTAGCAGTTTCGGATGAAAGACTGGCAGCAGAGGGAAATGGATGATGATAGGTGGATGCATGGGACTAGAGACAGGATATAATTAATTTCTGTCTTCATCAAGACCAAATTACTTCGTTCTGTACCTTGCAAAAATAACTCCTGTGGCAGCTGCTTTTATGCACTGTCTATAACTGAGGACTATATAAAATGTCATAGCATGATCATATGTAGCAACCAGATCATGGGCTAAACTACGGGAGAAAGAAACACAGTTGATGGTGATTGTAAGCCTGAAGACAATGGACAGAGCTCTGAGCCTTATGATTACATTTTTCTAGTCATCACTTGCATATATTTTTCCTTTTTTCTTTATTTCTCTCTCTTTCCTCCAACAAGAAGAGTGGCAAGAGCTCTACCTAGGATGTGTTGCTATATTGGAGTGGGATGGACTTCAGTGTTTACACCTTTCTTCTACACAAGCAGCTTTGGTTTGAAAATAGTGTCTAGAAATGAATAGGGATTTTGCCATTTTTTTATTAAGTGCAAAATGCTAGGAATGTTTAAAAGTAACAGTAACCAAAGTAACAGGGAATAGGAAATAAGAGAGACATTTATCCCCTTAGAAACAGCTTTATTCTCCTTGCATTTCTACAGGAGCATAGACGTTTTCTGTCTGCTTTGGCATGAAAAGCAACTTTTTTAAACATCAGGAATTTTTCTGCTTTTTAAAAGGGTTGCATATATTGGACGTGAGAGCAACAAAATGGGCTTCAGTTTTAAAACACTTTATCACTGCTACCAGCAGGACAGTGTAACAAATAAGAAACTCTCAGAACAATAAAGGCCACTAAAGGAATATATAATTTCACTGCACTCCAAATAATTTCTTACTTTGTAGCTAGCTCTTTGTCTGATCCTCTGATCTAATGACATCAAAGCAGCTGAAATATGTAGACTTGGTTAAGATGAATGTGTGTGTTGCTTATACTCTCCTGATTGGGAAGAAAGTACATTACATCATTAAAAGACAGGCATTTTTATTGTGACTGTGATCCAGCAAAATCAGTCACAAGGGACTTAATCCAATGTCCATTAACATCCATGGAAGATGAAAGTTTTTCCATTGATTTCATAGCCTTTTAATCAGGCCCGCTACCACTCCTACAAAATCCATCTACTCTGATTTTCAAAGAGAACATTAGCACAAGGCAAGTGATGTGTATGCTGCCATGAAGGTCATATTCATGGATCTACTATAGCGTATGCAGATGTAGGCAGAATGTTGTGTACCCTGAGTTGCCATCAGGAGCAATTTAGAGGAGAGTATTGAATAACAGGCTTTCAAATACAGTCATTATAAGATCTTTGAAACAAATACTACTATTGCAATTTGGGAAGCCTAAGGAATTTAATCAGCCATTCTTGATCTAATTGCCAGTATGATTTTCACCCTATCAGATGAGATTTGTAATCATTTTGGAAAAGTTTGACATTCAATAGGTTTCTGAGTTCTCCTTACCAAAAATACTTTCTTTTATTAGACAACTTTCTCAGTACAGTAGATAATCTGGTTTGAAATTCTTGCCCTTTTTCCTAGGGCACACTGAAGTAAGTACTGAAATGACCATAGGAATGGCTCTGGAAAGCTATGACAGCTAGTAAGGGCTGAGTTATTGATAGTTACAAAAGGCCAGAAAACCCTTTGTGTTAACATCCACTATTCTAATTTTAATGGAGCAAAGTATAAATCTTTGTCTGAAATCCCATAGTACAGGGACATCGTCAGGAAAATGAAAGGAAATACTTCTTCACAGTGTGGAATTCATTGCTGCAGGAAACAGCGTAGTCAAATAATGCGTCTGGATTTCCAAAGGACTGCAGTGGCATTACTGGTAACAACTGTGATTTCAATTCATGACCCCAACTCTGCACAAAACAAAATTTTTGCAGGATCTGGACTTTGATTTGCAGATTTGCTGTGGCAGGAACCTATCTTCAGATTTATTCCTGAAAATTACACAGGGCATGCAGACAGTGGGAAGATATTGTGAAGCTGAGCTGGCACGATGTCCCAGCAACAGCTGATGTCCTCCATTAAAATACCAAGAGTTTTTACTACATGGCTCAGGTGAAAGTTCTCCTTCAGCTGCAAAAATTGCAAGCATAAAGCAGTTCAGGGGTAATGCATGTCTTCCAGCTTTCCTACATTCAGCATAACAGGGGGGCTGTGGAAAGAGTAGCAAATAGTTCCCATCGTTTGGGCGTGATCAGGTAGCTGCGCAGCCTTCAGTACCTCCAGTGAAGGAGAAAATGGGAAAGTGCTGTCTGTGAACAGAGGAGTCCAGGAGGGGAACGTCAGGAGGCTGTACAGAAATGTGATGCAACACAACCTGGGCCTGATCCAGAGCTCAGTGGAGCTGATGGAAAGACTCATAATGACTGTTGGATCCCACTCATGACGCATTGTAACCGGCTCTGTGGGGAGCACTGTACCCATCTTCACTACTCTCAGAGCACACAGCTATCCTCCAGCTGGGCTGTCCCAAACGGCACTGAAACGATGTTTGTTATTGTTATTGTTATTGTTGAAAGAAGCATTTTCACAGCAGTGAAGGTCAGCTACAAATGATGACTCACTTGCACCACCGATCTACACAAATAGCATGTGCTAAGATTACCATCTGGTATAACAATCTACATCACAAGACTCCACATTTCCTGTTACCCAGGGTAAGTAAATTTCAAGCATGAGGGAAAATTTTAGCAAGTTTCCCCAAGTACCTTTGCAGAAAGAATAATGTGGCTTACACAGAGGGGGGAAGAGAAAGGGAAATTATGAGGTAAACGTTATTTCCCTCCCTTCTGCCCCCTCATCTCACAAGAAGAAAAACATATTAAGCTCACCATTCTCATTTCTATCGCATTTAAAAAGCTGGATCTATGTAATGAATACCTGCCTGGAGGGAGGCCAGCAGGATGCTGACAGCCAGCCTGTCTGGGCGCAGAGGGCGTGCGTTTCCCCCTCTCCCTTTCCCTGTCTCCATGTTATATGTGGTGCGAGGGCAGCCTCAGGTGAGGAGAGGGGCATCTCTGAAGATTTCTGTTAGTTCCTGTGACACTGCACAAGGTGCTGGGGTGTAATCTATCCTCTGGACAAGTCTCCCATCACCACCACACTTTTGATTCCCTCTGTCCCACCTGTCCTTGGCAGTGAGACAGTGTCTCTGCTGGATGCAAGGCTGAAGCTCCCTCTCAGAGCCAAGCTGTGACCCCAAAATCTCTGCTGGTGGCCAAAAGCTTGTCACTGAGGCCACCCCTGCAGCCCAGCCATGCCTTCATTATGGTGGGCCCCTGTTCCAATACCTCCTGAGGGACACAGGCTGGCCCTTCCTCAAGCAAGGCTCCCAGAATGTGTGACTATAGGATCTGGCAGAAGCTGAGAGAAAGACCCGAGTCTGGGAGGAAAAACAGATGAGTCTTTTCCAGACAAAATAGAGGTAAATCAAATAAAAAACACTGGGCAAGCTACTGGATGCCAGCGGCATTGTGCATGAGTGAGGTGGCTGGGAATCCCCTCTGGGATCCTGGCAAGCAGGAGCTGATGATGTCTCTCACCATGAGTCAGTGCCCTTCAACATGCACAGCTCAGAGACAGGCCTCTGCAAAGACGGGAGAGATTTCATCTCTTGCTGGCATTTCAGCCAAAACCAAACACTCAGCAGAAGGCTTCACTCTGTCTGCCTGTTAATAAGGGCTGGGGTGGCCACTCCTGAGACCTGGTCCCTGATGGGGGTTACTTGAGGCAGCAGAGCAAGAAATGAAATAATAAAACCACACAAGAATAGGTGCTTTGCTTTACAGGTGCCAGGCAGCCTTCTTGGCTGCCCTGCCCTGCCCTGCCATGGCACACTCCTGAATTTTCCTTCCCAAAATCTTCCTTTCTTGATTTATGTGTGTTTTAAACCACCTCATGGGTAACACTGCTGACTAGGCAAGGGCAAATCTTCAGCCAGGATAAACTGCTGCAGCTCTGTCAAAGAGGCCACAGATGAACATCTTCTGAAAAGAAAATTTCATTTCCTTACTATTAAGTGAAGAACTTTCATCAACGCCTGGCTGAGCCTTGCAGTGATATAAATCAGATCACTCTTGAAACCACTGAACTGAACTAAAACAGCAGAGAACCAGCTCAAAGGTTCAGTGTGCATCGGGATGGTTTGTGATGTGTTACAGTCATGTACGACTTCATGTCTCATCGAAACGAAGCAAAAATGCCCCATTAATTCTGTATCATTTGTTTAAAGCATGATGCCCTGGACACAGCAGATTAGAAAAGTCAAAACTGGATAACTGTAGGGATATTTCACACAGTTTGAGGATGAAAATTATTAGGAGTGGGGCATTTTTTAATTGTGTTTGCTTAGTTTGAAAAATCATTGCCTAAACCCACCTCTGAAACTGCAGTACCAAGAGTACAGATTTCATTCTCATTTCTACAAGATTAAAACTGTGTCTTCATCACTTCTGAGTTATTTTTAACATGAGCCATTTTCTAGAGAATCCAAGCCTTTGATCAACTTTACAAGAAATACCTGCAACAGAAGGAAAACATTTAATGAGTCAGAGATGTCAATTACAAGCATACAAGCAGTGTTATGCCCTATAATGCATTAAAACCAATATAGTTTAAAAGGGATTTTATCATGCTATGAATGTCTTGAACTATCCTTTTAAATATTTTCATTTTTTTTTCATTTGTTTGTTTCTTCATATGTTTCATGGTCTTTCATGGCATAAAGCAAAACAAACAGTGAACAAACCAGCAGAGCTGCACAGATATTGTAAATTTCAAATGAAACACTTCTGTATTTCTTATTTCAATCAACTCTTGTTTGAATGGATATACAATGATTTTTGTTTTTCAATATTTATGTTTTTATGCTTTTTCTTATGTTCTCCCTTTTTGACCATTGAATCATTGTACTTGAGGACCTGGTCCTGCATCAGTGATACTAAAGAGAAACACCACTGACTTTGAGGAAAAAAAACAAACACATATGCATTAATCATAATCTTCGAAAGATTATTTTAGACATCTTTATTGTTAGTGTCTATTTTTAGGTGCCTTACTCTGCCTTGATTTTCAGAAAATGCTGAATTCCAGTTTCCTGAACTACACAACCATTGTAGGGCTTGAAAGCAGATGTCTTGTCTTGTATATCTCTTTGCCTACATGGATTCTGCTCTTCAGCCCTGAAGTTTAGTGAAGCTCTCTATCAGTGTGAAAGAAACTCTGAACACTGGTAGAACAAGAAGTAATAAATTCATCCTATTTTAACCTTTCAAGGCTCAAGTAGACTGAATTCTACTTTTCATTATTATCAGTAAAATTTAACTGGGAAGCAACAGAACATTTCCCTTATGCAACTAGACAAATATCCAGAGAAAATGTTAAAACTTTCAAATGAACTTTTGTCCTTAAACAGAGGGTGGGCTAAATCCCAACTACTTCAAAAGTGCTTTCATAATTTTGCATTTTTCAGGCCTATCTGTAACACCTTCTGCTTCCATTTTGTAAAGTTTCTTGCAAAACGTATTAGCCTCAGTAAGAAATCTTCAATTCCCACGGAGAATTACATTTCAAAATGATGCTCCATGCTAGTAAGTAATATTTTTCCTGGGCTTCCACATATGGCAATATTTATCTTCAAAGTTTTCCTCTTTGGCTCGTAGGCTGGTTTGTAAACCAGATGGTCTTGTGTGGCCTAATTGTAAGATGATTTGTTGTGTGATTCAGTAGCATTGTTTATTTGTACAGTGGTTTGATGGAATTTGTAAACTGCATAATATTGTTTTACTGTGTTTTCTTTTATGAAAGAGCCACATCTTGCTCTGGCATTTGTGGCAGCTATTGTAATTAAATGTAGTTCTCAAGATACTTTGATCTCTGTTTGCTTACTGCTTTAAACTACTAACATAAAACAAAATATTTCTCATTTAAGCATGGAACCTGTGCTAGATTTGAAGGCTGAATGCATCAGGTTCAGTATTACAAAAGAAAAAATACAATAATTAAAAAGAAAGTTAATTGACTGGTGGAAATCTGATGGCTTTTCAGCAGCGTCAGCTGTATGATTTATTTGGAGCTAACATTTTTGTCCCCCTTTTAACAAACTTATTCCACATTGTCCCTACAGAGACGTATTTTTGTTCTACTTGTTCACTGCATATGGTTACTTCCACTTGTATGAGTATTCTTTAGCTGTGAATATATTTAGGCTGCCAAGTCTATAAAAAGATCTAAGTGTTTTCTGGCTTTCTCAGTCTGTTTCCATCATGAAAGGTGCCTTCTGGGGTCTGTTTGGTTTCTGGTAGGCAGACTTCTGGAGGGGTGAACGGGACCAGCAACCAAAGAAATACTTGGAAGAACAGGATTCTGAGCTTAGAAAAGGCTTCTTCTACTTTAAGACATGTGGCTACAGTCTAAGGCACTTTACTCAAGGTCATATGAGTGTCTCCTAGTTATTGATGTCCTGTTTGGAGATTTGATGGACTAAGTTCAATTCCATATTCTTTTCCAAGTGATGTCCCCATCACATACAAGAAAATCAACACCAAGCACCAGAGGAACACTAGCTACTTTATTAAGCAATCTCTGACTGTTTGGGTAACTGTCCAAATCTCAGAAGGCAGGCTGCATAAGGAAGACATGCAAGAATCAGTTTAATATTTAGCCTCTGGGAGAAGATCAGACTGCTGACCATAATATTCCCTATGCCTCAGGATTTTATTTTATTTATTTTTTTGTGGAAGAAGAAATTAAAGACCATGGTCTCCTGCTTCTAAAAGTGTGTGTTGATGGGAACTAACAAACAGAAAAATTGTTGATATGAATTAGGAGTTATTTTAGTGCAGACATGCTGACTGTGTAACATCTCGCAAGTAATTTATAACCTATTTGGAATAAAGCAGAAGAATCATAGTCTTACGAACAAATCTTGCAATTATTCCAGCAGGAAATAAGGATATAATGGTGATTCATGCAAAAAGAGTCTGATTGACCTTTAATTTGGACACTTGCTACTTTTTATCCCTTTATACAAACACATTCTATACAGATTTACACTTGAAAAAAATAATAATAATTGGAGAAATAGATCAAGAGTCAGAGACAGGAGCATACCAGTAAGTAAAGCAAGTTCACGAGGAAGCTTGAACTAGACTGCAAAGAGGTTACTCCCACGCAGTGCCTGGCCAGCCCTGAGATATGTCATCATTTTTTAAGTGTCTTAACAGAGATAGTCAGTGTTCTTACACTGTTCTGAGTACGTCTTTGTTTGGGATTAAAACCTCTCATTCTGCCTGTTGGTCTCTGGAGATGCAGCTTGCAGTTCTTGCTCTTTGCGGTCATTTTTTTTTGCTGAATAAGATTCCTTCATACTTAGATTTTCTCTTAGGTCAGGCAGTAGTTGAACATCAAGACATGTCTGAACACAGAATAAAACTCGAGATCCACCTTATCTCAATAAGCTATCACAGCTTCATTGTCTTGTCTGGTTGCCACTAATCAGCTGTGGATAAAAGACCTCTTGGAAGGGAGAAGCACGGCTCTGAACTGAAGAACAGCCTGCCTTTCCTTCCCATTAAATTGGCCCTGAGGTGCTTCATCTTGTTCTCAAAGAGAGGAGGGGACTTCTCTGATTCCAGAGGGACTTCTCATTCAGATATACGTACAGATGCATCACTTTATGCTGCAAATATATATTACTTGATTTCTGGAGAGAATATTAGCCAGACTGAAAGCAGTTTAGATCTGCTGTTTCTTTTTCTCATCATGGATCTGAAAACCTGAAGCTTTCTTTCTTGTTTCTTAATATCCGAGAAAGAAGAAAACCGTTTCACTTGGGAGATTTTTTCTACTGAATGCCACAAGCACCAGGGAGAAGTCATTTCTCTAAGCCGAGCATTTAACTGAAAATACACAAGTAACAGCACTTCACTCAGAGCTTTGTTCAGTTATTCTGCAGATTCAAGTAGATGTTACTCTGTTAATTCAAAACAGCTCATGATTTTAAGTGTTTCTTTATGGCCAGGAACACTGGAAATCTACTTTCATGTTTGAAATGAAAACCGATATACTAATCTAACTATATGACCCCAACAACTTTGAGTGCCTTTGTCTGAGTTCTGCTTTCAAGTTGAGCTATGAGTGCACAGCATTTCTGATTGGAGAGTAAAAGGCAAATATACTTGCCTGTTCTCTCAGAAGTGAAAGATTTCTCAACAAAGCCTGATAAAACTCTGTACATAAATTTATCTCTGGTCTGAATTTCAGTATCAAAAGTTCAGCCTGAAAATGATCCAAGAAAGGTGTAAGCAACAGAAAAGAATAGGTTCCCCTATCTATAGTAGTATGAAACACACATTCAGTAAGTATAGCGCAAGAACTGAATCCAGTAAGAAAGTATACTATTTTCAGTACTGTTGGATGAGATCAGATGACAGCAACACCGTGCTAAATGTACTGATCTAAGTAATAATAGGATTAATTTTCTCCTTCTGAAAACTATCATATTCTTATTTCTCTAGGTTTCAAATATAAAATCAAATGCAGAATACGGATGCCTTCACGTAGACTGTTGTGGCAATCCATGCTCAAATATTTTTTACAAACACACATGCTGTATGCAAAGTCATAAGTGAAATGACAAACAGCTTATCTGTTCTTGTACAAATGACATTAAATTCTGGCGTGTCCCCTATTGAAACAGTTGTGCTGGAGTAAAGCTAATGCAAGAGCTGGGAATAAGACCAGGCAGTTCAATTCTGCTGCCTCCAAAAGTCATTTCCTGCATTTAGCAACACAAGTTACAAAAACAACCTGCTATTGCTGGAGTAACCCAGAAGTGAAAGAGTCTGAAATTTCCTTTTTTAACTCCCTGGGGCCATACAGTAAGACTGCTAAGAATATAACTAGTGAAGTGGTCCAGAAAGTGCAAAGATACTTAGCAAATGGAGCAAGAGACTTAAGAATACGGAAGAAGCTATATAAACATTGCAGAGGCCTGTGCAAATTTTAAAGAAGGCTCTAAATACGTATGCACCACCACCTGAGGATAGATTTCCCCCAGTGGTGGGCAAGTCACTGATTCCTCCTGCCCTGCTTACAGGCTGGGGAAGGAGTTCTGTGATCAGTGGGACAGTTGCCTGGGTACAACCCTGAGGGCTATGTGGAGACCAGAACACCATATGTTTGCATTACTTACACGGATTACCCATTGCTGGCACTGCATTTGAGGCCCTCTTTATGCCCAGCGTGAAGAGCACTTGGATATAGAGGGCTTCTTGAAGGGACTTGGCACTAGAGAAACCCATGGTTATAGTGCATGAATTTTCTCGTTTAGTTCCTGGAGTACTCAATGGAATTTCAACTACCTGATAGACATCGTCTGTTGTCACAATGCAGTGGAGGAAATTTTAATACTAAAATATAACACCGAGGTCAGAGAAGAAGCTAGGGGCCCGTAGCTGCTGGAAAAGTTTATTAAGGTCTTGTTAATGACTCATTTAAACTATGTTTCCTGACTGGTAAAAATTTAAAAATATGTCAGTGACTTTGTTATTCCCAGGTAAATTCCTTCCTCCCTAAAGATGACTCTATTGTAAGACAAAGTATAAGAAATGGGAACAGCCGTTTGTGGTACGGAACTATAGTCAAGGCCAAAGCAAAAAGTACAGCAAAAAAAGAGTGTATTTATCCTGTGGATTTATTTAGGTCATATACTTTATGCTGACATAATCCTTCTGTTGTATTCATCTTTCCTGCTCTGCTTTCTGTGACCTGGCTCTGCATACATCATCTGGCTGTCGTTGAGAGCCAAGATTTGTGGTGATTCACCTTCCGTGTAGCACATATCGTAACTGGGTATCAGAGTAAAAGTCAGATCATATTCTTATTTACAATCCTGTGATTTTTCTTGTGATTGGAAGTTTTGCAGGAGTGGAGGAAACATTGCATTTCAGAGTCTCTCTAAATCCAGCTTTCACTCCCAAATGTTCACAAATTGATCCAGACCACCTCTTTGAGAACAGGTTACACACTGCAGAGGAATGCATAACTTGCCCATGAACTGCAGCATGTTTTCTCTTTTGTATTTACATTTTTCCAAAGTAAGAAAAATAAGCACATTTTTCCTGATAAATATATTTTCCTCTTTTGATGAATGAAATTAGTCTGCATATCCTTGGAGACACACAACAAGTTTACACTAGGAACTGGAATGAAGCTGTTGATTTGTTTCACAAGGGTTCCATCAGAACAAAAAAGAACCATCACTTTGTCCCATACTGCTGGTCCTTCAATCACTGAAGAATGAAGTGACCTGAAATCTGATATCCCACTACCAGTCTCCTGGAAATGAACTTGGTCTGGAGGGACACTTTGTCTGACTGCCATTTCTACAAATGGCAATTAGACTTATACTTCTCTGTGCTTGGGAAAAATCCAGCACTCCTTTGAGACTTGTACCTGCCTAAGAGCTACCCAGCTATGAAAAAACTCTGGCACTTGTAAAAGCCTTATGTCTCCCAGCAGTGAATCTGGTGATTACAGTTTGATTATAAACCAGTTGTGATGATTGAGCCTAACTCAGTTTTGGAAAAGTGATCCAGACTACTTGAAAATCAGAACTCTAAATACCTGATTTGTGTATTTGGTAAAATGCAGACTCATGTGTTAACATTTGGGGTCACTCCACCTCTAATTAACTGGATGAAACATGTAATAATTATTTTCTGTGCCTTGTGGTGTATTTCGTATAACAAAATGAGACTCAGTTCCCTTTTACCATTTGAATCTACCTTGTTCTATTTATTGTAGAAGAGTATTCCACACAATTTGCATGGATCTTTTAACTGGAAGTAGCCTATAGTATGGGAAAAGAGTGCTGAGACCAACGATCAGTGACCACTGACCCTTCCTCCCTACTATCATCTTGCTTTGGCTCTAGAACACATCATTCAAACAAACTATTTCTTTCTTGGACCACCATATGTTTTAAGAAAGCTTTATACCCCAGGGGTTCTGTTTTAGATTCCAGCAGGTTACTTCATTAAATGAGCATATCAAATTTGATTGGAAGTTCTCATCAGCTTTCTGTTCCATTTAATTTTATTTTTATACAGATGAAGAAATTACTGTTACACCCATACCCACTGACAAGCCAACTACATTACTTCACATCTACTTTATAACCACATATAATTACATAACCTCTTGGTTTATTTTCTTCCAGAACTCATGGCTCCTCACAGAATCTATTTCGTCTGATCTAAGAGGCAGATTTTGGCCTTAAAACTGGTTTTCAAGACATTTACATGGTTTGGATTTTCCTATATTGAATATTCCACATTCATTAACCACAATTTGATTCAAGCAGAGCAGAAGAACTTTTATTAGAGTATGGTGAGGCTGTGTTAGTGGTGGTAAAAGACAAATCCAGCACCAAACTATTCTGCATAGATGTTATTATTGTGGGGGAACATCCATCTTTTCAGCCCCACACTGTAAAATCTCGGCACACACTGTTCATTCCCATTTTTGCTCTTTAATCATAAGTACCACAATGACTTTCCTATCTAAAAGATCAAATCAGCGTATCTCCTCCAACTCTCCTTTTACTCACTGATTTCAGAATTAAGGCAGCCAGAATTGCAGAGTATTCTCACCAGCATAAACTGAGTTCTACCTTTGATAGGAACAGAGCTGGCTGATTACATATATGTAAAAAGCATGTAACTGGGTAACTAAAAATACAGTGAAAATTAATATCTGTCAAATTTTGCAGGACCACAGTTTAACACTAATGTAAACTCACTGACATCAGTTAAGGTTCCACTGTAAGACTGGAGCGTAATGGTGGTAAAATGGCCCCTAAGATTGTTTTCACTGCTTATCCCAAGTTGCATTCCTAAACACATATTCACAGACCACAGGGTCCATTTGTTGTAATTTATCACAATAGCACTAAACAATCTGGCATAAACATATTCTTTCTTTCATGCCAAGAAATATGCACCCCTTAGGTCCCAGACAAAGCACATGGAAGAGATGGTAAGGTGTTCAGCCCCTCTTGGCACTAGTCCATCTTCTGGAAGCATGATCTGTTCCTGCAGCTCTTCCTCCAACCAGCTTTATTTACATGACTAGTGCTGCTGAAGGGCTAGCAAAGAAAAGCTGCAATACCCGGCTCTCTACTTCTTATTTCTTAGATAATGCAGTTATATATTGCAGAGTGCATGGAGAGAGGCTTAACTGTGGAATCCTATTTCTTGCTATAAAAAAATGCAAACAAACAAAACTAAACTAAACTAAAAGCTCTTCAAGATGAGTATGTGGCTGCTGTTAACATGCAGAATTAGCTGAAATGGTTGAGAAACAAATAAATTATTGGGTTCAAGTGCAATCATTTGCATCTTCGTGGGGATGAGCAGGGGTCTCCAGGATCCCAACCTTCTTCTCAGAGCAGGTGCAGTGGGAGCAGGCTGCCCAGCCTTGCTCAGCAGGTTTTGAGCAACTCCAAGGATGGAGATGTCACGCCACCTGTTCCAGGGCTTGGCCACCTCCACTCCACAAATATTTTCCTTGCATGAAGCCAGAATTTGCCTTGTTCTAACTTGTGTCTGTTGCCTCTCCTCCGATACATCACCTCGTCCCATTGCAGGCTATTTTGTTCAATGTATGACATAACAAGTTTCATCTGTTCTTTTAGGGTGTGATGGTGTGAGACCATTCACTGCCCAGGCATCTCCAAATTGACTCAGATCACCTTCTCACCTTCTTTGGCACTACAGGCATGAGGAAGGAGTTACTTTGAAATCCACTACTGAAGAGGAAAGCCACAGTAATGGTGCCTGGAGCAACAGCCATGCAGAGGGTCCCTTAACTATCTGGGAGGGGCAGTCGTGAAAGACAGGGCACAATGAGGTCATGAGGTAACACTGCTCCTATCTGGGGCAGTCTTTGTCCTATGGATACTTGGAACAGGGCAGCTGCTCAGAGCAGTCAACCAGAAGCCACTTCTTGTCTGCAGACCAAGGCATAATCTGCAGTTGCTGAGGGCAAAGCAATCCTCAGAGCAGATGTGCTGGACCACATCAAGGTTCCCAACAAAAAAAATGCTTGCCACCAATTAAGCTGAGCCTGAGCTGAGGAACTGTCTGTGCCAGAAAAACACTGTCATATGAACAACACCAGCATACAATTGAAATAATTTATTTACCACTAGAGCACCACAAAAACAGACATACAATGTGTTAAAATACAGAGTAATCGATCACCAAAGTACAACACAGCTGTCCTTAAGATCCTTTTTTTTTTTTTCTTTTAAACCATGCCAACCATACAATTGTGTTGTTGCTAAACACATAAAAAATGCTGTCCTAACCCACTCAGCTAAGTGCTAAGACCCCCCTCAGGCTCACACAGCTCCTTTGGGTCTGACCTTTCAAAGTGTGGAACATTTCCTGCCAGGTGCTGGGCATCACCAACGCTCAGGGACTCTGCTGAGATGGTAGCAGCTACCTACTCATTGTGACAGTCTTTGAACTGTTGCAGTCCCGTCTAAACATCACTTGACGGGAGAGGGGGGAGTAATCAACATCAGACCTGAGTGGTGTTTGGCCTCACATCACACCACTCTATAGAGGGGTATTTAACCCATGAGTTCTGCACATCGTAGGATCAGGTCTAATAGCATCCTTGGTAATTAAGGGGAATACATGCCTAATAAACTGGAGGAAAAAAAAAAGTTATAGGAGCTCTGTAAGAGTATTTCAAATACTATCAGTGCATTTTGAAGAAAAAAAAGTTAAAAAAAAAAGTATCTGATCTTGTGGTAATGATTTACAGAAATAAGGCTTTGTATTTAAATTTAGACAACAAAAACTCCAAACCCAAACCAAAATCTTCAGCTGCGTCCAGCGCATAGTGAGTATAATTGGACAACTATGCTATCTTGTATTCCACTTCTCCAAAGCTTCAAATCCACTCTGAGTTGCATTCCCATAGCAGAGAATTGCAAAAATGTTTTTAAGTTTTTTGAAATGTGTTCGTCCTTGTCTCCCTTCCTGTCCAACAAAAATACAGTTCTCATACTGAACCTGATAAAACTAATTTTGCTGCTGTATGCAGCAAAATCCAGAGTATTTACTACC
Source organism: Cyrtonyx montezumae (assembly GCF_038088225.1). Classification (NCBI taxonomy): domain Eukaryota; kingdom Metazoa; phylum Chordata; class Aves; order Galliformes; family Odontophoridae; genus Cyrtonyx; species Cyrtonyx montezumae. The sequence goes on from NW_027071824.1 coordinate 6,076,045, forward strand.
CTGAGGAGTTTCACTGAGTTCAGTGCATCTTCTCAATGGAGCAAGTCTGGCTCAAGCAAGTGTTAGCAGGACAGATTTTTCACTTGTTCATCTCAACTCACTAAATTAATCAGAAGTCTAACGTACCTCCTCCTCTGTGCTGAGTCAGTGGGTGGGATTAGATCACCTGTGGGGCTACATGTCCATGTAGGCAATAAGCATAGACTCTGCTGAAGTCCCAAGGAGCAGCAAGTGCAAGCTGCTGCGGTACTTCAGCTTTGCATCAGTGTTCTGCTGAAGTCAAAGAGATTGCACATCTTAAAACTGGAGCTGACAACATAAAGCTCAGGAGCATCTTCCTGACACCACTCAGGTCAATGACAGAAAATGTCCTTCTCATCCAAGCAGCGTGTTTCTAATGCAGTTTTCAAGCTTTGCCATGCAAAACCATTCATCATATGAAATGAACTGATCGCATCTTCTTCATTACTTTTTTGCCAATTTAAAGGTTTTACAAAAGAAACGTATGTTGTGGATTATTTTTCAACTCCCTCTACAATATTCAAAGGTGTAACAGCAACAAAGCCCTAGAGACCCCATATTTCTTCCTCCATTTTTTCTTTCAATATGTTTAAAAACTCAAAAAAAAAAAAAAAATCAAGAGTTTGACCCTGCAAATCCTGCCGTGCCACTGCAGAAGTTAAAGGCAAGCCTCTGTTACTGTGCTGGGGGCAGGATCAGTAGTGCCACAGCTTAAGGGCAGAGCAAGTCCTGCTGCTTGCAAGCTCAGGGCAGCCTGCTTCCATGCATGCCCCAAGCAAAGGCACTGCTGAGGCAGATACTCTGTACCAGCCCTCTGCACAGGAGTGGGTGTCACTCTCTGCCTCTGAACCACATTACGATTCAAGTGTTACAAATGGGGATGAGTGAGGAGGGAGGGAAGGAAGGAGGGGAGGAGAGAGCACTTAAATCCATCCTTTTTTATAAAACTAACAAACAAAAAAAAAATCATCAAATGGAGTCAGGTAGCTTATGTCATAATGATGAACAATATACAAAGCACATGTATAGCAATTATTATAAAACATGTATTTGTAGTGCAAGTCAAAATATAGGGACTCTACTCATACTGGCCAGCTAGAGGGAAACACGTGATTCTGAGTGATCAAAAAGAGCCCCAAATTCAAATTCAAACTCATGAGAGCTGACAGTATTACAGAGTACAAAAATATGGTGAAAATTTACACATTACACATAAAGTACTTAATTTTTTAATAGTTTACAAATAGAGATCTACAGATATGTTTCCAATTAAGCTGGCTTTTACTACCCACCTATTGCAATACTCTAGGTATGGTTACATATACCAAAAGAACAAAAAATCCCATAGCATAGCTATACAGCAACATATTAAGGTCTGAAGATTAGACCAGTACATGTTAAATATTTCACTGGCTTACTAAACTGACATTTAAATCATTTACAGTAAAAAAAAAAATCTTATAGACTTGTCTTTGAGACTGAAACAGAGTGTCCTTTATTAGTAAGTTATTCAGTATTTAAAACAAGGGTTTGAGACCTTACAAGAAGCCTCTCCTGGCAGCTGGCATGAAAATAAGGTATTTTAAAGGCAGAGTTTCTCAATAGTGTCATAAATGATTTCTATTTAAATCCAACTAAACTAACCATTACTTTTTGAAACTTCTGAGCTTGTGTTCCTTCAGACTTTCTACGTATTTCTGGCAGCTTATTTGGTCTCCGTTTTGTCCACATTTGCTGGTTTTCCTTTTCCAATGGCGATATGGAAATGTTCATTTGATAGTTTTTACACACAAATAAATAACGCACTGTTAACTCTACAACTAAGAGGAATGGGTAGGATGCCTATTGCATAACGATACAGAGAGATCAAGTAAGGCACGGGACAGATACAGCAACTCCACTTCATGGGATTTTCCTGTTTTTTTCCTTTCACATAGTAACACTAACAAATTTCTTCCAGTGTTTATTTTTTAAAAGGTTTTTTTTTTCCTTTGACTTTGCTTCTTGTCTATCTCACACTATGTGTAGGTGAAATGTAAGATAAAGGCCTTCAATGCCAGTTTAAAAAAAAAAACAAAAAAAACAAGCTTTCAAACAGTTCAGACTAGTACCGTTTTTTTCTTCTTTGTTTTCTTTTTTTTTTTTCCTTTTAACACTGATGAACCTGGGTTTTCGTTTTGCTTTCTTTCCTCCTCGCTCTCTCTTTCTTTTTTCCTTGGTTATTTACTGATCGATTGATTTACTGATGCAAACACTTTTCATGCTGTTTCTGGGGTATCCTTTAGCTGCATTTGCAAGACTTTACAATCATGTTGGACAGCTGTTCAATTTTGGGTGTTTTGCCGATGTAGTAGAGGATAGTGAGGGGTTCTAAATCCTGGGACACGCAGCATGGAGAGGCAGAAGCTTCTGGATTTATGGTGTTATACAAGCTGAGTACCTAGAAGGAGAAAGGAAATAAGAGATTAAGACAGATTCCTCTGCCTGCTCAACTCTGCAAAGCAAATTCCTTTCTGCATCACTTCCTCCTCCAATGCCTGGGAAAAAGCCCAGAGAAATCAGAAAAAAAGATGCCTGGATTTGAATATTTTTGCATGCTTCTCCAGTTCAACCTGGAGTCACAAACCATCTGAGCTTCCTAATGTTTTATCCCCACAGCCTTAAATCTTAAAACACATATGTGCCTGCAGCCTGTCCTGAAAGCGTAGTCACACTGCATTGATAGGGAAGGAAGAAATCAAATGGTTTTTATCTGCATCTTCAGATTGTCATTTACTTTTACAGGATTTTGGTTTTACAAGAGCACCGAAGGGAGAGTCCTTCAGCACATGAGTACTGCTTTGCTTCTCATCCCTGGATACTTTAAGTCCACTAATGCCACACTGCAAGAACCATGACTACTTCTGCAGTTCCTCCGACCGAGGATCAGCTGAGGCTGAGGATCAGCACCTCTGGTGCTGTATGTCACGTTGGATTCATATACATGGTTCTCTGCAAGGGAAGTATGTAGGGTTACCCACTGATGATTCAGAGGAATTTCCGAGGATGCCATTAATGTGTTAGCTAAACACTAAATGACCTTTTCCTAGAGCTTCAACACAACATTTACAGCTTTGAGAGACAGAAGACCTGTTCAGGACAGCAACACTAACTACTTTATTAAGCAACCTCTGCCTATTTGGGTAACTATCCAAACCACATATTTGTGACCATGACAGTTATTCTTCCTCTTTCCTTTAAAAACAAGTGCTGCTCCCAACAGTGTACACTACTACTCCACACAAGCATTGAAATATAAGTTCTATTAAAAAATATTTACCACTGTCAGCTGACAGCCACTGCTGATACTACAATGCCACAGCCACTGACAAAAAAAACCCTACGTTTAGGTTTGTACATTCAAGATGAATTCACTATTGTGCCTTTACAGACCAAAAAGGAAAGAAGTCTCTCCCTTGAAGCTGACATTGATGTGATGTTTTAAAGGTTTGGAAAAAGGGAGACATCATCCTTAGTATGGACCTGAGGGTGAAATTCTTTCTTTATGACAACTGCAGTGCAAATGCCTGCCTCATGTGTTTACAGTCTAGACATCCTCATTGACAGTTGAGAAAAATAAGCATTTCACAGCAGAATATCACTCATGGTAAAGCACTTGGCTAGAATAACACATCCAATCCCTAAAGTAAAAGATTGTTGTAGATGGTTTACAGGCTGGTTCGGCCTGGTTCCATAATGGATGGAGCAAGGGGACCCAAGGACCCATGCCCCAGGAAAGGGAAAAGGGCAGGGAGATGGACCTTAAAAAACAACAAAAGAGTGGCGACGATCTGAGGAGGAAAGCCAATTTACTAAATAAGATATCGGAATGCAAAATAACACAATATATAACAATATAATTCGAATTGAAGCTAACAAATCAAATAAAATGAGCATGTCCAAAAACCAAAGATGTTACTCTAATGCTGAAGGTGAGATGGCTAGGAAGCACACATGCTGCTGGGATGATCTGAAAGGGAAAAGAGGGATCTCGTGACTTGCCAACAGTTTTCTCTTTCCCTTTGAACAAAAAATGGAAATTAAAAAAAGAGTAACGCTCTGTGGTAGGTAGTTCTTCTCTTTTGAGACAGGTATACCTGGAACTACTGATGATCCACAGAACTGGAGCATTAACTCCTCAACTCCCAGTGCACTACATGTTATGATGTGGAATATCGATAACAAAAAATGATAAAAAACATGACAATTGTATCCCAACCATTTGTCAGTTCATAAGCATCCCAGACACAAGGTAATTCTTGCTCAAATTTTCAGTGTACAAAAATGAATGCCTCTGTTGAAGAAGTACAGCTATCCCTATGATAGGTGCTTCGTCTGACAGAACCCACTGTCGTCTTGTACTCATTCTCTTTACTGACTAGTCCCTTTTCAGGCAGCCTTCCAAAGCTGTATCGTGCTCATAGTCACAAAGAGTTCTGGATACATTTATACATCGTGCTGATGACCGTATTAAAAAATATATATATAGATTGATGGATCAACACATGACTTCAGCTTCAACTCCAGTCTGATGCCATATTCAAGTCCCTCTTTAGGGCCATATTTCCTTATTTACTGAGATAATAAATGGAAGCTTTAGGCTCTCATGCTGATGATAGTCCTAGAAATATATTTAACTCTGCAGTTATAAAATAGAAGCTAACACATGTCCCTGAGTGCTACACCTACCCTTTTCTTGAACACCTCCAGGGACAGTGATCACTTCCCTGGGCAGACTGTGCCAATAATTCACCTCTCTTTCCAAAAGGAAATTTTTCCTATTATCCACCCTGAATCTCCTCCTTAAGGCTATTATCTGCACCAAAATCTTTACTTACTCTGCTGTGCTGAGTGTCTGAACTCCATAAATATGGGCAGGCTCCTGCACAGAAATTGGCATGATATCCTTTAGGTTCATGAATCCATTTCCAGCCAAGATCCCTCTTGAAGTCAATATAAAGTGGACGCAGGCAGCAATTATCCTGCACATTCCTAAAAAATAAAATACAGACAAATGCATTGGCCATAACAAAGACAACAGAGAGAATAAAAATAATCCAGTTGTTTGCTCCCTGCATGATGGTTTAAAAACAAAGTAGAGCCTCAAAAATTCACAACCTCATCGCATCTGTTGTGGCTTGTACTGTAAATGAAAGGAGATGCTTATACATGGCAAGGCTTGCTTATAGAGAGCTAATGGAAGACCACTGAAGTACTTTTCTCCAGGTCCTACCGAGTCACCCCTCTGATTAGATGAGCACAGTGGAGGTGATAATTTGACTATAATTATGAAGTTGATAGGCTTGGGAATCACCCCAAGTGGAACTCAGTTTCTGCATTCCAAGCTCCTAATCTTCCTCTTCAGGCACTGTCTCCACGGGAGTGGAGTGCTCTGGGCAGATACCCACTGGGCACGGACACTGCGGGTCTGTGGACAAGGGCCACACTCTGTAAAATGCCTACCACAAAGAAATGTCTGTTTACGTGATAAGCAACTGCTTTCAATTGCAACTGCAATTCAGAAGCTGGCACAGTTATGTAAAGTATACTAAATATAGATGCATAGTTACCTAAAACAATAGGCAGCATCTAGAGCACGCTTCTTCCGCCGACTGGGCTGTTGCGACTCAAGTCTGTAGGAGGGTAACAACATTAGCAGAAGATGTGGGGTCTTCCCACTGTATTTTTTCCTATTGGACTTTAAAGCTTTCACATCACCACTGGAATATGTGTAGTCATCAATACCTTCAAAAAATACATTTTGGTGATAAACATTATGTTGCTATTTTCTTCACAAATTAAATAAACCATCTGTTTAAAAAAAAAATGCTCTCAGGAACTGGGCAATGATGGTGTCAGCTGAGCACGTTTACTGGTAAAGTTGAGCCAAATTTCAGCCCGAGTTCCTAAATATATTCACAGTTCTCATGCATTTATTTTATCAGCCCTCCCATATTCATAGCCATTTGATGGCATTTCAGTACACTTACCAAAGCTGTTGACGTGAATAACAGAAAAGACATATGAAGTCCCTTCAGCCAATGCATCTACATTGCGTAAACTAGTTTCAAATGCCCAAAGCAATGATACTTCTACTACTTCACTTAGGGCAGTATTTCCATCCACTAATAGCTGTGCTCCTTTCTAAACCTTGTAATAGCATTAAAGTTGCTCTGGATAATTAACCTGCATTTCCCACTGTTTACTTTCAACTCATTAGTTTTTCCCATCACTTTTATGTCTTTCTAATGCTTGTAAATTCTGTCTCTCATTGTTAGTTTATCAAATTCTGCTAATTCTTCCATTAAAATTTGTAATTCTAGCTCCTTTTCCTGTATGGTCATGGCAAGGACACTGATCAAAATACTTATTTTTGTAGTGGAAATCAATGATCTCACATTTTGTATTTTCCCTTGAAACTCTAACTGCCTGACTAGCTTTCTTATCATAGCAATAGGATGGGCAAAAGAGCCCAGGTTTTAGACTTTCCCAGGAATTAAACAGCTCCTATTATGCCTGTTCCTGAGAACCTTTTGAAAATTAACCTTCTGAACAAGATAATGCTATGTAAAGGAAAAAGTTACTTTCTGTAACATTCAAAATACAGTGATCAAATATCACACTACCATTTTGTTAAAATACACATAATGGCTTCATTCACACCTACAATGCATATATTTACTTAGAGAAAAAAAATTCCAATGCAGTGAAACAATGGTCAAATAAATGTAATTCATGACAAGGAATACAGTCAAATCCTTGGAAAACCAATAAACCAAACCAGGATAAATTTGAATAAATGAAGACTTGATAAACAGCATGAATTGGTTCTAATATAGGCTAGACTTCAATACATACTGATTGATGATAACTCTGGCATCATCAGTTAAAATAAATTTTCCCTTTTAGAAAGTGAAACCCGAATGGCTTAAGAACACATTGGAGCTTCTACTTCCTATACATCACTTTGTCTGCTGTCCATAGAAAGCACATATATCCATAACCCTTATTACATAGTTCTTTCTTTTTATTCTTTATTTAATTCATTCTTTTAGTTTTTACTAAACTATCAGTATAAAAAAAACATTTGTGCAACTAATATGTTAGTAACAATGAGCTGCAGACGCCAATGATGGAGAGTATATGTATTTAGATAACCAATATTATACAGTGTATTTCTGTTGACTTCACCTGAGACTAAGACTTACACTGCTTGAAGTGGGAGCACATTAAGCAGGCATATATCTTCTGTTACTACAACCCACAACATGCTTGCAGTGGAGCACTGCTGTGCATTTATTCAAGTCTGGCACCTATTGTTTGGTTGCTTCTGAAGCTACTGATATCATTGCTCAGATGAATTTTACTATTACTGATACAAATGACAAGAAAAAAAAACAAAAAAAAAAAGCTGGAGTTGTTAGGTGGTTCCAAACAGCTACAAGCACTTCTGCAGGTATTTAAAAATACCGAGGCCCTTTATACACAAATTAAGGTGCCTCTGTAAGGAAATCAACCTACTATTGCCTTACCTACTGTTTGGAAATTTGCCATAACAAGTATTGTTTTCTCAAATATAATCTCAAAACACACCATGCTCACACACATCTACTGTAAGCAGCATGTGTGCCAAACACTATCTTAATTGGCTCTACTGAAGCCTGAACTGTTACAGTGCTAGGATGGACAGCAAAGGGTTTATTCTGAAAGCATTCAGTAAGTTTTTTCTTGATTATCCCATAGTGAATGATCTTCTGTGCATGACTCTTTCCTGCATCTAAAACTGTATGTACTATATCCAGTGTGGATGCTGCAAACTGTAACATAGATATTTAAAGACACAGAAGCTGCAAGCATGGAATGAGACAGCTTATTCAAGTCATTTGGTTTTAGAGTAGTTCAGTTGGTTTTAGAACTGTTCAGCTGACATATTCTACCTTTGTGCCTTAGCACCGTTTCATACCAATTAAGCATCAAGATTCTCAAATTAGTAAGTTTTCAATTAGCTGAATTCCATTTTAGAGGTAAGTGATCTTCGTTTCCCCCTCAAACATTTACACATTGAAACAAACAAACAAAAGAATGTTGTTACCTGCAAATCTTGCTTCAAGCTCCTCACTTTTATTTGGGATGATATAATTGTTGGAAGGCACAAAGGTGCAGCATGGACAATGTAAGCTTATTTTAAATCCAAGGTTCCTGTCTGCAAAATATGAAAGTAAGTGGAATAGGTTTTTACGAGTGGAATGAGCCTGAAATACTGCTGAGTTAACAGATGACCACTTGGGGCAGGAGTGAAGACAAAACACTGCTTGTCACCTCTGTGATGGAGCCATTCATGTACAGCCTCAGTAACATCAAAAGACAACCATTCTCCTTCAGCTCTTGTTTTAACCACTTTGCTGTCGATGTAGCGCTGTCCTGGTGATGATAATTCTTTGGATTTCAGAACCTGCAAGAAATAATAAAGATGATTGTCTGCAGGTTAATATTTAGCAGATTTGCACTGAAGTGGACAACCAGCACTATAAAAGAGTAGAAGAAATTATTACAGCTCAAATTTCTATGCAACAAATGTACATTCAGTCAAGTTTTCAGTACTGAAATACAGCGTGTCTTAGGATTCTTCTTTAGGTGTGTGGGGAGAGAAAGGTGATGAAAAAAAAACATCAAGGAAACCAGTTTTTGTCCCCAAGAAAAACATGTCGTCACATACTTCTTACTAAGAGAATTCACACAGGACAACTGCACTGAAAATCTGTCCTGCCACACAAGTGGTCAAAGGAATCACAGCAACAGGAACATCCAAACAAAGGCTATCCACCTTCTAATAACACACCAGCTAGAGCATATCCAACATAGGGCTGACTGGGAAGACCAAGGGACTGGAACATCTCTCATATGAGGAGATGCTGAGAGAGCTGATATTGTTCAGCTTGGAGAAGGCTTGGGAAGGATCTTAATGTGTGTAAATGCCTGAACGGAGGATGCAGAGAAAATGGTATCAGGCTCTTTTCAGTGGTATCAGAGGTTCTGCCTGAACACCAGTAAGCACTTCTTTACTGTGTAGGCGTCAGAACACTGGAATGGATTGCTCAGAAGTTGTGGAGTCTCCTCCTTGGAGATGTTCAAAAGCCACTTGGTCACAGTCCTGGGCAACCTTGAGGTGTCCTTGCTTCAGCAGGAGGTTGGACCAGATAACCTCAAGAAGACCTCAACCATACAATTTTGTGATATCTAAAGCTAAATTAAAAAATAGTCTATGCACTGAAGATATCGTTTAGCCTTAACTAACCTGCACAGTACTGACTTATTAATGCTTTCAGCCTTCCCTATGAATTTCAGCACTGGTTACACACTAAACATGAAAAAAGAGCATTGTCTATACAGGTAACTTGTGGGCATGCAAAACCAGCCAGGTGTGAAAAAAGATGTGTGCAACAGATGATTCTGCTTCTGTCCAAACCTGGATGCCAGCTGTGTTTGTATTTGAGTCAGAAGTTTCAGCAAAGCTTGCTGCTGAGCATGCAATAAAAATTACCTATACAAAACCCCTCAACTCCTCACGTTCACCGAAGGCACAGAACCGCATGCCTGGAATTTCAAGTACTCACAGTCTTCCTTATATCTAAACAACTTGAGTGACTGCTTTCTCACATATAAGCACAGGCTGCTATTATGTACCTTACCTCTAGGATGAAAACAACGGGGCTTTCAGCTGCTAAAAGGTTTCTGGTTTCCAAGTTATTGCTACGTTGATAGTTTTGTGATGCAGGAAGTTGGAATAACACACCATGTTAAGTCAACTCCAATCAACATACCATATGATAACATCACTTTGTAACTTTCAGCATGCCAGCAGCGTGAGTTTGTATTTTGTTTTGGGTTCTTCCTCTCTTTAGCCATCCAAGTCCATCTCCAAATGAGTAACTGTCAGACATGTCTCATTGTTTCCTCCTATTTTCAGCCCAGACCAGCCCAATATCTAACAAACTACTCATATAAAGCAATGATGAAACTGCATAATGTATATGCAGAAAGGTATTTCAAAAGAGGTGTGAAATTATGTCACCATAATAAAATCAATCTTTTCATAATGAAACAGAAAAGCAAGCTCGAAAAAGCCAGATTATGTCCAACATGTAGAGATTCCTCCCTCTTTATTTCAAGTGAATACTAGATCTCTCAAAAGTCAACAGTGCAGCAACAGGTCCCACAATATCAACTGTCCTACAAAAAGAACAGTAATCTGATAAACTCTTTGCCTTTCTCCTGATCATCACAAATACAGCAGGAGAAGAGAAGAAGAAAGACATGAGAAGGTGTTGGTACCAATCCAGAAAATTAAAAAAAACACTGCTAGTAGGGGATACTAATGTCTCCATTAGAAATTAAGGGCACTCAAACATTCAACATTCGGACTCCTTTTTATAAGGCACCCTTAGAGCAAAGTGTTTGAACAACTGTTTACAGAGAATCTGGCAGCAGCAAGGGGACTACCATTGCCCAGAAGTGCCAAAGAGATGAGACAACCCACAATCAATGCTGGGAAAGTCCCAGAGAAGTACAAATATAACTCTGCCTTCCCTTTGGTCTTTATCAAGGCAACTCAAGTGTTTCAGAGGATGTAATGCAGCTGTCACTCTGCAGCGACATGCTGGGGGTGGAGGGGCAGGGCAGCAAATGGGACACAAGAACTTGGCTAATTTTTCTTCCTTTCTGCACAGTCATATCTTTCCACAGACTCCAGAAACTGCATACCTCACAGTTTTGGCAGTGATGTAAGGATCTAAAAGTAAGCAATGTGCCAAAAGTAATCTCTTGCTGTTAACTATAATTGGTCTTAGATGTGTTTTGAAAACTCAGTTGTGCTTTGGTATCCAAAAGAGAATGTCTTTACCCCAGACTCACTCCTATGAAAGGACAAAGTCAAGGATTGGCAGTGTCCAATTGGTATGAAAGGCATTTATAAAAAGTACAAGAGATCATCACTGCACATATTCAATATTACAGAGAACATCCATCCTGACCTATGAACTGAACTGTAAGAAAAGTGATTGCATGTCTCAGAACTGAAGGACAGGATGGACAGCATGGATTAAAACAGCTGGATAAAAACCATCCTTCAATGTCTATGATATCTGAAACTGAGGGTTCTCTCCTTGTGGTTTATGTACTGCGTTCAGGAAAAAAAAAAACAAAACAAAAAAAAACCATGAGGAATGAGCTAAAAAGTAAAAAAAACTAAGTATAGCATAAGTAATTTCCACAACTGACATCATGCATTAAACAGGCACTAGTAATTCTCAAGCAAAATGTTGCTGAGTATAATATGAGTGCCACACACAGTGAAATTAGCAGGCCTGCTTCAACCTCAAGCAAAAATGATCTTTTAGCCTCACTGTTTCCATTTCCCCTTTCTTCTTCTTTTTTTTTTTCCTCTCAGAAATAGCAGTCCTAACACAGAGCTAATGGATGATAAAATCCTAGGCTCATCAGTCTGTTTCCTCCCACAAACCCACCAGATGAATGACTCTCTTTTCTACAGTGCATTCTATTTCAGTCCACACTGAAGCAACTACTCTCTGCACAGTAAGAATTAAAATGGCCTCTTTGTTGGAACCTATCAGAAAATCTTAAGGTTAACAATACATTCTTCCAACACATTCCCAATAAATTATTACATGAGAGTACTTCCTACTAGATCAACTAGCTTAGTTCAAAAAAAAAAAAAACAACCAAGACTTCTGTATGCCTTGCGGCTCTAGTGCTTGAAAGCTTGTCTACTTCTTCCAACTATACTAGAGCTCTTAGAAGAGATATTAACCTTACCTATAAACACAGCTTTCTCTGTAAACATTGCCTTGCCTTTATGCTTAGCCCATTGCAACTACATCTAACACAATCAAAAACGTCATTTCTCAACTTGTATCTGGGATGCCTGAAAGGTGAATGTTTTTGTCCAGCAGTTTTCAGTGCTCCGAGTATATTAACATAGATAAGAAAAAAGAATATGAGAGAGAAAGAAGACTGAACTAAACTTGGAGTTCAATCCCTTCTCATTTCCTCCTGGAACCACATCCAAAAAAACCTATCTTCAGGAGGCAGGAGGACTTTGGTATGTCTACGGATTATGACCTGGATTGCTACAGCTTACAGGGCTGGGAGTATCATGTAGGGGAGTGTACCACCTACACATAGAAATGACATCCAATCACTTGCTAAGTAGGAGACAAAACTTCCACACACAACATCTCACCCCCATCACCTACAAGCGTACGCACAAATAGTTGACAGTGCACAAAAACTGCATGGGTGCAACTATGAAAATGCACATCTTTATATATGCATGAGTGAAAGCTCACGACAAACAAAACTCAAAATTCAAGTTGTGCAAAACCTTTATAGCTTCTAAATGTGGGGATGTTTTTCCACATATAGCTCTTTACAAAGTGATAATGCAATGCTGCCTTTTCTATAAAAGGATTATGCATATGATCACATTATATAAGGATTGGCTGAATAGGAAGAAGTGTTACAAAAGGAGTATCCAGCAGATTTTTAGCAAAGCATACAGAATAGATCTCCTTCAGTATCACTGCTCTTACTTTTAAGAACAATTTGGCTTTGTCTGCCTTCCTTTTGGAGCAGTGTTCTACCCACTCCTCAAGTCCTTCAAGAGAGGTTTTGTTCTGCTGGCTAGAATTTATCTGTGCTCATTTGTTAGAAGAGGCTGTTAGTATCATGTAAGTATATTCCAAATCACCAGGACCAGGTGTTCAGTGACGAAGTAGCTTAATTTTGTCATAAACTGGCTGCAGAAGAATGACAAGCCAATTTCCATAAAAAACTGAGCTTCTGCCATTCATTCTGATTGCTTTTTGGACCAACTATACATCATAAAGTAATATATATTTTTAAATTTAATTATCAAAGTAGCTGAAATCTTCATGAAATACTGGAAGATATAAATGGTTTATTTATATGCACATACGTTCATACTCCTAAGAAACTGTAACACAAGTAAGAAAAGGCATTATCTTAGTCTGCATTTTATAAACAGCAGTGTATGCTGAGAACACTAAAGGTCACTGATAAAGCAGAACATTTGCAAAATCAGTAGAATCATGATTTATTTCAAAATGGAGCCTAACAGATGCTGATCTAAGCAGAATACCAGGACTCGGCATCAGTGAAATTACACCAGTTGAAAACAAAAACCTCCAAAACTGAGGAGTCTTCTAATAGGAAAAATGAATACTTTGCTCAAATTTTCCTTTGCCTACTCTCCTTCTCATATATATTTTTATATAGTTATATATTATATTTAAAGTAGGGGATAACTCAATGAGCACATTAGTGTATATATTTTAAACAATAACCACTCAGAGCAGACACCAAGAGAGCCTGTCTTCATGACTCATTACACACATAAAAGGAAAAAGACTGTCAGAAAGTAACACTGGTTCTTTCACGCAACAAGCTCCACAACAGCAACTTGCTTAGTCTATTTCAGATTTGACTGCCTTGACAGTAACTCCTACTCTCCAATAGTTACCACAATAAATTTCAAAAGAATTGGATAATTGCAATTAAGTACAACATACATTGGGAAAGTTATGACTAATAAATTTATCACCTTCCTAGAAAGCAAGCAAGCAAACAAAACTGAAGTAGGGATGGTGATAGGAGGATGGTTGGACTAGATGATCTTGTAAGTCCTTTCCAACCTAATGAACGTATGAACCTATGAATGTGGGTCAGGAGTGATGATACACAGGCTGATGCATCAGTGACATATCTGCTACAGCCAAAAAAAAAAAAAAACCAAACCCTAGGCACACATCAAAAGCCAAATGTCAGCAACAAAGGCATTTTATAGTTGGGTCTGAGAATTACAGTCACCAATTGTTTGGAAATATTTTTGGTGACTTATGTTTTCTTAAAACAAGTTTCAAAACACAGTAACAAGATTATATGGCCACCTAAAAATATCTATTGTGTCTGCTGTGCTGCCCTGGTACTTATGGTGGTCACAGCTGTCAGACAGTGTGGGATCTGCCATCACCAAGTAATAGTAAAGATGGTATTATCTTGTAAAAACCTGCTATGAATCTGTTTTTCCTCTTCATTTATTCTGGGCTGTCTGATCTCCTCTCTCCAGATGCTGTTGGCTCTCCGATAACTTCCTTCCTTCCCTTCTCTTCTTTGTCATCTCAGACTTCTGTGATGTTCTTGTATTACAACATTTTGGCAGACTCACGAATCTTTCCCTTACTTATCAACATTACCCATGGTTTCCATTTGAACTTCAAGGGCCTTTTTTACAATAATGGAAATAACCTGACATGTACTTGTGAGCTCAAAGTAAATAAGCCCAAACAATGAGATCCAGTGCTAAATGATGTGCTAATGATAGTTAACATCAGAGCAGAGAGAAATCCACTATGCAGAACATTGTGGCTACAAACTGCCATCCAGGATAACCTCCTTCTAGGCTAGCAGAATGCTGCAGGGGACTCCAGCCTAACCCCAGTGCAGAGTAATAACCGGATTCCCAAGGTCTGCATACGCAGCTGCTTGTGGTTTCCAAATTTTTATGTACTATTCACCCTACTGAAAGAACCACTCGCTGCCTCAGTCCAGATTTCAAAGGTCTCCTCAGACAGCTCTCGTGGACTTCATCCAGCCCTTTCCAAAGCTTCAAACTTTTTTTGTTTGTTTGTTTGTTTTTAAAAAGACCATGCTAATTCTCAGTTCTTTCTCACTCTCTCGTTAAGTTCAAAGTCTTGGATCCTATCTTGGATGTGAGGATAAGCAAATCCTTAATTCTGCTGCAGACCACTACAGTCCCTCCCATCCAGTCTCTTACTCATCGTACGTGGAGATGTATGTTGTAAAGTGCCAAAACCTCAGTACCAGATAATTGGGAGTCTACCAGCTGTCAGAATCTTAACTTTCTTATCACCACTAGAGCAAGAGAGACCATGTATTTCTTTCCAAAATTCTTGGTGCTAGCTTTCACACTTCTTTTGTAACCACTTTTGGAAAAGAGTAATTCAGAAACTGCCATCAGTGCGATGGAGTTAAAAGGGCTTTACAGTCCCCTTGCTCATCAGTGGAAGCCTTTCCATTACTTGCAAAGGCCTCCAAATCAGGCTCAAACTGAGGGCAGAATCTTTAGAGACTAGTATATGAAATGCAGAATTCCTGCCAAAATACAAAGGTATGGAGTACTTGCCAAAGTCTTAAAAAAAGCCATAGCTGTATGATCCATCTGCTCAGAACTTGCCAGACACGTTCTTCATGCAAACTCGCAAATAAAAAGAACATATTGCACACATAACCCAACCCCTTTTATATCTGGATGGACTACAGCTGTGGCAGAATTCCCTTAGTGTCGGCTGCTACTCGCTTAAAGGTAAAAGAAGGTGAAGTGTGAGGGGGCAAGGAGAAGTGCAGCTAAAGCAGGTCAGAAAGGGAGGGGAAGTGAAGTATGTCAAGGAACTGTTGTAGCTGGTTCACTGTTTTACCCCGTGGCAAGGGGATGAGCCCAAGGGAAGAGGATGAAGACTGAGAAGGGATTTCCTCTGCACTCCTTCCCCAAGTAGGACCTTCCACCTGCCATGGCAAATCCATGTGCTGGGTACAGTGGGGATGCAGCCCTGCGGCTGCTCAGTTTCATTTACATTTAAGTAGGCAGGAAGACTGCCTTGTGAAAGCAATAAATAAGAATAGAGGGTCTGGGGTCCTTCTCCTGGAAGATTTTGAAATATTGAGTGCAATTTCCTGCTGTTTAGGAGATTTTAAGATAGCTCCAAAGAAAGATTTTAAGTAAAATGAAGCAAAACAAAAAAAATCCTGTAAACTTATCTAGCATTTAGCTTTAACTTGCCAGAGGCACATTATGTTTTATTAAAATATCATCAAAGAGCAGCCAAAGTCAACAAAAACAGAGTGGGCTCTCCTGTCTCCCAGCCAAACTATGTGTCCAGCAGGGTACTCCCGTGCTCACCTCCTCTCTGAGCTCAGTTCTCCCAGCCCCCTCCTTCTCCTCAGTTCTGTACACAACAGCCACATTGATGTTTACATGCATTTTCTTGCAATATTTTGGCATGAAGCTTTCTTTGCTTTTTAATATTCAGACCTACTGCTTCTCTCATGATGATATCTTCTTCCACAAGTCACTCCTTTTCTTTCCTTCCTTCTGCCTGCACTGTTCTCCTTCCATCACCATCCTTAGGGTTTTCTCTTCCCACCACACTCTTATCCTCCATTTTCTTCCATCATCTATTCTTCTTCATACAGGCTCCTCCCTCATAAAGCTTCATGTTGTTTTCCAATACCTCTCATCCACAGCTTTTCTTCATATGCCCACTACTGGACAGTGTAGCAGGGCATAAAGGGGACCAACGTCCTTTTGTTGTCTCATCACTGCTGAACAATATCGGGATCATTTATTTTTGTTAGAACATTTTGCTGAGGGTCCATCACTTTTAAATATGGCAAGGTTCTACAGCACAGTTTTAATTTTTTTGGACCCAAGTGCTGCTCTTTCACCTCTCTTCCAGACATTTCTGTTCCCTAGCTAGCCCTGAGATTAACTATCTGATGACAAAGCTCCCCAGCCTTCCTCAATGCCTAACTCACCCGTGATAGGCTTTTTAGCACCAGTTTGATGTTCCCCAGTCTAATAACTACCAAGCTGCAGTGCTGGTTAAAACTTGGGCATGCCTGTGTGTCTGGTTACCTTGCCAGACTGCAGCCTGAATAGCAGGAATCTGAATTCAGAGGCTTGTTTCTGACCTATGTACTAAATTCCTACGTTCCCCATAATGTACACACACCGCAAACTGTAATAAATCTGTCTATCATCTCAGTGCCCTACATTTCAGTAGGGCTGAGATGGGAGTACGCACCAGCTCGTGCCAGTAGCTAATAGGGTTTTATGTACCACTTCAAACTGTCTTCAGTAAGCTCACAGCTCCTGGTAAAAGCTGGCTGCATAGGAGATAAGTTCTCAAATGGCAGAGAAAACGACAAACTGACAAACACTTCCCTTCACCCGTGCTCAGATTATTTATCAAAGGTACTCTACACACGGTCTAAAATGTACTGAATGTTTTGTAGGTACAATCTTTGGAACGACAATAAAAAAAGGATTCTTGTCTAAAATATGCTAAAAGTTAACCTCCTCTTATCCTCTGGTCTTCAGTTGCTGGTATTTGGTGGATAAAGATGAAAGTTGTTAAGTGCACACTTTATACTGAATTCAGCACTACAAAAAGCACTGCACATTTGCCACTTGATTGTAACCTTGCAAGCAATCTGCGTGCAAGAGCCATGCCTCAGGACATAAATTGTGGGATCCAAATATACTACTTGAAATTCGGGTCAGAGCAACGGTTGGAAGTGAATGCTACTAGGAGATATCTGTAACCCACGCCAGCTCAGTGACACAAATTCTGCTTCCTGGTACTTTGTTTTGTGGTGTGACAGATGGCACTTCTGGTCCAAAAAAAGAGCAAGGCCCCTTTGCTCTCGATTATATTGAGATCAGTCTGGAGCAACACTACTGTGGCCAGTGTAAATTGCCTCAGATTTGCACCACTGAGATCTGGCCCAAATCTATAGCAGCTCATTTTAAATGTACTCCCTAACTGAAAAACAAGACACTGTCTGAATCGAAGGCATTTGAAAGACTGACTGTGGTTTAAATTTAAATCTGACTCATAGTGGGGTAATACGTTCCACTGCATCTTCCTCCTTATACCTCCAAGGGAGGAGAGAGGCCCTTAAAGAAACCAGGTCTGATAGTGTCTGGAGGATGGCTACTTCTCCCTAAGCCCCACACAAGTGCTATGGATGCCCTTGGCATAGATGGGACCAGACCCAATTGTAGAATCTCCCAAGGTGGAAGGGACCCATAAGGATCATTGAGTCCAATTCCTGCAGAGTTGGAAAGACCAAAGATCAGCTGCTCCTGGTGACTTCCAGTTTCACATCCTAATGTTCCCCTGGGCATTAGCCTAGTGCTGCACAATTGCTTGGACACCTCATATGGTAAGTACTCCTATTCACCACACAGCAGCTACCTACCCACGTGGGAGCCTAGGACAATGACACCAAAAAACAACTCTTTGGATGTATTTTCTGTTTCTATGCCTCGTGATACACTACCAAAACATAGTACTGCTTCCATAAGAAGCAATTATTACTTGTTATTCTTTGACAGTCAGTACACAATACGACTACCTCAAAAACAATACTGCAACACACTCCAAAGCACCACTTTACACCCCACAAGGGTTTTCACTTGTGCAGCTTTGCAGTGGTGCCCATTTATTTTTTGGAATGCTTATTCATAAAAAGCAAGCTTTTTTCTGAAGGGTGCAGGGACTTTATTCATAAATACAGAAGCACCTTAATAAAAGAAAAATGTGATGAAGTCTTCAATGTGGGCAAGAAAACTGATGAACAAAGACATTCCCATAACAACCGAGCTTTATCTGATCAAATTCCAATAAAGCCTGCATTTGGCATAAATCTTTAAAAACATAGTGAGGGCCACTGGAGGATGCTAAAACTTGTTTATTTAATATTACTCCTCCTCTCTCCCCCTTAAAGTATTTTATCCTCTCAATATTTTCTGAAGACTTGGTGCACGTTAAGAAGTGCATCAAATGAGGATGGTGCATTGGAAAGTGAAGTACGGAGCTGCTGCCTCCGGGGTTCCACTGCTTTCTTCCTTCCCTGCAGTTTCCCACTCCTCAGTGTGCTGATGCTCAGCAGCACTAGGGATTAGCCTTTGCTTTCAGGCAGAAGAAATAACAGAAAAGATGGTGCCTTTAAAGAATTAAAATTTATGTGGCTTCACTTAACTAGAGCCAAGAAAAGACAGAAGCTTTTATACCAACCTTATAAAAGAAGCTTAATTCCCACTTCTATTAGTTGTTTGGGTTTTTTTTTTCATCATGAGACTACTTAATATGTGATTCCCATCTGCACAGGAACACACAGATGTGACTGACTAATCCTAAAATACCCAGAAAAGTATTTTGGGTGAAAACAGACATTAAAGAAACTGTTTCTGCTCTCGGGGATTACCGTTTGCTCCCCCTGGCTTCAGGAGAGGAGTTGAAAGAAGATGGCGAGGTGCAGCACATCTCACTGAGCTGCTGTCAGAGCTTTGCTCAGCACCCTGCAGGAGGTGAACAGAGGACAGCCAGCACTGTATAGGACTTTGAAAAGGGACTTAACCTTGGTCCCATGAATTCTCTGAATAGACTGCCCCATGTGTGCAAACATCCCAGCTGGAAACTGTGAACATGAGGCCAATGAGTTGCCTGGTTACCCATGGACCTGAAAGAAGGGATATATCCAGACCACTCTCAGGAGAATCCACCTCCCGAACCAATTGCTCAGCAAGACACTTGCACCATAAGGCATCAAGGTCCTCTTCATCTGAACGTGCTTAGGTGGGACAGGGTCTTGCTGGGAGCAAGAGGCCCAGGCTTGCCATGCCAGGCAGCCCCAGACTGCCTTCCTGCAGTCAGTGCAAATCAGGGCTCTGCAGGAAAACACAAAGTCCTCCTCTGATGTGGTTTGGAAAGAGGAGCCAAGTGTAGCCTGAGGAAAGTTTAAATGAGAAGGTGCAGTCTTGCATTTCTTTCTCATTTTAAGGGGCAGATCTCTAAGGTCAGAGGACCACACAAAGAAAGAATCAGGAGGAAAAACAAAATATTTATGTTTTGCTTGCTTTTTTTTTTTTTTCTATTTAACCAGCACATCTGTCTCTATCTATTCCTAAACTATGCTTTCAGAGTAGTAGCATCCTTTCTGCATCATTGGTAGATACACTGCTACTAAACTCCCGTTGGACAAAAACAGATTGCAATGGGGTACCTACACATGTCCAGGAGATCCCAGCCTCCCAGGGAATTACAACAGGAGAGCTCTGGCTCTCCCCAGGACACTTCTGCCTCTCATCTCCTACTTGACAGAAAAAGATGATGCACAGGAAGAGCCATTCCCTGAAACAAACAGGTATGAGAGGAATTTCAAAAAGCCTCATCCGGGAGAGCTCAGCAAAGCAAAACACCAGGCAACTTTAAAGTTGGTGAGAGGAAAAAAGAAAGAAAAAGGATTAAAGAAAAAAAAAAAAGACTAATAATTAAATGTTGCTTATGCAAGATGAAAAACCACATTGTTGCTTCTGGGCACAACAGCCCTGGCAAGCCCAGGACTATCTCACAAGACAGGAAGCAGCACTTATGCAGGGAGGAGGAGCAGCAGCTACACTTGCCAATCTACCAGCAATCTCCTCTGAGAGGCTCTCTACTCCATGCACGACTCCTCTAGCTCCAAGCAAATATACCTGAGAAAGTTTTCATCCCCTACAAGATGTATTTGCCTCTTCCACTTCCACTGAAATGAATTTCTTCTCCATTCTCTTTTACCTCCCACATTTGTTCCCTCCTTCACTGTCACTCACTTCTATCATTGCACAACATTGAAGTCCCTCCAGCATCACCTTGCTCATCCTTCCTAACCTTGTGTTCCTCAGATTTCCCTTGTTTTACCATCTAAAATTTATATTCTTAGTTTTAGGATGCTTCTATAGCACTGTCCTAAGATAAATCCTCCTCCTTGTGCTTGCCTCACCTGTTAAAATGCTGCATGCAGCCTCAGGCATTGTGATGCAGAGATGTAGGAGAGTTGAGGAACTCCTGGTAAGAAATCCATGCAGTTCAGATCAGTTCATCACAGAGCTAATATAATACCTACATACAGGCTTTTGAGGAGTGCTGTATGTGCGACTGTAAGAAGGGGTGAAGATGACCAACAGGCAGAGCAGTGACAGAGAAAAGCATTAGAAGGCAACTCTTATTAACTGATGAGCCCCCTGAAGGAAATGCTCCAGTGACATCTTGCCTCCCTACAGGCAGAGCAGCAAGTAACACGTGTAATGTAAACCCAGCACAAACACACTCACCTTGCTGCCTCTGGTACATCTGATTAGATATAGAAAAGCTCCAGCTCTGCAATAACTTGCACTCACTACTTACCCAGTGCTTCTCTCTGCATACCTCCCATCCATTCTAAAAAGGAGATTGCCTTTCTCCCTGGCTATATATTTATATAAAGAACCCAAGTATCTGCTGTGGGTGCAGGTGTCAGTTATTTTCATGGGCACTGGCTTGCTGGAATCAGCCTCTCTCAAATGAGCTCCAGCTGTTTCTCATCACAAGGCAAATTCCCAGCTGTCCAAAGGCCCTTTCTTCCCTGCTTCCACCGAACCCTTTCTGTCCCACATTCCTCAAACATGGAGGTGCAATGAGCCAAGCTCAGACTATCTCAGCTGTATTCCTTCCAGGTGCATGATTAACAGCTCTCAGAAAGCCCAGGGATGCCATTATCTCCATTTAGGATGTCTGAACAGTGAGGTCAAGCCAGAATATATGATTGTTTTGACAGGCTGGTGCGACACCATCACAGAGACTCATAGTGTGATTCTTTGTGATGGCTGTCAGACGCTGAGCACAGCAGTGGCTTTCATCAAAGGCTCCTGTTACCCCTCTCTTTTAACAAGTGAAATGTTATTTAGGCACCTTTTCTGCCTGCTTGTTCTTGGGAATGCACGTGGCCAGGTTGCAGCCTTGACAGCAAGCGCCCAGTGACCACCTGCAGACCTGAACCCCATTCAGTGGGGAATCACACTTCTCTTCTGTTTAAATCATGTTTAAAACTCCAGTGCAACATTTCCTGCCCTCAATCTCTAAGTCAGGCTTATACTGTCACTTCAAGAAGCATGAGCACAAATTCTGCTCTATCTGCTCCCAGCTTGGTTTGCGCTTAAGCAAATCAGGCAGCAAAATATGAACTTTGAAAGTAAGGGTGATGACTAACTCAAATTTATACCCACAGGATCTGATCCAGGCTCTGTGGTACAGCATACTCCCAGCAGTGCAGATGTAGAACAAATAAGAATTGCAAAAACAGAGCTAAAGAGGGGCTCGGAGTGGTTTATTTTACAAGAAGGCTTCCTACTTAGCAGGTTTTCAGCTGAACAAGTGCTGGGTTGATGGAGCAACCATGAGTTTTACCCAGTAAATTACTGAGGAGAGTTGAACTCCTTTTGAATTTCTCAGTAAAATGAACTATGCTTTACATGAAATACACTCTAGCCAGTGTTTCCACAAACAAATGCACAGAATCCTTGCAGTTGAGTTTAATGGATTTAGCATGTGTGCAAGCTGACTCACTATCTAGCTAGAGGAGCCTCGGCTTGAGTTTGTTTACACACAGAGGAAGTTTTGTGGGGTTGTGATGGTTTCTATGCAAGACTGAATTTGCTTCTTCAAGTGACAGCACCATCTCACCAAATTCATAAATCATCTAATGCCACCAGCTGAACAGGAAGGTGCAATTGGAAAACAAACAAAAGAGAGATACATCCTAATGACACTCCAGAGTAAAAAAAATGTTTTCATATCATTTTCTTCCTCTCTCTTCAAACCCTGAATTTCCCACTGCCTTGCTTTAAGCCCTGGGCTACCATATGGAAGTCAAGCTAAACACTGAAAGCTGAACTAGAAAAGTATATTCATTTCAGCTTCATAAGACTGTGAACGAAGCTGTTTCCAGGAGAGACACAGGAAATAAGTTAGTTTTTTTACAGACAGCAGTAACAGCTGGAGCCCTACCTGGTACAGCTCTATCCGCTGCTCCGAGACCCGTGCCTTTGAGTTCTGCAGGCGGAAGACCCTGAACTCAGCCTTCACCAAGTTGGACGCATTCTTCTCCATCGCCGAGACGTCAAATCTAACAATTCTGAAGTAAAGGCTGTAATAGCTTGGTGGGATGGCATCTGCAAGAAGGAAATGTAATTATATATTTTCTTAAATGATAAAATACATTGTTCTTTCATCTGTTTTAATGCAAGGCAGCCAGAAGGTACTATGGGAAATATCTGTAGCATGATTCAGTTTCCAATGGCCAATTTAGTATCATTAACAAATTAACCCCCCAAAAAATAATCCCACATGTGTCTGATTATAGGTATAACAGATTTGATAGAGATTAACAACCATTTCCAACTCTATTTCAGGGCACGCATTTAACCCCTTTCCTTTGACAAATGGGTGGAAAATCCTGGATGCTTACACATTGAAAAAAAAATCCTACGAGTTTGTAGCTGGCAATTGCCTTCAGACTTGTAAAGAGTTCACAAGAGATATACCAAGAAGACAGGAAATCGTTTGATCTGTATGTTCTCATATCCATTTTCTCCTAGGGCATGGCATATAAATTAGCCAGCTTCAGGTTTTGTTTTCTATTTACTTATTAAGGATTTTATTGGAATAAAATATTCATTTTCATTACAACAAGGGCAGGAGTAGAAGAGAAAGAGGAAAAGGAAGAAAAAAGCAAGCAGGTAGTAGACAAATAGAATTACATGAATTCTGTAAACAGTAAAAGTCATAAATTTAACCAACCGCCATGATATGTTGCAGGGATGTTAGAAAAAAAAAGAAAAAGAAAAAAACACCACAAAGATAGAATCAAGTCTTCAGTAATGATGGCAAAAGTATCAGTTCAGGTTTCAAAACAATCCTTTCCTCCTTTGCAGCTGTAAACCCTTACTGAGGTTAAGCAGCAAAGTACTTTTGCACAATTCGAATTACCCTGAAGGGTTCAGCGATCATCTCAGGCTGTTCCACCTAATTCTGGCCAAAAGCACAAACAGAAAACCATGTGCAGAAATCTCTGAACATGCTCTGTATGTGTGACATTCTCCACACCCTGTTGTTTGGCAAGATTTTCCTCAAATTGCAGAGTGGGCACGGTGAGCCAAATTCAGGGATGAGTCAAAATGACTCAAAGGCCCTGATAAAATCTCCATTCAAGCTAGGGAAAGGTTTCCTTTCCTCTTACATTTTGAAATGTACAAAGAAGCAGAAAAAAAAATATGAAAACTGGGGAGGAAGATCTTCATCAGAAGAAGCAAACTTCACAGGTTTCCTTGGGGTCACACCAGCACAAAGTCTTTGGATAATGATTATAAAACATTAAATTTTCCCACTAGTGGCATAGCTTAGGATTTGCCATGTAGTGGTGGGAGACAACAGTCTGTACATTAAGAGAGGTGAGAAATTAAGCTCCCATCAGGGACCCAGGCAGTGCCATAAATCCTGGTGAAGCCTCCTGTGGGCCTGTCCCAGCTTTCTGCTATAGAAAACTCCAAGACTAATATTTGTTTCTCAGCCAAACCTAATCCTATTAGGAATACAATTTGGCACAATAATATGTATGTATAAGATTGATGCTTCCAGGATGAGTTGTAAGTTGTCCTTCCCTGTCATTTATTTGAGGCATCAGCCTACAATTTCCTACCCTGTGGACAAACCAAACTAGCAGACAGTCACTTGCCCTGGCACAGACAAACTCAGTCCATCTTGATTTTATTTCAGATGCAGAAGCCCTATTTAACTGTCTAGTTGATTTATATTTAGCTTCTAAGTTATTTCTAGAACTTTGTTGGACTTTATTTGTAGTCTTCCTTTTCAGTTTTTGTATTCTAGATACCATACATTATAAATTTGTGAATATGCAACCAAAAGAGTTTTCCTAAACCATTTGTATATTTTCCCTCATTTATAAAGGAAACAAACACAGCTAGAGAAGGAATATTCTTTCACTGTGCATGTTTTTGCATTTCTGTATACGCAATACAAAGTGAATGAGTATTTACCCTCTGTTGGACACCAACCATGGAAAAGAATGAATTCTTATCTTAAGTAAGTTTCATTTCTTTCACAGGGCAGTTTTATACCTTGCAACAGACCATAAGAAATTTGACTTATTTATTCTACCATTCACAACAGCGTCCATGGGAAATCAATTCAGGAAAAGGCATTATCTGTGGATAACTTAAAATAGGCTTTTTACTAGCTGGAGCTCATCCCCTGTGAAAGCATGGCTGTCTGCAGACTTGGGGCTCACATGAAAATTCATGTACATGAGGACTGAGAATAGAGACTTGCAACTCTCTGTGAGGGAATGGGAGGAACCCTATGGAGTTTACAAGGGTTTTGACTAGCCTTGTAAGTGGTCTCAAATGCTGCAATTTATGTCTCTGTCACTCCACCTTAACCTGGCATACATATCTATGTAGTCTCAGTTGGATATCTCTGGATTTCACTCTGATTTGGCCCAATGTCTCCAGTAGACACCAGGATGACTCTGAGCAACTCTGCAAAGACAGTAACACTATTGCAGACAGGACTCCATAAGTATTCTTTGAAAGATTATCATTAATTAGTGAAATTGTATCAATATGTTTCCTGTAGCTTGGAAAAAAACAATTTTCTTTTGGTTTGGAGAAAGGGGAATAGTAAACGCACTGGAAGATTCCACTTTTATCATCTTTCAACTATTCATTAATTCAGACCCCCCAAAATACTGAAGACTTCCAGCTGTAATAATCATAATCACATTCATCACAGTAAGGATGAGATGAGTTATAAAACAATTGGAGAAGGTGAAGGCGTTTCCCCTCCTCTTTCCTTGAACGGAGCAGATTGGAACATCAACAGGAGACTGCACATACCCCCTCACTGACCATCCAAAATAGCAGTAGACCCCAAGATGTTCCTCATGGAAGAGAGTGAGATGGGTTTGAACTCCCTCAAGCCAAAAGTATGAACTGAAGGAGGTTGAACCCTGAGATTTTCTCCTGGAGATACTCCCAGAGTCAGAGACTTCTTGCATAACAGGACAACACTTGTCTTCAACTGTTGTGTCATAAAACTAAGGCTTTTCTCACAAGTATTACGGGTACAAACATTTCCAGAGGAAAAAAAAACACTGACACAGCAGAGAGTTCTGGTTGTTTTCTGGAAAGGAAAAATTCCTAAATCCAGTTGTATCTGAACAAGGGATTTTTTTTCCTCTGAATTTTCATTTTCTCTATTGAAACAAACAAACAACAAAAATAATGAATTATTTGCACAGCCCAAGATAGACAATATAAGTAACTTTCTTTTCTCTTTGGAAGAGGCTAGACATGCTGACTTCATGCATACACTCAAACCAGAAAGACTGAGAGCTTCAATCCAATCCTTCCATCAGGGGCTTGCAATAAATGCTCCAAAGATTTATTTTTATTCGCTTTTGTGTTTATTAAACTTTGGAGGGCTTCTTTTCCTTTTTTCTTCTCTTTCTGGTGCTCTGCCCATTCCTTATTACAGCAGCTACAAAAAAATGGAGTGCCCTTTTTTTCTCGCCTTCTTTTTTTCCCTCCTCTTGTCTCTAACTCAGAACATGAATGGCCATGTAGTAGGCTTTGAAGCAGCGCATGCAAATATTTACAAAATTAACTTGATTGTTATTAAACGCAGTTGTTACGCTTTCCTCTCTCTGGCAGACTTCCCTAAACCCTCTGACTATTAGGACTATTTAAGCTGTTAAGATTTCAGCTCACTGATAGAAAAGCCTCCTTGTTTTTTGTTTGTTTGTTTGTTTTGCAACAAACAACAAAACTGCTGACAACACAGTGAATAAGGCCTTGTCTCTGGAGCAGCCTTCCTGTCTGAACAGGGTATGCACCCATGTGCAGTGCAACACAAGTCACAATGTCTGTGCACTGTTACTGCACCTGTTCTGGATGAAGTAACCATCCCAACAGCAGGTAACAAGGCATCTATCACTTAATGAATCCTAGATATGCAATTTATCCAAGGGAAAGGGTTGTGGATGATTCATGATGTCACACTACCTAATACTTTCAGTCAACACTTAACAAAAGAGATGGACGGGTGTTAAAAAAGGAAGGCAGAAATAATTTCATTGGGAAGACAGAATGAGAACAGTTCGGGATCGAATTGCTGTATGGCCCTTTTAAAGGTCAGAGCAAAGAAGGACTGAAATCTAAAGGCTCCTTCCTCTTTTACCACCACTACTGATTGCTGGACCTGTCAACCTAGTCAAATGGGGAAGCCTCAGCATATTTTCACTAAGACGGCACATCTTACAGTCCTAACATAATTCTCCTTGGAATAAAAACGAAGAAATCAGACCTTATTCCCACAGCGCTTCCTGCTGTAGCTATTTAAGCAGGACAGTTTTCCACCAGTTACGCTAACTGAAGCCAACTCTGAAGACATTTTCTTATTTTAGCAACTATCTACTATATAGATCAACTATATGTCTTAATATATATTAGCTAATTTTCTCTTCTTTGTAATGAAGACCCACTGAGCTCCTGACATTCAACAGGAAATACATACACGTAATTATTATTCCATGAACTGGCTACATGGGCTCAATACATGCCACTAGCAAACTCCCAGGTACCCATAGATGCCTGGCATTGCTTACATTGCACAAATGTATGGCTTATTTTTCTGCTTACACAATCTGTTAAGCTTCACACATCCACAAAGAATACACCAGTGAAGGTCCACACAGGCACAGATTTAGAACAAGGTAATTACCAGACTTTGTGACATATATCCCCCTGCTGCACCACTTAATATTCCTCTTTTAAAATACACCAAGATCTATGAGAACGTATGAAAAGGAATCAACCCCAAGATGCTCTCTTGTTCGAAAAGTTAGGCACAATGATGCAAATATAGAGGTTTTCTGAAGACACAATTATGATATGTGCTCCTTAATGTCTGACAAGGAGCTTCTGGATTGGCTGCTACTTTCTCATCACCTCACCAAGTCTGAAGCAAATAAAGACTAGTCAACTATGAGCTCAATAGCCCAGTAATCTGGTTGTCTGATATCCAGCTACCCAAATATTTAATTCTTCCAGAGTACTACTGCTGCTCTGGGATTTGATAGGCTTTGGCACTTCTAAATAATTCTTTTTATACTCTTTGTTTCTATAATTATGAAAAAATCCTCCAGTGGTCTTTGGGTCAAAATGCAGCTGGCAGCGAAGTGTAATTAGCCCCTGGAAAATGACAATTAGGGATTAAGTTGAGTTCACAAAGACAGGCTGTAAAATGAAACTCTAATCACCAGAGGTGTCTAAGCAAAGATGAACTGGATTCTTGTCAAAAAGTGGATTTGTGGGTCATATTGAAGACAGATAGAGAATGGCATCTTGCTACATGCTTCCTAATTTGTGTCACTTCATCTCTAGTAGCATGCTGGAGTTGGATATGATTCCTAGAGCGAGCATCAAACCCTGCCAAGAAAAGCAGCTATTGCCATTTTAAGACTGTAACAATATAAGATGTTTTAGAACTTCAGGGTTGTTTTTTTGTTTTGTTTTGTTTTTGTTTTTTGTTTTTTTTTTAATTGATTGATTGATTGATTAATTTATTGTAATTGTTCTCCCTGGGCTGCACTGGGCCAGGCCAAAACAAGTTACAAGTTAAGCCTTAACTGTATTTACATGCTGCAACTGAAACTGACTTCGGATCTTCCTTAATTTGGTCTAGAGACCACTGTAGAAAAGACCATAACTTTCATGTATCACTGAATTGGCCAACTTAACTGAATCTAAACATCCAGAAATCCCTCATTTCAATCTTTTTTTTTTTCCCCCATTGGAATTACTATGCCACCCTTTTACAGTTATTCCAAGGAAGCTACCAGTTTGCAAACTCCACCTGAAACATAATTTAGCCTGAAAAAATCCACACCGTTTAAACCAATTAAAGGTAGGTAAAATAAGTATTTTGAACAATCAATCATGGCTCCTTTTTTTCATCTCTTCTTCACCCTACAAGTACCATATGAAGGAAAACTGCTGGGGCAACACCATACATGTTTGTGCATCTCCTGCATGGTGCAACACCAAGAGTCAAGAAGTCTAGGCTAAGTTAGACCCCACTAATGAGCCCTTTATGATAAAAATTCACAGCTATTCTATTATTCTATTCAGAGAAATTAAATTTAGTATCTAAGAGAAAAACTGCACAGTGCTTTATCTGAAAAGGTGACCTAAAGCATCACACAGAGCCCGTGACAATGATGGGGGTGTTGCTTGCAGCAGGACAGTGAGTTAATGTGACCATAAGCTAGCACAGAAAGATCCAGTTTCTTCTCCCAGACTCTGCTACCAATGCTGACATCCAGCAAGCAGAAATAAGTTAACTGCTTTTGTGCTTAAACCCAGACCTTAAAGACTAGAGCAGATTTTCAGATGTCAAGCAGCCTTTCTTCATTTTTTTTTTCTTTTCTGAAATTCCAGTGTTGCAATTGGATGTTTCTGGCCTGATTTTCAGAGGTCCTAACTGTTCTTGTGATCTTTTGAAAACCAGTTTTGATGCTGAAGTGGAACTGGATCTCTCTTGACCTGACTGCTCCAGCTGTGGGTGCCGAGACATACAGAAAATCTTAACGTCAAATCTTGCCTCTTCCTTGGCTCAACTTGCCCAAAAACATGAAAGAAAAGTTCTTAGTCAGTCTCTGTGAACTGGGGTATATACATTTATGGAAAATATATATAATTATATAATAAATAATAATTAAAAAAAATAAAAAAATACATCTGCAGTACCAGAAGCCAAGCAAAAAGTCTACCAGAAGATAACAAAAAGAAAAGAACCCTCAAATAAGCTGAAAAATCACAAAAATCCCTTGTGTACCTTTTGATAACAAGTATCATCTCCAGCCTTCATCTAACTGGTCCACTCTGGGTGCTGCTGCAACTGGCTCCTGTTTTTTCACCGTGGGAAGGGGGTTGGACTAGGTGATATTTAAGGTCCCTTCCAGCTCAAGCTATTCTATGATTCCATGAGGTGAGTTATCCATGTAAGCTGTCCCGAGCAAAAAAGGAAATATCTATGGAATGTATAAGAATAGATCTGAAAGTAAGGTGTACAGACAGCTTACATCAGGTTTATGTCTTCAAATGTCTGTCATGATGAATCAGCAGAGATTTCAAAAACATTTGTCATTGCTCCTTTACAGCCACAGGCACTTACAAGCCAGAGTCTTGCTCATTTGCAAACTCTCCTGTCCCAAGACCGCATTCTGTTGAACAAGACTAAATTCCTGCTTTCATTTTCTTCTGCAGGTTTTAGGAAATCGAGAACTGCCTTGAAGACTGTTTCTTCTATAAAACAAAATTCTTAAGTATTAACTTCTCGCACAGTCAGACTGAGTATTAAGCTGTAACCTCTAAAGTTGGAGAAAGATCAAAAGCCAGCTCAAGCTGCTGAAACTCATAGCTAAAATAAAAGGGGAAACTATCCAGTCTCTTTTAGGAAAGCAAAAAAGCAAAACAAAACAAAACACAACCAATGAAAACCAAATGACAGATGTGATATGACCAGTGCTGAACAATGCTAATTCATGGCGACCCTCCCCGACTATGCACCCCTGCTCTCAGGATAAAGCAGCACATGTAGCACAGACCTGCACCCCACCTCTATCTCCCTAGAAAAACAGCAATGTACCTGATCACAAAAGCTGAATTAACTGGAAATGTGAGCTAGCACCTTGCATGGACTACCTGCAGAGCCCTTGGATGCGTGCTGGTCTGCAAAAGTTTTCTGCCATTCAGAATGCTTGAAAATAAATCTCCTGAGGAAAAATTCTGCAACATGAAACTCACCCGACTCTCCTCTCTCCTTGACTCTAAGTCTTTCCAGGCTCTTGGCTTGCTTTCCCTCTCCCATGCCGAAACATAGGGGCTGGGTAATGCGAAAACACTAATGCACCACAAGAGAGCTATATTCAGGTCTTAATTTTGAGCCATTGTGCAATGTTTAATTGAGGTAACTTAATTACTTGGGAATATTCTGGAGAGTGGCAAATGCCAGTTTTTTTCCATTCTGGACCTTCTTTCAGCATAAACAAATCTCCACACATTTTAGAAAGCTCAAAAGGTCTGACCCCAGTTCTCGCCTCCACAAAGTCCTATTTACACATCTCCTGTCACACAGAGGAGCCAAAAAGGAAAGCAAATACAAACCATGCTGCTATCTATGTTACTCAACAAAGAAATCTTAATCTTGTGGCAGATTAAAGCACATGTAGAGAAGAAACATCAGACCAGCCCTCTTTCTCAAACTTAATCCCCACTATAATCTTACTGTTGCTTATGCAACACTACATTGTTAAAAGCAACAGAGAAAAACACATCCTCAGGTGCGTCCTTCACTCTGGGTCTCAGACATAGGCAGCACACCCATGGTCATTCATTCCCAATAGGAGCCAATAGATCCTTTTCTGCTGTGAAGACACCCAGCAAGCTAGCGGGAAAGCAGCAGCATCTATCAACAGGAATTAGCCCAAGTTACAAAGGTACCAAAGCCTCTCTGAAATGTGTGTGACGCTTTGGTCCTATTGAAGTCACTGACAAAACATTCCCACTGCTTTCAAAAGATCCAGGAATTTACCCCCATACTTGTACGAACTGAGAGGATTTTCAGCACAAGTAAACCATCTCCAGCTTCTCTGCTTCCTGTTCTCTGTAGATTTAGGTTGCCAACAAAAGGTCCTTTGGCTTTCAGCAGTTATTCTGTGAACATTCAAGGAAGAACTCTTTTCAAATCCCCATCAGGATCCTTTGACTGAGATCCCAGGTTATCATGTATCACCACTGAAATCAAATATGTAAATAGATTTGTGTTGTGTTTGGAAAATTCTCAGGTATGTACTTTGCTATTCGGCTTACACTGGAATGTAAGAAAAATACTCCTAGTGTCTTTCATCTCTCTCCATGAAGGGCTGCTCCTCTTTCAGCTAAGAATCATAAGCAAGAATTGCAAGTACAATCTCCTATCTCTGAAAAGAAAAAAAAAAAAAAAAAGGATAAAAAGTACAAGAAAACCTTGTCAGGGTACAGGAGCCAGCTCTCCCCAATGGCAAAAAAAAAAAAAAAGTTGGACAAGCAAGCATTGTGACTGTTAACGACTATGGTGATCTAAACCTGATTCGATTAACCTTCCATTGACAAGATGGAGCGACATCTGTCCTCATTACAAAGTTAATTTTTTCTCTCCCATCTCCCAATCTTTTTCTCAGTTCACACTGCTGAAGTGGTACCTTTGGAAGTAATCTGTAACCAGAGATCTCTCCATCAGAATCACAGAATCACTAAGGTTGGAAAAGATCTCTAGCATCATCTAGTCCAACCATTTACCTACCTCCAATACTGCCCAGTAACCACATCCCGCAGTGCCACATCACTACATTTCCTGAACACCTCCAGGGACAGTGACTCCACCACCTCCCTGGGCAGCCTGTGCTACTGCATCACCGCTTTTTATGAGCAGATTTCCTAAGGTACAAACAGAACTTCCTTCGGTGCAACTTGAGGCCATTCAGTGAGCTGAAGGGCCAGATACAATCACAAGCCCAACTGCATTCCTCATGCACTGTGCTCCTTTATACAGGATGCTGCCTGGAGCAGCTACAAACCCCCCAAGGAAGCTTCATGCTCCCTAAAGCCCAGTAACCCTGAGTCATTTTCATCTAAGAAAATATTTTCCCTCCTCCTCTCAACAGCAGATTAGGTATAAGGTTAGATGTATGGGTGTGTGTTTGAGAAAAGGACTATATAAGTTTTTTGTTTTCCCTCTAAATCCTTCCTCTCCTTGGCAGCATTCTCATGAATTTCATTCGCACTGACAGCCCAGCCAGCAGGATTAAAACTGGCTTCTTGGTGTTATCTCTGTGCCAACTTACTAATGAGCTACATTTAAAAAAAATACATTGTGCAGACATACTTTTATTGAATCCATCAGAATCCATCAAAAACTGAGAAGGCAAGCCAGGTGAAGAAAGCAGGGCTCCTCCAGCTGTGCCGCAGGCAGGGAGGGCAAGAGATGGTGCTGTTCACAGGTGGGACCTGGCAGCCCACCCAGCAGGCAGCAGCACTGAGAGGGATGGGGGTTAAACCTAACCTTTAGGCAGGAGTGCAGGCAGTGAAAAATCAGGTTAGCATGTTTTTAAAACTTGCCCCTCTAAGGAGAGGGACTCAATACATATTTTAATATGAGCCATGGTTATCCATCATATGTCTCTGTCTGTAAAATTAGGCCATTCACCAGATTGGTGCAGCTTGCAAATCCTACAGCAGACATGCTCTTCGCAGGCTCCGACTTGTGCCTTTAGTGCTGGATGACTTGAACTGCTCTTTAAGTCTGTAGTACACATCAGCATTTTAATTTTCTATGTGGAAGGGCTCCTAATCACAAGTATTGTTATGAAATCCAAGAGGATGGCTGGAAATCCCTTGGATATATCCTCAGGATTATACACTGTCAAGGCAAAACAATACTATACAAAAGTCTTTACCAAAAAAATGTACAACTGCAGAACAAAGCCATGCTAGAAAGAAAGGAAAAAAAAGAAAGAAAAAAGAAAAAAAAACCTGGAAAACATTCTGAATTATTTAAGGAACTACTAAGAAAACTTTCCCCAAATCCAATTTTCTCCAGCAGTGTCACAACAACCACAAAGCCGTCATACATGACAAACTCAGTAGTGTTGAAATCAAGGAAATGGCAGTGAAAAGACATTCTTGGGCTATTTCACAATTTAATTTAAGCTATTCGTACTGCTGTGTTTGTGGGTCTCTCTACCTTAGTACAGAATAATCCAAATTTCATTTATCTTGTTTTCTAGGCAAATGTTTTGTTTTGCCTCTATTCATCTGCAGTTCACCAACTGCAAATGGACATCTGTGAGATGAGCCATAAAATGAGTTTGGATGTTCCATAGGAGAGCAGGGTAAGAAGCCTATCACTCTGCTGCAGACAAAGAACAAAGGCATTTGCTTTACTTTAACATAGTGCTGATGAATTCATCTTCTGCGCTTTCCTGAGAGGTCACATGCTTAAAAACCTTTCTGTCTCAGAGTGCCTAACAGTAAGGGAGAACGTCAGGAATCCTGGCCTCACAATGGTCCTAGAGTGAGATCTCACAGGACCAAATCCTTGATGCTTCTCATGTTCCCAACATGATTTTCATTACTGCTTTTCCATCTCATCCAAGCCCTACATTTTGGGGAGATCTCCAGGTGGGAGGGATATGAGTGTTACTTTTCATGCCCTTGCTGTCAGTGGCATTCTGGTTCAAACTCCCAGTGTAAGATGGTGAGTGCCAATTTTCTGAGAGCATGCAGAGATTTACCTAGCAGGTCAAGACTGTCTCATCCATCTCAAGCTGGCTAAACGACATCCACCTGCTATTAATGCCCTCCAGACCTTCTCAGCCTGGATGAAATTTCAGCCTATACAGAGCCATTCAGTCTCCCCCAGATTTGTCACTATAAATGGGAAAAAAGTACAGTTCTAATTGACAGAAGTTGGTTAATGAAGATCTCTTGCACAACAGAAAGTTATTTCTATAGAACTCAGCAGGGCAGTGATCTTCGCTCCACCACGGATATCCTTACAGAGGAAGAGATTACCATAATCAATGTCCTACAGTCATGTAGGACCTGAAAGTGTTGATATTCTACTGTCACAGATCTGGAGTACAAAGTCCTGCCTGTTACTTATGGCTGCAGGCTGCTGTATAAGGCAACATGCCTTCAAACTGCCATCTCCTGAACTATCCTCTTCCACTCTCTCCCTCATACAGCTCCCATGACCACAGCTGTTAAGTGTACATCTATTATTCATTGCAGTTTGCGGTAACTCTTTTACTTTTTTTGCTGCCTCATCTCACTTGGAGCTCTCCCGTCATTTCATTCCTTTAAACCACTGTGCATTTTCCCTTCTCCAATTAGCCCTTTAAAACTTTCCTTCCTCTTTAGGCTTGTGATTATTCTTTCATTAGAGCATTTTGTGGTGCCCTCTAAGGAGAACAAAATTAAATTTAAAAACAAAATAAACAAGAAAAAAAAAAGAAAAAAACAGTATAATTATGCTGTCATGTTCTGTTCACTCCAATAATGTACAATCTGTAAGAAACTGAGCCAACATGCAGATCGATAATGGAGTTCACCAAGCTTTTCTCTCTTTTGTAAGAGAAAGAGAGTAAAACTGACTACGGAATCATAAAACATAAAATAAATGAAATGAAATAAGGTTCTGCAAATGAAACTTGACTGTGAAAACAGTTTCCAGGTCTATGGTTTTAATTACTACACAAATGAATGGAAAAACAGATTAAGGAATTCACACAATTGTAACACATCATAGTTGGAATTGCAGCATTTTTTTTCAGCTACAATAGCATGGAGGCATAATCAAATAAAATCCAACTGAACCGGCTCCAGCTTCTCACTGATGTTTCAGTTTATTAAGGCAAGAATGTGAAATCATACTCCAGAGCATTCGGATGGGAGTGAAATATGAGGTATCTGGCTGATTGTGCAGATCTTCCTCATTTCTTCTCAGAACTTCAGGATTTGCACAAATTAAAACTGTTCATGAGTTCCAGTCATTCAGCACTGCTCATTACTGGCCCTGTTTGTAAACAAGATTTCTAGCACTGACTGAGCCATAGTCCATGGTCTCTTCTGAAGAAGAAGCCTTGTGAGTAGGCAAAGCCAACTGCTTGCCAACCCAAAGCATGCACAGGAGCAACAGTGTTACTACTGCTCTTGCACTACCCTAAGAGTTAGTTCCTATGTTTGGAGACACAATATCCTCAGCAAATCCTATGGATTTTCATCCATGGCTAGAGTAGGCCTTCCATTTTTTAATTCTTCCTTCCTCTGTTTTCCTCTTACTACCATGCATACTGATTTCAGCCCAAACAAACTGCCCATGAGTGACTGCTCTTTACACTGTCTTCACTTAAGTCAATTAGCCAGGAAGAATGTGGCATGCTTTACCAACTCATTCAAGCTTTTCTTCCTCAAGCCTAACAGCTCCTCTCTCCTCCAAAGGCCTGCTCTTCATCTCCAGCCAGACTGAAATCTGGTAAATATTACTCTTACAAGGTAACAGGTCTGGAATGTGAAGCATCCAAAGCTCAGCAGAGTCCCTTCTTGGCACCTCAGTACATGCACTCCTTTGCCAGCTGCCAAACAGAATTCAACTGACCTTATTTAATTCAAATGAAGATACTAAATCTCAGGTTTGTGGAAACACTGTTTACCAATCAAGACCACAATTAAAAGAAATGCCTTTGTAAAGAAAGAGCCAAGTGCTAGTTGCCTTTCTAGCATCGCCTGAAAAGTGTGTTGTCATGAAATAATCTTGCAACTCAGAATACACATTTACATTTTTGGGTATGATCCTTCATAAATATAAGAGAAGTGAAGGAAGATAAGGCGTGGCTTGCTGTACTTTTTCCTCTCATAGCAGCTTTCCCCTTGGCAGTATCTCCTGCACAACAGCAAGGACCAATGCATGCAGATCCTGACATTTTATCACAAGCTCTACAGAATGGTACTGTAAGCCAGCTGAAGGCCTTTCCTGAAGGAAAGATCTGGCATATATGTGATCACTGCCCTTCTTTATACAGAACTTTTCCAAGCATTCAATGAATTCTTGAAATTGAATGGAAAAATTCAAGAAACCAGACCAAAAGCATCTGCTTAACAATATCCTCCACAACAAAGAAGACAGAGGATGCATCTATCTGGTCTTATCCTCATGCACAAAAGATATGCCTAGAGTAAAATCACATGCAGACTGAAAAATGATCAAATTTTATTATTACATATATATATATTTAATGCAATATAAGCATATTTTATACTTCAGTGTTCTAGTGTCTGGAATAGAAGACAAGAGCTGGGGAGAAGGGAGGACAACACACAAATTAGTGCAGGAATATACAAGATAACACAGGTCATGACAGATGCTCAACCATCACTTTATAGTACAGTCCCTCCTTGTGACAGGTTAACACTTGAGAAACAAATGACAAAACCATAATAGGCATTCCATTCTTCTCTGTGCTATTTATTCATAGCTGATTGTTCATGGTCACAAGACTAGTCTTATTTTCTTGCACCTGAAGTGGAAGAGCTAGATGGATCCAGATGGCTTTTCCAAAACACAAGACAAAATGTCTTTCACCAACACACTAAGAGTATTAGTCACTAGGAGTGTGGCTACCTCCTTCAGGTCATCCACAGAGAACTGGCTTTTAAAGATGCATCACTGAGTTTCTTATCCCTTACTACAGCCACATTGGTAGCTACCATTACATACCAACAAAACATTCCTCACATCACAGCAATAAACCTCTGCATCAAGAGTAACTGAGTGATAGGGTACAAACAGACACCTCAGGCCCCACAGGCAGGCTCACAGAATTGCCAAGTCCATGGAATTACATCCAGACCTAACAACTGATGGCTTTTTGCCTACTACTCCTAACAGTAATTTTTGCTCAATTAATTTCAACCCTGTACCTCTCCCTGAAATTTCATCTATTATGTTTTACTTTACCAGTTTGTTCTCCACTGAGTAATAACTGCAAAAAAAGTTGGCTTTGTATTTACAAGCAGCTTATTTTCTGTTTTCCTGAGCATGAAGAAATGTTTGAGACAAAATTCGCTAGAGAAGGAGGCATATATGCTAACGCTCTCACACACACATAAGCATACTAAGAAACCAAAAATATAGAAGAATATATATTTCAGACTAACAAGATTATTTCCAACTAAATATTAGAAAAAGATGTTCTGACCATTTATGGTTCAGAAGGATCCAAAACTAACGCAGACTCCAGACAGAGATCGCATTCAATGAAAGAACTCCACAAATTGCATCATACTACACCATGACTGCGATAATGAATATTGATAGCAATTACAGAGTCTATGTCTGCACTTCTTAAAGATCAAAACAGACTAGGAATGCATCAGCAGCTTCTCAGAATAGCCTAAAGAATAACTTTCAAACACATTTGTTCAAAGAAGCATGAAAACTATGGTAGCACTTCACAGGAGATTGTAAATCATCTGCTCTGTATGCACTATTAGTCACAGTTCCTACTGATAGGGTTCTGCAGATATTCAACTAACCAATGCCTATGGAAGTAGGACTTCAGAAATACTCTTTGTTGCTTTAGTTGCATGGCACTGGTTCAAATTCCACAGAACATTTAAGCTTCTAAAGAAACATATTCTGAGGGTTCACCAATGCTGGAAAGAAGCCTGTGAAATAGGGAACAGTCCAGAGGGCTTGTTGTTGAACCCAACAACAAACAACAGAACCTAAGGTTCTGACCTACTATCAAAAGGAAAAGCTCCACAGTACACAGCTTGAAATTTAGAATACGTGAGGAAAGTGTCTTCATAATGCACATGAAAATTACATCTATAATCATGAGGAGGTGATGCCTTTTTCCTGGCTTCTTATATTGAGCACGCATAAATTATAACACTAAAGGATGACACTTTTGAATAAGAAGTAAGGGACACCAGATAACCACCCTATAGTCACGTGAGGTAACAGAGGAAATATTTGCCATTTTTGAACTTACACATAATGGGTAATACGTTCTTTTACATTCACTAAAGCTTTGCTGGAACCTAGAAAGAGCAAAACTGTAATAAGAACTAAATGTAACTATTAAAATGACTGAGAAAATAATCCAAATCCTGGCTAAATTTCAAGGACAATGCAAAACAGGGTATGGCAGATAACTAAGCTCACACTGCACCACTGCAGAAGAAATAAAATGCTCTCAGACTACAAAAAAAAAAAAAAAAAAAAAAAAAAAAAGGGTGAAAGTAAGCCTTTTACCACAGAAATTAATTGAGATTACATCACAGATCTTTCTTCTATTGATGAACATCTCTGTCCATTAGGAGTGTGGAAAAAATAGACTGAAGTCAGAGGTAAGAAAAGAGATCCAGAGACTCCAGAATCTGATAAAAGACAACACAGACTGAATAGCTGAATGAAAGGCAGAGGAAAGGGTCAAAATTCAACTATGCAGACATTTGAAGCAAGTAAGCATCAAAAACAATAGCATTTTTAGGGTAATAACATCATATCTTTGGAATCCATCCTGTTTTTAAGAGTAGTCACAGAATTGCTACATAGCTTTTTCTTTGGCACTCTTGGCCTAACAATGATAAATACTGAGAAGGCAACTGAGTGAACCAGAAGCAGTAAATTAAGTAAAAGAACCACCCCACAAAAATAAAAAGCTTATGGTGCACATAAGGCAAATACAGCACTTTCTTGCTTTGACAAAGTTCTATGCTTCAACTAGCTGTAGCTGGCAGTTAAGGATCTGTTCTAAAATAATAACCCACTTGGCCTTTAAAAGCAGTGGGAAAGGTAACTGCTAAAAACTTATGTGCTTGGTTACAACTACTATGAGAAGACTAAATGAAAAAGGAAACACCAGCAGTAGTGGAAAGACAGTAACTAGCCAAGCAAATCCTTTGTAACCTCAGCTTATTGCTGTACGTAGTCCAGTGGACAAACTTGAGCTCTCAACTGCATTGTCCTGAAGAAAGGTGTAATCAATGCTTCTCTCACCAAAACTCCTGTACGCATATAGCTCTCACAGGTTTAAACAGAAGTTACTTTCAGATACAGATATTAAATATAGGAACAGGGATTAGAACCATGCTATAAACATTCATGATTAACTATGGCACACCTAACCTCGAGATTTGCTACTTAAGAAATTAAAATGTTGCTACTTCATTCAAACTGGTGAGGTCACACCTTGAATACCATATTCAGTTTTTGGACCTCTCACTACAAGAAAGACATTGAAGACCTGGGACATGGCCAGAGAAGCTGTAAAGGGTCTGGAGAACAGGTTTTATGGGGAGTGGCTGAGGGAACTGGGATTGTTTGGTCTGGAGAAGAGGAGGCTCGGGAGAGACCTTTTTGCTCTCTACAACTGCCTGACAGGAGCTTGTGGTGAGGTGGGGATGGGTTATAACCTCCTGGATAACAGCAATAGGACCAGTGGGAATGGCCTCATGTTGCACAAATGGAGGTTCTGGTTGGATATTAGGAAAAACTTCTCAGAAAAAGTGGTTAATCAGTGGCACAGGCTGCCCAGGGAGGTGGTGGGGCCACTGAACATCTCCCTGGAGATGTTCAAGAGCCATGTGGGTTCGGCACTGAGGGATGTGATTAATGGGCATGGTGGGGATGGGTTGGCACTTAGAAGGCGATTTTAGAGGTCTTTTTCAATCTTAACGATTCTATGTCTCTATGAAAAGAAACACTGTGCAAGTGTATCAGAAGCAGAAAGCTGATCAGTTCCCCTGCCATTCCCTTGCATAACTTTCCACAAAGCTCTGGGAGGAGAAATCCAGCTGGTGCCCATGCAGATGAACAACAACACAGCACTAGTTAAATTGTTGTACCTCGTCCTGGTATTGTGCTAATAGAAAACTCATATGGTCCATATCCAAACTCAATTCTGATTCTCATAAATATCAGTTGTATGATCTGGAATAGCAAATCTAGCTTAGTTGGACATTCAGCCAGATAGCTGATACTAGTTTGCTTTTATTTCTTAAAGAGAGCATTTAAAAGTTACTTCCGTTTTATATGGTTACTTCAAAATATGGGCCATGAAAAAAGTGCTCACAAGTTTTTTTTCTCCATTCTTTTCACAGGTTCCATGTTTGAAAGGACATCAAATCCTAATTCCATCTGAAAAGAGGAACATTAATGAAAATGTAAGATGAGGTTAGATATGATATCTGTTCTTACAGGCTCCTGTGTCAGGCAGCTTTAGAAATTCTCAAGTAGCAGACAGTGAAGAGCACTACTCAATGTGCCCTGGATTGATTTTAAAAAGTGTGCTGGTGACACTATACTAAATTGACAAGCGACTTTCACACACAGTCAGTACATCTGTTCGCTGCAATCTGTTTTCACAGAAGGGATTCACCAAGTGCAGAACAAACAGAAAAACAGTGAAGGGAACACTTAGTGAACAAAGACTGAAGCACACTAAAAACTGACATGCTCACTTTGTGCTTAGAGGCAGAGAACCAGGCTCAGATATGTAACACACAATAAGGCAGTTTGCTTTCAGTCCCACCGTCCATTCTCCTACCATTCTCATACAAACAATGCAGGGCCAATGCACTCCCATGGCACAAAAGACTGTGGGCACCTGCATTATTTTTTCCACTTACTAGGATTTCTGCCACAAATTAATACATTAGTCTTTACCTATTTTACTGTCCCTTATTGATTCTACTAGCAACTACATATAAGAAAATAGAATATAGTCTCACATATGCAGTATCAACAGACTGGATTAGAGCACATCTTATCTATATATAAGGAAAAGGGAAAATAAGTAGTGAGGAATTAAAGACAGAAGTAGAGTGGAAAAAGATTTAAATGAACTATTTGTTAGCACCTGGAAGAAAACAAGGAGTTGAGTAATAGCTCACATGGACTTGTCAAAAGCAATTAGTGTCCAAACAACCTGAAATGCCTTCAGGACTGGATAACAAGCTTTGCAAATAGCAGAGAAACCACAGATGACATTTATCTTGACTTCAATATGTTTGGACACTGACATGCCCATTAACAAACAGGGGGAATATGGTCGAGAAAACAAATAAATAAATAAATAAATAACAAGGTTCAATGACCAGAAAACTGGACCAAGAAGTTTATACACCAACAGCTTATGGTCGAACCAGAAGTATCCATACAACTAGGTGCTGCAGAGCAATAAACAGACTAATAGGTTAATTTGGGTTGCTCAGACAAAATGAGAGAAGATTGAAGTTGCCGTAATAAAACAATCTTCAGCTATGCCAAGAGCTTCTGTTAAAGCATGGAATGACCCATTTTCCATGCCCATAATGGATGAAGCATGAGCAGTTCCGAGTTGCAGCAAGGAATGTTTCTGCTAGGTGACATGAAAACCTTTGGATATCAGGGATAATGAAACACTAGAACTGCATGTGAAGGCAGTAGTGGCAACTTCAAGTCTCTAGGAAAAATTATCCCAAATATCTGCCTGTAATACACTGAAGTCTACACTCTCTTTCAATGCAGGACCAGCTGAGTGGCCTCTTGAAGCCACTCTGTCTCTGTATGTCTTCTTTGACAACAGGCTGCTAGCAAACAGCCTGCATCTCTGAACAAACGTTATGAATGTATCCATTGATACCTATACACGTCAGATATATTCATGCAAAGTAATTCAGGAATGCATGTCATTAGGTCAGGTCCCAGAGCATACAGATCAATACATCAACTCTATTAACATCAACAGAACCTGGCCCCATGTGCAGCAAGGAAATAACAGCTGCAAGGATGGAGGTGAAGCCGTCAGGCACAGAAAGCTCCCATGACAGCCCGTGTGGACGAGAGGCTTACCAAACTCTTTCTGTGGAAATGACTTGTACATGCTACTAAATAAAAACACACAGACAACTTTAAACATTTAACATTCCTGCGTAATCCACTCAGAAGTCTGCTGTGATCATCCTGAAACTGGCTAGCTAATAAACTGTAACAGCTCCTTAAGATAAGGAGATAAGGCATGTGTTAAAATAATTTATACCAAGATATTTGAAATGTGTAATAATGCAAATATAAAAAGTAAAATCTCTGTGGTATTAATGTTAAGTTCATGCTTAAAACAACACCATATATAATTATGACTAATACTCCATCCCCTGGTTTTCAATTCCCCAATCTAGGATGCTACATTGTTCACTGCTTTCCTCCACTGGTGATTCATTATCTTGGGTTAGCTTGTTAAAGAAGAGTTATATTCAGTGCAAAGAGTGATGGTGAAGTTTTAGTAAAATCACTGTAACATGCTCTTTTCTTAGTTTTTGGCTTTATTTCATCATAAACTTCGAACTTGCTGCTTCTGCTGATGTACATTTCAAATTTAAAGTGAAACAGGCCAATAGCTGAAGCCAAAAGTTTGACCTCCAGTACAACTGTTGTAATCTTCTGGGACAATATCCTCTTGACTCTAATTTCTCTTTTCAGACTCACCATGCTGCTGATGAGAAATAAGTTACTGGAGGTCATGATTAATGACTGGCCTCGAAAAAAGCAGAAGAACAAACCAACCAACCAAACAAAAAAACACCAGTAGTTCTGAATGACACAAGAAGTTTCTCCACTTCTCATGTACAACAGCTTCCTAGATAAGCATGCTGGACTAGTGTAGCCATGAGATGAACACTATCCCTTGAAGACATATTTAAACTCATATTCAAGTCTTGGTTTCTAAGCACACATGCTCTTTGCATTGTAAATGATTAAACAATGAAGCACCCTTATCTGACTTTCAGTTCAGACAGGAAAGTTTGTAGGGCTGAGGGAAGTACACTGAGATCAACAGCACCTCTCACAATGGGCTCCTGATCTTTCACTGCAGCTTGAGCAACCGTAACACAAATATTGCGGCATTCTTCACTTTGCCTCAATTGGATAGTGTTGTTAGATGGATGCAGAATGTTTCTATCAAGAAATATTTGGCTGTGCTTCCACTGGAGTGAAATGATCCCTGTAAACACATGGACAAATTGTGGCTGGCCCTTGGCTCCACACATCAGAAAACCTTTCTGTCAGCAGCTGCAGTATGGGGTGAAAGTTGGCTGAGGCACTCATAAGACCAGAATGGGAGCAAAGAAAAGGATCTCTGTCACAGGAGCT
Source organism: Cyrtonyx montezumae (assembly GCF_038088225.1). Classification (NCBI taxonomy): domain Eukaryota; kingdom Metazoa; phylum Chordata; class Aves; order Galliformes; family Odontophoridae; genus Cyrtonyx; species Cyrtonyx montezumae. Next base: position 6,119,622 of record NW_027071824.1, read on the forward strand.
CTGGAGAGCCCTGACTCATCAAACGTGGGCAGCTACAGCTGCCCCAGCTGGACTGTTCCTACCCATGGATGTTTTACTTAGCACCTCTCAATAAGAAGGGGGGGAAAAAAAAAGAATATCCAGAGTGAAGTTCTTTCTTTTTTTCCACTTTTCCAGCACAGAAAAACAAGACTCCTTTCATATCATTTTTTTTTGGCGAAATCAATAAAAGTCTAAATTCCTTGTCAAAAGCGATGAGAAAATTATTAATGACCCAGCACAGCTGCCATAGATGCCAATTTCATTGAACTAAGAGTGCTTGTGCCTACCTGTTCAGCTGTCAATACCCAAAAACAGTATCACTGCTTCATAATGCTGAAGGTAAGATAGGAATTCTCATATTTACTTTAGGCTAGCCAAAACTCTGTAACAGGAGGATCTCAGCTGCTCCAACTTCCAGTCAGAAACAAGAATTCTTACCAAAAAGACTCTGCTGGAGAAAATGCTCTTTGCACAGCACAAACCTCATGTATTTGCACTGGGTGATACTGTATGCTTTTGGGCAAGTCAGCCATGGGCAATTTTGGAGCCCAACCTGAATAGCATGAATTGCATCAAACCAGTCTGAAAGTGTGTAAATACCAGCTCACCCTATCTAGAATTTCACAAAAACAGGTAAACAAAGACACTTTCATGTATCAAAGAAATTATTTCTTCCTCCCTGCTTCCTAATGTTACCAAGGTTTTGTGCTTTGGGAAGGATACCCATGCTGTTGATGCTAGTGTAACAATCAGTTCTTCAGACGAGTTACTTTTGGTCACCACTGCTTCTGTCAGTTGTGACTTTAGCTCAAGCCAGAAGCCCCTCATCATTTGCTGACTTTATACTCAGAGAATGCTGAAAGATGTAGGTACATCAGTCAGACCTGGAGGCAAACAACAGAAAACATTACACATAGAAGTGATTTTCACACCAGAACCTCTTCCAAATTGTATTTGTGATGAAACCATGAAAGAGGACGGACATTTTTGGACATCTCAGACGCTTAGAAGATAACTCTTCTCACTTGTGCATTTCTGTTAAAGATTCCAACAGGGTAGACCAAGGAATTGAGTTTAATTGGGTTTTACCAGAAAGCCTGCAAAATTTCATTTCAAAGAACATCTCATTAAATAAAGGATTTGTTATGTTGCTGACAGCAACCTGTCTGCAAGTCACTAAAAACAACTACAGTGCTGAAGCACTCCTCTGCCCAGCACTTCACCTCAGCAAAAGGGCTCAGATATTCCGCAAAGCTCAGTGCTCCACAACCAAACCCACAAATCCAAATGTCCCCAGAGCTTTAAAAACAGATAAAGCACAGACCTGGATCCTATTTGTAACACAAGAATTGAATGTGCATGATTACACAATGAGAGGATTCACTGAAGGTGATAGTGATGGCTGCCAGGCAGATGGGAGTGCCCATCCTCCCTGCTTCAAAATCACACCCATAGAAACTCGCTCTGGATTGTCCAGCACAGACTAGCATTTTTTCTTCTATTATTTATAAGAGAAAGAAGCTCTTTTCTAATTAAAAATATTAATAAAAAAGAGTATGCCTCAGTGCTCAGCTATTCTAACTGGTAGATAAAAATGCAGTCAGGAGATTTCAGTGCTGCCTTGTTGAGTGCAGGAGATGAAAGCGAGTCCCACGGCACAGGCAGGGCTCCTCTGGCCCCACCTCTGCCAGGAAGCGCTCCTGTTCCCTTGGCAGCCTGTGCAGCTGGCTGCCTCCTGCTCAGCCAAGGGTCCAGGGAACTGAGTTTCCAAACTATTCCCTGGCTGAAGGAGGAAATGAAAGCAAGTCATTTTCAAGAAAAGCAGGTTGGATTGTCCAACTCTTGCACTCTGGGGAGCAAAAAAAAAAAAAGGAAAAAAGAAAAAAGAAAAGGAATTATACAAGAAGTAATAGAAGTATAATGGAAAGGAAAAGCAAAAGAAATAGACTATTTTTGTGTGCTGTGGAGAAGTCAAGATTCACAGACTCAAAGCATCTTTAAACGATTAAGACAAAGACAGCGGGTAATAGATGAATGTTAGAGACAGAGAGAAGTGAGCATTTTTAACCACACTGAAATCATGCAAAATTTCCTGCTTCAGAGCAGTAATTACAATTAAAATTATTTACATCCTGCTCTGGTGTAAATCAGGAAATTAAAAGGACAGAGAAAGGTGATCCTCTGTTTGGGAGAGCAATCTCACCCACAGAAGTTACTGCCCTGAGCTGCCAGGGCACAGGAAGTGCACACCTGCCATCTCAGCTTTCATCTCCTTCCTCTGCTTTCCACCCAGTCTGGCCTAAGCAGATCCTTAAAATGCTTCAAGGACTGTCAGATGCTTGTTGAGGCCTGAGACTAGTATGGAGCTCAACACAGAGGGGTTAGGAACTGCAGAACAAACAGAACAGTACCACACAGCTTGAAGGAGTGTATCCGAGGAGCTTCATGTATAACTGGTTTCAAATCAAGGTACAGAATCCTGGTTATCAGACATAAGATTAATTTTGAAAAGCTGGTTATTCTGTTTTATAGAGTAACTTGTCCAAATCAGACTATTCCCTGAAGACAAGAATGACTCGTTTAGCTGTAAGAGGAAAGACTTAAACAGAGCAACAACTCTACTATTTAAGTACAGTCATTCCTAATTTAAGGTCTTTTTATCAATTCCTGAAAACCAGGATGAATTATGACCCATCCTACCATCTACGGCATGTTCAACACATTCTTTATAGTCTAAGAGCTCAGTTGACTGAGTAGCTCCCCATTTATATTTCTTTCTTGATGAGATACTATTCTCTGATCAGCTGGTTTCTAAAGACCTCTTATCTTAGGTATCCAGCCTTCCTTGGGCACTGCAAAGGAAGCCTGGCCACCAAAAGACCTGACACTGCAACACAACCATGCTTCAGCAAACTAAGCACCTTCAAGGACACAAATTAAGCACCAGTTTACTTTGAGGTCTTTTGGCTACCCAGATAAGACTCAAAAGATTTGCAGCTGAGGTAAAACTAATCTTGGTATCATCTTCTGCACAAAATCACACAGGTGCTACTTCATGTGCATTCAGGTTTAGTATTATGAAGGAGACAGTCGTACAAAGATTGATACAATGCAATCATGAGACACAATAGTTGGACAGAAGTATTTACAGAGAAAAGTGGAAAGGAATATGGAAAAAGAAATTAGTGTCCTGGGTGGGCAGGAATCCCATAATCAACAGGTAAGACCTCTCGAGACAGAAAACTGTGCCAGACCCTGACTGCAACTATAAGAAGATAACATTAAAAACGACCATATATTACCAGTAAAAGTCATAGCTGCTGAGAACAGAACATAACAGCATCAGAAAATAAGAACTACAGATAGAAATTGAGAAAATCAAGTGGGCATAAGAGCTTAAAGGCCAAGAAATTTAAAGATGAAATGTAATAATGTGGTACTCATCCAATACAAGAGGAAACCATTGAAGTTAACAGAACAGGAATGCAAAATACATTTCTGTACATAAAAAAGCCAGGCAGCCCTAAGATGAAAAGATGACTTTTGTGGTCCAGCAGCAACTCAAAAGGTCCTAAAACAACAGTTAATGCAATCAAACATTGTGAAATGAGCAAGACCAGGTAACTACGTAAAGAGCTGTCTGAGGAGGTATCTAATTCAGTGTTACTGGCTTTCAACAGATCACAAACATTGGACAGTATCTTAAGGATTATAATTAAGGAATATATCTGCTTATATATACTGTCTAGACAGAGTAACCCATGCTATCTCACATACACAGTCAGCTTTCTATTGATCCCAGACAAAAGATGCAAATACAGAAATGAGAATCAATTCATAGGAATTAAAGGAATATAAACAACATGAAAACAGATCCCACTGATCCAGAATCTCAGTGAGCAGGGCCAGTCGTCCTGTTGATAAAACAACTGTTTAAACATAATATACTTGTGTAGCTGTTAGACATTTAAGCTGGTGTTACATAATGATTTCATTAAGAATCAGGAACAGCAGGACATCAACGTGGCCACACAGTAAAGGAATCAAAGCCTTGCTTTTTTATGAGATTCAAAATATAATGGTAGACAGGAAACCACTATTGAAAGACAGCCTTCTAATAAGGTCCCATAAGGCTTATTTTTACAGTCCTCTGTTATGTAATATTTTTTATCAGTGACCTGTAAGGAAACTAAGCAGAACTACCATTGCAGATGAAATAATCATAGAGATGTGACAAATAACGAAGGTGTTGCATTGCAAATACAGGTGACTTAGATTGCTTGCTATGCACAGATACAAAACAAAAGAAGTCAGCAGGATCAATATAAAAATATAACCCTAGGAAGAGAGGATCGAGATCATACTTACAGAGTAGGAGATTCCATCCTGAGATTCAGCACCTCTGAAAAAGACCTGGGGAGGGGAATGCCCTGGTTGGTAATTAGTCAAATATGAATTTTACCTCTCCTAGCAGAGCTCCTCACAAAGTTACTGCTGAAATTAGCTGTATAAACTGTGGAATCATGAATAAGAGCAGAGATTGTAATATATGCATGTGTTTGATAACAGCACAATCTGTTGGAACTGCTCTGAAATGCTGTTTTCCACAATCCCACCACTGTGTAAATAAAGCAGAGGGATTTCAGATGGGAGTTGTGAAAACAGCGCCACAAGGGCTAGGAAATGCCTCAAGGAGCACAGGACATTAGCCTTAAAAACTGTCTCAGTCAAAGTCTGCGGATCTGAAACTTGCACAAAGCTGGGTAAAGCAGCCCACACTGAGCTCCTGGCAGCCCCATTTCACAAACCCTGAAATAGGATCATCACCCATACAAAAACTTCTTCCTCTTGCAGATGCCTATATGATGGGAGACAAATATGACAGAAGTCTTCCAAACAGCAAGTGAAGGTTTAAACTGGGTCAAAAGTTAAAAACTGATGCTCAACAACTTAAATTACCAAGATGCTTGTTTCAAATGTACATAATTAGTTGCTGGAACAATTCAATGAATTCAGGGAAATTTTATGGACTGAAAAATGCATGTAGTGAGATCAGAAGATCATAATGGTGGCTTCCAATCAGTGTCCATTCTACAATGACTCATGGCCTTCTAGAGCAACATAAGCTTGAGCCACCCAAAAACACAGTACAGTATTGATCATTTGCTACAACTGAGCCTACATGCTGAAATGAAAATCTACTTCAGCTGAGAGGTAACATCAAGGTTCACTCAGAAACCTGCTTGCAGGTATGGTATATTAAGGAACTTAACACCTTATGACACTATCTTACTGCCTTAGATTAGATAGGAATCAAGCCTTGTGGGTTTTGTATCTCACATCAAATTGTTTGGGATTGAATTTTGTTCAACATGACACAGGAAGTGCCACAATAGAGGTGATTTTGTCTGATAAAATATATACATTTTCTCTTTTTTTTTCCTTCAACTTTTTTGATATGTGTAGAGGCTATTTAGTATTCCAGTCTTTGAAAAATACGTAGTAGTTAATACAAGCATGATACAAAACAGAAACCCGGACATTTCTAATCAGCAGAGCAGATTTACCTGACTCAGGCTTTATCTAAGTAAGAGGCTGGGATCTTAAAAGTAACAATCAGGAGTGAAATTCCTAGCTCCTTTAGAGGTGCTTCTTAAAACCCCAGCCACAATGACGGTTCTGCTTGCCTAAACAATCACTGCACAGATTCCAATTTCAACAGCACAAGGGAAAAATCTGGAGTGGCTTTACCGACTCAAAATTAAACTGTTCCAAACTTTCATCCATGAAAAAAAATAAAATAAAATAAAAGTACCATAGAAGTTAACTCATTACTTCGAAAGGCACTTTGTGACATATCTACTCAGAGGGGCTTTACGGAAAACCACATGCACTTTCATGCTATCAGCACAGCTCTTGCTCCTGCACTACCTGGCTTTCCAGCCTGTAAACTCAGCATTTATCATGCAGTAAATTGACTTTCAGAAGTTGTTTTAGTGGCTCTGGCTCTATTCAGAACTGACTTTCAGGATTTTATTGATAACATTAAAACACCTCATTGGCTTAGGCCTGACCTTTCTTCACAGTCCACTGCTCAGGGATTTGCCACATTCTTATTCACAGCCTTGAGATTCTGGATGCCAAGGTCTGATTTTATCCCTGTTTGTAAGAAGCCTCAGGATGCAGAGGGATGAACTTTAAGACAAAAACTCACTGTGGGGAAGATGATAGAGATATATTATGGCATGTTTATTTGCCAAGACCTTTGCATTCACATGGTCATTTATTTTAGATAGGGTGAGGTGTGGAATACCTAAGAAGTACATGACATGAATTCATGCCTCCTTTTCTGCAGTTCTGGCCATATTGCTGCCATATGCTGTTCCCAGATGACATCTGCCATCAAATGCTCCTACCAATAAGCTACTATGGTGTATGCTTTTAAGGTGATTTTTTTTTTTTTTTTGCAAAGCTTTCTGCAGAAGAACATCTCTGGCGGTAACTCAATAAAAGGGAAAGTACCACATTAGAGTAACACGTCCCAACATATCTTGAAGATGTGGCTGTTCTCTGAAACAAAGGAACAGTACTTAATGCTTGATCCAAAGACTTTTGCAGTCAATGGAAAGACTTTCAGTGTTTTCAGCAGGCTTTGGACCATAGCCCTTAATCTGGGGAACATACTCTCAAAAGGCAGAAGAATGGAAAGGTTTGGCTGTATCACATGTATAGCTGGCCTTGTGGCAAGCATGCATTAGGCAGATTTCTTTCCAAACTCTACCTCAACAAATACACTTCCAGCCAGAGAAAATTAAGTCTCCCAGTAAAGTGGGTAAATAGTAAGACTCCAACTTGGAAGGAGGCAAGTTCCTTCAGACACATGATAGTGTTGTAACTCAGCCTCTGGCCACCTTTATAAAGATCTCTTTATCTAGATCCTTTTGGGGTTCTTTTATTCCCTGATTAGTAAGGGGGATGTGCAGTTTCCAAATATATGGCTCTGAGCATCGAGGAGAAAGATAAACCAGGATAAAGAATCCAGATTGAGAGAGAGAGACAGTTCTGACTGCTCAAGTCCATCCTAAATGGGACTAAGATGCTTACTTAGCTCCCTTCCTTTCCAAACTGTATACCCTGGCAGGGAGCCTCTCAGATCCTATCACTCCACCAGATCAGAGCAGCAAATTTATTTTCAAGAAAGCTGGAACTTGTTCCTCACTTGCAAACCTAAAGCTGTATGTACTGTCTGCTGCAAGAGCCTGCCATTATACACTAGGTAAACATGCAACAAGAACCACAAATGAAATGTACAGGCATCTTTCAGCATACCTTAATGTTGAAATGCGGCTACTTCACTTCCAAAATGTGCATCAGAGAAAAAAAACTGATATAGAGCAGTGATTGGCACAAGACATATGTAGCCCTTGGTCTGCCAGGGAAGCCCAGAGCCAGTTATAACAGCCAAGAAAACTGGGCTGGATCTCTCATAGATTGGGCGAGAATGAGAACATCAAGGATTTGAATAGATCCAACACATCTCCAGGCAGACTAAAATGATCTATCATGTCAGAGAACACAATATACTGTTTATCCTTCCCAAAGGGCAAATATCCCCTATGGAAGCATTGCCTGTAGGCACATGTATAAATAAACAAACTGCTGGTATCATACATGTCAGTAGAACTGACCCCAGTTTCCATAAATTTTACTTATGAGGTATTCATGGAGTGATACTACCCAGTCAACTGGACTGACTCCTGCATTAAACCCTAGAAGTGTGACTGCAAGAAGTTCAGTGCAAAGGGAAACGCTGCTCCTCTGCTGCTGTGTTCCCAGAGCAGCAGTGACACCTCCCAGCTTTCTCAACTGTCCCAGCCTTGGAAACAAGTAACTGAAAGTAACTAAAGGAGAAGCAGCCTACCAGAGGCTACAGTGAGCATTGGACTGTGATCACATCGTGATTGACAGCCTTTTCTGACATTATTTTAACCCACCACTGTATCCAAAGAGGACAGATTTGTTGCATCACGTTTATACCTGACTGGAAATGAAAAGTTCTGCATGGGTTGTCCTTTCCTAGAACTCATCTGGGCAGTCCAGGAGAAGTGCTTCATTACTGCTGACCTTGAAAAAACAATTTATACAATGCTCACCCATACGAGCATATGATCAGCCTGAGGTACTAGAGATCATCTGTATGCACAAAAGCAGGCTCAGCTTTATTAATTATTACTGCCCAGAAGCCTTTTTCAAGTATAGGATTGCTAGGTGCTCTCTGACACTTCCAGAGAGTCAGGGCTGCTAGTTCTTCACTTTCCTGAGTACAACGTCCACTCATGGAGATGTTGGTTTTTCATTTATTATTCCTCCCCCCACCTCCCCCAAGTAATGAAAATCAACATGTTCTGACTGCTATCTTTCAATCATCGCTATGATAAAGATAAGTTAGCATCAGCTGAGCTTGCTGCTGAATCCCAAACGCTATACATAAACAAAAACAAGAGAAGGAACTTCAGCAGGCTTAGCTTGCCTTTTAAAATTCAAGGCAGGGGTTTAAAAGAGATGAAGCCAGGGAAAACATTGGATACTAACACCGGCCAAACAGGGAAAAATAACGAAGTTGTAAGACTAAAAAACTGAAATGGAAAGAATGACAGATTTACTGCTGCATTTGATGCACATAACCACTGATAGACTCTCCCCAGGAAGTGTTGAAATTACCATCACTGAAATGAATCCAGAAGCTAAAAATTAAATTATCCTTCCCAGAACATTCCAATTTGGGCTTTGGCAACACCAGATGTTTCAAAACTCTGAAATATATGCACGCGCGTGTGTGCACGCATGCACATGCACACACACATACTTAAGCACAGTATCCTCTTTCACGCAAGACCTCCCTCCTGGTTTTCACAAAGTCGGACTGAACGGACGGTCATTTTGCAAAGCCTTTTCTTTAAAGTCTCCACTCAAACTGTCAGATTAAGCAACCACTACGGAGCCTTGCAGCAGCTCCAAGTTATGAATGAATGGCTATTTGTGAACGCGCCTGTCAAGACAGATGCGGTATTTGTCAGTGCAGTGTGGGTTAGATATGGTGAGAAGGAGCCAAACAAACAAAGCAAAAGGTCAGCATCACAACATTTCCCTTTCTGCCCCTCAGTTTGCCTAAAGGATGCTACGGCTTTTGCTGAAATGTAATACAATACCCTACTTACAAGCAACCTATGATGCTTATTTGAAAAGAAACATTCCCACAAGAAAAATAAAAGAAAAATGGGGGCAGAGGGTAGAAGAACAGGAACTTTTGGGAGCAAGGAAGCTATGATGCAGAGGAACAAACACAAGATTCACAGAAAAAAGCACATCCTAAGAAACTTGGTGATTCTAGACCACCCTATGGATTTTGAAACAACACACATTGTTTTTCTCGTTCTTAAAATTACTATTATGAGGATCAAAGGTTAATTCAAGTTGCAAGGGACATCTAGTCCAATCTCCAGTTCAAAACAGGGTCAGCTATAAGGTCAACTTATCATTTGTAATAACTTGTATGGTTATTTACAATAACCTGAAGCCAGGCTACTATGAATAAGCTGTTTCCATTGCAGTAGTATGTCAGAATCTCACACTTACCAGCACCTCATCATGCTAGGTCTTGTCTAAAAACTAAAAGAGGCTTCTGCCCTAAGATTTCAGTGGAAATGGCTTAACTATATTGGGAAGATCCTAAAAAAAACAAACAAACAAAATACAGCAAACCCTTCTCATCTTCCAAATGAAAACCTGAATGAGGGAGTGAGTTCTAAGGGTCCTTCCCATGCTCTCTGCCACAAATCTGCTGCAGGGATGGCTGCAAAGTCTCACATCACCTCTAAACCAAAGGTGGGTGCTGAAGAACATATACTACAGGGTAAGAGGTATTTCAGGGGGGCCTATCATATTAGTAGGGAATAAGCAACAACCAGTCACACTGGAAGGAGGTAAAATGCAACCTTTCATGCCATGTTTCTTCAATTTCTCATCCTGTTGTGCCATACAAATCTGCAAGTTTCAGCAAGGACATGCATAGGCAAGGTGCTTTAAGAACCAAATTTCTCTGGATGGACCCTGCAGGCAGCCCACCGACAGCAATGCTGCAGCTAAGTACGGAGAGAATGGGTTGAAAACAAATAGCAGCCTGGTGTGGAAGGCAGGATGGGAAAGTCCACTGAACAAAGAACACAAACAATAGTATTAATCTGAACAAATAAGATCAAAAATCCCCAGCACAGCACTACATTAAACAATACCTGGGGAAATTACAATTCTCAGGCTAAAAACTGCCTGATCAAAAAACAGCATGTAGTTTCACAACAGACACAACTCTGCACCACTTTTCCTTCTGACTGGGCTCTGATGCCCAAATGGCAGATTTAAAAGAAGCAAGAGGGATTTGAGCTGTCTGGATTTCTGCATTTCTGCAAACATCCCACGAACCAGGCCCCACTTCAGGAAGCTAATCGGGCACACACATATCCTTAGTGTTAATGAGTCCATTCACATGTGTGCTTCAGCATCTTGCTGAAGAAGTTCACTGAGGTCATCAGCCCGGGGCCTTCATTCATCTTCTTGCTCAGCAATAACACAAGCAGGAGCCTCAAAATCAGAAATACTCTCAAAGTAGCAACTTCAAAATAATGCAAGACATTAAAGACCACCACTGATCTGAAGCAGTGCATCAAAGCCAAAAGCAGCAGCTGATTAAGATTAGGATTGTCTCTTGTCTCTGCACATCCACCAGCATTCCCGCAGCCCTGCAAACCAGGCAGTATTGTCAGCTCCAGCCTCAGGAAGGCCCAGCACATCTCCAGACATGGACCTTCTCCACTACTTTTGGAAAGGCTCCACCAGCACAAGACTAGGACACAGTTTCAGGTGGGCCTCTGGGATGGCAAAACTCCCACACTCCTAATGGGCTGGGTGCAGCAGAGGCAGTGATGCTCAGCTAACCTTTCACTCAACAAATGGCAGAGTGGAAGTGTTTCTTTAAAACAGACCCAAGGAGAGCCGTGACAATGGCTTCATACAACAGACCTATGCTTCCGTCTTGCAATGGTAGGAACCCAAGTTGGGACATGGGTCTTTGTTTTTCTGTAGGCTTCTCTGGAAGAACCATGGCGATGGAGGATTCACCACAGCAGACTACAACCTCCCAGCAGTAGTGGATGGTTTGGGAGGCAGCAGGCTATATGCAATGCACCCCACAGCTGCTCAACACGAGCAGGAGCTAAAGAAGAAAGCTTCTCTGATTTCACCCAGTCAGCGTCCCAGAGCACATTATTTTATTATCCCTCGTAGCATGTTGATGACTACTGTCCAGAAAATAACCCAGCCTCTTTTTAAAGCCATCTGCAATTTCCTGTTTTTTACATCCCCACATAGGAGGCCTGTAATAAGTGCTGTTCATAAGCAAGGAGCTGTTCCTCCCACGTCCCTCCCGGGGAAAAAGCCTTCCCATCGCTTCAGGTCCTCTCTGTGCTGAACAGGAGGCAGTATCCCAAAGTGTCGCTTTGGGATAGAAGCTAGAAGGTTTCAATCTAAGGTGTTCCTCTCAGGGCTGCTTTTGTATCATTAACAACATCAGAAATCCCCAAACATTAAGTTCTCTGTTGTGCTAAATGTACATGCATGTGAGCTGCACGGCCGGAGCCAGTCACATCGTGGTGCTGATGCTGGTGGTGCAGGGAGGCCAGAGCACAGCAACTCCAGTGCCCTGAAGAAAAGGAGCCCACATAGGTGTACTTGCTGGTAAATCAAGTCCTTGTTGACAAAGTAGAAGCATGGCATTGTGCGCAAGCAGTTCATAATGTTGGCTTTCATTAAGTGAATGCTCAGTAGAATGACAGCCTGTGTAAAGCAGTATTTGTGGCACAGAGCTCTCAAAATCACAGAATCATAGACTGTCCCAAGTTGATGATGCTTATGGGTCTCTGCTCAGTCCAACTCCCAAACCCACCACCAAGCTCAGGCAGGAATGTGAGGAGGCACCCCAAAGCACCTCAAAATCTACACGACACCAGGCCCAGGTGGACTGCAATATCTTAGGCTACTGAGCCATCCCCCAGCATGCAGAAGGCTCACCATCTGCCTTGTAAAGCTTTCAGCAAGCAGTACTGACCGACTCATTGTCTGCAGTAAGAACTGCTGTGAAGAAAGATAACAGAATCAGTCTCATCCCTTGCATACACGTGCTGCCTATTTTTCTCAAGTACCCCAGCTGTGCATTAGCATTATAATTTGCTGTGCTGGCATTAAATTTCTGTTTATTATCAGCACAGCGATGATTATCACTCAGCCTCATATCAATAATAACTAGGCTGAGTTAATAGCCTAGATCATCCACGAGGAACTGATAAATACCAAATCTCTAACGTGACTCAATTTCTGGCTGCCGAAGGCTCTTGGGAGGGAGTTAAGCTCCCAGCAGCTAGCCCACGCTGCCACAAGCACAACACACGCAGGCATGCTTCACAAACAAAAGCCTTTGGGTTTTTCAAAACCTCTTTGTAGTATTTTTTCCGCCACTGCTTTTCACGTCTGTTGGTTTTGGGTCTGGCAGTCCCCAGCTCGCTGAATTTCCACATCTATTTCCACACTGGATGTGTCTTTAACCTCAAGTGGACTGTCAAGCCAGATGCCAGATGCCCCCTTACTTCCTCAGTGCAAACTATCGGTAAACCTTAGCATAACTTTACTTTGAGCCTTAAACTAACAGCATGTGAAAAGATTAATATGAATAAATTCAAAACTAATCAGATCCCTTCTTTAAATGTTGACACAGTATTATTTATATCCCATAAATACCTTCTTGACTAAAATTCATCCCAGGAGATTGGCACCTCGCCAGTTCTATTCATATTTACTGTATTTATACAGTACAGTTGGCCAAGGATAATATTTAAGACAAAATATGCCTTAGGGTATATACAATATCTCTTATAGTTTTCCTTTTAAATCTCCTCATTGCTAAAAATATTTAGTCTGAACTTTATAAAATGCCCCACAAAGACCTATCAGCGAGCTGCAGTGATATATGGCCGACTATGAGTATAATTAGAGCATATTTGTAATACTTGGGTCGCAGGCAGTTGCCGAGTGCTCACGGCTCACAGCGGGGACTGAACCACTGATCTTTCCCATGCCTTCCTCCCGGCAGCCTGCAACCCTCCTCTCCCTCCTGCCTCTCCCAAGCGTGGAGAAAACACAGAGTTAAAGAAATCTGCTCTGAGACGCTGCGGAGCTGTGCTTTCGAGTTCTTCCTTTAAAATATGGTGGGGCAATTTCATCCCTGCTGTCTTTTTTGGAAAGGTTCGCTCCGTTCGGTATAACTCGAGAGCAGTGGAAAAGTAGTTAACCTACTTACTGGGATGTTAGCGGCAGCGCGCACAGCAGTACGGGATCTGCTGCCACAGGGCCCTCTGATCCCAAACTTGTGATGCACTCTGTTGGTGGGTACCTGCAATCTCCTCTGCTCGTCCAAAGCCTGGATTGATCCTTCAGTGCACATCTGGCCCCCCAACAAGGCTTTATAATGAGATTCTTTTTTTTGCCACAACACTCAAGAGGCACAGTGCAGGTATCTGTGCTTTCTGGACCGTCGGTCTTTGCGAGTCTTCCCACACCAGAGCGCATACAGACAGAGCGCATTTCACCTCCAGAGACCGTCCCTCGTTTGGCTCTCAGCCATTCTAACCCTGCCCATAGGTGCCCATCGCTCCTCCAAGACCCAGGAGGTCCCAAAACAGAAGTGGTGGCTTTCAACAAATCGCAGTGAAACCCCACTGACCTGAACACTGACTGGCTCCTATTGCTGCAAATTACTCCTTGCTCCAAATGTATATTTTTTCCAAACAAACAAAAAAAGTATTTCTTCCCTCAGGGTAACAAGGGTGGAGTGTATTTACCATGGCTATTAAGGATGGTGCCATAATTACGGTACTAAAACGGCTCCGACTGTCAGGGTGTCCCATAGCTGATGCTGTCATTTAACAACAAAGGGAGGCAGCTGCACCCAGCGCGGGGCTCAGATGCCTTGGCTGCCATCCTGGGACGATCACATGCAAGACAGAGCAAGCCTCAAAGCTACAACTCACTCAACTAAAAATAAATAAGAGAAAACGCAATTAGAAACTCTAGGATAAAGTTACCAAGATGGCTGCATTATCTGTGTGAGTCGGAGGGATGTGCTTTGCCGACCCAGCCGGTGAGGAGACGGGGCGTCCAGTGGTGGGAGGGGAGGCAGAGGGAAGGGAGCGAGGCGAAATAGTGGGGATGCGGCTCTGGGTACGCGAGCGGAGGAGTTACTTTCTGCTTCTGCTATTTCACTTTCCTCGGCGCGATGATGATCGAGATTCTTTTAAGGGAGTGCTGTGTTTTTCCTTTTGCTTTTTTCTCCCTATACACTTAAACCTCACAACCCAAGCAAAAAGGCGCGTCGGTGTGATTCTTAGTCGCGCACAGCGGATCCGGTCAGCCCAGTGCGTTTGTACCCTTCCACTGCACAAAACGTGGCACGGATCGCCAGAAAGCGGTTAACAGCCGCGAGAAGGCAGACGGGCTGAGACAGGTTCCAAACAGCCAGGCTACCCAGAAGGGAAAACTTTTCCTCTACCTGAAATGAAAGCGCCCATGCACTGAGCGGGTGGGCGGGGAGGGATAGAGGGGGAAGCCCGAGCCCTCAGAGCACGGACCCGTGGGACAGAGTGCTGGAGGGGCGAAGGGAATCCAGGAGGGAATGCTGGGGATTTTGTTGTGGGTTGTTTTTTTTTTTTTTTCTGGATTTTTTTTTTTTCTCTTCTTAAGACCTCCTTTTCTTTTCAGTTCTGGAGAGATGGAAACTTGCCCGACCCAGACACTCCAAGGGAAACAACGGCAGCGGAATGATGTTGGCTCCTCTCAGAGGCTGCACCCGGGGCAGCGGGGCGGCTGCACGGGCACCCCTGGGGACTCCATAGAGTGACCTCAGCGGCGATACGAAA
Source organism: Cyrtonyx montezumae (assembly GCF_038088225.1). Taxonomy (NCBI): domain Eukaryota; kingdom Metazoa; phylum Chordata; class Aves; order Galliformes; family Odontophoridae; genus Cyrtonyx; species Cyrtonyx montezumae. Next base: position 6,134,663 of record NW_027071824.1, read on the forward strand.
CGCCGTGAGGTTGGGGTCAACCAAGTACCCCCCGCCCGCTCCTCCCCCCCCCCCCCCCCATTCAACGTATTCATTCCCCCCATCTAAAGGAAGCTCTATAAGCAACCTGACGGGATGCTGAGAGCAAAAGGAGAAAAGAGGGAGGGGTTGTGATGCACGGGGCTGGTGGGCACCGCCAAGCGAAATCACGTCCGCAGAGCACTTACTTTCGGGGTAAAAAGGCTGCATGTCTATTTTGTAAACTTCTTTGGCGTAGTACTCCTCGTCGCTCCGCTCCCTCTCGCAAGTGGCAGCTCTGTGGTTGGCTTTCTCCTGCAGCAGGTCCCTGGTGCTGTTGTAGATGGAGATGACCTCCGGGGGCACCTCCTCGGGCTCGGGGTACTCGTCCGGGGGGCTGGTGAGCTTCAGCTTGCTCAGGATCTGCCCCCGGATCGCCTCGATTCTCTTGCGCATGAACTGATCCATGTCGAGGGTGCTGCAGGTAGACAGGCTGAGAGCCACGGCGGCCAGATCCAGGGTGAGGAACACGCTCAGGAGATAGCAGTGCATCTTAAGTGCTTAAATACAGCGCCCCCCAAAAAAAGAGTGACTTTAACCACGAACGACAACGACGGGGGGAGGGCGGCGGGGGGGGGGGGGGGGGTTGATATTAAAAAATAACAGGGGGATGTGTGCAAACAAAGGGAGGATCTGCAGACAAAATGCAGTGAACAACCGGACTGCAAGGACGGCTTGCAATCCACTAACGCACGGGAGTCGCCAGTGGAAAAAATACCAATAGTGATACAAAAAAAAAAAAAAAAAAAAGCAGCTTAGTGAGAGTCGGGGGGTGGAGAGAACGGCAGGAAAAAAAAAATGGGGGAGAGGATAAAAAAAAAATAGCGAATAGATAAACTCGCAAATCAAGTAAATAGAAAAGAGTCTGTTCACAGAGAGCTGGCGGCGCAGGGTGGAAAACCCAAAAGAAAAAAAAAAAAAAAAGAGGGGGGAGAAAAAAGGAGGGGGAAGAAGTGATGGGCAGAAGGGCGCTGCCGCAGCCGGCGCCGAGCCGAGCCGAGCCCCGCGGTGCCGGCGCTCAGCCCCCGCGGCGGCGGCGACAGAGGCGCGCACGTGTGCGCCCGGCGGCGCGCAGCCCCGGCCCCGCGGCGGCGCCCGGCCCCGGCGCTGAGCGGCGGAGCTGCGGCGGCGGCTGCTGCTGCTGCTGCTGCTCGTCCGCCCGCCGCGTCCCGCAGGCTGCCGCGTGCGCCCCGCGCCGCATGCACCGACCCACCCCCGGCCGGGCCGCTGCGCGCTGCTGCGGGGCTTTTTCCAGCTCCCTCCTCTTCCTTCTCCTTCCGCCGCGACTCAGCGAGGCCGCCGCCGCCGCCCCGACGGCCTCCCGCGGATCGCAGGCGCGGAGCGGCCGCCCGGGGCTGGCCGCAGCTCCGCTCTGCCGGCCGGCCTCCCCCGCGGGGCTGGCCCTAGCGCTCCGCCCGGCGCCCCCCGCCTCCCCCGGCCCCGCGGCGCTCCCTGCGAGGAGGGGACGGGTGCCAGCAGATAACATCACGGCCGCGCAGGGAGAGGGAGATTTATAAGGGCTCCCCGCCCCACGTGCTCGCCTCGCCGCGAAGTGACGTGGTGGGGCTGCGGACAGAGAGCGGAGGGCTCCGCCGCCGCCGCCCGCCTATTTATTCCCCTCCGCGCGTGGCGGGGATCGGCAGCCCCAGCGCAGCCCTTTTCTTCTACGAAAAGGACGGCTACAGCGCCTCTCGGCCCTCTTATTAGGGTAACTGGGTCAAACGGCACCCTCGCCCCAATTAAGCGCTGGGATATGGTTCCGTGAAAGAGGGCAGGACGAAGAGCTCACGTACCATCAGTTCGGGGCTTCGCACTGCCCCACTCTTACTTGTCACTTCCATACACAATTTCCAGCGGGAAGCAGGATCAGCTCCGGCCCCGGGCTCTCCCCTCCTGCTCTCCTACTCACTGCACTTGACAGAAGCTCTCAAGCCCCGCATTCTCAGGCTGTCTCTGCAATTCAACTTTTCCACTGCCTCTTTCGGCCACAGCGCACATCGCAGCCTGAGCCCGGAGCTGCGTGCAGGCAAGGGCCGGGCTCTGACCTCGGGCCTCACTCTGCCCTACAGAAATGACCTTGCACACCCCTCAGCCTTATGCCATAAAGCAAACTGTCCAGAAGAAAAAGGCTATTAAGCGATTTCCTTCCAAAGCTGCAGCTGAAACCGTGGAGAAATACCTCACACCAAACCTACAGCCCCACAATGCTTGGTTGCTGGCAGTGGACTGCCCATCACTTGCCTCGGGGGCTTCACAGCCATCAAGGGTTGGACTACTAGGTGAGCATAGTGGTTTTTCCAACCTTAATGATTCTATAAAAGCACTCTGCTCTTTCCTTCACTAGGAAACTGTTACCTCTGGAGAGCTCTGCAGGAATCATCCTGCCAGATCCATGCAGTTCATTCCAATTTGAAGAAAAAGTCCCCAGACTTTGCCATCTCCTTCACAAGAACAGCCCTGGAGCCTTGGCAGTGCCATGAGTACAGGCTGGGATGTCCCTGTAGCCATGGGTGCTGGGCTCCAAGTTCCAGCGTGCCTTACAGAAGCCACCAGAGATGCAGCCAGGCTGACAGCAAACCCATCTGACCAGATTTTGCTGAGATTCCTCCTCATTTGGCAGCCTGGATAGGAAAATACTGTTGTTACATTAGAGAGAAACCCTTTGCTTCTATTTCTAACCCTTGGTATGGCACAGGGTGTTGGGTCCACCCAGGCTCACATCTCAGCTTTGCCTCTCTGCTGCAATGATGCTCAGTTCCCTACAACCTCCTGCTGTCCCCACAGCGATGCATTTGCCAGGTAGAACTTCCCAGGAATAGCAGTCAGGCTTTGGCCTTTCTGCTCCCAAAGCCCTGGCTGCTTGAGCTAAACTTCCAGCATCTGCAGCAGGCCACAGCATTGTGCCTCAACTGCTCCATCTGCCTCGAGAGAGGACACCTTCCTACTTGCTGGACCACTGCAATGCACACTGATACTCACAGACACCAACTAGAATGTACACACAGTGACATACACATCACGATTTATCTGATCTTATTTTCTGAATCACAGAATGGCTTGGGGTGGAAGGACCTCACAGATCACCTAGTGCCAACCACCACTTGCATTCGGTATCTTTTACCTCAGGGTACTGCAAACCAGACTCCAGATGGGTGATATTTTTAAGTTGCTAAAGCAATGTCCAGAATAAAATGTTCAAAACTACCTAGCCAAACTCCATCTACTCGTCAAAGCCAAAGAGCTGTAATGCTAAAATACACTTAAGGCATGATCTTCTGCACAGGTTAACTCAGCTTTCACATTCTACCTTTAAGACTCAGGACCAATGTATCTGTCAAAACCCATCTTAATTACAGCTTTGTGTTTTATCCTGAAAAGCCCTCTATTCTTATCTGTTTCTAAACAGTTTGCATATAAGGAGTACCCATCAGCTTCAAAAGCTGCAGGGATTATCAGGCACTAAAGCTGAACTGAACAAGCACTTACCTCTCCCTCTGGCTCCACAAAGCAGAGGGACTTACCCTGTGCGCCTGCTGTCAGTGGGAGCTTTGTAAACCAGAAAGCAGGATCTGGCCATCCCCGTTCACACAGGGAAAGAACAGAACTTATCTGTTCCGAAGCTTTTAATTTCAAACAATACTGTCTTTTAATATATTGAGATATATATATATATATATATATATATATTAATAAACAGTAACTGTTTATTAGAAAAACAGGGACACCTGGAAAGTTACTTCACTAAACTTAAAAGTTTCATGTTTCCTATTAACTTAAAAATTATGTGGTCAGGGTTTTACAATTTGTGGTTTCTTTTGAGATTGTTTTGGTTATACGCAAATGTGCTGCGTGAAATACAAAGGCAATAATCTTTCTAAAACTGCTGACGACCAGGTCATTAAGTAAGGTGGCTGGCCACATTTCATAAACTAAAGAACACTGTTGGAAGAGGAATAACTTTTAAAAGTTAAGAGGTGACTTTTGTAAACTTGCACGCCGATGACGACTGCAGGATGCTTGCACAATTAATTCTTTGTGGCACGCACAGAAATCTGCAGTGGTTGCTGTGGTCACGCAGAACCTCAGCTATTCTGATGCAGGGTGCTAGGCAAAAACTTTTGAACTCTCCTTTTTATAAAAGTGCACGTACGAGGGCTCAGCCTGAAGAGCTAAGGTGGCACCTAATAAAGGTACAGCAAAAAGGAGACGACAAATAATGGAAAATTTCAATATATACAGCATAATAAACAGTAAAACCTAGGGGTTTATTATCCTTACTGAAGTAGAAGCCCATACCTCTGCGCCGTACATTTCATTAGTGTGTGCAGTAATGCCTATATGAATTCTGAGAGCAGATCCTGCTGACCTTACTAATACAAGCGGCCCCACTGCCAGTGGGATTGCATTTCACACAACCACAGCCCGCTCCTGCAACGCTCACGTTCCAGAAGATAATGGCTACTTTATATAACATACTGCCTAACACGCACGACTGCTATCCACATATACACGCACATATGTAACTACTTGCCAACTTGCAAATCAAAGGTATGTTCCTGATACACATGTATAACTATAAATAAATAGAAGTAGAATATATACATAGATGAAAGTTCTCATTCCTGCAGATAGAGTAAGTTCAGTGAAAACAATCACAAGAGAGCCATCAACAGGATGTGGCCCAAAAGCCATTCACCTCAACCACCAAGTGAGAACACGGGATTACAGCAAGCCCTTATGTCCACAACGCAGTGTGCAATCTGCATTTAAAACCATACCTTGATGAAAGGCATCCAGAATGCAATCACAGAAATAACAGTGACTTCAGACAGGATCCTGATCCCAACAATTCAAGCCAGAATGACCAAAATTTGAAGGCAAGGGGAATGCTCAGGAGGTGTTGAGATATTATGGCTCCCAGGGAATCAACACATTTATCAGTGGGCTGAATTTTTTGTCCTGAAAATAGACATTTTTCTACGAAGGCTGCACACATCAGTGCTGCATTCAAAGGAGTTCCTTCTTCTAACAGACAGTTCCATCTTCAAAATTAGTTAAGACTCAAGTTGTGAGAAGAATTTTATGAATGCCAGAGTTCTTCCCCCATGCTTACACCTCCCAGTTCGATCCTCTCGTATACTCTTCCAAATCTGTTTGTCAGCCCCGGGGTTACCACACTAATCTTCTCTGTATCACTCCAGTTTAAGTGTGTGTATCACCAAAAAAAGAAAAAGAAAGGCTTTCCTTAATCCTAGCACCTGTGGTTTTTAATCACCACAGGAAATTCCGTTTCCACTCAAGTCAGTAAGATTTCTCCTGTAAATATCAGCTGAGAAAAATGAACAGGTTCACTATCTAAAAATACAAATTACAAAACAAAACAAAAAACAAAAAAACAAAAAAAAAAAGAACAGGAGAAGCACAGTGGTTTATGTACTACAGGGTCTTGACATCCACTTACAACAAGCATGACAAAGTAAAGACAGTAGAGCAGAAGTCATCCCTTTAATCTCAGCATCTGAATCCCTGACCTGTATCTCATTCTCAGCATTACGGCTCCTGTATGCTATTCTTGAACTGCTTGATGATGATTTGGGTTGTGCTCCACTAAATAACATACAAATGATACCTATAAATACTGCATTCCTAGCAGAGAATCTACAGGAGTCTATTCAGGAAATTAAAATGATGCAACTTGAGTCAGAATACGCATCCACACTGCACTTCAGAGAGTTTAAGGAGATTACATATACAACAAGATTAATTGGCAGCAAATTCAAAAAAATGGGCCAGCCAGTAATGCAATATTTAACCTAGTGAGAGCCAGACAGCCTTGGGACTCAAGTCCCAGCTTCTTCACAAGCTGCTGGTCAAGTCCACACACAAGAAAAGCTTTAATAACTTAATGCCGCTTCAGAGTTTCCTTTCCTAACACATTTTAAGCAACACACACTTGAGATGATCCTAATGAATTTTCAGAACTATACGTTCAATTACCTCAGAAATAAAGGTGTTTTTTTTTGTTAGAGTTTTCTGCTGCACTCAAACAACTAGTTCCAGAGAAGTCTTTGTATTCTACCTCTCCTTTCTTCTCCCACCATTACACATTTTTAAACCTTTCTATTCTTAGCTACTGAAATCAATATTATTGAGTGGTCTTTCAGAAAGCTCCATTTCAGCTTAGCTGGGATTCCTCTCCCTGCAGCAGAGGTTTATGCGAGGCTGGCAGGCCCTTATCCTGAGGGCTGCTGCTCTTTAGGGTACCAAGCACAAGAAGAACTGCCACCCTGAGCTTGTCCCTGGACCTACTACACTGCTCCACACCTGCCTAGGGATAATAATGAGCCTCAGTTTTACATCTAAGTAAACACTGTTTGATTCTGTGATGGTGGTAATTCAGATGCAAATCTAGACGATTTCCAAACCAGATCTAGACCAGGCCACCTAGAAGTCGTTGCCTTCTAAGATTTCACTGAAGCTTTTTGGCTTTCAGAGGTCAAATTCAGCAAGCCAGGGGCAAGCTACCTGCATGATGACATCAAAATACAACAGGAGGGTAAGAATTGCGCAGTACTCACTGCAGATTTATTGACAGTTTGGTGGGTCATCTTGATTATATTAACCTCAAATAATAGTAGTGTTCTTATGATACTAGCTATTTTAAAATAGCAACATGCAGAGACAGTGCACACATCTCCACTGGAACAAGAAATACTTAATTCTGTAGTACAGTAATTAAAAAAAGTCATTATGCAGGTGGTTCCACATTATGCTTCACCATAATTGTTGAATTCTTATTAGCTGTAGTGAATGAGAAACAAAGTCTGCCTCCACTAAACACAATATTGATACTACAGGAAGACAAATAGTTAAATGAATTCTCTTCTGACTTGAATATTCTTCACGCAGAATATATGTTGCTTCTACTTTAGTTCTAGATAGTGACACCAAAAATTGTACAACAAAAAAACAACAGCATTGCAATAAAAGTAATGAACACAGCAGATGGAGAGAACAGCAATGGTACTGGCAGCCTCGGCCTCACCTGGTTGCACTGAAACAACATCAGAAAAGTGCCCTATGTCTTGTCCCTACAAGTAACAATAACAGTAACAAAGAGCAGTAAGCTCTGATACCCAACCCTATAGAGACAGTTTTCATTCAGGTACACAACTTCAGGCACCCTGTCTGAAATGGATGCACACCAAAATTTGTTCCTGGACACAAAGCACTAAAATATAAGGATGATTTTAAAGCATGCTGTTAGGAAGCTACAGAGTAGAGAATTAAGCCCAGAATGATTAATTTCTATCCACAGCTTCTCATTCTAATACATCATTGCCCACAAGCTCTGTAATTCATGGATCTCTTGGAAAACAAAGGAAACTCTTTTTAAATAAATTGTACACAATGTATAATCAATGCAGTAAATAGTCAAGGTAATAATTATAAACATCCACAATTAGAATGCTTTTAGCTACCATTCTGTAAGGGTCAAGCAACATTTAGATTTCTGTTCTGAAGAATGGTAATGAATGTCCTTCCTAACTGGGAAAGGAAAAGTTTAAAAGCAACAAAGTGATTATGGAGCCAAGGATCACAATCTGCAAGATTACATTCATAATGCAGTATATAAAGGGCCCTAGAATGGTTAGTGGAAACTCCAAATACTTCTATATTTAAGCATGACAATAGGTTTTAGACATACAGCAAACAGCCCTATGCTACTTCCTAATTGTGATATTACAACTTTAATACACAATTTAAAGACTTGATTGATTAGTATGCAACAGCAGCAGGTTGTATATTTAACCATTTTTAAGCCACACATTAAGTTTCTGATAAGAAGCACAGCCAGTATTTCTTTCTAAATTATACTATTTTTATTAATTAGCTAATTCTGAGAACATCTGCCTGCAAGAAATTGTATCAAATCTCAACATAAATTTGATCTGAGCTAGTGGCTCACAATTAACAACACACGTAACAAAAACAGAATTAAGAATAATTGAAAATGTTGAAAACAATGCTTGAAGAGTTTACTTCCCAACATGGGAAGATAGGCTATTTGAATGATTGAGACACTATGAGGAAATAACACTTCCTCCTAAAATCACCTTCCAAAGTATTTCTCAGAAGTAGTTTGTATTCATGTGACCACACTGGGAAGCTTGAAGAAAGCATAATTCATCTTAAAAACTGATAAACACATATGTTTAAACAGAAATCATCCCCAAGGATGAAGCACTGCACCAAGACAAGCATCTCTTGTGCTGAAGCTATTTAATGTGACCAGATTTTTATTCTGCATGACCCTTAAGAGAGAAGAGCAATTACAAAGATACTTTTAGACAAAGCTTTTTGTTTTTGAATGCATCAGCCACTTTGTATCTGATTAAGTACAACTAAGGAAGAGCCCTTATCTGCTACACCACCTACAGAGGTGAAACCTTTGAGGTTTATAAATTGGCAGGGGTTAACAGCCATTGCTTTAGGACAATAGCAAAGGAAACAGACAGCCTTCCCCCATCTGTTAACCAAGAACTTGTCCCATCTCTCACACCTATCACTGAGGACCCAGAGTCTAAAGTTTAATGTTTTATTTAGCACTAGGATTCCATTCATTTAATCCAAGCTTAAACTTCAACATTTAAATCCTCCTCCTGGCCCTCTCTCATTTCTTACCTCAGCAAGTCTTGATGAAATCGTTGAGCAATTTGCAGGGGTTGGAAGTAAGCAACATTGATGACTGCTCTGTGTGGACATTAACTATGCCAGGATTCATTTCATAAGAACAAGGAGTTCATCATTTTAAGTTGTGCAGTACTGTGTGCCAGATGACTTCTGCCTTCCTCCCTTAAGACAGCTACTGAGCCAGCTCTGAGCAGATGCAGCTTTACAGGCCACCTTCTTCGGGAAGCGTCAGATAGTCAAAACACTTTCATGGCCTCTGAACAAAAAGAGAACCTTATCTCCCTACTCCCACTAGGAAGTAGTTTCCAGTTCTTTTGCTCTTCCCAGCTTGTGAATCTCAGGATAACCTGCCTCAAAGCTGCAGAAGTGGGACCTCATCCCTCTGTTTTAGCAGAAAAGACCAGGTGATGCAGTAGCATCAGGTACAATGATATGCCATCTAAAGTCTTTCCTTAGCAGCATACTAGAAGCAGTGAAATGGTCCTTTTTTCCATCAGCCAAATCGTGCTCTCATTGCTGAGAAACTAGAAAGGAGAACAGACATGGGAAGAGCTGACCCTGTGCCTTCTCTTATTAAAGCAAACCTCGTTACTTGCATGCAATCCATAGAATATTGAACTCCACATACTTGAAGCCTAACAAACTGGAACCACCCCATCTTTATTGGCTTTATATAGATAGGTACAGAAATATACAAAGTTAAAATGATTCATGCTCTCTGGAATGAAGGGCAGCAGCAGAGTTCTGCCTAAGCAGAGATATTCATGGGAGCAGGCAAAATAGACTGAAAGCAGTGACAGCTGGAGAAAAACAGCTAAAGGCTGTTCTTTTAAAGCTATCAAAAAGAAGAATATTACTGAAAAAGCTGGTAGGGAGGCAGGTGAGACAAATGATCCTACAATCAAGAAAGGAGATTGGAAGATCTCAGGTCCAAAGACTTTTGACTTGTTACTCAAACTTGTGAAATAAATCAGTGACAAATGCCTAAAATTAAACTACACTACACTCATCTGCCACAACAATCCTAAGTTTATCTTTTCAAGTTACCTGTTTAAGTTACTTAAGTTACTCTAGAAGCTTCTCCATACACGGCACAACCAGAGGGCAAAATACAGTATCAGAATTACAAAACTATTCAATATAGAAGTCCAACTATCGTGCCCCACGTAAGGCAGGAAATGCTCTTAAACTACAGGCAAAATATTTAAGCACAGCTATGCATTTTAAGCAGAATGGACACTCAGGATAAGCAACTTATAAAATTAATAAACATCTGAGTATTCCTCAAGTATTCTGAAAGTCATCTCAGGACATCACAGTTCCTAAGAAAGACTAGCTTAATTTTCAAAAGCTTGATCTCAGACAGGGACTGCAAATACTAATCTAGAGAGGGACAGTAGATTTAAAGGTGCTGATGTAGTTCTTCTGTACAAAGTAACTAAACTCTACAGAAAGAAAACAATGTCAGATTAGACTATTATGCTGTTTTATACACTCCAAATTCATTGTAGTATATTTTCTTATTGCTCTAGGAGATGCCAGCTCTCGCTGAACAGCTGTACAGATGTCTAACCTTCAGAAGCTGGGATAACCATATGTCAAACTTCTGTGGTTTTGCCACTTGATATTTTGGGTGCATGCCTTCATTTGTGATAATAAATATCAGGCCACAAACTAATGTCTACGCAGATATCTAATATGTTTAACACTCAAAGCAGCTTGAAAATCCAAACATTACTGCTGTTAGCTTTGAGTTCTCCTCAAAGAATTATGCTACAATGTATACCAGATGAATAGGCTAGGGATAACACAACCACTGCCAGTTGTTAGGATGGGTTTCTCTGTATCATTTTGTATGTATATTTTTAAGCTGTAACATACACAAAGTTCATCTCCCCGCCCTCCTCAATGCTTTCATTAAAAACCCAAATCCATTATTCTACCACACATTTCAGTACTGAAGAATGAAAATGTAAGGCTGCTCCTAATCATTTCTTTGTAATTGCTTACATGCAAGATAGGTCTGTATCTATATTTTCTTTCATACAACAGAATAGTACTATATATACACACACACACACACACACACACAATTAATGGGCCCCAAAGCATTCTCTTCACATGGCAAATGAGGAAACGTGATAGCAGAGTTAAACAACCTGCACAGGATTAGAAAGAGACTCCAAAACGAAGGAAGCAGAATTCAGCCCTAGCCTCTCACCTAAAACTCCTTAAGCACCACACTATTCCTTCTGTAATATATTTGCTTATAGCACTTGTATTATGCAGTTAGTTTCTGCACCTTTGCAACCCAACAATCTACTAGGAGAAACTGGGGTAGCATAATCAAAGCCAACATTCGGCATCCTTGCAGTATGCATCTAAGAGAAAGGGCTTTTGTTTGACCCTCTGCAGACCTGAGGAATTAGCATTATAGTTGACTAAACCCAGAGTATGCCTCAGAGGTCCAGTTCCCTACTGAAAAAGACCAGAACACCAGAACTGCAGATGAAGCAATGCTGAATACAATTTTATAGTGTTGCTAGCAAAGACCTTCCTGCCCCAACAAACACAATAGCAATGACTGTCTTTTTCCTCTCTTACTGGTCTCTTAACACATGTAACTTCAGACTTCAGTGGAAAAACATACATACAAAAAAGTAAGTATAAAAGTATACATATATATACACAAACAAAGCCAATGAGTAGGGTCAACTCATTTTACAATTACGTTTCCATAGTCGTCTTCAATCAGATTAATGCTCCAAGACCAGAACTATCACATTAATGGTTACTTTATTATCAACAAAACCTTTCCTAGCCAAAGTAATAAAGTCTCTATAGGAGCCCGATAACTTTACAAGGTGACAGCATTTCTGTGTTTATTGTAAGCCATTTCTACCGTGAATTGCTAACAACTTTTCAAAGGGTAACACTGATTTGGAAATGCAGGCATACTAATACATCAATTGCCATGACTAATGTATAAACTTTTAATGACCTTGGCAAAATCCATCTTTCATTGGGCAAGTGCCACTATTTTGACTGCACAAAATGTTTTGGAAATATGTTGAAAATTATACATGTTTTGAAACATATTTCAGGATTTCAGTACAGCAGATGAAGCTATATTTATAAAGTTGGATACTGAGGAAGAAACACACTCAAGTTGTGCAAGACTTTTTAAGAAGAGACAGCTTCCAAGTATTGTACATTCACAGAATGTTGACTTTTTAATCCAAATAAAATATCTCAAAAAATTTTCATTCAATCACTGTCATCTTCTTGTTTTAGACCACCTCCTTGTTCAATACTGCCCTCTCCATCACTTTCCTTATCCCAGTCTTTCATAGATGCTCCCATCATGAAGTCATCACGCAGTATATTCCATTCAGGTCCCTCTTCAGACTTCACTTCACCCTGTGTGTTTGAGGGGAGGAGAAGGAAGAGGATGATGAGATGAATGTGAAAGGGGCAATAGAAAATGAAAAGCCTTCACATAACCACAATAATGCCTGACATAAACTTGCACTGGGAGATATACCAAAGGCCAGCACCTTGTGCAAGTGTTACACAGATAGACAGGGGAATCGTAACTACCTGATGCAAATAAGTGAATTTGTTTTAACCAACCAATAAAATGAATACAGAAAAAAAAAAGTTATTCCCTGTGGATGAAACAGTCAACCTTGGGCATGGCTTCCTTTATTAAAATCTTTCTTGGCAATCAAAATGGATTCATGATATCATTTATTAACCCCCAGGTACTGCTTCATTAGAACACTTCTTGGCACATTTCTAAAACACAAATATGGATTTAATAAAGGCTTTAAAAAAACAAATTTAATATTTAACATATTCCACGCTACATGAACCAAATCCCCTTTATGTGGATTATTACCTCACTACCTGGACTTGTCATATGGTGCAAAGCTGCCTCTAAAAGAAACTGAAAGTTGATCTACACTCAGCAAGCCAACAACACCTTATTCCAAATTTTGCGCTTCTTCAAAGTGGATAAACTGAGGCCATGCTAAACAGACCGGTGAATAATAAAGAAGAATGACAGGAGCCTTAGTTTCAGTTAGCACTGAAAACATTGCTAGGCTGTAGTTCTGAGTGACAGCACACACTTGGGCAGTGCAACAGCCCCATCCTGTGGCAACAGTCTTAAAGAACAGGCTGAAGTAATTCAGACATTTGAACGTTACTGAAGGAAAACACTGAAAAACGCTCAATATGCCAAAGAAGGACTTCAGACATTTAAGCCTCAGTAACAAAATACTTCTGAGGAACAATACAGCATAGTGTCCAACGTGCACACAAAAAATTATTCTACCAAGGGGGAATTGAAAACAATTTACTTTTGTAACATCTTCGAAACAAAGGTATATAAGCATCTCATACCACTGTCTTTCCCACTCCCCTGCTCAAATTGGGGAAATTGCTCAAAATGAGGGGAACTGATTCACCCTCATTTAATTACCACCTTCTGATGCTGTACTATCAGACAGGGGTTATTTGTTACAGTATCCTCTGCAGATGCAGATCATGTAGTTTCTGGGAGAAAATAGCATATAACTTAAAAGTAAGAGAAATAATTAGAAGAAAATGCAGATCTGTTACTGCAAACATAACATCACACCAAGAGAAGCTACCTGAGCATGAGAAGTCTGCCAGACAATATATTTTTCAGTTGATTTTAAAACGTGACTTGCCCTGCAGCTCTCTTTGAAAGGTGACTCTCACAAAAATAAGATTACATGACTTGACATCTTCTCTTCCAAAATGAATCTGTGAGGGCCAGTTCAGTAACAACCATCAACTAAAGCTGTTCAAAATGCAGTTTCTTATTCTTCTTCTTTTATTTTGTCTTCAAAGCTGCTTTAATTAGTGGCTATTTCTAACTACAACTCTCCCATCTCCAGCAGCAGTGGAAAAACAGCAATTCATTTCTTCCCCAGGAGAGTGACTCCTACTTTCACTGTTGAAGCAATTCACTACAAATGCTATACCCAGTAAAGTCTGAAATCATCTCATACAGGGTAATCAATTGACTGGAATTAAAAGAGTCACAGACAGTGTAGGTCCCATACAATGAAGGTCTGTAGGGAGACCTTAAGATATTCTCAGTGGAATAAGACATACTAGTGAAAATTCTGGTATTGTTCTGCACATTTACCTTTCCAGATTAGAGTAAGGTCAGAATGATTACAAAAAAACAATTGTTTTTTCTTTTTTAAATCCCAGATCTTTTCGAAATAATCATTATTTGAACATAGAGTAAAACGTAAAATACTCAACTGGAAAATCCCCATTTTCTTTACAAAAATCCAATTTTCTTTTCGCAGTAATAATGAAACCAACAGAGATATCATTTGTATTTCCCACACACTCAGAACAGACATTGTCAGCAGCAACAGCAAAAGGCTACTCAAGCTTTGACAAGCCAATGCTCAAATATCACAATCCACTATTCAGCAAGTGAACAAGAGAACAAAAGCAGAACCTGAACAAAGGGGAATGCTGATCCTCCACAGCACTACCCACTATGCATGGAACCACAGAGGTTTGAATAGAGGTTTATACACACACTAAGAAGATGGACAGAGGCAGCATATCCATTCCTGAAAGATGAAGATTAAATACTTGAAAGCAAACATTTAATCAATTTTAAGCATGCTCCCAAGTGAAGAAAACCTGACATTTAGTATCTTCATTCCTAACTCATTTATCCTTCTATTTTTCCATCACAGTAAAAACCATCCATACCCATTCTATCACAAAAAATTCCTGGGGTCTAAAGAAAATATGCAGCAAGAATATTTGTACAATTAACAATTAGTTCAACTCCAATACTGCTTCCCAACTTGTTTTATAAAAGAATGTTAATGCACTTGGGTTTTCAATACTATAATCTAGCCCCATCTAAGTAAAACAGAAGTGATTCTTGGCACTTGAAAACTAAATCAGCTTCCATTCTATACAACTGCCTTTGAACTCCAGTCAGCTGTTCATCCACCTCTCCCCACATACCACCGCAACACTGAAGTCCCCTTTGAACATCCCCAAAGGCAAACAGAACAGGCTATATAAACATAAGTGCTTAACACTATGGGAAACAGTAAGGTAGGGAGTGAACAATTGTTTTTGTGGGTTTTTTTGTTTTGTTTTCCCTTTTATACACAGATTTGAATGGGTTTGTTCTTTGCCTGAAGGTGTGGAACCTATTTTAGAGGGTCAGAGAGGGAGCAGTTAGTAACGTGCCTCCAGAGTCACTAGTACACAGTGATGCATTTGCTATCATTAGCTGCAATGAGAGACCAAAACCTGAAGCTGTGTTTACTCCACAGCAGATTCCCATTTGCTGGCAAAGACAAATAGCCACCTGAGGAGAGATGATTATACCACAAACGCCATCTCACATGCTTGATGTGCCACTTAAACTATCACAGCGATGGCTCAAGTCTGATACAACAAGGATTTTGCACTGGTGATATATTTCCCAAACTAATACTGGCTAGAAGAAGTTATTTCTGAAAGCTGCACCAGAACAAGAACTGAAATTACTGAAGTCCTAACACAAACAAATCAAACAACCAACAAACAACAAAGCTTAGGTCTGTCACCCAGAACAAGCAACCATCACTTGCAGGATCCAGGCTGGAATTGTCTCCTGGATGCTTCTGGAGTAACACAGAGTTTTACATAGCACAGGCTGATGAAAATGCTATAATATTTATTGGTGACAGTATAAAAAGGTATACCCTGAATGTAGAGCAAACAAATTAAAGACGGCATTTGTGCCACTCCAACATCTGCACTTGCACAACAGCAAAAAACCCTCTTGCAACATAGAGATTCCCCTAAAGTCCCAATTCCTCTACTGTTCAGAAGACAAAAACTTCAGGGCTTTTCAAACATAAGAATTACAATCAGCACACTGGGCTCCCATGTCTATGCACTGTGAAGAAGATTAAATACCAGAGCTTGCAGGGGCATCTCTCCTTAACATCACATACATTAAACGTTTATTTGTACCTGTCAGGGAAGGAATTTCTAACATAAATATCTCTAAAGCAATGACTTCAAGCCCTGAGAAAACAATCCTAACACATCTAATTAATTTGAACTGCCTCCTCAGGTTCGTCTGTTTTGCTCAATTTAAGAACATGAAATACAGGGAGGCTTTTGTCACTGCAAAGAAGTTAAAAAGTGTATCTGCCAAAATGCATTCTCACATACAGCTCACAATCACCCTCCCTGCCAGGCTACATCTTTCTCCAAATGACTGCTGCTATTCTCTTCCTTATCCCCAAGAAAGCTGACATAAGCCTAGCTCAAAAAACCCACACACATACACTGACCTACGTTAAATCTCTATTAAAATATAAGAACGTGCGCGCACACACACACACAGAAAAAAGCACTTGAGAAGAGGAAAAAATGCAAGACAAAGAACACCAGGAAAATCTTTACCTCTAAAGTTCATTTTCAGTAACACTCAAGTTCACACACTAAGAAAATGTTTCCTCGGTTTTATCTCAGCTAGAAGTAAATAGAACTATAGCTTAAGTATCTCAAGCAACAACACAAAGAGAGCCCAAAATGTAATCATATATAACAGGGGAAAAAAAAAAGACTAAAAACACTTGGGCTTAATCATCATTACTCCTTGCAATTTTAACTTATTTGAAATACAGTGAAACCTTTAATATAAGAAAGTTTCCTACATGCACCTGACCCCCCAAAAGACAAAAAAAATCCCCAAAGATCTGGAGACTGAGACTATGTGCTGTACCTGTCATTGACTTAAACTTCTGAGCTTAAATCTCAGAAACTCACTTGGATTTTGGAAAGCACTCCTAAGCTTAGGGCATGCAGTTTACATAATAGAAGTCTACTCTTAAGTAAAGGAATGCTACACAAACATTTTTGTCTTAAAACAAGAATCACTGAAGTATCATTTACACTCTCTTAATGAGACTGAACTCAATTACCTTGCTATATTTGAAGTGACACAATGCCAAGCATGGTATGGGAAATATATTCAGACCACAAAGCTTCCTGCACTCACTAGAAGCTACAGTTACAATGCTAGTACACAAATACAAAAATGAGTTTGCGCAACGTTTTGAATCCTGGTGGTTCCCAGTCAAACTTCTCAGCAACTAAAGCACTGGAATTGTTATTAAAAGGCAAGGGAAACACAACAAACACTGACTTTTTTTGAGCACAGCCAGAAGACCACCCAGAACTTAATGATCAGCAGGAGAGATCTCCCCATCCTGATATTCTCCTTTGGGGTTTACTACAACCAGGGATGTGTGAACGAGAAAGAATGCTATGGGCTGGCATGCAGAAGCTTAAATATGTTACAACCTTGGAAAGGTCAGAATTGCACCACAGAAATTCTAAAAACAAGCATTCATCTGGACTTCAGAAAAAAAAAAAAAGATCAGCATCATTATGAAATGCTCAACTGCAGAAGAGAATCACAGGCATTTGAGAAAACAGATTTCTTCAGCCTCAGCTCATTAGAAACCTCATAAATCAGTATTTGTCAGAAAAAGCAAAAACATTCAAAGAATTCAAGTGTAACATAGGGTCCTTCTGCATACAGGAAGATCTGGAGCTCTTCAGCTCTTGCAATGCTTCAGTTCGGACAGCAGCTGTCTCAGAAATCCTTCTGCTGCACAAGGAATCTTACCACTTGCTGCTGCAAGAGTATGCTCAACTGCACAGGCATTCTCCTCACATTTTTAAAGCAATAATACACAGTACAGAAAAACTACACCTGAGAGCTACTCACATAAAACAAACAAACGCCATCGTATGTGTTCCTGAAGGTATCATGCACCTTCCAGGGAACACAACTCTGCATATAACTCGTGAAATCAGTTTAATCATCTCCTGTTCTCAGTCAGAAGACAGAGTTCAAAGTTTCTTGAAGCAACTTACATGGTCCAGATCCTTCTAACTGATGACTTCAGTTAATGCGCACACTTCGCCCTGCTATAGTGTTTAAAATAAAATTCAACCACCTACATACACAAGAAAAGTCAAAGCAAAAGAAAACAACAAACAGGGCACGTTCTTTACTTCTTCTTAGTAGTAATTTAAATTTTAATGAGTATTTAGAAAAGGATAGGCTTTTTTAAAATGTTTAAGTTGTTGGGTTGTTTTAAGAAAAAAAGTAGGCATGCTAAAGTATATCTTGTTCTACTTCTAATAACTTACAAACACCTTCTCTTGCATAGGAAGCCATTGTAACAGAAGAGCTAAGAAATTGTTAGTAATTCAGCATACTAATTCCTTTTAGACCACTCCTATGCATACTAGAAGAAAGCCACCACACCTGAAGATAACCTTTGCCTAAAGAAATATAGACCTTGGAGTTGATTCACAACAAAGATACAAAATATTACAAGTTAGCTATATTAACAGTTCCCCTTGAGGAATGTATTCTACTATGTTTAACTCACATTCTGTAAAACACAAAGCAAGATGACCCTGTCCTAAAGATCAAGCATCTCCAACTGTCAGACAAAAATACCTCCCCAGAAAGTCCACAAAAAAGCATTTTTAAAGTAGGTACCACAGGGCTGTACCTCTGGGCATGGTACACCTCCCACAGGAGGAATTTTTTTTTCCTTTTTCTTGTTGCAATATGTGGAGTAGCCACAGGACCCATAGCAGGAGCAACTGCACACTCATCACAAGGGTTAGAGCAACAGCAGAGTCTGTTGCAATGCTCAGAGCACTGCAGGAACTGGAGCTGCTGCAGAGTTTATCTCAGGAGGTGGTGGGACTGCTGTGTTGTCATCAGATCCAGAAGCATCTTCCTCCGTTTGAGGATGCTGAATAGCACTGAACTGAGCTTGACAGGCCAGGCCCCAGCATGCTGCAGTGATTTGTACCTCTTTAGAATTGTGAGGGTGACAGCAGACCTTTTCCACATATTCTACTAGTCTTACAGGATTCTGCAGTTGTTCAGAGGTTAAGTTCCAAACACCTGCCCATACCATCCCACCCCACCTGCCACTCAGAACTATCCCATTTCAGGGCACATCTCTGGGCACCACGATTCTCAAACAATTGTTTTATTTTAAACATAACCTCAAATGCATTCATGACACAGCAATAGGAGCACACTGGATTGAACAACCCACAGATTTTCAAAATTCTCAAGAGCTATTGTAAGTAGCTCTTGAGCTCTAGGAAAAGAAGGAAAAGTGAAAAGGAGGTTGAGAACTGTTGGAAAGCATTCTCCTCCATAGCTAGGCTCCCCAAGCTCTGGTCGGATCAGCTGTTATCTTAACCCTGTTAGTCTCACATTGGGTGTCAAATTGACTGCTGTGGTGTAACCTGGCAGGTAGCTGAGCACCACACAGACATTTGCTCACTTCCTCCCCTTTCCAGTGGGATGGGAGACTGAATCGGGAAACAAACAAAAAAACAAGAGTAGAACTCATGGGTTGAGATAAAATTATTTACTATGATAGAGAAAAGAAAGAGTGTAATAGTTATGACATATATACATATATACACATGAATGTATATAACAAGTGATGCACAAGTAATTGCTCACCACACTCCAACCAATGCCCAGCTAGCCAGCAAGCAGAGGAAGAAAGAACTCCCACCCCCTTCAAAACACCCTCCACATGATGTTACATGGTATGGAATATCCCTTAGGCAAGTCAACTGTCCTAATTCTCCTCCCTCCCAGCTCCTTAGGCTCTTTGCAACACTGTTTAGCAGCAGCTATAAACATTGGTGCATTACAAACATTGTTTTTCCTCCTACAACTAAAATACAGCATCCTACCAGACACTATGACATGAACAATTTCATCCCAGCTGAAACTAAGACATAAATAAAACTAGGTCAAAGCAGATTGCAAATTATTATAGAGAAAATAGCTGGAAATATAAAGTCCCTGTATTAGGTTGTCACAGAAAACATCTGGAAGCACATTTCCAGACAGTGTACCTTTCCAGTATGTCATCACTGCTAATTTTCATGTTTACCTCTTTTTCCTCCTGTTAAAAAGCAAACTTCATCATTCCCCGTTTGCTTTTACACTCGCATCTGCAACGTCTACTTATCAGCCTTTATACCAACAACAGTGAAATTACTGCCTACCACACTGGCCACTACTATCGCAGCATTCACCTATTACTTCTGTTCCTTCTTCATCTGGCAATCACCATACACCTTTCATGTTTCATCTACTTAACAACAGGATCCTTAAAGCAAAGATGACACAGAACTTAGCTTGATAAATCCTTGACAGCAATCCAATGAGTAGTATAATAGCACATAATCAAAGCACCATATTATGTTATAAACAACAGCTTTACTTTCAGTGCTTATCAGACAAGAATTTATATTGCTAGCTATGGTACTCAAATTACTTTAGTTGTAATCTCTTTGTTCATAAGACAGTAAGGATAAGGTAGCTGCACCACTTCACTGAGAATCTTCATTTTGACTTGGATAAGACCACATTGTCCATTAGAAAGAAAAGCTCTTAGTCCTAGGTAGCACTGAACCTCAGTTAACTACAATCTACTAAATACTGTCCATTATGTAACAGACCATCAGCCGTTACTGGTTAATTACCAAGAATAAACTTAAATGCACTCCTCCTTACCAGTTCCTAGCGATATTACTGAAAGTAAAATAACGAACCAAGTATATTCCTGTTTGGATGTGATTAATAATAAAAGAAAGAACTTTTCCAAATACTTAGCATTTCAGCCTGGGAAACAAAAAAGCAATTCAGAAAAGATAAAGAGACCGGGCCCACATTTCTAAATACATACTTAGTGCAGTAATGAAGACATGGGGGAGTTTAAGGATCAGCTTTCCCTCGAAACATAACCCAGATCCACAACATCCTTGTAACAAGGTGCAGTTTCTGAGCCCTTGCAGCATATCTGGAAAACACACAATTACAGCAGAGGTACCTAGGAGCAACGGTTCAAGATGAAGTCCTTTTATACACCATCCTTCAGAAGTCCAGTAATAATGCCTTTTAATAGCTTACTTCAGAGCAAACAGTTTCAATTCAGAACAGATTTTTTCAGTTGTCACCCCTTTATGAAAGACACTTAGATTTCAAGCTGAGACAGTTGCCTAAGACTTTCTGCATGCTATTAATAGAAGCTTGCCTGCCAACACAGTAAGGAAGCACACAGCATATTGACTGTCCAGGGTATTTTCATCCAATTTTTAAAATGAATTATCAGTTTGCAGATTTCTGAATTATAAGAAAGATCTGTATTGCATTCAGGTAAACGATGCTGAAATAATCCAGTTTTCCATTAAGACTCAACAAGAGACATAGCAAAACAAGCCCAGAAGGTTGTTTCAAATGAAGACTGTAAAAATAACCCAGTCTCTTACTTCCAGCACTTAAGAAATCATATCAGCTGATTAGGAAGAAGTGGGCTAATAGCCTTCTTTTTCTGACTCAGGATTTCCACTTACATTTGAGTCCTGAAACAAATACAGCTAGGCAAAACATAAAAGGAGAAAATAAACAATGAACTGCCTCTTGCATATTTTCATTACTAAATATGAAATACTGAAGTTTTTATGACTACTAAGCACCTTGCCTGGCTAAATGCTCCTGCTCTCATAGTCCATACTTTAACTTAAATAGCACTCAGCAAACAGCTTTCCCAGAGAGGCTCTGGATGCCCCCTCCCTGGAGGCATTCAAACCCAGGCTGGAAGAGGCTGCAAACAACCTGATTTAGTGGGACGTGTCCCTACCTATAGAGAGGGGGTTGAAACTATACAAACTTATAGGTCTCTTCCAACCCAAACCATTCTATAATTCTAAGATTTTGCAACTGTAAAGAAAATCAATACCAAGTTTGAATTACCCCCAAAAAGGGTCACAGTTACAATAAGAAAGATTTGCTTACCTATCCCAAGAATCAACATTCACCAAATACTCCAAAAGGAAGAATCTCCAGATAGCTGTTGCAGGCACCCCTTAAATGAGGCTTAGGGAAGAGTGGAACCAGGCTCCACCCGTTCCAGTCACACAGGTGAATTGCTTTCACCTGTGCTCCCAGGTCTGGCTGTGTCCCTTCACCAGGTGCTCCATCATTGGTTCAGGCTGTGACTTAGCAATTCCCATAGCACCGCTATTTCCCTCACATCTTTGCGTGCAAACTCATTAAGAAACAGATTATACACCTGGATATTCCCAGGCTGCTTTTCAGAAGTTAAAAAATGAGAGTGAACACTGCCACCCAATCTTTCCTACTTTCAGAAACCCTCTTCTATAAACTCTGTGAAATGTTTAGCTATGTTTTCTCTTATTTCATCACTCTGTCTATAAGAGAGTTATGAAAAACACAGGAAGAGGACAGCAGCTTTTACTAAGGGTTCCAACTCAATTTACCAGGTAAAAGTGGAATGCCTTTTTAAAAACAAAAACAAAAAATATGTCTTCTCATTAAGACAAAGCTGTGTCCACAGTCCTAACCTCTTGAGATATTCTCAGGGACTGTGTTGGTTGAAAATTTTAAGCTGATTCATTTAGAAGCAGTAATCAGAAGTCATTAAATATCAGTTTGGTGGGATGCAGTCAGTGGTCAGCAGCAATTAGGGATGCAGCTGTTTGACAGTTGAGGCATTTTCTACAGAAAAGCCTGAATGAACTGAAATTTGGAAATAATTTATGTTCCCAATAGAATAAGGACCTGAAACATTCAGAAAAGAGCATTCTGTCACTGCTGCAGGAAAAAAAAAGCATAATTAAAAGAAATAATGGAAAGATTTTCCCCAGCTCTCATTGTCACACAGTACACTTCTACAACTTGAGTAAAAAAAAAAACCAAACAGATTAAGCTGAAGACAAATTTCCTTTTAACGTAATTCTGCAGATCATCATTTTACACTTCAGTACAACAATTCTAATAGAATTTGACATTTTGGATGTCTGTGCTTTGTATACTTACAAAAAGATCAAAAGATGATGTATACCACAAGTTTGTGGTTATTTTAGACATAGTTTTACTGAAAACCAGCTTGGCAACATTGTCCAAGAAAACAGAACAATACCACAGCCCCCCAGTGCATTAATAATGAAATAGGCACGTTACTCGAATATTACAGATGGAGCTGTTTCAATATTGCCTGACATTTCAATTGTTAGTCTCTGTTTATATTCACTTAAACTTGCCAAATTTCAACTACATTAGGCTGAAATTTTCCATTGCAGTCACCTGCCTCAGGCTGAAGTTTTTGCAATGTTTCAGCTAAAATTACTTCAACCAGTTTCAAGGAAAGAGGAACTTAGAACATTTTGTCTACAGCCCTAAAGAGGAAAGAAGTATTTCCTACAGGCACTCATTAAAGTCTTGTCATGCATTCTTTTTGAACTTGAAAAAAAACATTAGATTACTATTTTGGAGTTGTGAATACATCTTTTGCTATCTCCATTACCATATTCCCAAATCTGGCCAAGTTTTATAAATATCTGGGGGTCCAGACTCCCCAGAGGGAAGTCATTGTCTCAGCTGATAAGTCAGTAGCCAAATTCTCTTAAAATATCTGTTCTCACTGATCACACACTAGATGCATCTTAGAAGCCTGCATTAAACTGGACCATGCATGAACAATGATGACAGAGAAAACAGGTTCTTTTATGCAAACAGTTGTTATGACTGCTGTAGCATTAGGAGCCAGAGCACAAGACTGCATGCTTGGCCCTAAAATTCAGAGGGAAAGCACCTGTTTGAACCACAAAATATGAAGAGGACTAAAAAAAAAAAAAAGAACAAAAGAGAAGTGGAAACAGTGCAAAAATCACAGCCCTTTCCCCTTTCTACCTACTATTTAAGAAAAAAACAGACCCTGCAGCAGAAAATAGAAGTGGAAATTTGAGGACACTAGAAAAAGGGTGAACCTGAGATCAGAACCACACAGTTTTTTTATTCCCTCTTACCTGGAAGTAAACTCACAATGTCAAGTTCTTGATATCTATCGATCAAGTAGACATAATTCTAGAAAACACCTACATTCCCATGCTGAAAGTCATGGGCATATGTCATCAGATAGAAAACAGTTTGTACATCTTAAACACTCAACACCACTGATGACCCAAAAGTCAGTCCATCTCTCTGCAAACAGATTTAAATGAAAGTTGTCATCATCAAATAGTTTCTATTTATAGTACAGCCACCTTTCATTTTAGGAACAAAAGGAAGATGGAGAATGGCACACTGGGTGGCAGGCTGCGCTGCACTACAGTTATCCGAAGGATATAAACTAGAATACAGGATGAAGTCAGGTCATTGGCAACTATTTGTACTAAAACCAAACTCCAAATATACAGGAGCTGACCTTCAAGAATGTACACACACGTGAGAGAGATGCAAATGCATGACTTAACAGTGAATTCGAGTTGAAGTTTCTGTGGATGCAATGGGAAAACATTTGTTAAAATTAGAAGAACAACCTCTACATTAGTCACAACTGAAATGCATTAATACTTGGCTGTCCCATCAAACTGTTGGCACACATGCATGCATTAGTTACTCCTTCAATTAGTTCTGTAAAGCCAGGACACAAGATTTGTAGCAATAAACCTGTGCGACTTTGAAATGTCATTATCACTTAAGATTAACACTTCCTTTTAAACTTGAGAGCTGCTGATGCATCTTAGCTAATTCATAGGAGAAGTGTATGCCTCCATCCTCACGTTTCAGGAACAAATTACTTCCTACAGCTGGTTAAAGAAATTGTTCTGACTTTCCCCACAGAAGAAGCATATAGAAAAAAAAAAATAATGGAAGTATTAATCCCCTCCCCAAATCTGTTATATGAAAACAGTGGAAAAAATGCAGAATGAGATGCCAACTGCCACTACTTAGCAAGAAAAAGAAGGCAGTCACTTGCATGTTTTAAACATATTAAATTTTAAGCTGGAAAGCACAGTTATATCTTTCTTCAATTAACTTGACAAATGAAAGCTCCACGTGACGACTTGCATCCCGGAGAAGAAAAACAAAACAGTCTTAAAATATCTTATAGGTGGGAAATAGCCAAGATCTAACCAATAAATACATGTGCTATGTAAGGATTTTGTTGAACAAGATTTGATAGCCATTGCATCTCCCAAGAAATGCTTCCAAAAAAAAAAAAAAAAACATTAAAAAACAAGAAAGCCACCACTCAAAACTTTATAAACCCACTAAAAAAAGCCCCCAAAGCATTGAGATTTTTTCCCCCCCATTATTACATTCTTATTCCTCATTACAAAGCTTTCAGATAAGATGATGGTGGAAGAAGGAAATTACATGATCTTACTCAGAGACAAGCATCGTGTACAGTATCTTGGAAGAAAAAAAATAAGGGAAAAACATTACACAAGTCAGCTGTCTCAGCAAGGATTAAGAAATACCTCGATAAACAGTTAGTGATATGAAAGGCAAAGTTTTTGGCTCCAGCTCAGAAGAGTAATTACTCCCATCTGGGCACAGAAAACCTGAAAATGGATTAGTTTCAAATGGCACAGAAAAAAAAAATCTCAGCCTGACAGTTCGTCTCTCACAGCTGCATTAGGTGGGTACACCACAAGCTGTTTGTGCCAATGGCTAGAAGTATGAGACTATAAGCAACAAGCATTGGCAGGGGTACAGGTTACCTGTTCTTCCCATGAAAGCATGACATGGGTGGAAAAAGAATGCACTTTTAAAAAGGTTTGTGCCACACCAAAATCCCACCACTACAGATAGTCTTTACAGAGCATTTGATTTATTTTTCTCATGCATACCTACCTATACTTGACTAAATACTCAACCACAACAGCACTCTTTAAGGGACATCTTCAACAATTCCTAACACTTAGGAGAAGCCAAACCCTCAAAAAGATGGCAGCAAATCTTTCATTCAAAAACCACTGTAGAGTAAAAAAACCTAATATTTGCCCATCCTCGCAAATATAGTAAAGCCTCCTTTCATAGCATAAGGAGTGGGCGAAGAAAGTACTGCTTTCATTGGGAAAACTTTATTCTGCTATTTTTCTTGCTGGCTGCTTGTTTTATGTGGGTGTGGTAGTGTTTTTATTGTTCTGGACTATATTTTAATTGATGGCACAAAGCCTAGAGTTTGGGATTGGCATCTCTTCCATCATTTATGTTAAAATAAATATCTTCCTCTCTCTTTAAAACAAACAAAAAAAATAGAATGAAATACATACTATACTCTCAATTGCTAAAAGAACGCAGGCTGTTACAAGAGGAGAAAACAAACAACTTGAAAACCAGCCTTAACAAACCTAACAAAAGCCTTCAGATGGCTCTGAAAATTTACCAGGATTCTGTTGTAAGAAAATCACCATCTCAAAGCCTCATCTCTACTCTTCTTACACTCTCTGAAACATACTCAAAAGACCAAGAAGCAAAATGTACAACTGTGGAAGCCAGCAGTACTGCCCAGTGGCAGGATGTCTGTATAAATCTGATGATAAGACTGAAGATCAAAACTTGACTTCAATCTCAGGAATTAACTACTAAGAAGACGGGAGCGTACTAAATTGGTAAAATACATTCCCATAAGTAATAATGGCAGATTAATAAAACTCCTCTTCAAGCTGTCATCAAAAAGTTTGGTTCAGCACTGAATGGAGAGGCACTGACACAAATACAACGGGACAGGGAAGGAAGAGAGTGGCTCTATCCAAGTAAACATTAATATAAAAAAAAACAAAACAGCAACAACAAAAAACAAACAAACCCACAAAATAGCCTCAAATTCATGATGAAAGACTCCTAAGTCTGAATTTCTCGTACACAAGCAACGTGAAAGCAGCAGCAACCAATGCTCAAAAATGACTTTTTACTAGTCAGTACCTAAAGTGTTCTCTACAGCACTTGAATGAAAATTCACTGTTAGCAGTGCTGCCAATAAGACACTTCTCCTGTGGTAAAGAAACATTTGCAACCTGTTTTCTGAACCAGTAATTAGAAAACTGTCCTTCTGACAAAGAAAAAAAAGAACCCCGGTTTTTACTCAGCTGTTGATTCATTGTCAGTCTGCCATGTTTCTGCAGCTGATAGATATTTCTCGTGACTGTTGAGTTAATAACAATCTTGACCAGCCTTTAACATCAGCAATAGTAGTAGGCAATGGTATTAGCAATGTTCTGCTATTCAAGGGAATAAAACAAAACACAAAACAAATAAAGACAAACAAGAAACCACACATGTGCCCTCCATCCAAACAAGCAAGCTGGAATTATTTAAGGAGAAATAAAGTGTCAGCACGAAGCTAAACTGCTCTCATTATCCAAGGAATTTAAAAAAAAATATTTTAATGTTACATTTGCATGAAAATTCTATGAGTTCTTCATGTCAGGCAGCATTTCAGCAAGCTCCCCAAGCACATACAAACAAAAAGCATATGACAAAATGTTGTCTCCCAGCTGATTAAAGTATTTTTTTCTGGCACCAAAAAGCCACTTAGTTAACTGCTGTGAGTCAACACCAACAGAAGTATTCCACCCACTATCAAGCACAAAGTTCAAACCTGAACACAAATGGAGTGTCAAAAACACACAGCTTCTGAAACACAAGAAACTGTGTGTCTGAACAACTTCTTTTTAACCCTGAGCTACTTACTGAATTGATTGGACTGATAAAAACTTAAACAAGTCCAAATAAACTGTCTACCTCACCTACGTTGGGAAAAAGGTGTGTTAAAATACTTCTTTCCAAAACATTTTATCAGCAATAAAACTCCACCAGTCTAACACACAAAGAAACTGAGAGAGAAAAAGCCTACAATTGTTTTAACATATTTGAGTTTCTCTCTGTTGTAGTGCTCACTTGTTATGTCAAAACCCTGAAGTTCCCTAATCCACATCAAACAAGTTTGAAATGCACTCATCTGTGGATACACACAAGTAGTACAGTCACAGACACCATTGTTCTTGACAATTTTAAAGAGCTCGTAACTGCTATTGCCCAAACTGCATATGTCATAATTCATTACAATCCAGCAGCTTGTTCCATGATGTGCAAAACTCAAGATAAAAAAAATAATAAAAATAGAATAATATATGTATTTTTAATAAAAACATAGGTAAAACAAGTTATTTGTACACAAGGCTCGATGTCCTGTCAGGAGAACTAAGTAAAGGCAAAAAAAAAAGGCTAAGTAATCAAACAAACAAACAAAAAAAAAAAGCAAAGCACCTGGATACAGCTGTTCTGCAGAGCAGACACATCAGGAGACTACATACAAATACACTGAGAAGGTACCTTGTATGCAAGCCTACCTGTTTTCTTTTTGTGGCCTTTCTAGCAGAATTAGGGTTTCCTTTAGCACCATCCATGCTTCTTAGAACATCGATGAAATCTTTCTTTGAAACAGATGACAGCAGTTTAGCACGTTGCCTTTCAGATTTTGCACCTTTCTTCACCTTCTCGTCAATGTTCTTTTGGTGTGTCCTGACAGCATTAAATAGCTGCACAACACCTCTAGGGAGGAGGTGAACAACAAAACAAAAAAAGCTTTTTAACTCAAGCTGCCTTTATAAATATGGACCTCCTATCAAAGAAACTAACCAGTTCAGATGTCAGCTGGCTTCTAGTTCCCAAAAGTGGTTACTCAGAACCTCCATTCTGTGAAGTAACATCCACTACAATACAGGAGGCTTTCAATTTTCAATCATCCTTTTCACTTATTACTAGAAACCAGCAGCAGAAATCCACACACAGCTTTTCAGATCCCAAAGCAAGCATGATACATTGCACTATGATCAATACAAAAACACATTTCAAGTCCAGAAGTATTCTAGTCATTCTACAACCAGCTATTAAATTCCTCATATAAGAGTTTAAGGGCAGCTGAAGCAGGGGTACAAAGAACAGGAGTGAATCTTGCAGGGAAACAAGCAGATACAGATCAACATGGTGTTCCACACAGAACTAGATGAGCACCACTACAATAGTGCAAATCAGGCAGCTGTGCATAGCAGCCATGGATCTGGTGAATCCTCTGCAGAGAAGGGAAAAATGGAACAGCAGAAACAATCGTTCCGCATTAAAGTAAGAAAATAAGGGAGTCTAACAAAGCACTTCTGTTAAGCAAACGTTACATTATTGTCTAAATTTTTATGCTTTCATAAACCTTCTGAAATCTTTGTTCAACTTGATACTGTAAAACATAGATCTGCATATAAATCACTTGGCTCCTGCTAGTCACTTCTTAAGAGTTCAATCTGATTGGAAACAGATTACCTGCATGGGCCTCTTTTTGGCCTTTTCCTCCCTTTAAGACATACATGTATTTAAGAAAAGCTTTAAAAAAAAAAACAACCTTCTTACCTTGTAGCAATTCTCTGAAGATTTCTCTCTCTTTCTCTGTCGTTGACAACATCTGGCTTCACTCGGCACATCATTTCCCACTCCCGCTTTTTATCAATCTGTTATAAATATTGTTACATGAAATAAGTGGCACGGGGCATTTGATAATGCAGCATACTCTAACAACATGTGGTAAGATGACCAAAGAAAAGATAAATCAACAAAGCTGTTTGGTTGAGGGTAAGGGCAGCTCCAGCACTGGACGACAGATCTGAGGCAAATCGCTTGTGCTGACAAAAATGGGGCCCCAATGAAATCTCAGTCATTTCCCTTCTATAACACAAAGTTGTGCCAGAGTGATGCCCCTGGATGAGTCAAGCAAAATGGGGTCTAGCAAAACACAAGTGCTTTCACGCTGACAGCTACAGGCAAGGAAATGATTCAAAAAGCAGTTCTGAACTCCAATACTTCACAAGCCCATCACAGAGAAACTTATAAATAATAAATCTATGGGCACATCAAGGCAAGCATAATATCCTATTTTGAGTATCAGTAATTTGACTTCCCCTACTGAATTAATCACGACGCAGGTTTTGTGATTGACAGCAATGCACTGCAAAGACTACAACAAGCAGAACTCAAGCGTAAGAGTACCAAATGCCCACTGGACAACTGTGACAGGACAAAGGGGAATGGACTTAAACTGATAGAGGGAAGGTTTAAATTACTAATATCTGAGGGGAGTAAGGCCCTGGCACAGTTGCCCAGAGAAGGTGTGGATGTCCCATCCCTGGAAGTGCTCAAAAGTAGGTATGATAGGCTCCTCAGCAGTCCTGCCCACAACAGGGGGCAGTAATTATCTAATCTCTGAGGTGCCACAAACCCATGCCATTCAATAACTCTGTGATTCCCTTCTACAACTCTATAACCACGATGTACAACACCAAATTTTATCTTTTTTGAGGTTCCCAACCCAGAACTGATCATCTGATCAAAGGCCACAACTCCAGCAGTAGGAATGCTATATTTCCCCAGCACCTCCATGAGGTATTAATTAAGAATACCCCAACATTCAACAATCTAACAGAGTTCTTAGTTCTGATGGTGTTTCATTAAGTCTGTTTTACACAGAACTTCAAAGCCCTTATCTTTATAACTCCAGGCAGACTATTATGAATTCACAGGTTTATGACCATGTTTTAACCTTTAATCAAAAGAACTGCCCTGTTCTAGCTCTCACCAGCAAGAAATTAAAAAAAGGCAGACTGATCTGAAGGGTCATTAGTGACTAGTGTGAACTGGTCAGCTTAAGAGACCTGCAGCTCACCTCTGCTTTGCAGTACTTCCACATTTATTGTATGAGAGAACGAGTATTTAGAACAGCTAGAATTGAGGAGATACCTTACCAAAGCACTATTGTAGGGGCAGACTGTGGCCTAACCACTGTATGTTCCACACTATCAGAAGGAAATCTGGTTGACTTAGTTCTAATGTTTCATCTTGCTAGTTCTGTTTGTCAATGCATTTTTAGACAGAAGGTGAATCAATTACAGTCTAGAATTAAAACTTCATATAAACACACAAAGAAACAACACAAACTACAGTTTCATTTTCTTTGTATCATTATCAGATTCAGAAGTAATTTAGGGAACAGACACCATCAAACTATCTACCATGAAAAACCGAAAAAAGGGCAAACCAAATCAAAAGCACATTATGAATTACTGTAATATTGAGGCCTTTGATTTATGAAGTCACAAAAGAATTTGACTGTTTTCTGCTCTTTCTTTTCCTTCCCTTCTATGAGAATTATTTCCACTTCTAATGCCAATAAAAGGAGTTATATTCCTGATTAGCAATAGCAAATAGAAGCCTGAGCTTAAGCTGCTTCCTTCATGCTCTCAACAAAAACACCTTAGGATTACTGACAGCAACAACCCCGCTGCCAAAGATCAGCTTGTCTGATGGCCCAGAAAATATAGTAAGAAAAAAGATCTACAGCATAACTGTCTGGCGGGACAAGAAAATGAAACTACCTGAGGGTCAGAATGGAGGAGAGATTCCAAAACCAATAAATGGGTGCAGTACTCTTCGAAGCCCCTGCTTAGGTGATCCTGCCCACATCCCTACCTAACTGACTGTACGATGAAACACTGAGTCTTTTTCCTCACCTTTCTCCTCTTCTCTAGTCTTTCTTGTTTCTCTTGTTCTCTCTCCTTCTCCAGTTTTTTACTCTTGGATAAGATGATGGACTTATTTTGTGGTATCTTTTTGTTAAGCACTTTTGCCATAGCATCTGCCCAGCCTGAACCTGGACCAGCTTTGGAGTTTGCTGCCTCTTCAGCCGCATGGCCATCAACTGCTGCTTCATCCTCATCATCTCCATCCAAGGCTTCACCCCCAGAAGAGTAGCTGTCATCTGAAAGTCCTGAGCTTATCTCAGAATCTAGGGATAAAACAAAAAACAGAAA
This sequence comes from Cyrtonyx montezumae, assembly GCF_038088225.1. NCBI lineage: Eukaryota > Metazoa > Chordata > Aves > Galliformes > Odontophoridae > Cyrtonyx > Cyrtonyx montezumae. Next base: position 6,166,223 of record NW_027071824.1, read on the forward strand.
AAAGAAAGATATCAAAATTTCTGTTTCTAAGAAAATTGTTTCTAAGTTGAACTTGTTTCATGCACAAATGTTATTAGGGTTGAGGTCCATACTCTACCTGATTTTACAATTAATTCCTCAGGATACTGCTCAAGCACACATGAAATCACCATTATGAATTTAGTAGAAAATATACAGTACAAGGGATTGCTCCCCTCAGCAATGTCTTACAGTGATTTAAGAGACTGAGTGAAAGGGAGAAGATAGCCTTAGAAATTATTACTAAAATAATGAGTATTTTTATGACTAGAACTGGGGAAAAAAATACATGTTCCCGTTAAAAGAAATTGTTAACTGTATATATACACATGTATCTAAATATATGTATATCTATACATACTTCTATATGAACTGCAACAGTGACACCTAGTGTTTAAATGCATGTAGCCAGACTAAATTGAAGGTAGGGGAGCATTTCATACATGAAAAGAGACGCATGCTTCAGGATAACGATTAGCTAAGCACGAAGGACACAAAGGTGAGAATATTCTCTGAAACTGAGAATCAGAAGATTTGTCAGGTACCTCAAAAGTAACAGAGCTTTTCTGTTCGGTTTTCTGTTTTGACTCAAGTACTTTGCACAAATAAAACACTCACATTCACTTACCCCACCCTCCCATCAAAACAAAAGGAGAAAATGGGAGTTAAAATACTCAAGACTGGCATCAAGGAATTGCAAGAGAGAAAAGAAAAGTCAACTTGACAGTAAACCAAAAACACACAAAGTGTATTCTACTACTTTCATTAGCTTGATCAGTTGGTCTAACAGTGAGGATGATAAACCAGAATGAAACTAGCTGCAAGCTTGGGGTGTGCCAAAACGTTTGCTTATTTGAGCATCGTGGGCAAGTAGTGTACTGTGACTGTTCACTCCCATTGCATTAATACTTGTGCAACCAGAAGTTTCAAATTACTTATTTAACTGTACAGCATACAAGGCTGTGAAGTCCACCAAGTGATCAGTAGAACAAAGCTGGTTTCTGACTCTCCTGCAGTCCCACCTGCAAAGGGACAGTCCCCACTGGTATTGAGACAGAATAGAATCACAGAGTTGGAAAAAGACCTTCAAGATCACCAAGTCCAACTGCAACCTAATCATACTACCCCAACTCTAATAAACCACCGCTGAAGCACAACTCTGAGCACCACAACCAAACAGGTTTTAAAGATGAGCTGACTGCTGCTCATCCACCTAACATGCAGCTCATTGCCTTTCATCCATCTACCACTCTTGCACTATTTCAGCAAGAGTACTGCAAAAACTGTAAGTCATGTTCCACCAGATCAAGTGCTTTAACTTTGTAAGCATTACTACATTCCTTCAATTACCTTTATCAACCATATCATTATGAGAATGAAGTCAGGATGCGCTTGTCAAGATCTGTTTTCCATAAAATAATGGAGACAGCTGTTAATGATAACTGTTTTAAATCCATCCTATCTATTCAATTAAAGATACACTCAGTGGCAAGACTAACTCATTACTTTGCTTTCTCTACATTCTTTTAAGCAGCAATAAAATACTGTAGCACCAAAACAGTGCTATAAACCAGTTTGAACAGTTTGCACATGGACACCAGCAATTGGTTATCTCTATATAACAAACATGGAAGTGAAATACTGGATGCTTGTTCATTACGTACATGACAAAAGACTGAAGTGTTCACTTTGAAGTTACTCTGTATGGAAAGAGGCATGATTTTTTACAACATCCCTTACTATAAAATTGAAATTAGGAAGTAGCAAACTTGCTCATCGCATTCCAAAATATACTACAAAGTTTATCCCTCCCCCCACCCCCTTTTGGTACATCTCCATATTCAGGATTCCAAATTTTTAAAGGGGAAAAAAAAACAGACCACACTTTTGCACTTAAAGAAGTAGTTGCACAACCACACCCCAGTTCCTACAAGTAAAATAACCTGTCAGATTTCCAAATCTAGGCCTCTTCCTAGCCAGGATATTGTCATCTAATTTGAAATAAGAGTCAGACAGCTAACGGATTTCAAGTGTGAATTCCACATACTGAGAAAAAACTTTCAGTTAGCTAAGAAAGAAAAAAAGCCTTCAAAAATAAAATATTAAAAAAGCTGCAACACCGTGCATCCATTTTCTCCCACGCATAACATCCTCTCCAAATAAGCTAAGAGAATAATGCTATATAACACCAAAAAACAAACAAACAAAAAAAAAACCCATATCTTGCAAGGTAATCAGCACTTTCAACAACTATAGAAAGACAAATGAGGGAGGCTATACATCAGTCAGCACTTTCAGTTTTGAACATGAGAGGACACGTCAACAGTATTATGTAAAGCAGAGATATCTCAAAGTAATGCAAATTGGATTAATTCTATCAGAACCGGTACTTGGAGCTCTGTACTAAATTAGAGAGAGTCCAACACAATTTCCACATAAAAAGACCTCATTATCAGGTGAGAATATACATAACATATAGAACTGTTTGAGTTGGAAAGAACCCTTAAAGTCCATCTAGTCCACCTCCCTTGCAATGAACAGGGACACCTACAACAGATCAACATATCAGAGCCCCACCCAGCCTGACCTTCAGGATCTCCAGGGATAGGGCATCCACCTACCCTCTGAGCACTCTGTATCAGCACCTTACCGCTCTGACGGCAAAGAACTTCCTCCTTATATCCAATCTGTATACCCCCTCTTACAGTTTGAAACTATTCCCCCTTGTCCTACTACAGCAGACCCTGCTAACCAGTCCATCCCCTCCTTTCTCACAGCTCCCACTCAGACACTGAAAGGCCACTCTCAGGACTCCACGGAGCCCTCTCTTCTCCACCCCCAGCTCTAAACATCTCCATGCTTCCCTCATCTGCAACCGTTCAGCGGTCTAGGTGCAGACACGCACAGAGCAGCCCAATTATTTGCCTGGGCCCCTGCTAGAAGCGGCGTGCCTGCTGTGCTCGGCGGGAGAAGCCGAAGGAACCCAGCAGCAGCCGAGTAGTGAGCAGGCACGGCCGGCAGTAAGAAAACCTGCGAGGGGAGCTCAGGCCTACAGCACCCCGCCGGCAAGCTCCTCGTACAGGGCAAGAGTGAGGGAGAGTAGCAACCCAAGAAGGGGAACGGGGGAGAGGAAAGCCACGCCGTTACCGCTAGCCGCCTCCTCGCCCGCCGCCTCCTGCCCTCGTGAGCTCGCCACGGCGGCCGCCATATTCCCCACGCCGCGTTCTTTTGAGCGCCTTCCGGTCCGACTCCCTCTCCAACAACCTCCGTTCCGCCCGACGAGGGTTCCGGGCCGGACCAGGGCGGCGGGTTGCTGTGGTTTGCTCCAGGCTTCCGCACAGCTGTACAGGAGTTAGTGAGGTAGCTCTGTCTGTGCTGAGGAACAGCTCATCCTAAGACACACAGACTTTTTTCAAGGCCTCAGCTGAGTCTCTCAAACCTACGTCGTGCATCTTTATGTTGCACTGTACATTATCTCGAAAGAGAGATGAATCTTTCTCACTGCCAGTCTCACAGATCCTTTATAAAAGGAGCCCACACGCGTTTTGAAGAGTCTATTCTAAACATGGTACAAACCCTCCCAGACTCAGTTTCTTTGTTATTGCTTTTGGATGAAAGACTTAATTTCTGAGGAGTATGAGAATAAGAAACTTCACTCTTCTCCCCTAGAGCACTTGAATCAAAATCTCAGTGAATATCTAGCACTCTACCTCCCATTTGCACTGGGAAACTGATATTCATGAAGAGTTAAGTCCTGATAAGTCTAAGAAATTTGTCAATAATTTTCTGTCATAAAGGTGTAACTTTGGAGGAGTTGTGAAAGTCACGTTAAAATACGAGGGACTTTCAGAGCTGTTGTTTCTCTGTTTTAGTGCCAGTGCTAATGCTTTCCTTTGACGTTGTTTCCTCTGGAGCTCTAAGTTAGCTAGAGAGATTTGTTGAACAGTTTGGTGAAGCTCTTGCAAAGCGATGAACCAGCACCAACAGTTTCAGAAAAAAACACTTGTGACCATAAATCTCACTCTTTTCAGAATCTTCAGTGCATGACTCATATCTAAGAACGTAATATTTTTTTTTTAATTTTTGGTGATTAACTAATAGTAACAGCTCTGCAGGCACACCAGGACTTCTCCCCATGCACTTCTACTGCTTCCACACTCTAATTTGTGGCCCTAATAAGAGTCAGAACATGATTTAGAGTAGGGATGAAGTTAAGGTGTAAATGCTTATAAGTCAAAGTTCAATGCATGATTCAGTAATGAATCTGAGACTCCCCAGAAAACTATATTCCAAAGAGAATGAATAAATGAAGAAAGACACATGGGTATGTGGACTTCCTCTCTAAACACACAACATATGTCATACCCATGACCCTGCAGTAACGCTGTGAATTTTCATCTCTTCACTTTATATTGATCCACAATTGTGGATCTAAATGCAGAGACTTGCTGCTTCAAGTGGCCTTTGGATCAAAATCTTCATGCTTAATTTTTAAAAGAATATACAAAAAACAAAATAAAAACAACAACAACAGAAAAACATTGTGATCATTTCTAAAGAATCATATTACCCCTTCTTTCTGTGCTAGGAATTGTTATTCTCTGTATCCATGAGAACTGAGCATTTTCACATTCCTTATATGTTTGTGGCATTATCCTCAACTTTACATGAATGGAGGCCTTATCTAGACAGAATGTTTCAGTATTTCAGATTTGTTTTCTTTTGTGACTGTCCCCTGTGGCTGCTACCATTCTATTCTTCTTTGCTTTATGAACAAATTGCCTTGAATCACACATATCCCCAGAACGATTGCCCTTTCAGTTCCAGTGAAGGCTGAATCCCAAGCCAATGTAGTAAAGTTTAAAATCTTTGCCACTTTCATAGGTCATATTCACAGCCTGGTTGCTGCACTAGATGTGATCAATAACTCCAGATAGAAGATGAGCATGATAAAGCACTCCAGTGCCCCAGGATTTAAACATGTTTATTCTCATTTCCATTTATTTGGCTTACATAGTGCCATTTTTTGGCCCCAGTTCTTCAGGGTATTACAGATGAAGAAAGAACAGCAGTCCATGAGTAAATCACAGAAACCGTTCTGTCACATGGTAACCACTGTTCTAATCTCATTTTCAGTAGAGCCATGAATTGACATTCAATAGATCATAATAAAATACTCCGTGATCTTTTGCTCCATGAAAGTTGCAATCCAGCAAGGTCAAGCAGAAACTTCCTTTTCATTGTCAGTGGGCATTCATTTGGACCTTGAGCCTTACAGCCACACAGCAAAGTAAATTTTAATGTATTAGAAAGGAGAAGAAACATAAAGATAACACATTTTAAAACCTATATTTGGAAACATAAACATGAATTTTAGAACTCAGATATCTACTTGAACAACTGTTATCCTCCTAAGCGATGAAAACCATATTGTACACAGAAGGGAGTTCTGGGGCTGAGAAATATGGCCTGAAATATGACACCAAACAGAAGGAGTGCATGGAATGCCTGGAATAATGCCAGGTAATCTAAAATTTCTGTTTTCCCAACTTTTAAGTGCTTGAGTTTGTAGCTATCTTTGTTATTTGACATTCTATATGCAGTTATTGATTATTTTATATCAGGTTTCAACCAAAACCATGACACCATTTGAAATATAAATCCCTAATTTAAGAGCTATGTAAGTTGATGAGCAATTATTTTCTTCTGTGTATGAGGAAATGGGAGAGAGATAAAAGGATTCGATGTATCTGGTAGGGTAAACCTTAAATTCTTCATTTCTTCTTTGCTAGTTCCATCAACTTCTTCAGTTTCTTCTTATTTCTGTATTCCATAGGAATGAATTATGTTAGTGATATATTAGTGCAATGGACTGCTAACTGGACTTTTAGGAATTCATGCTGGATGTTCTCCATTTTATCATTTGAATCACAGGAGTTAACTGGAGTGCTGGAGTTCCAATAAACAAATAAAAGAACTCATCTCTCAAAATGTGCTTTCATGACCCCAGTATATTTTAGATGTATAAGCACTCATAAAGCTGGGTAGACTGGAGAATAAAGCAAAGCAGCCAACACCTTTTCCTAATCTTTAAGGAGGCTTTTTCTTTTTTTTTTTTTTTTAATTAAAATTATACTTTGAAATTTGTAAGCTTTGAAATTTGTCTCCTGTTCTTTGGAAATCACAGAGAATACTATGACTTGAATCTGTGTATAGTAGAAACATATCCAAATTTTTAATATCCAAATCAAAATAGAAGTGTTCAATAGTGAAAAAAGTGCCAGAATAGAGACCTAGTTTGTATTCAATATGGGTTCTGCAGGGACAGTTCCTGTAAATTCTGTCAATACAAATGTCTCACCAGTTATAAAGTAGTAGACTGCTGAAAAAAAAGTAATTCTATAAGGTGATTATATATTTATTATTACAGAATTGTCTAATGGAAGTTTATACACATATGTATTGAAGAAGGTTATTTGTTACTTTAATCTTTTTAAGCTATATCTAATTATCTCAAATAATAAAATAATCCTGAGTCTACACTGTTAACAATTGTGACAGCCTCCATAAAGCCAAGCGATTTCACACTGACTATAAAAGTCATTATTAAATACAGATGTAGAAGGGCTAGCTAAAAATAGCATAGCTACAATGCAACTAGTATATTGTAGGATGATGAGATAATATCCCTGTACAATTATGTAAGAGCTAAAGAAAGATTTCATACTGAACTAGCTTGATTTTTTAACACATTTAACTGTAAGATAAGAAAGTTATGGGTGTTTTTTCTTTTGTTTGTTCATTTGTGTGGGTTTTTTTTTTGTTTGTTTGTTTTGTTTTTTTTAGCTGTACTTAACATTTACTTTCAAATTTGTTTTCACAAGATCAGCAACTGCAGCTGTTTTTATACCTCATTTAATATCAAGCTTTGGTACATCTATGTTCACTAACATCCAGTTGTGTGAGTTATCCTACTTCATAGGATATCCATAAGAAACCTCACTTCAAAAAGCTTCAGCAAGACTCTAAGTCTCTTCTGAAATCTTGGTACGTTAAATATCTGTTAGTGCTTGTTAGCTTGAAACATGCTAACTAAGCATGTGGTTAACTACCTGGATGCAGCCTAAATACACGAGAGTACAAGTTATGTGAGCTGTAACTGGGATGAGCTTCTTGCCCCCGAATACTGATGAAAAGTCACAGTTGTCATATCAGAACATCTTCAATAAAATGATTGTGTTTTCTACTGGCAGCTAATGTGAAATGTGAGTTGGTTTACAGCTGGTCTCTATCGTAGTCAAGCCACAGTATGTTTTTAGCAACCTGTACTTTGCTTGTAGCAAGATCACAAGAGCATATAAAATGCAAGAAACAAAACCTTGAATTCAGATACACTGCTACAAAGTAATGCATTTATAAAACTCAATTCCTCCTACTTCCCACAACATAAAACTCTGCAAATCAGTGAATCCAGCTAATTCTCCTGCAACTTATTTATACAATGTGAAATCTATCAAGAATCTTATATCTGGAACTTTTTTTAGAAGGTTCTAAGATTAAAAATGTATTACATGTATGTAGAAATGGAGATGTAAAAGGGAAAAAAAGTTAGCTCTATCACACAAGGAACACCATTTAAAGTGGGTGCTGGAGAGATTCATCATACAACTTGTCTTCACCAGGTTTTCTTTTCTATGTATTCTTACAACCTCAAAGATAATATTGTCATTATTCTTAAAAGTGTTTTAGGAGTCTTTTTCATCTTTTCTAGAAGACAAGCAGATAAATTCCTGCTTCCTCTACAATCAGTAACAGAGCTTCCACTTTGACTGGGGAAAAGAGATTTGTGTGTAATATTCCTCATACAAAAGCGTAACTAATGAAAACCAGTAACAGTTTTCAAGCTTCTTGCCTTTAAGCCTATATATTTACCTTGCCTATAGAATTATTAATAGATAGGTCATTACTGTGAAGTTATTCTTTTGGTTCTATCTAAATACTTACTTCATCTGAATACAAGCATTACCTAAACTTGATTTCCTTTTTTCCCTTCTCCAGTCCCAGCATAAATGATTATTGTCAAATGAACTCTCTGAATTCAGCAGTCAGGTTCCCTGCAAATGAAGTTACTAATCAGAAGAAAGACTTCAGCTGAACCTATGCAATCTATTTGTCACACTTCAAAGCAAAATGTGCCTGGGATTCCTTCACTTGTCTTGAGTCCATCTTTTATAGGATAGGGATTGCTACTGTCACCCTCTTTGGAGGCAACCACCCCACACAAAAACACAGGCATCTCTGGGTTGCAGCTACCACCAAGTACATGTTAGAAAGGTCTTCAGGTCATTCGCATATGGTTTTGTTTCAGTGTCATTATTGTTTACAAAGCTTTTGAGAAAAGGTTAATCTTTCAGGTCTTCATTTGAATCTATAGAGAAGCTGAATTTTGTGATTCAGTAGTTTACTGTTGCAGTGAGTGGACATTTGGGTCGGGCTTGAGAGAAATTGTTGAAAGAGCACAAAATCACAGAAATAATGCTTCTTATTCTGAAAACAATTATTTCTGTAGTTGCTCTTGTTTTTGTTTTGAGTGCTAGTTTTCCTGTCAACAGGTTCTTTATTTGTTTAGCAGGAATGCAGCTGCTAGGAGGTACCAGGGTGGCAGAAAGAAAAGCAACTTGGCTTTCAGTATCAGGACAAAAATATGTAGCTAGTCTGGAATTTGTGAAGAGACAGTTTAGAGTGTTTGTAGTGATCTCTATTAATAAATAGGCAGCTGCTTTTTGCATACAGATTTATTTTTCAGGTTGTGTGTCTTTGTTTCTAGATTTAACTCTGTCATTACTGTTCCTTAAGGATAAAAAGGAGGAAAATTTGGGAGAAGGTTAGAAGCTTGGCAGAAGGGCATACATTTTTTTATTATTATTATTTATTTATTTTGATACATTGTTTGCAGATAGTCATTAATATCTCAAGCTGATTTCTCAGACATGAAGGCTTACAATTCCAGGAAAAGTCAAAGAAAGATGTGAGTGAATCAGTACTTAAAACCAGATCCAGGGTTTCCAGCACCACTGACAACAATAAAATAAGCATACCTATGTCTATCTGAGATGAATGTGGAGCCCACACACGGATGTGAGCTCCCAATGAATCTCTGTGGTAGCTCTTTCTGCCTTTAGAAGAAAATGGTTCTGTTTATCCTTATTAGAAATCTATTGCTTGTAGCTATGGAATCTCTCATTTTTTTATTGCAAATAGGGCTCTAAATCTTACTTTAGAAATGAATATTGCACTATGTGCCAGTGCATGTGCAGAGGAAGCCATTAATAATCTTCATTATGAAAACCTGATCATAAGTGTTTTTAGTCCATTAGCTATTCAGCTTTATTTATGTCCTCTTTCAGGAAGAATTTGAAGCCAGAATTCAAAAAATAAAGTCTGGAAAAAAGCAACACATGAGGTTATAAAGTGCTGTCACATTCAGTATGTTAGAAAGTTATTTTCTTTCTTCAAGTTTTTCAATAAACTTTAAGAAGATGAATGAATATTTATCATCTCCTTCTTTTTCATCATTAAATTACAATGCTTTTAGGAAACGAAACTCTGATGAACTGGACCAAAATAATCTTCTACTTACACAAAACTCCACAGGCTGTATAAATGTACATCAAATAGCAGCAATTAGTCATAGGTTCATAGGTTCATTAGGTTGGAAAGGAGCTACAAGATCATCTAGTCCAACCATCCTCCTATCACTATCCCTACCCAACTACTAAATCAAATCCCTTAGCACCTCATCTAAACGCTTCTTGAACAGCGCTAGGGATGGTGCCTCAACCACCTCCCTAGGCAGGCCATTCCAGTGCCTGACCACTCTTTCAGAAAAGAAATGCTTCCTCAGGTCTAATCTAAATCTTCCCCGGCGCAACTTGTGGCCATTCCCTCTCGTCCTGTCATTATTTATCTTCCCCTCAAGGCTAGCATGATGTAACCATAATCTTAGTATGTCCTGTCTACCAAGACCTGTAGTACTCTGATCAGGGCTAGAACAGGAAATTCTTGAAATAAAATATTGAATATTTGCAGTCAACTTCCTATCTTTGTGGGCTTTCACTTTGTTTTAGTTACTATTTAAAAAATAAATAAATAATGTCTTGGCTCCAAAGCATCCTTTGGTCCTATTTTACAAAAGACATTCTCAGGAGAAAAGTTTTGCCTTGAACAAAATCATGCTGTGAGGTGGGTGAACACCTAATCATGTTATAAAAGAGAAATAATTTTTCTCTTGTAGAGTAACTCGATTTTTCTTGTTTTATTATTATTATTATTATTTAAAATACTATGAGAATTGCATCATCTTTGAATATTATAAATTACTTGTTTTTGCTATTTTAACTGATAAATAAAATCATGTAGCTGAAAATAACATTTTTACAACTTCCTTGGGTTATGGTTACTGTCAGCTCCTGAGACTTTTGGTATATTTTTAGTGTTCTAATGTGTTCCTGAAGCTGTGACTCGATCCTCTTGCACTTGGAAGTGTGAGATGCGAAATGTCAGCACAGGGAATGCTCTCAATGCATCACTTCTGCAGCAGTGGCACTAGTGGCCACCCCTCACAGCATCCATTGTTCAGACTTCACAAAAGCCTCAGGAAAATCCTTCTGAGAAATAATAAAAAGAGAAATAGTCTTAGATAATCTGTCTTCATCTTTGGTTAATATATCAAGAGTCACTGTGATTGTATACATTATTTTATAATGTGTAAGGAGACATTCTTCCTCTGGTTTACATAAAAAATACAATGGTTAGCCTGATGTAATCATTTGGCATTCAATGCTTTTTGATCAACCAGTGCTGAAAGGCTGAAGTGTTTTTTTTGCAGAAAGAGTAGGTTGCTAACTTCTAAATTAATTTCTGTAGGACACAATATAGATGCAATGTTTTTTAAGCTTAATTTAGATTCAAATTAATGTGAAGACATGCTCCTTGAGTCACCTAGTCTTTCTCTGTGGAATCATTTGTAATTGAATGTTAAGATCAAAGTTTAAGTTTATAAGAAAGAAAAACAAGTGCAGATAAATAGTTATTATCTGACATCCTTATGAAAATTCATGACCTGCTGCTTTATCAGAGACCTTTTAAGAATTCTAATTGTGAAGTATGCATAACTATTAAATGGCTAGAACGCTTCAGTCTCTTGATAAGAAGCGAGTTAAATAATTGTCCTGTTTAACTTGTGCTTGTTAACCTTTAAGGTCAACTAGTTTGAACATACGTTTAATGAAATCCTGGAGCCAGAATTTATGATACTGCTGCTGAATGTTAAATTGGACAATTTACATAAGCAGGACATTAACCTTCTGAGCACTAAATAGCATTTTAGCACTTAGCCGCTGGGGACAATAAGGGACATGTTCTATATATTTGTGATTAGCTTGCCTGGAAACTCTCATGATGACCAATTGGCCTACCAAGTTTAGCAGCATAATTAAATGAATGGACTCAGCCTAAGTAAATTATCAGTGCTGTGTACAGTATATCATTATAGTCCTAAGGAAAAAAAAGATATGAATAATTTAATATTACATTACTAATTTATCAATGCTAAGTGACTGTGAGGAGGCTCTTTGTAATTCGTTGTTCTAAATTTGATATTTGATTTACTGCCGGTGTGATTAAACTTGAACCTACTTCATTTCTTTATCAGAAATTTATGGTAACAGTACTTTTTTCTCAAGGTAACGGATGTTTTTCTTGTTTTCTTATGCTTTGATTATAATAGCAAATACAAAGTATTGCATGTTGCCAAACTAGTAATTAAGCAATTTGTCATGACAAGATGCATGTCATCTTTTGGCTGGAGGTCTTGTAGCAGATAAGGGCAGCAGACCCAGAGTTGTTAGCTTTCTGAACCTGAAGAGCATAGTGATAGCAGCTTGGGGTACACTATTCTTGCAAGTAAAAGATGCAGAACGATATTCTTGCTCTGCCTACCTGAGTTATGCTCTTGGGACAAGTTAAGGCCATATATCACAAATAAGTAACACACATTCTTTGGGAGTAGATGCTTTACTTGTTTGGATGACCATAATTTATTCAGGGGTAGTACTTGCTGGTCTTGTTCTGGTGCTGCACAGACACAGAAACAAATGTTCTGAAGGGCAGCGTTGGACCTGAGCCATTTCCCAAGGAGGAAATGGCTCAACATTGGAGGTTGCACTATACAGAGAAAATAAGAACAGGAGCTTGGATTCAAGGAGCTGGAGCCAAGTGGAAGAGGGTGGAGATGACTGGAGTTTTGACCATACTTCCAATAATGAATCAGAATGCAGCCAGTGTCTTCAGGAGCAATCTTTCAGCATTTCTGATTTTCCCCTAGATCCCAGCAGAAATTATTTCTGAAGATATACACCTGCCAATGATATTTTTCCTGTATTTGCAGGAACTTCTTTATTCAAAGTATTATAGATCAGGCATACTAGATAGCTTGTGAATAGATTGGAAATGGTACTGCTTAAAAAAGTTAACTGAATTCCCATGTTTTTCAATGGCTAGGCGAATCACCAGGGGTAGTTTGGATGCTGTGACTTAGCATTTGCTGGATAGGTGAGCATGCCAGTCTTTTCAATCTCACTTACTGATTGCACCATAGTTAGAAACGATTCTCATATTCTCAACACCTCGTATAGGACCATGAGCATTGTATTGCGTGATGCTGGGGAAAACTAGAATAAGTACTTTCTTTCACTTCATTAAATATGCAACCTGATTACAAGAGACACACTTTCCTTTCAGTAGGCCACTTCTGGTAAGTCCTGGGGTAGTCGGGGTAGTCTTTTGCTTAAGTCTAAAGATATTTGCAAGTACTTAAGTATTCTGATTATTAAAATGCAGCAGATAGATCAGTTGAATGGAACAGGCAAAACACTTTTCATCATGCCTTTTAAACTGCCAGTGCTAATTTACACCTACAGGAAACTGCACATATAAAATTACTGGCATTGCTTTGTCTTCATGCATTTTAGTTTTACCATTTAAAGATATCATCAGTTCCTTAACTATCCTGCATCTTCTATTTAAAAATGCTAATGACTATATAAGCAGAAACTGACACGCATAAGGAGTTGTTTTGAGTTACTGGAAACTATGGAGTCTGTCTCTTCATCCTTCTCTCTTCCTCCTACATTGTCTGACTAGTGAACTGTTCTGTTGTATCACTATTGCTAGTCAAAACTTATATGAAATGATGTTTTAAACAAGCTTAAAAGAACCTTCTGAAGTGGAAAAAAACCAAAAAAACAAACAAACAAACAAAAAAAAGTAGCACTCTGGCAGTCTATTTGAAGCAATTCTAAAATTCTTTCAGCCTTACTGTAGCTGCAAGACATCTTCCCACAAAACAACTGTTATCTTCTAAGAAAAAAGAAAGACATTTCTCTGGCTTGTTTTCCATACAGAAATTCTTAAATATAATTCCTTCTGTTGCTTTGGTAAGTCAATCACACTAACAGGTACCAGTTATTCAGTGACTGCCTTGGGCTAAATAGAGCAAGTGACAAAAACACTTTTAGGTTGTCATGTGTTAATGTAAAATGCTCCCAGACCTCAATGCTTATTCATCTTCATCTAGTTGACTAATGCTTTTCCCATGTTGTTACATGTTGGTAAATTAAAGAAGCCTTCCAGACAGTTCTGTCAACAGTTTACTGAAATGTACCTCATTAGTGAGGTTGAGCTGTCACATGAGTGTAATTTAATCCTATTGAATTATCACTCAAAAATGCTTGAATACCAGGCCTTTATATGCTGAGAAAAAAGGTTTTCTAGGAATACTGTCACGTTTTAAATTGATTAAATGTGAAGTATGCAAAGGAAAACCCCAGAGTTTTTTTATACTTGCAGTAAGACTTGTGACAGCCCTTTAACTGCAGTCTGTATTTTAGAGAATTGCACAGTCAGGTGAGCCTCTATTAAGCGTGTTTTTCTAGATCCATAGCAAAGCTGGGAGGCTGAACACCGTGTTTATGAAACTTTTATTTCACCCTCCCAAAATTAAGTTTCCTTAAGTAAGAAATTAAAAGTATAAAGACGGATTTCAATTATCTCAATCTTCAGTTGTCTCTAGTATCTCAGTAAACCACCTGCATTCATCACTCCTTTTTGAAGAGCACCAAGCATTTTGAAATCTTTGGAATCAGTTCTGTGTTACCTGATCATGACACATATGATATTAAGAATACAGTCTGGTTGCCTGTGTATCTATATGAGTGCCTGGGGTCTTTAAGTACATTCTGCTGCTACTGAGATAAAAAAACAATGGGTCTCATCATCTTGAGCATTATACGCTTTCAGAAAGCTCAAAACTGGCATTTTTAGGGGGAAAATCTAATTATTGAAACAGAATGCTTCCTTAAACATATTTTAATGGTTTCTATAGATCTGATCTGAGAAGACTCAGGAATGGGTTTCAGAATGAGAGACAAGGGTAAAATTTGCCTGATCATTGGCTTTTCTGACTGTGACTTAGAGTAGTGTTTCACTCTTGTGTTTCTTGTACCCTGGGTGTATGCTGAAAAGATGAATTGATCAGATTCCCAGGAGAAAATGCAAAAGATTGTGTCTACATTCCAAAAGAGAAAAAGAATGGTTTTTACATCTCATTCAAGAGGATAAGTGTTTCTCATTCACACCAACTTCCAGATGTGACAAATGAAGTGTGACATTTGCACATATATTTCTTTGCTATTGACAAACTGGGAGAGGAAATGGAGTGGCATTCCAGATGCAGGATGTCCATTAAGACAGCTTAGGAAAGCTTTCCAAGGTGCAGTCCTGTTCCCACTGAAGGACACCAAGGAGTCTCTGAGGAGTGCATCCCCAGTGCTCAGGGGCCAGCCCTACCTAGTTTCCTCTCCTGGTAGCTTGCTAGCTTTACATATTTAATGAAATTTTATGGTTTTAGGCATTGTAAATTATATTCGCTTTCTCAGACCTCTAAGACCTTCCTCCACCTTCCCTCCCTTACCTGTCAAGTTTCACTGAGTATGCTTTAAATTCTGGAGAGGAGAATACTGACTTTGCATAACATAAATGAAAGAACTGGAAAGCATTACATTTTCATACAAATTACATGAAACCCCAAGATTCTGTCCTTGAGGAGAGAGAGCAAGGAAGCAGGAGTGCAGAGAAACAACTTTTCTTTGTTTGTGTATTTGTGCAATAGTATTATATTATTCTTAGATAGAAAGGAAAATTCTTGTGCTTTGCAGATAGCAATTGTTAGACCAAACAGGATTTTACTTAGTTTTGTAAGACAAAGAATCTTTGCCGTAATCATACATAAAAAAATATGTATGTGTCTGAGGGGAGTTATTAAAAAAATATAATAAATAGCAGGTAAAGAAGCATTTGGAGTAGGGTGGTATTTTCCATTTCTTATTTCTCAGTGAAGCAAGCACTCCCTTTCACTAGGCATAAAAACTTCTCTTCTGAAACAGACACAACTACAGCCAAAGCATTTTCAATTATGAAAATGTACTGTTACATCTTGTGTACATGGCTGAACAACAGCTACAATAGACTACAACTGAGAATACATAACCTGTATGGAAAGATTTTCAGAGTCAGTGTACTGAAGGCAAGGAGAGATTAATACTGGTGGATGGGGTTATCAGCAGAAAACGAATCACTTCTTTGCCACTCCTAAGATACTGGTGCCACAAAGGCAGCTTATTTGTTCTTTCATCTCTCTGCAGGAGGCAACTGCCTGTTCAGAGTATGCCTGATATTTTGGGTGGTTGGACTGGATGATCTTGTAGGTAATTTACAACCTAGATGATTCTATGACAAGCAAGCATTTCCTTAGTGTGGTTGAACACTGGCATAGATTGTCTAGAGAGGCTATGGAGTTTGTCAAAATCAGGACACGGACCTAGACAACCTGGGAAACTGACATGAAGTTAAATGTGACTGAAATAAAGCCTAAAACTACTTTAATATTTTTAGTAGAAATTCTCCAGGCAAATGAAAGAGAAAAAGGGATTTTAGGTTAAAATGGAGTAGTTCCAAGATGTCAGACCAAGTTGCCTTTTCCTCTAGTACTGCCTTTAACTGATAGAAGCTCCTATGTTCACCAGGGACTGTAGTCCAGGTTCATGTAAAATGGGTGTTCTTTTTAGTCAGGTAGCTTTGGGAAAACCAGAGTTGCATATGTATTATTGTGACATTCAGTCCAAGTTCATGACAAGAAATCTTGAATAATATGATACTTTTTTTTTTTAATGTAGGTTCACCAGAAATATGACCTGCTGTATAGTATACCAGTGTTTTTCTTCTATACTTGGAACTATCAGTAAGTTTTCTTCTAGCTCAGGCCATGAAAGCAGTCTCTAAGAACAAATAAACAAACAATCAAATAAAATTCTATAACAAAATGCCAAAATGCACATAGAAAAGCCCAGAAATACAAAACCACTGAAACTCATTATTAGAGTCAGACCTAAAAATACTGAAATACAGAACTGCATGTCAGTTTCAACATCTATTTTCTTTTTGTTATCTAAAATATATGAAAAGTAAAACTGAATTTATAGAATAATTTCTATATTTTTAACAAAGAAATAATTACTATTAAAAAGCATCTCATACATTTATCAGTCAAACAACGTGCATTTTTGTCATACAAAAACCTTCTACTCAGATTTCAGTATGTTCCTGGACTACACCGAACATTCTAATTAAAAATATCATGTACATAATACTTGCCAAAAGCCTGAACTTCAACATGTAGTGTTCTAGTCTAATCACACTGTTTTTAATTTCCAGTCACATAAGCACAAAGCTACCTGTTGAATCCGTTGATTTGACTCATAACTGGAAGTTCACTGATGTCAACTGAAAGATTCCAGTCACCCTAACAAAATGTACATCAAGCTTTTTAATGGGACCTCTCATCTTTCATTTTTTTTAATTAATTTGTTTATTTTAAAGTGTTATATTTGTAATCATTGCTAGCAAAGTGCTGTAAGTCTCCTTTCTTTTGCTAATAGTTACTGTCATGGAATGAGCTCATAACATTACATACAGAGCTTTGTTATTCTTTTTATTAATTGGGAATGTATTTTTGAATATCTGGCATTCCTATGGCTTCTGCTTCACTCCACACTTCTTTGTAGGTAGCATGGGTCTCAATTATCAAGTGTGGTTCCCAATCATACTGTTTGTGTTGCCCAGGATCTCCTGTAGGATGCCATGGTCTTAAAGAACTAGGTGTCTGGCAAGTTGGCCTTTGATATATAAAAAGTTGGATCACTTTATTTTCTCAGGAAAGTAAAACTGATTAAAACAGTCTTTCCTTTTACACTGAAAGAGTGCTGAATAACTTTTTTTCTTTCCACCCCTATTTAGGGCATGATTTGAGAACATCAGTTTGTCAAAGGAAACAGCCCTCTTCCCATACAGTGTTGTTTCCTTAAGCCAGCCCTGGTATTAGTCTGATTCCTTGGTGAGCCAGCTCAGCTTACTATGCAGCCAGAAAGCTTTCTTCTTGCCAAATTTAGTCCTGTGCTAACAAGGGCACTGTAACAGGAACAAAAGGACTAGCAATTTGATTATATGAGATTATATGTGGTTGAGTATAGATTAAGTCCTTAGATTAAGTCCTGAACACTAGGAATCCCCCTTATAGAATTTGAGAAGTTAAATCAGTTACAAGCTGTCTGCATAATCTAAAAGCAGGTGTAAAAAACAGGGAAGGTGTTGCCTGAACCCTCTTCATACAGTAGTTCACCTACACCATCGATACATAATAAAATAATATACTGCAATATCATCCTGTGATATTAAGATCATAGCATTTTCCCTTGTGGAAAAGCAGAAACTGAATAGCTGAGCACAGGAGTGTAACATAAGAAAAGAGATAGTCATTATTCACAAAGAAAAATGAGAATATGAAAGCTGGTATGTCTAGGAATTTTTGCAGAGGGTGGGCATGCTCCCAGAACAGGCATATGCATGACTGGAAGAGGGCATTTGTATTTCAAGACAAATTTGCTGCTTGTTTTATTGTTACTTTAAAGCAGAGGAATAGCTTGCAAAATCAGATGGTTTGAAAGGGAAGATTAATCTTTTAAGAAAAAGAAAAAAGGTAACAAAAGCAACCATGGAAAGGCTAACCAGAATGGAAGGCATTCTTAAAACAGATGCTCCTAAATAAAAGTCTAAAAGGACTGATTTTTTCTGTTGTTCTGTCATTCTTGTCTGGTTGTTAGGGAAATCCTTGGCCTGTCTTTTTTCCAGCTGTCTTTCTTTTAGAGTTCTATTGAAATCTGTACATGCTTAAATAGAAACTTTGAGAGATTCTTTTTTCCCCATACCTCTCACGAAGTGCAACTGTGAAGGCAGTAGTGTGAGCATCACCACCCTGGTATAAACCATCTCTTCAAGTAACCTGTCCCTTACCTGCAAGAAATAGCCTCTAAAACCTTCAGTTCTTGTTACATGGTATGACTTAAGCCAAAACCATACATCGTATGATTTCCATGTTGATTAACAGATACTTTGTAAAATGGAGGCATAATGCAGAAGTAGTATTTTACGTACTCTTGATCTGCCTTGATAATGTAATCTTCCATAGAACAGATAATCTTGAATTTTTCCCTTCATGCATCTTCTACAGTTTCTTCTAGAAATCTTTCTGTGATGGTCCTTTCTGATAAGGCTTTCATCTAGGCCACAAAATACAAATATACTGTGTGGTACTATATCTGGGCAGCATTTCTAAAGTTTTGTCTCATCTCATAGATTAGGTGCAGCAAGCATCAAATTATTATGTAAAGCACCACTTTCCCCTTTAGTTATAATGTACAATGAGGCATGAAGAAGTCTTAATTAATTGAAATGAGGTGTGGCCTAAAAAGTAGAGAAATAACATGTTAAAAACATCCATACATCCATAACACTGCAGAATTAGAAGAAACTAGGCTGCCTAGACTTCTTTCAGGTTTATATTAGCCCTTCAAAAAACAGCAGACCAGATAAGCCTGTATTTACAAGTCCAAGAACAAGCCACAACAGCAGATAACCTCTGCATGAGAGGTTATTTGTGGCACACTGAGCCCATCGACACACTCACAACCCTGATTCAAGTGTCTGTCATAACTAAGTACGTAGCTTGAAACACAAGGTTAAAACTGTGTGGATGTCAGTGGTGAGAAGAACACAGAACTAGACATCTACTTCCTGCAGTGTGCTCCAATAAGCAGAGCTACTCTTAGATTGTTCTAATTAATGTCTGAACAGGGACTAAGGCAGTTTCAAAATTAAAAGCTCATATTCATAGTTCTGACAGTCCCCCTTTGTCATTTATCAAACATATATTGGCCAAAAAAATAGTCTGTCCTTTCAGCCTGTAAAAGTAGAATTTTAGAAAGCTCCATCTTTCTAATTTGTCATTACTAAGCTTGTGTAAATATGAGGAAATACTTCATTTTTTAGTCAGTTTCTGTCAATTAAGAATCCTTCGCAGACTTCAGAACAGAGCAGCATAGTTTAAAAGGTATTACTTTTCAGTTCTTCACTAAGTTTGTTCTTTTTTCCCCCTTCATTTTTGTCACATGGAAAATGCTTGTCTCCAGACTCGGAGATGATCTTTCCAATTTATCCATCTGTCCTGACAATGTACTTCTTCCCTAACTGACCATTTTTAAGGGGATTGGAATGTAGTTTGATTCCTAAATTCTGCTTTCCTACCAGTAACTCCCTGCAAAGAGGTTATCTAGATCTTGCTATGAAGGTGATGGGATTTTGGTGCACCAAACTCATGGCTGCAAAAAGCTGAGCTTTTAGTAATTACCTTAATCCTTATGTATATACTTGTTTGTTTTAAGCATATAATCTATGTGTATATAGACATTATATATATATATACATAAATATTTAAATACCATGTATCTACTTTGCTTAATAGTGATACTTTCTCTGAAGGCATGGAATTATCTTTACAGATATTCTGTAGTCATGACACTGGTATTACCATGCAAGAATGGGGAAAAATATATATGTATTTTTGTTTCAGTTTTCATTAAATCTCTAACATTTTTATACCAAATAAAGAGTGGAGATTGTTAGCCTCTCCATGCTTTATTATCACTGCTAAATGAACACAAAGGTTTGTTTGCTTCTTTTTTTTTACAGATATTAAACTGTAAAAAATGATTTTTTTAAAGGATAAACAATTTCTGTATAAAATGCAGTACGTTAATCATACTGCAGCTTAGTGCAACTATATCTGAATTTGATCATTTCTCTAAATCTTTGAAATCAGTTGGTTCTCAGTTACTTTCCAATGACATTTAACAGTTAGACTTAAAAATACAGAAGAATGCATTATAAGTTTTACCCAAAATGATTATGGCAGTCATTTGAATAAAATACAGATTTTGCAAGCTGTAAAGCATATCATTATACTATATACTGGTCTAACTAAGGTTTGGTTCACAAACTACAGTGCTCTAACCAAGTCATTAAATCTATCTAAAAGGGCCTCATTTGAGAAGCAATAAAATTTTTAATCATTTTATTATTAAAAGAGTGTTTAATATGTAGCTAATTAAATGCCAAAGGCAGGTTATCTGAGTTTAACCTTCAAAAAGAAAATGATGTATCAAAGTCTGCCTCTGGCATCATGGGATAGAAATGTCATCCTCATAATCATTGCGTGACAACTAGCTGGTGGCCTTTTCTAGAGCTATAGTTAAATTACCTGATTAAATTAATAGCCATTTAGATGTTTTAGGAACTGCACAGACCTATACTAAATGAAAATTAGGTCCATTACATTTTCTGAGTGGGCTAGATAGACCCTAAAATAAAATACGTATGCCATTGTCCACATTACTTAGATTAAGCAATTAAAAGCCCTTTCTTAAAAGCTACTAATTTTCCATAATGTTCCAAGAACTAGGTTTACACTAATGAGCAGAGAGTTTTTTCTGCTTTTTCCTCCACCTTTCTTGTTTATTTTACTATCAAAAAAAATCCCAGGGACTTGTGTATACATGTTAAATATACCTCAAACTTGCAAATATATGTGGGCACTGCGTTGTATTGGCTTCTCCTAAAGCTTGACCTCCTGGCCAACCAATAAAGGAGAATATTTATACAAAGTTGTGCTAAAATCTCCATGGTCTGCCCAGTGCTAACTGAATGGTGCCTAGCCCTTTCAAACTAGATTGAATCTCCACGAACAGTGAAGTCTTGTCTGTCATGGGTGGGTGAAATGACTGGTGAAAAAACACAATATAGGTGCTTGTTGTGCCAGACAGGGTGCATTTAACTACAGGAGAATGATGTAGTCTGCTGGATTTCTGTTTTCCTCTTCATGTCGGGAAAGTTGGAATCACTGGGTTGCTCTGAGATCTCCAGCAAGTCTGCTGATTTCACTGCACCTCTGCTTCTACACTTACCATCTGTTTGTCAAGCCAGCTAAAGCAATAAGTTCTTTATGGTAAGGACTCGTCACAGTATAGGATTTAGCACTGCAGTGCCTCTGCCTCACATGGATCCAGTAAGAAAAAGTGTTGGTAACATCTCCTCCCTTCCCACACAGAACCTCAACATAGATAGTTCCACAAATGAGAAATTCTATATTGAGTAAAATATGTCATTGTTTGTCAGCTACCTTTCCTAACATTGGAACCTACTGCGCGTACTATTTGAGATTCGCCCTTTCAGATGTGACTTCAGTGTCAGATCTGTAGGTAGTTAGGTCATGTAATATTGGATAATTTACTGATATGTGCCGGGTATGCATTCACTGCATGGGGTTTCCTAAGTACACGAGGACCTAAGTGCAATTAGGATGGCATTACAGTTTTGATTTAGATATACTTTCTATAGATGCTTTTGCTTTAATCCTTTTGTCAGTGTTTTATATGGCCTTCATTAGGCAAAATGCTCATAGGTATGGGCCTTCAAACACAATGACTTCCATTGTGTCCAGCAGAGCTATATGTACATTTAAATTGGAGTGTACACATTCTTAAAGACTTGTCTGAATGTCTTTAATAGATTTATGTATCCAAAAAAAGAAATCCATTCCAAAAAATCACTGAGTTGTTGTATGTTCAGTAGATCAAGCCAGTTCATTCTGTAAATCAAGAGTTCATTGATCTGTTCTTTCTTAGTACATTAGATAAAACTGTTTTGTATGTTAGTCTTTGAAGTGATACAGTTTTAACTGCATTAGAAAATCTAATGGAGAAGAATGGTTTATAAAATGTTTCCTATTTTATATTAAACAAAAGTGGTAAAATGAAACATGATCCAGTCACATGGACGAGCTTCTCTCACAAAAGCTACAGTTCAATAAAACATGATTTAGCATTTCATTTTTCTGTAACAATTAGAAAGGCAATAACAACATTTATAACCATTCTTGCAATTCTAAATGTTTGCATTTCATATATATTTCATTTTTGAAGCCTGCTATGTAAGTAAATTCTTTTACCAGTGATGTGTCAATACAATAAATGAGTTTCCAGGAAATGCTTCAATTTTGTAATAAATGATGTGCATCAGGTTGTTAGATGTTCATGAAGTGAAATTAATTGTGAAAAATACCATCAGCAGGTTTACGTGCCAGTTAAGCTTGAGCGAGGTTTAAGGACGTCCATGAGGGAACAGTGCTTTTGAATCAGTGACACATCTTAGAGCTACAAGACAGTGAGGACAACAAAATCTGGTCTGATCAAGAAAATAATCACCAATGACCTCTCATTGGCTGAATCATATTTGGGCTGTATGCAGCCAAAAATATCTATTTAAAAGCATTCACATTACTTATAGAAAATGCCTTTTTTGTAGTTTTTTTTTCCCAAAGGATAGATAACAACCAAAAATTCCAACACTTTTAAAGTTAATTTATCCCAGCACTGTGGGTGAATGCAATGGCTGTCTGACTGTGCCCACAGGCCTCATGGAGATGAGTGAGGTGCTCTATCTACCTCAAATAGCTCAAAAAGTCACTTGGGAAATGGTTTGGAGTGGGTAACGTAGTACACAAGGCTGGAATTTGGCAGAGGCTGGGTCCCAGACTGATTTGCAGTAGTCATTAACTAGTTGTTAGGCCTTAGAGAAGACAGGACAGCTGGACAGGACAGCTGTCTCCAGAAAGCTTCTGTTTTGAGCTTTTAAAATACCAGTGCGTAAACCAGAAGCTATCCCTGCACTGAGCAGTGTATTTTCTCTGATAATCCATACTATCCCAACATGAACTACTTGTTTAAGTGTTGGTTTAGGGTGCGAAGAAAGATGGAGACCACAAAACTGCTCTGATCCTGCTTAATCAGGTGACTGGGTTTGAAACACCAGTAGCAAGCTGCGCTAGTGGTAAGAGGAAGGGAGGTAGAATCACATGTTGAAGATCTAAAGTACAGAGGTAACAGATTATTGAAGAAAACCAACTTTACAGTGACATGACACCTTTGTTCTGGAGATCCCAACACGCTGAGGGAATATTATAACACTAATCTCAGCAGAATTTAAATATTACCCCATCTTAATGCTCTATCATTGTGTCTTATTTTACTCACTAACAGAGACCATTTATATTAAAATGCTGAGTCTTGTCTAACCCAAACCATTCAACAGCTTCAGGCTGTATGAAAACAGCTAGAGCCTTATTTTGCAACAGTTTCCACTACCCTCACTAGCAGGTGAGCTTATTCCTGATAGCAGTAATTCATTTTTCAAAGGTTTCTTTCTTTGGTGAGGAATCATAGTCACGTGCTATGCCATGTCTCACCATACAGTCTTCTCTGGTGCTATTAAGAATAAAATAAGATGGCAGAGCAAATCATTATTCTGCCTCAGATAATGTGTATTAAGATGAAAAGTATTAACTGTAAACATGAAACAATGTGTTTTCTTTACTAGACCATGATTTTAACAATGGTCTATTAGACTTAACAACCAGTGCAATAAACCAACACAAGCAAAGTATTAAAGACTAAAAAAAAAAAAAACAAAAAAAACCCAAACCAATCGTGGAAAGAGAACAGTGGCAGACCCATTAATTTTTTTTAACAACAGTAATTTTTAAGTGTAACTGCAGTCATTCTATCACAACATCTTATTTCCAAAACCATTTTGCTATTGAGGAGGACTTGTATTCTCAGTGCTAATGGCTCCCATGCTACCTAGACAGGCTTGTTTTCTCTCCATTATGAAAGGAAACCAATACAGAAATACCATACAAATAACTTAGACACTTCTATATTTTTATTTCTTCCATCTGTGTTGTTAATTCTGGATTTACAGTATTATAGCAAAGACTCATATCTCCATGGCACAAGAACAGATGTTCAGATCATTGAGAGCTGATCATATTCCTTCTAATTTATAAGGGACAATGTAGGCTGTCTCTTATATGCTGTATACTCTAAGCCAGCTCATGTATTTTAATAGAGAACTCTGTCTGGATTTCTGTTTGTAAGAACAGAAACATTGGAGGATGGAAGCTTCTGAAAGGGCAATGAGCTGGGAATTGCCTGTGGTAAGAGCTGCCCGAATTGTCCCAAAGCTCAGATCTGTTTTGCCAGTTATGTAGCTATTTGATGAGCTGTCACTGCGCACTGGATGTGTCAGATAGAAAGAGAGTGTGCTAATCCTGATCCTTTCCATGAGTAGAAGGTGCTGGGCCTCCATAGAAGAGCCTCTCCTCATTTGTTCCCCTATGCTGAAGCCATCTGAAACTGATTCAGAGTACCCAGATACATTGCTGAAAGCTGAGCTGTGCCAGCTGGCCCATTCTTCCGTCAGCTGAAAACAGGCAGTTTCTATCACTGCTTCACTGAAATAAGCACACTTCCTTCCCAGTTGTCTCACACAGAAGAGTTATTAAGTCCAGTAGGGAGGTGAGAGAAATCTGCTGCACCCAAAAATACTCTCAAGTTTACTGAAGTGTCCCAGCTTCTCAAATTTACCTCATCTTGAGGAAAATCCTGTATGCAATTAAGCTTGCTGAAACCAGCCAGTTTTCTATTCTGAATAGAAATAGGAAGTGCAGAAGTGTGGTTACAAATGGTCTTGAGCTTTGCAGTATTTACAGCTACCTGGGTCTTGGTTGTGAATCCAGTGAGCATGGCCTAGCACTAAGGACCAGCCCCGAGTTCCAGTACATCACGTCACAGACAGCCAGCTTAGGGTTCAGAGTGAGGACTTAATCTCTTCTCATGTACTTAGTCCAGTATTACCCAAACTTCCATAAGAGGCACTTTCTGATTTTGGCAGAAAGGTCAGAGCCAGTTTTTGAAAGGCAGTATTGTCTACCTCTAGGTTAAAGCAGTGGTTTGTTTCATCAAAACTTCTGTGTGCATGATTGGGTACCTTCTTTTTGCTGATGGAGAATGGCATTTAATTTTAATCTATATTATTTCTCTTAATTTTATTTTTTAAAGCAGCATTTTCTGGCTGTCTTCTTTAAATACTACCTGGGAGATACAACCATGCAGTACCTCTCACTGTTTCCAAACAGTGTGTCATTTTTATTATTTGCATTTCAGGCTTGTTGTGTTGATGCAAACGTAGTAAATACTGTGAAGACCTGTATGCTTTAGTATCTGTGGAATATCATCACACCTCTAAGGCTAAGCCTGAAGCTAAAGTGTTTAAGAATTTATATAGCCATTCTTTTTCTCTCTGTGGCATTAGAAGGAGGAAAAAAAAAAGCAGTAATGAAATGCATAATCCACATCCACAGAAAATATAACTGGTCAATTTATGATTATGATTCACAGTTCAGTCACTAGAAATATACTGTTCCACAGGTTTATGTAGTTAGTGGTTATTTGTTAATGGCAACTCCTACACATTTTCCTACAAACATTGGATTTTAGGAGAAAATGTGCCCTTCAAACAAGTTATTTCTTTGAGGGGTCTTTCTGTAAGTGGGTTTCACTGCATATTGACTACTCATAATATTTTCTGTTATCATCTTGTCAGGGTTCAATTCATTACTCCATTCATTATTCAATTTGTTGGGCCATGAGCATCTGAATAATTGAAAACTGCAGAAGTATTATAAATTATAGTGTCTCCATGAAATTCTAGTTTTAGGGTTTATGACTTGACTTTAAGAAATCACTCTCTGTTAAAAGTTAGCATACCAGGTCTCATCTTTAAAACAGAACCTTATCAGTATGGTGATTTTTAATACCTTTATTTTTGCATCTTTAAGAACTCAGATTGCCCAAGAATATTAAATTGTAGACTTTTTAAGACAGTTTATCTGTTTTTCAATTACTATTGCCATTTCAGTGATGAGGTCTGGGAGTAGATAAAGAAATTAATTTATTTTGAGGTTAATAAGCAATTTACAACTATTAATTAAATTTCTTCACACACACACTTCAGTAGAGTTCATATAGCCTTACTATATTAAAGACAAAACTTTTTTTTTTTGCAGGTCAGTGATACTCCTATGCAGGAATATGAGCTGACATTTAGCTGTTATTTTAATAAAAGTGCAGTATGCCTGACTCAAATGTGCTTTTTTTTTTTTTAATTATTTTTAGGTCCTGTGTTTTGATTTGTAGCAATAATATATATATCCATTCTCTGGATAAATTTTATTTTTGTACGCTATATTTTATTTATTTTTATTTATTTTATGAGAGCAAATATTATATTTCTAGAAATATGAATACAAAATACTCTACATTCTTCTCTTGATTGAGTTGCTGGAAGATCAACAGGCTTCTACCAGGGCAGTCTGAGTTTCTTGTTTCTAATTCTTAAACATTGCCTCTTGTTAGGATGTAGGCCAAGTGTGAGAAGATGCGCCTGAAGCAATGAATCTACTTTCAGCGTGGATCCAACATTAAGGTTACAAAATCTTTAATTTATTCCTCTACTGATTGTTGTTAGCCTCAGAAATTACTACTACGATGATCTAATTTTGCTATTACAATACAGGAAAATTTTACAATATGGGAAAATTTATAGCTATGCTACTAGCAAGCTACAAAATAGCAAGGATGATGTGATGAAAACACATATATTATCATATGAACCATATTCTTTGGTTTGGCAGCAACATTATGCAGAAGGCTAGAGAAGGACATACTCCTGAGAAGACAGTGTGGTGCTTATTGTCATCTCCCAGAGCCTGACTCAGTAACTCAAGCCTGTAGGAGCATCTTTTCTGCCCTGTCCTTTGGCTACAGTGCAGTAGAAAATACAGCAATAACAGCAGAATGGCACAACCTAAAGTTGCAGCAAATAAGAACAAGCCCAAACATAACAGCTTTAGACACAAAAACTAAGGAAGAAAAACTGCTTACCTTTAGAAGGCCTCCAACAGACAGGAACCTCCAGTAGGATGCCCTTGTCTCCTCTGCCAAACTTTAAATGAGGTCTGAGAAGGGGTAAACCCTGGCTCCTTCCTTTCTGATCACTCAGGGACATTGCATGCACCTGAGCTCCCCTGTGTTGGCCCTGTTTTCTCACCAGGTGCTCAGACACTGGTTCAAGACCTGACTTAGTATTTTCACTACACTATCTAATAGGATGCAAAGCTCTTTACATTCTGATGCTCTGTGCATCCCATCTTCCCTTTCCACCAACTCTTTTCACTGCTTTACTTGTAGCCCAATGACTTTCTAACATTTGTTAACTTTCTCACTTTTTCTTTTCTAATGTCTTCCACAATCAGACAAGATTGATAACTCTTTCATACCTACAATTTTTGTACAGAATGTGTGTACACATTGTCATCTAATTCAAGTTTTAGATCATCTCCCCTTACACCATCATTTGTGTAATTTGTCTTGTAGATCTGTAAAAGTATGCCTGTGTATTTCTGTATTAACTACGTCAATTATTTTTTCCCATCAGCTCGGGAAGCTTAGGACTCTTAGGGAGCAAACTGCTATCTATAGCTGACTGTGATTATCTAGTCATGAAATAGTTCACGTAGAAGCAGCAAAAACTGAATTTTATAACAATCTGCAATGTGGAAGAGCAGAAAGTAGTGGCTCAGTGTTGGGATGACAATGGCAGATTGACTTAATGTTGCTGTGACAGTACACACAGGACTGCCTGCAGTGTGACTACAGGAGTGCTGAACCTGCTGAAGTTTTGCTCGCAACTTTATCAGATTCAGATCTAGCAAGAGATCCCATGGGGTAGGTGGTGGAACCAACCTTGTATGGGAGGCATGGGAGGGTTTCTCCTGGAAAGAAGTGGCCATTGATAAAGATCTATCCACAAGGGACCAGAGTGAAGCACTAGAAGTCATGCAACAAGTTCCTGCTACGTATTAGAAGGGTGACAAGATGAAGGGTTCTGGGCCTGTGGAGGTGCATATGGGTTCTGCAGTGGGGGGTGACCAAGTGTAAATGTGGTGCAGAGTGTGGGCACCATCAAAAAAGGAGGGGAATGAGAGGACGGATGGTTGATGATCAGGGAAGAGGTTAAAAAGGTTAGCAGTGAAGTGTGCAACATTCTACTTGCTTTATTTTCTGTCTTGTTATTGACAATCCTATTTCTCGGTCATTATTTAATGGGCAGTTTGTCTGAGTGAGAAGTGAGACTGATTGAGTGCAGTAAGCAAAGTAATTAAAGCTTCAGGATAAAAAACTGCTTTAGAAAATCTTATGCCTACTCGCATTTTTTTGTATCAAAGTAGGTAGCATCAGATTTAATGACATTTCCTAATAAAATAAGAGATCTAATCTGAAAACTATTTTTCTGACTTACTTTCTGTACTCTTAAAAGTAAACTCAGGCTCTTCAAAATACTGCAAGCAGTTCTATTGTCAAGCTATTGGATATCCAATTCCATATTCAATATAAATGTCGTTGACAAAGTCCAGCTAGGATCTACAAAGAGAGTTTCTGAGACCTAAATGGCTTTTTATTTATGAGTTTTACAGGGTGAACAAAACTGTGTTTATAGTGAAAATACATCTTTAACAGTAGGGGAGCTGCATTTGTGCCACAATGCACTTAGAGAGTAGAATCATATTTAATAAAGAGATACTTAGTTTCCTATTGAAAAGGATTGCTTGCAGGAAGATATAAAAGCTACTTAGATATTTTTATAGAACTTTTGCATAAATCTTTTATCCATAACCTGATCTAGCGACATAAATATTAGCAGCTTGTTTCTATTTCACCTGCTGTAGAACCACTGCTGTCCTACAGCAATAACCAGCAAGGGAATAGAGCTATTTGCTACAGTCATAAATAAGAAGGGGTGTCACAGCTGTTTTCATTTGACTGAGCAGTAATGGAGTTAATTATACTTCCAGTCTCTTTGTTTTTGATCTGTGTTTCCAAAGTCATCGAAGCTTCTTGAATTCTTGCAATTTTTTTAACCCTTTTTTTTACTCACCTATATTAGATGCTGTTTTTAATTTGGAGGGAGCTTTGTTGCTATAATGCTTTTTAATATTTGTCCATGTTTTTTTATTAAAATCTGTTACTTGAAAATCTCTACTAAAAAGCAATGTATATATTTGTACTGTGCATCACAATGAT
Organism: Cyrtonyx montezumae; assembly: GCF_038088225.1. Classification (NCBI taxonomy): domain Eukaryota; kingdom Metazoa; phylum Chordata; class Aves; order Galliformes; family Odontophoridae; genus Cyrtonyx; species Cyrtonyx montezumae. The sequence goes on from NW_027071824.1 coordinate 6,195,787, forward strand.
ATGGTCTTTCTTGAAGATCAGGAATATAAACATTTTTGCAAAATAAGTCTGTTAATCCCCAGCAATTGGCATATCTTTCTTTATGAAAAAGAACGACTTAATAAAGCTATTCTTTGATCAAATCAATCACATTTTTGAAAGAATGGCTGTCATTAAGGAAGTCAAAAGGGTGTCTGGACCAGAACAAATGGGGAAATAGTCCGTTCCTATTTAGAAGCACTAACCCATATAGTTGCTACTCTGAAGCACATCTGGCAAAATGTATTTGAAGAGAACCTCCATGTTGTTGGCTATTTGTGTTTTTGTTTCTTTATTTTGAAATTTTTAATTTAACAGTAGAATATAAGAATAAATTGAGTGAAATCTGTGTTTATGGATTTTAATGGCAGTATCTTGAATGTGGAGAGGTTTTGCTGAAGTGACTGCATGGCAATCGGGGTTCTGAGCTATGTTTGAAAAGTTACTGGTTTTATGAGAATCAGGCACTGAGTACATGTGAAAACAACAGCAACACTTACCTAAATATCTCCACGCTTAGAAACATCTTCTGAGATAAACATCTAGTGATTTCTAAGCCAATATATATGACAAAATGAAAATTGAGAACACGTTCTACAACTGTAATTCTCCCATATAAATTTTTAAATCTTAGAAATACCATGGAGACAGTAAGCAAGTGGATAGTTTTAGTAGTCAAGCATAAACATAATTGCTAATTCACATTTTAACTCAAAATTACTTGAAATTTAGCATGAGAAAAACCATTGTGACGTGCACCAATATAGGAAGTCTGTCATAAATAACCTTTTTATTAGTTCTCAAATACAATAGTCATTTAATTGTAATTATAGCATTACAAGACAGAGAATTCCATATTATCTTATCTATTTGTTTTGCTGACAACTAACAGAACAGAGAGAATGAGGTGAAAGAAGTAAGAGAGTTGACAAAAAATTCCTAGCAGTCCTGCCAAAATGCCCCTCTCATAATGTCACAGAGATCACCATACACAGGAGCAATATTTCTCATGTGGGATTTTAGAAGGGCTCTTAAGAGTGCACTTATTGAGATGCTGCATATCTGATCTTGTGGATGAGGCAAACAAATCTCTCCTAGAAGACAATGCCCTCTTTGAATATGAGAGGAATCATGGTTCTATGGTGACTTGAGTCTAGTTTATACTAGAGAGAATGACTGTTTTCCACTGCCAAAGCCTTTAGTCATCCACCCCACTCAGTATGGCTATATACGATCTTGTTAGCATTGCCTATTAAAGTAAATTCAATTAATCCTTTGCTAAGAGTTAGGGGAATGTTGGTGGTTTTTTTTCTTTTTTTTTTTTAATTAATTTGTTTATGTTTTTATTTATCTGCTGGTTTGGTCTTTATTTTATTTTAATTGATTTTCTGTATTTGTTTCATTTATTTTATTTTATTTTATTTTTGTGTTGTTTAGCCAAATTTAAAAGCCAGATTACATTGTGAGGTGTGTAAAACTCTATTCTCAGTAACGGATTTAGCCAAGCTACAGCCTTTGCTACAGAAGGTCAAATTTTCCACTCTGAAGTCTTTCAGAGTCTGAAACCAGTTTGCATATTGAGCTCTCAAAACTATTTTCAACTACCAAGGGCATCTGAGCATGAAGAGCACATTTCTTGATGTCTTTAGTTACAAATTGGCACACAGATGGGCTGCAGTAGCATGATGGGGAGGGGGCTCACATCTTAAATCCGCTCTGTTTATTACCCAGGAAGTTTTGATCAAGTTTATGGTGTTAAAGACTCCAACATATCAACTCCATTGAAGAACAGGACAAGCTATTGTAAATATGAACCATCAAAGCATTAGCCATTTCAATGAAATGAAGCAAATCAATTGTTTTCTGTAAAGGTGCCTTTCAGATCTCCTTTTTCAGGTTCTCAGATCCCATATCAAGTTCAGCATTATTAAATGTTGGACTATGGACTGCAAGAGTAATTTTTTAGGACTTCTAAAGGGTCACTTTGCTACTAACATGCTTGTCTTTGCATTTTACTTGACCTGAACAGGATTACATGCACAAACAGACACACACAAATATACTTGAACCAAGATTAATTCTGTTGCATATAGTACTCGGGCCCTAAACTAGCACAGAATTTGAAGTCCTACTGAAAATCAAAGATATGCCTGAAATGCTTTCAAAAAACGGGTTTGATGTTTCCAGTGAAATGCGTCCACTAATGTAATGGTCTGGCTAGGGTCCTTACTGTTATCTGCAAGAGAAAAATGCTGTCAGCTGTAGGGAAATGTAACGTGTTTTTGTAGCACATTGTTTACACACTTTTGTAAACAGCTACATACCCAGATCACCGGGATGGTGTCCCTACCTGAGGTGCCCATTAGCTGCTGGAAAGTTGCTGCAAAAATACAGTGCCTGTGCTCTCCATCTTCAGACAACACAAACCGTCTGTACAAGTATTCAAGGGTTGGAGAATTCTTGTTCCTTTCCACACGTTCTCTTCTCAGCATAATGGAAATAAATAAAAAGTTTGTGTTGTATGAGTACTTTTGTCCTACTATCTTTAGGGAATTTCTATACAAGAATTTTCTGAAATGTAGGAATTCCTCAAATTCAAGCATGAAGAGCATCCATCTCAAAGCACATTCTTGAATTTAAATGGAGGGTTAGAAGCCTCCATAGAGTGCAGTTAGTGTTTCCAGCCTAGTTAGCCTTCCCAGTGTATACTGGTAATTGAAGGCACCTGACTTTAACATATGCTTTCTTTAACATACCAAAGCACTAGGCTGCTATGTTTCAAAAAATAAGAAGCTAGAACAAATTTCCTTCTTCCAGTAAAAAGCAGTATTTCCTCTCCAAAATTACATTGGCTTGAGTTTCATTATCCCTAATATACTTTCCAACAACACTGACAGGTTTAATATCTGGTATTTGTGATGCTTAAGAGCTAAAGCTGTATGATTTATACCCCTGGAAAAACTGTATTTCTAGCTTTCTAATGGGACAAACAGGAGTTGCACCCAGCCCTGGAATGTCCAGAGTCATTGAACCTTGAAGCTATGATATGCATTTAAACACAAAAGTTATTTCAGGTCATTTTAACATGATTTTAAATAAATAAGGTATATCTTTCCCAATTTAAAACCAAATCTGGTAATAATTTAGTGCGATGGATTTTGGACATAATATCCATCATACATGCCTGGTTTTCCAAAGCATGCAGTAAAATGCAGAATTTACTGTAAATTGCTTGATTGCTTTACTTTCCTCCCAGATTCAGCTCAGCAGAGTAACAATGGTATAAAATTGGTGAGAGATGAGACCTTTCTTGTGCCTCAGTGATTCCAATTTTTCACTTTCATGTGAACCTAATCCCATTCTCCTAACTGATCATCCTATTGACCCTTCAGGAATCAGTCAGAAAAAAGGTGAACAGTCTGTTTTCACCAGTTTTCTCTTTTTCCCTCTCCCTTTCCCTTTTCCCTTTCCCTTTCCCTTTCCCTTTCCCTTTCCCTTTCCCTTTCCCTTTCCCTTTCCCTTTCCCTTTCCCTTTCCCTTTCCCTTTCCCTTTCCCTTTCCCTTTCCCTTTCCCTTTCCCTTTCCCTTTCCCTTTCCCTTTCCCTCTCCCTTTCCCTTTCCCTTTCCCTTTCCCTTTCCCTTTCCCTTCCCTTTTTCCTTTCCTTTTTCCTTTCCTTTTTCCTTTCCTTTCCTTCTCTTTTCTGCAAAACCATCTTTGGAAATGGAAATTCTCTTCCACAACATTTTAAACTGTGTATTTAAATAGTGAACATCTCTCTTAGAGAGTTAATGGAAATACTATTCTAACTTAAACATAAATCTACTTTTTCTCACAAATTAAAACTTCAAAAATTATGAATGTGTTCTTGCTGAATACTGATATCCTCTTATTCTTCCTCCACATTTTTTCCTACCCTTTACAACTCCCTAAATTATAAGGGAATTAAAAGTCCATTAGATACTATGCATTAACATATGCTATTATGGTTCTCACTCGTGAGTGTGGGCAGAAGCTGCTGTGTGATAGGATTTTCCATTACTGTGCTTTGAAGGCAAAACATAATATTGTTTAATGTTTTGCTATTTTTTTAATAAAGCAATAAATTTCTAAGCAATGACATGCGACCTAAAGTAGGTAAAGAAAAAGTGTGTTTATAAAACACGCTCCTCATGAAATACTGTATTGAAAAGAAACCTGGTTCATCCCAGGTTTCCAGACCACATCAAAGCAGCCTTTTACAGACATCCATAGAATTCCCTCTCCCAAAGAAATCTGATTCCATTTTTTTTTTCAGGAGACATATTTACCACATACTTTGAACTAAATATTACAGCTGCAATTTTTTCTTAAAGTGAATTTCTTTTAGTTCTTGTCTGCCTTGAGTCTGCCTGGTAATTCTCCAGGAACAAGTAGCCCAGGTGTTTTCCTGCCCTTGGCCAAGTCAACTACCCTTGCTATATCCTAATTTTGTCACATATATGGTGGCATAATGCTTCTCAACCTCATGAGATGGAAATGAGGTGTTATATTTAA